>NC_081432.1:67535225-68135225 GCF_949786415.1 Peromyscus eremicus
AAAATTCATTCACAGAAGTATTGTTAGAAATAAAAAAAATATTTCACATCATTTTCACTTTATAGCTGTCAGAGGAATTAGGAAAGAGCAGAATGCATGTGATTTTAAAACATCTCCGATCCTCAAAACTCTCTTTAGGAATTGTATCCTATGTGGGTGTGGGGACCCAGTAGTAGCTGTGGTGTTCGATGACTTCCTCAGCCAGGAGCAGGGCTTTGGCCTTTAAGCTCTCTGTAGTATCCAAAGCAACAGTGTGAAAGGCACATTTGGCACAAGCACAAGTAGGAGGGAGGTGTGCACTACCTATCTTGTTCACAAGCCTGGGTTCATCTCCACCAGTGCCAGTGAGGGAGAGGAGGGGGCAGTTGGTCATGTCAACACATGTCCAACCTACAAGTATGCTTAGTTGAGTCTCTTCCAAGTAAGGAATGGATGATATGCAAGGGGGGGATTAATGCTGGATGTCCTCCCCCACATGAGCTAACTTCTCCATCTTATATATAGTTTAGAAATCTCCATTTTTTGTGCATTTATTCTGTGTGTGTGTGTGTGTGTGTGTGTGTGTGTGTGTGTAGGCCAGAGGGTGATCAGTGTCTTCTTCAATAACTCTCTGCCTTATATCTTGAGGCAGGGTACCTAGAGCCTGAACTTAGGCTTACCAATTAGGCTAGATTGGTTAACCAATGAACCAACTCCAGGTGCCCAGCTGCATCCCTGTTTCCAGCACAGGGGGTAGGGATGGCGAATCCAAACTCAACTCCTCAACCTTTGCATGGCCAATTCTTTACCATCTGAATCATTTCCCTAAAGGTTATTTTTTTTTTTTTGTATGTGTGTGAGTCTAAGATCTGGGTTGTGAACTCTAGTTGCCAGCCTTGGCAGCAAGTGCCTTCACTGGATGCACCCCCAACAACTCAATGCTTTGATTACTCAGCTAATAATTGAAAATAGCTACATTTAACCAGGTGTGGTGGTTTAATCTCAGTGCTTGTGAGGCAGAGGTAGACAGATCTCTGTAAGTTTCAGAACAGCCTAGTCTATGTAGAGTTCTAGGACAGCCAGGGTTACATAGAGAGACTCTGTCTCAAAACAAAACAAAATATAACAAACCAGTTAAACAAACAAAAAAAGCTAAAATGGCTACATTTATTAGAACAAAGTATTGAAATGACTTGAGTTTTTCACATTTTCCTTCAAATGGAATTTCAAGCTACAAGAAGCGAAGAAGCAGATAAAAGATTAGATTGAGGGTACTGTGGACAGGTTGACAACCTGCAATGGTTTAGAAGCTGATGCCCTTCATAGCAGCACTCACTTTAACTTAAGAGATTCTAAAGACTGGTTGCAGGCCTTGGCCTTTCCATGTTGTTCTGAGCTTTGGATCTTAATCAGAGTCTCCTAGGCAAATAAAAATGCCCAAAAGAAAAAAAGAATCTATTGACTCTGGAATACTGAAATCATTGCAAGGTTTTATTTAAGGTATGGGAATTGGTTTGACATTATTTTTTATCTGTTGGAACATTTAGATTGCTTGAGAATTAATTCACGTTTTTGACATAGATTTCATTAACTTGGCCTAAAACTCAGTCTTTCTGCCTCAGGTCCCAAGGGCTTGGATTAGAGATATGTACTATCACAGTGCCTTCAAGAAGAAATCTCTGTGTCTGTTTTTGCATCCCTGTGCAGAGAGGGTTGATAGGGTGTATGGTGGCAGGAGTGAAGAGATGGGTGTTAGGGCTCCTGGAGCCATATGTTCTGCTCTGGTACATACTGCAAACATAAATTCTGATGAAGACTGGCAGGGAAAAACCAGCATTACTGTTTGTATAAAGAAGTAAAGATGAATTTAGAGTGTGATGGCTTTATACTTTTTTTTAAAAAATTTTTTGTGTGTTTGGTCTGCATGCATGTCTGTGAACCATGTGCATGCACAAAGGCAAGGGAGGCATCAAATCCCATAGAACTGGAGGTACAGATAGTTGTAAACCTCATCTTGGTGCTGGGAATTGAATCTGAGCCCTCTAGAAGAGCAGCCAGTGAGCCATCTCTTCAGCCCTGATGCTTAGTTTTAAATGCCAACTTGTCACAACCTAGAATCATCTGAGGGCTTCAGTTGAGGACTCTTCTAGATCAGGTTGGTTAGTGAGGCTTTGTCTTGATTGGTTGATGTGGGAAGACCCAGCCAGCCATTGTGGACAGCACTCGTATGAATGGTTAAGAACAGAGAGGGCTGAATACTGGGCAACAGCAAGCAGGCGGCAGGCAGCATGGGTTAATTCAGTTTTCTTTGTTCTCAGCTGTGGATTTGATATAACTAGCTGCTAGTGATGTGAGTTTCTCCCTTGTCTTCCCCTTGGGGATGGACTATAACCTGCAATTGTAAGCTGAATAAACCATTGCTCTCCTAAGCAGCTTTCGGTCAGGGTGTTTTATCACAGCATAGGCAGGAAATTAGAACAAAGGGCAGGTGAAGGTTTCCAGGTTATCTTTGCAGGAAAGTCAACAAGGCAAACAAAAATATGCTTAAAGGAGATTAAGAACAATTACAAACTACAAAGGAAGTCACCTTTAATCAGGGAACTCCATTTTGTCTGAGTAAAACAGCTACCACCTTTATCAGCTGTTATGTGCTTCCAAGGGTCCATTCCATGAGCTTGTGGACTGCTGACATTCTATCACAGAAGGGTACACAACAGGAGTTATTGGGTCCTTGCCTGCATACTTAGCCATTTGTGGGCAACTTTCCCCTAATTGCACTCTGGTGGGGAGTGTATCCGTGAGGTGAGGTGTTAGCATATATTGGTTGGAAGGCTATTGGAAAGGCCTCCATTTGGGCAGCCATGATCCATGATGAATGCAGACCTTCCCAGTGCAGCTGCTATAGAGGCACTCACATTCTTGCCCCTTAACCCCTTACCCATGCTCAGTAAGCAAGCCTAATAAACTCATGGTTCCTCATGGTGAACTGTATTCTGTCAGATCTTACAGAATGAGTCAGGCTGACCCTCATTGTTAAGGAACAGTCTGTGTTGTGATCTCACAGCTCTCATTTTATACTCAGCTTCCCTGTGTTCCGTCTCACATTCCCCTTCTCTCATGGTACCTATCTCACATCCTCACTCTTGATGTTCCTTTATCTATGTTCTGTCACACATCCCTCTCTAATGGAGGCTACTTCACATTCTTACTCTTGATGTTCCTCTCCAGGCTTTAAATGGAAACTGCTTCTGCAGTGGCTCTCGCCTGTGCGTCAGGACCCCACGCACCATCAGAAACCAGATATTTACATTATGATTCATAACAGTAGCAAAATTACAGTTATGAAGTAGCAATAGACATAATTTTATGACTGGGGGATCACCAAAATATAAGGAACTGTATTAATGGGCCACAGCATTAGGAAGGTTGAGAACCACTGCTCTAGAGGCTCAAACTCAAGTCATCAGGCTTGGCAGCAAGCACCTTCACCTCTTATGCCATCTCACTGCTCTGATAACTTTTGACAGCTGTATCCAACCCAGGACCAAATACTCTAAAGGAGGCAGACGAAAAGTCCCTCATGGCCCTTTCTACTGCAAAGGTGAGTCCTGTCCTTTGATTTCATGAGACCATGAAATTTGCACTTTCTGGTTCTGGACCATCCATGGGTAACATGATGGTTTCTAGCGGCGCTCTTACCCTGGGAGGAAAAGTCATGAAACACGGCAGAATCCACTAACAAGAGTTTTATTAAGTCAAGGAGAAAAGGATAGATGTGATCAGGCCTGCAGAAGGACACGTGTGAGAAGGGGGCGGGGGAACATGGGACCTGGTTTTAATGGCCGGCTTGCACCTGCACACACAGGCCCACGTGGCTACTCTACGCATGCATATAGATCATGTGATCACACCGGCGCCATTATGTGACCACGCAACCATGGGGCATGGGTTATGTAGGATGTATGACCCAAAAATGACTAGACGGAAATTACTAAGTGTTCCGCAGGGCATGCGACCATGGGCACGTGGTTGGAATTACTATCATCCCGGACTCTTTGTTTTCAGATGAATGGGTATGGGGCATTGTTTTTCCCAAAAAACTGCTTCCAGCTGACTTGGTGGTCATCGGTTGGCCCTTGGGAGGGATAGGGAAGGGAGCTTCTGAAGTCCTGGGATGGTGAGCTGTCTGTTATCTGCTGCCATGGAGTTGTCCATCCTTTCTGGCTCAGAACTCTTTGGCTGACAGGATACTGGTGAGACAGAAAAGGCTTAGGAAAAAGAATCATTATTTTTATTTTCTTTGAAGTGTTCCCAGACCAGGGGAGTTGGCACTTATCTGAAGTAGATCCAGCCTGTCCAGATGAATTTAAACTGGTTTCTGTAGCTTGGGAAAAAATTTGAACATGTTAAGAAGCAGCCATGAGAAAACTAGTGACCATTGTGGTGTTTTAGTACTCTGCTTAATTTTTACCTGAGATAAGCTTTATTAGTGGTAGTTTACTTAAGGCATCTGTTTCTTTTATTAGTTTAGCATTCAGGAGACACAGGTGGTCAATTGCTGAGAGTATTCAACAGCGATACACTGTTACATTAGAGTCTGTTTTTGCAGAGCCCAGACACTTTTGGGTCTGGGGGTATAAATACCTTTTGATTATTACTGTTTTTTGTTTTTTCCTTACTACCTGGATATGTCTGATGGTACTTTTGCCTCTGGCTCTGTGGTGGCCCTAATTAGGAAAGGCAAGCTTATGGGGTGATACCTCGTTCCTCTGGAATTGGTGACAAGGCAGTGGATCGTGATGTCCTCTGGAGCTTGAGAGAACAGGGCCCTGTCTGTGTTCCTGTATATAAAGAGAGATTTTTCTGGGATGGAGGTGAGATAAAAGGTTTCAGATGAGACAGGTGGACCCAGTGAGGGAAGCCCTCAAGTTTAGCAGCTGTGGGGGTTACAAGAATTATCTTGAAGGGTCCCTGCCATTTAGGGGAAAGGGGTAAAAGGTGCTGGCCTGGAGGGGAAAGAAGAACCTGATCCCCAATGTGGATTGGGGGTGAGCAAGGATTGTCATATGGCCTAGGTAAGGAATGGTCTGCAAAGCTCCATAGGATAGACCTTAGGTGACATAGCAGGGGAGTTAACAGGCTATCTGGAACAGTTGGAGGGTTGGATAGAAGACCTGTTGTTAGAACCGGCCTTCCACACATTAGTTCAAATGGAGAAATTGAAAGAGGCTTTTTAGGAAGAGCCCTGAGCCTGAAAAGAGCTAGAGGCAATAATCTTACCCAGTTTAGTAAGAATAGATTTTTAAAGACCGGTTGGTACGCTCCACCTTTCCTAAGGACTGAGGTTGGTATGAGATATGAAAATGCCAAGGAATGTTAAGAGCCTTAGCTAGTGTCTGGGAAACCTGGGAGGTGAACTCCGGACCATTGTCAGACTGAAGAGAAGCAGGAATACCAAACCGAGGAATAATTTCTTGGAGAAGGAGATCTGCAACTGTCTGAGCCTGCTTATTAGAAATAGGGTATGCCTCCACCCAATTTGAAAATGAGTCCACCATCACAAGGAGATATTTAATTTTCCTGACAGTGGGCATATGGGTAAAATTGAGCTGCCAGTCAGTCCCTGGAAGGGAACCTCTAGTCTGGTGGGTGGGAAAAGGCTGAGTTCTGTACTTGGTATTGGGATCTGTAAGTCCTCAGAGGTGGGCTGTAGGTGGGCTTTTACAAATTGAGACAGAGCAAGACTGTTAGGGTGAAAGAACTGGTGTAGATAGAACAGAATTTGTCTAGTGTCAGGGGTTCCCTGTGAGGATGTGAGCTGCACTGTATGGATTCCCTGTGGGTGAGGTGAGACTTGGCCCTGGAGGGCTGCTGTTCTGGCTGCCTGGTCAGCCCAGTTGTTTCCCTTAGAGATGATGGAGCTATTGATCTGATGAGACCAGCAGTGGACAATTCCTATAGCCTTGGGGAAGTAGGAAGCCTCCAGCATGGCCATTATTTGGCCTGAGTTAGATATGGATCCCCCTTTTGCTATGAGGAGGCCATGCTCTCTCCAAATAGCAGCATGGGACAGGAGAATATGAAAAGCATATTTGGAGTCTGTGTAAACATTTAGAGATTGCCCCTGTGCCAATTGGCATGGGTGAGAGCTAGTAGCTCAGCCTGTTGGTTAGTGATGTGTGCAGGTAATGCCTGTGCTTCTATTACCTCAGTATCTGACACTATGGCATAACCTGCTTTATGGGTCCCTTCATGTAAAAAGGAGCTGCCATCTGTGTTCCAGGTATAAGTAGCCTGAGGCAATGTGCCCTCCTATATGTGTGAAGGGTGAGTAACAGTTCCTCTAAGGTTTCAGTGCAGGAATGAGAAAGAGAATAGTCAGCATTAGGTTGAGGGAGGAGGCTTGAAATATTAAGGGGTGGACAGGTCTGGAAAGTAAGTGTGGCATCTTCTAGTAATGCCACCTGGAGAGAAAGAACCCAGTAAGGAGGTAAAGTTTGTAAGCCTTTATAATTAAGAGATGGGACAGGTTATGGTGAGAGAAGACAGTAAGAGGTGACCCAAAGTTTAGCTTCTTTGATTCCTGAATAAGGTAAAGTCTAGCTTCTTTGACAGGTATGCAAAGTAGGGTCACAGCTGATGCCCTAGGGTTCCCAGGGCAAATCCCTCCTCCTCTGCTACATAGAGGGAGAAAGGACAGGTTAGGTCTGGGAGGTGAAGCCCTGGGGCCTGGAGAAGAGCCTGTTGGAGCTTCTGGAAAGGTTTAGTAACAGGGTGAAGGAGGGGCTCGTGTGGGGAGCCCTGAGCTGCCTCGTATAAGGGGTGAGCAAGGAGAGAAAAAGATGGAACCCAAGACTGTAGGAAGCCAGCTATTCTTAGGAAAGACAGAATCTCCTGTTTAGTAGACTAGTCTCCTGTTTAGTAGGGACTGCAAGAGACTTTATTAGGTGCTTTCTATCTACAATAATAGCCTTGTGGGTTGGAGTAATGGGTTAGACCCAAATAGGTGACCTGAGGAGTGGACAGCTGAACTTTAGAAGGGAATACCCTATAACCTTAGCTGGATAAGAAATTTAGGAGAGCAGAGGTGTTAGTTTGGCTAACCTGTAAGGATGGGCTACAGAGTAAAATATCATCTACATACTGTATTAGTTTAGAGCCAGGGAGAGACAGAGAAAGTAGGTCAGAGGCCAGAGCTTGACCAAATAGGTGTGGACTGTCCCTGAATCCTTGTGGCAGACAGGTCACCTGTGTGAACTGATGAGTGTCAGGGTCAGTTCAGGTGAAAGCAAAGATATTTTGAGATTGAGGACTGAGAGGAATAGAAAAGAAGGCATCCTTGAGGTCTAGAACTGAGAATTGAGAGGTTCCTGAAGGGACAGTGGACAGGAGAGTATAAGGGTTAGGCACTATCGGATGGAGGGGGACCACTGCAGAATTGATGAGCCGGAGGTCTTGAACCAGGCGATAGGTTCCATTAGACATTTTAACTGCAAGTATGGGGATATTAAAAGGCAAAGAGGTTGGGTGGAGCAGCTTTTTCCTGAGAGGGTCAGAAATGATAGGCTTAGGTCCTCTTAGGCTCTGGAGTGAGAGAGGGTACTGAGCTTGGGTAATATATCTGGTAGGGTCCTGTAACTGGATAGTAATAGGCTGATGGTGCCTAGCGATAGAAGGGTTCTGGGTGTCCCAGACTTTTGGATCTACCTGAGAGGCTGGCAAGGG
Organism: Peromyscus eremicus; assembly: GCF_949786415.1. Classification (NCBI taxonomy): domain Eukaryota; kingdom Metazoa; phylum Chordata; class Mammalia; order Rodentia; family Cricetidae; genus Peromyscus; species Peromyscus eremicus. The sequence continues at coordinate 67,542,930 of NC_081432.1, forward strand.
AAAGGAACTGTTAGAGTCAGTAGGGTGGGTGGCTAGGAGAAGAAGAAGAGCTGCTGGCAAGTCTGGTATGAGGCGAATGTGTGGAGCAAATGAAATGGAACCTCCTACCTTAGCTAGAAAATCCCTTCCCATTAGAGGCACAGGGCAGGTTGGCACCACTAAATGTGTGTGTGAGAGGGATGCCTCTGAAAATACAATTAAGTGGTGGGGTCTGATGAGGTAGATAAGGCTGTCCCCCAACCTAGACAATAGGTAAACGAGGAGAAGTAGGGCCCCCAAACTGTCTCAAGACAGAATAGGTAGCTCTGGTGTCCAGAAGGAAGGAGATGGCATGACCAGATATTATTATTGCTACCCTGTGTGATATGGGAGTGGCTGGGGTGGGACCCAGGCAGTGTCAGTCATCACTGAAATCAAAGCCTAGAAAGTTAGCCGGAGGGTGGTCTTCATCTGGCGTTCCTATGCTGCTAGGTGCATTAGGACAGTCAGCTGACCAATGACCCTTTTGGCAACATTTTAGGCAAGGCCCTATGGGTGCCCCCACTGGGGTTGTGGTGCAAGCCCTGGCCCAGTGGCTATCTTTTCCTGCACTTGAAACAGGGACCCAGCGGCTTTTAGGGAGCCGGTTGGACAGCATGGGCCAGCATCTGGCAGTTTCTTTTTTTGGGCTTTTTCATCTCTTCCATGGTACACCTTAAATGTCACCGCTAACACTTCTGTCTGTGGGGTCAGAGGGCCTTTCTCCAAGTGTTTAAGTTTTGCCCTTATGTCGGGGAAGCTCTGTGAGACAAAGTGTGGGTCATTAGGAGCTGCCTGCCCTTTGGGCTTTCAGGATCTAAGCTAGTATATTGAAGGAGGGCCTTAGTGAGCCATTCTAAGAAATGAGACAGATTTTTGTCCTTATCTTGAATTATCATTTTTAGTTTTTCATAGTTTACTGGTTTTAGGGAAGCCTTACAGAGGCCTGCCCAGAGACAGGTAATAAACCTATCCCTGGCTAGAGACCCGTCCTGGGTGTTATAATCCCAATGTGGGTCCTGATTAGGAACTGCCTCAGCCCCTAGAGGGTGTGCAGGGTTAGTTTGGTGAACCTCATCGGCATGCGTCCTAGCCTGCTCCCAAACCCACCTGCGCTCCTCAGGAAGTAGATTATTAGCAAGTATCATATATATGTCATGAAAGTTGAGACTATAAGATTGAGTAATATATTGAAATTGTTTCATAAAGGAAGCAGAATTAGAGGTATAAGAACCCAGTTTCTTTTCTGAGAGAGTTCTGAGAGAGAATGGGACATGGACTTTAACCAGTCCATCCACTCTGGCCATCTCTTGCAAAGAGAGTATGGTTGGTGGGTTTGAATGTCTAGGGTCAGACCCTTTAGCAGTCGGAGAGCGGGTAGCAGGAGGCGAAAAGGTTGGAGCCAGAGCTGGGCCTTTGGAAATGGCTGCTGTTGAAGAGGAGGAGGAAGCCAGAGGAGGAGCCAAACAGACAGGCACCCTGGGAGCAGGAGTGGGAGCGGAAGGTCAGATAGGCAGAGGTTCATTTGTAAGATCTAGAGCTAGAGGTTTTGGAGTCAGAGAATCCTCAGGTTCAGGTTGCATAGCTAAGAGCATATGAGCAGGAGAGAAAGAGTCCAGAAGGGATGGCTTAGAACTTACATAGAAAAAAAGCTATAATGTAGGGCAACTCTTCTTATTTGCCTGTTAGCTGGCAGAAGTTAGATAATTTCCATAAAATATCGGGGTCTAAGGCGGCCAATTTTTTGTTATTTTCTAAGGCATATTTAGGCCATCTGTACAGAGATGGACAAGCTTAGGAATCTTTAAGCAAGGCATTAAGCTGAGAGGTTTTAAAGCTTCCAGAAGACATCCTACGGGAGAGGTGGGACTGATGGGATTGGAAGCCTTATTTCCCATGTCTGCAGCAGAGAGGCAAAAAATAAAAAAATAAAAAACCAAACATGATCCCAAGCCAAGGCCCCAGGCGTCCCCAAGTCCAGGGATGGATCTGTACCAGGCACAAACCACCAGACGACTAGTCAGACGTAAGGCAGGGGCCTAAGGCATGTGAAGGCAAAGACTCCCCGGGAGTCTGACAGCACTGCTTCATCAAGCCAGAAAAATGTGTCGGCCTTACACAGCCTGAAGACACACCCGAAGACAGGGGTCCGACTGCGAGAATTATATCTCAAACTGCAGACGTCGGAGATGGCTAGAAATTTTAGCTTGGGATAGGGACCGACTATAGCCATAGTCAGGGGGTACCCCCAGTCTTAAGAACACTAGTGGGGTGCCAGACATTCAATGGTCATCCCCATGGATCCAGGAGACTGTTTACGCTGGCTGAAAAGTGGGGGACTCACCAAGTCGAAGTAGCCAGTGTTGTGTGTAGGATCCCATGGCTAGGCAAATGGACTGTGGGCTGTCATGGACAGAGCAGACTCCTGGGTACAGGTTCCCAGACACAAAGCATCCGACAGTGGCTGTTGTGCATGGCACCAATGATGGTTTCTAGCGGCGCTCTTACCCTGCGAGGAAAAGTCATAAAACACGACAGAATCCACTAACAAGAGTTTTATTAAGACAAGGAGAAAGGGATAGATGTGATCAGGCCTGTGGAAGGACATGTGTGAGAAGGGGGCGGGGGAACATGGGGCCTGCCTTTTAAGGGCCAGTTCGCACCTGTACACATAGGCCCACGTGGCTACTCCACGCATGCGCATAGATCATGTGGTCACACCCACGTGGTTATGTGACCATGCAGCCATGGGGCAAGGGTTACGTAGGACGTATGACCCGGAATGACTAGGCGGAAATGACTAAGTGTTCCACAGGGCAGGGCATGGGACCATGGGGGCGTGGTTGGAATTCCTATCCTATCTATCTTTGAGACATAACTGTATTTTGTGGTATAAGCTGGTCCCATAGTTAGATCCTTCTGGTTCATGCTTCTGAATACTAAGATTAAGACATGAACTGAACCACCAAGACTGGCTCCTTGTAAATTTTTTTTTTTTTTTTAATATTTATTTTGTATGTGCCAGAGGACAACTTTGTAGAGTTGGTCCTCTCTTTCTACCATATGGGTTGTATGGATCAAACTTAATCAGTCTTGCTGGCAAGTGCTGTTAATGAGCCATTTCACTGGCTTGAATCTAGTAGTCATTGTCTCCATTCCTCTCCAGGTCTCAGTTGGTTATTCATTCATTTACTCATTCACTCATTTATTTTACATTTTCTCCATATTAATTTTGCTTTTTTGGTGTGGTGTTGGGTATTGAAGCCAAGAGTCTCACACATGCTCTACCACTCTACATCTCTGGCAGATACTCTTTATTGATCAATTACTGAACAGGATTTGATACCAAGAGCTAATGAATGTTGTCATGTGGTTGTAGCATACCTAACAAATCTTCCTTCAAGCCACAACTTTCTAGAAACATAAAGCTGGAATATATTTTGGTTCCCTCCATCTATTTGTTACATGTACCTCCTTGTAGAATTGCTCCTTTTCTTTCTTCTTGTTTTTTTTTTTAATTTTTTTTGGTTTTTCGAGACAGAGTTTCTCTGTGTAGCCCTGGCCTGGCTGTCCTGGAACTTGGCCTGTAGCTGGCCTCAAACTCACAGAAATTCACTTCCCTCTGCTTCCCGAGTGCTGGGATTAAAGGCATGCACCACCATACCCAGCTAGAATCGTTCCTCTTAACACCTTTTACACTGTAATAAATGAGGACAGTTAAATGCTAGCTTTTAAGACTATTATTGGGGAAGGAATAGAACACCAAGGAATTCAGAAGTAAGACATTAATGTGAGGGGTGTAAGCTGATGTGTTAGAGGATCATGAAACATCCTGATGAGGGGCCTGGCCTTTACAGAAGGCCCTGGAGAGCGAAAGACTATTAATTGCAGCTGTAATTTTTAAAATAACAAGAAAGTGGCAACTGACTATTTCTCAAAAGAGGCATTAAGTCTGGTTTATTACTAAGATGTTGTACAACAAAAATAACCTTTATCTACCAACATGGTAAGTTTCAAACTCCAAAGTCAATTATAAATCGGAATATACAATATATATAATACAGTGCATATCAGATAAAAATGTTGACACAAAACCCTTAACAGCCTATGAATAAACATGACACCAAGAATACAGAAACATGAAAAAGACTGAAAGTCTCATAGCAGTTTTAAGATAAATGACTGGTGCTCGCGCGCTTTGGCAGCACACATACTAAAATTGGAAAGATAATAGTGACCGGCATGGAGTGTGGATCAAGGTTGACATAAGACACAAAAATCTTTGAAGTAAACATTCAGATGTCTACAGAAGGAAGTAGAAAAAGTTTTTTTTTGCTTTTTAAGATCATGTAGCACAGCTGGTCTAAAACAGGATCCTCTTGCCTCAGCCTGTATAGTACTGAGATTACAGGTATGCATCATCACACCAGGCTATGGAAAATTTTTTCGAAAAAGGGCCAGGAAATAAATATCTTGGGTTCTGTAGACCAAGTAGCAAAATTTAATCCAAATATTTGTTTTCAACTTTTTAAATACATAAAAACTAAACTTAGCTTGTATAAAACATGGTCCACATGCCAGCTTGCTCAGTGTTGATCAGAATACAGTCTACCTCTGGGTACGCTGCACTGTAGTAATCACATCCACGTGAGGCCCACTGAGACAAAACTGGACTTTTAATTGTACATATTCTTAGCTAAAACTGTCACTCTCAAGGTACAATGATATTACAAAGATAAACAGAGTGGTTGTACACTGCTGTGGCTGTGCTCCTATCACACACAGGGCTCTGGGTTCTGTCTTCAGCACTGAAAAAAAAAGAGTGGCTGGAAAAATAAACCTGGATGGGAGAGTGGGATGCATATTAGAGCTGCCAGTGTGACTGAAGGGAAATGCAGGAAATCATGGAGATGTGGGTAACATCTGAGATGAACACTAGAAGGCCCTTCTGAGAAATTTTAGAAATCTATTGTTTGCAGTGGGATTTATTCCTGGGCCTTGCCCATATGAAGCAAGTGTTCTACTGCTGAGCCCCAAAATGAAATGTCTTGATTTGGGGCCTAATGGCTGCAGGTGGGAAGACTTGGTAAGACAAATCCGATGTGAAGGGAGGGAAAAGTTGACAGGGACAACAGAAGAGAAAACAGCTAAGGTGGGAGTGGTAAAGGCCAGAGAGGAAGATAATCAAGATGATTTGACAGTTAAGAGCAGAAAGAAAACATAATGGCCACCAATATACATGGCCATACTTCATTGTTCTTAAAAAATGGACCACTTATAGTGATTTAAGTTTAAAGAAATTTATACACTCCTATAGACGTTCAACTTTCTGAACTGGACTATTTACATTTTGTACAAGATCAAAACCAGAAACCCTTACTATTCACATATTTATACTTGTGGACTTCTGACAACATGAAGAGTTAGCCTGAGGTCCATGACATGTTGATTCTGAAGAATGATGTTACACACACTGAGAGTTCACAACAGTTATCTTGTCCCAGAACCAAAACCATCAGTTCTCTTAATCATGATTCCATATATATTTTACCCAAAGAACCAGTATGACAGTAGAATAAGGGATTCTCAGCAACTTATGGTATGTCTTACTGTGATGTCAAGGATTTATGAAAGATTTATATCCTATCTTTACTTCTTGTCAACTCTGTAATTCCCCCTGCTTAAGGAAAAAAGTAAAGATGCTAGAGAAATTTTAGATGTTGGTAGCAGTTCACACAATTACAAAGTATAGATCCACGGGACATCCTAATAAGAGATGGTTCTGCCCACTGCACACTGGCTCACAGGGTCTATTAGGCAAAGAGAAGGATCATCTTCAACAGCACCCAACAAAAGGAGTTACTGTGTTTGCTTTGTACTTCTTTTAGGACGTCTCATATCCTTTTTCTGCTTGAAAATAGGAGAATTTAAGAAACACAAGTCTGTGAAAGGGTCCCCTCTTCTTAGTTTCCTGTAGGTAAAAAAGAAATTTTAGGCATGATTATAAATAGATCAGCATTAATTCAGCACAGGATTATCCTAAAAATATGCCAGTCTTAATCCTCAAATATGATCCATTCATGACTAAAGTCCTTCTTCAGCCCTCCCATAAGAGTTGTTATAGATGAGTCCACACAGTACTTACGAAGCGAGGGTTGGCTCTTTATAGTTTGTGATGGTGGTGCACCTGCGCTTAGGCAGAGGCACTGCTGGGCTGTCTTCGTTCCTTTTTGGAGATAGAGAAAGTTTCCTGATTTTCACTACAGGGTGCAGCAAGATATTGGTGACATCCTTTAGGCTACGACCAGGTGACTCTTGATTCTTGGGTGGGATACCTATGATACAGCGTTTATTAAATATGGACCCAAGGGATTAAAAACCACAGAAATAAAACTATGATCAATTATGTATTTTAAATACACAAAATACCTGGCACTTCATGATCTATGTTTTAAAAACTTGCTCTTGCTTTTTCTTCCTTTCAAGCCAGATAATGTAAAAACTATGGCAGATATAAAGAACTGCTAGCTACAACAGAAATGTTTACTAAAACTTAACCTTTTCCCCCAAAGGCTTAGATGTTATGAGTTGGTTTAAAGTATGAAATTGCATTTTAGTCACACTTTAATACTTAGAATCATCAAGCTTCCAGTCTCATTCTTCAACACCAAAGTTGTAACACTGTTGGAGGCCCACTGACCACAAAGGTCCTTCAATTCATTCCATTAAACATACAAGAACTTTCAATCAGTCCGTGAAGACCAGGATATAATGTGTTCCCACTGGTGCTAATGTTACAAAAATCAGATGTCTCCAACACCAGAAACATCTGATCCCTCTATCCCTGAGATCCAGGTATCTCTTCTACCATAAACACCTAGGTCCTCTAGCTCTCATCTACATCTATATTGGAAGGCAAGTACCCATGTATAGTGAGAACACGGAAAGATAATCTTTTCCAACAGTTTTTTAAGTACAGAGTACTCTCCTGTCACCATAAATATATACAACCATCCAGTATTAATAGTGTAGACTATCTCCAAGCAACAGGATTAGACCAGCTGTTATATTCTAGAATGCTTCCCAAAACATAAGTGTTTATAAACTCCTAGGGGAACTTATAAAAATACTCCAATTCTAACTCAAGGAACAGGACAGAACTTGTGATTATGGCTGTTTTCATGCAATGCAGCTGGTAGAAGTCTGGGTTCAAACTATTTCAGTGTTTGTGTTTGTTCTTTTTGAAACATTGTTTTCAAAAGAACAAGAAAGTGGTAAGAAGAGTTCATTAAGCTCCATGTTACTCAACTTCAATAATTATCAACAGTTTTCCAATCCTGCTCAATTTATTCTATCATTAAAATATTTTTATTTAAAGTAGAGCAAACAGATTTATTAAGAAAAAGAGAAACAGCTACTGAAAGCAGAGGGAATACCCATCATACATAGTTTAAAAATAGATTCTTGCAAGCTACACTGTCCAGCTGTTCAACTAGGAAACTGATTCATTGTTTTAGGCTTTAATATCCCAAGTTAAGCAAATCAAGCATGCTGACTGAGCTGTTAGAATGTGACAACATTCTGACTCTGACAGCACGGAGCTATTACCACAGGAATCAAACTTCCAAAGGAGTCTTTGTGAATAGGTGCAGGCTGATGACTAACACTGAACCATTTTTGATAAAATAAAAGCAGGGTTTCTGAGCTAAAGTTTTTAGCAAATGAGAAAAGAACTTCTTCCTCTCATAAGCTCACCTTCAGCTAGAAAAATAAGCCATGGTTCCTGTTAAATTAAATATATAGCAAATCCATTAAAATGAGAAGTTTTTTGTTGTTGTTGTTGTTTTGTTTTGTTTTGTTTTTTCATTTTCCAGGTGATCACAAGTGTAAAGAAGATCTTTTAATTCAATCCAACCACAACCTGTCCTCTCCTCAACCTGCTCAAGTCTCCTCTATTGACAGGATTCAGACTCTAAGAAGTAATACTCCTGTAAGAGTCCTATTTGCTTCTAAGTCAGAATAACACAGCCATGTTTCCATTTTCTGCCCCTACTATTTAATCAGTCTATAACTTCCCATACAGAGAACACAGATGGGAAGTATCTAGACTCCCCCCAGAGTAACAGATGGCAGGTACAGTATCTAACAGTACATCAGCATAAGCACTGCTTACCGGTAGTAGTTCTGGTTGGTGGCGCCTTCTCTCTATCTTTTTCATCCGTGTACTGGAGTCCTCTTTTAGGCCGAGGCCTGGTGATTCTGTTTGACTCTCTGGTGTGGTCTTGCAAGTGCTTGTAAGGAGGCAGGTAGAGGTCATCAGACTCATCCTCAGAGGCACTCAGTTCGAAAGTACTCTCTTCCAAGTCCCTGCTGTTGATTTTTCCATTGCAGCCATTGCTCATTTTTTGTCGGAAAGGGGAGAGGTGAACACACTCTTCGAGATTAAAATCATAAGCGTCGCTGGAACTAATAGACCCATTCAGTTTTGTGGGGTGTAAAGTCTGCTTATCTTTGCTTTTGTTGCCCTTACACCTCAATGAGGGTTTTGATTTGCATCTCTGGCTGGCTCTTCTTTTTCGTGCACATTTATGCATACTTTTCATTTGTTCAGGTTTAGATGGTAAAATGACTTCTTTAGTTTTAGCATTCTTTTCTGGGCACGTCAGTCTAGGGGATAAGTTAATTTGGTCCTTGTTCCATAGACAAATATTTTGTTCTACATTTTCAAGTTTGTGCAGAGTTACAGTTGGGTCTCTACACCCACTTCTTCTAACTTCCAAAGACTGTCCCACCCAATGACTGGCTTCACAATCCTCCAAAGCAGTGGAGCAACTTACATTACTAAAATCTTTCTTTAAGTGGCGACGGAAAGACACAGTTCTAGGTAAGACATCATTAGTAGACTCGACTTTACCTGAATCAAAATCACTCCCCAGTGTGTCTGGAGAAACAGTAGGACTTGGTTCTGAACATTTAAGAAACAAATTAGGGAAACAGTGTTATGCTTCAGAAATTTGCATTCCAAGATCATTAGAAGTTACAGTAGTTATTCAGTAGTTTCCCTATATTTACTATAAGTAAATAAAAACATAGAAACATTGAAAAAGCTCAATAACACCATCTATTTACTCATCATTGAATAACCAACAGCTTACATCAGCATTTAAAAATACTGTGGGAATGAAAAGTCATGTGTGGTAGCTCATACTTGGGAGGCAGATGCAAGAGGATCAAGCAAGGTCCAGCATGTGGCACATAGCTGTAGGACTGCCTGGGCCACAGAATGAGACACTGTCTCAGAATAACACAAGAACTGAAGTGTGGTGTCAGCCTTTAATCCCAGCACTCAGAAGGCAGAGGATCTCTGAGTTCAAAGCCAGGTCTACATATATGAGACCTTGTCTCAAAAAACAAAACAACCCCCGCCCCAACATAAGCAAATACATACTCATTATGTATATAAGAGGGGTTTTATGTGCCTCTGGTTCAAATGTTTAAAGAAAAAGGAATAGCTTCTCTGTTTAATCTGTGAGCACAGAGAAGAAGAGAACTTCAAATTCTGAAGTGAGAAAATATACCATGAAAGTATAAGTTAAATTATTTTTTGAAAGTGACTAAGATTTGGATAATTGCTAAGTAGGCCTTTCAGATAAATATCATCTGTATTTATAGGAATAGCAGGGGTTTCACCTGGTTTTGCTAACTCAAATTCCATCCATTTTGTGAAGCTTAGTACAAAGTAGTATGGTCCTGGGTGTCAAAGTTCCCTCTCAATCACTTCTGGTAAGATGCTTTACTTTCTTTGAGGCTACAGAAAATGGATTACATTCCTAGGCTACAACAGGCTTAACTAAGACAATCTATGTAAAATGCTACAGCATATAGCAGTTGACTGCAACTACAGATACAACCAAAATTTCTCCTTATAGTCTTGGCACAATGAATAGGTATGTTGCTATTGTTTTTCCTGACAGGGTCTCAACTATGTACTCTGATGGCCTTGAAATCTTGACTCCACTGCCTCACTGTGCTGGCTAGTTTTATGTCATCTTGACACAAGCTACAGTCAGCTGAGAGGAGGGAGCCTCAACTGAAAAATGCCTCCATAAGATCATGCTTTAACATGTAGGGCATTTTCTTAATTAGTGCTTGATGTGGGAGGGCCCAACCATTGTGTGTGTGGCCATCCCTGGGCTGGTGGTCCTGGGTTCAATAAGAAAGCAGGCTGAGCAAGCTATGAGGAGCAAGCCAGTAAGCAGCATTCCTCCATGACCTCTGCATTAGCTCCTGCCCTGTTTGAGTTCCTGACCTGTGTTTGATGATGAACTGTTACATGGAACTGTGAATGAAATAAACCCTTTCCTCCCCAAACTGCTTTTGGTTATGGTGTTTCATCACAGTAATAGTAACCCTAACTAGGACACTCATCCTCCTGAGTGCTGGGAATACAGGTATAAGCTACCACTCATGCTTTGGATGGATTATTTTAATCCTCTATCAGTCTATGTAAAGTAAAGTTACTCTGAGCAGAAAAACAGGCAGACTTGAAAATTAAAAAGGAAGAAAATAAAAAATTTCATTAGGTTACTTATTCACAATGATCAATATTTTTAGATTTTCTACCCAACTTACCTTTGGTTTGGAATAGCCAGTCATTTTCTTCAAGAGCAATTTGCCTTAAAGAATAACAATGAAAAACAGAAATCTCAGCAATTATGTAAACAGAAAACCCCAAATTCAATATTTTCCCAGGCTATAAGCTTGTTATATCATTTCACAATTCCAGTCCAAATCCACATACTTTGTTCCTTATCTCAGAAAACCAAATGCTGCTTACATGAGGTCTGGTCTTTAGTCTAACCTCACATCACAGAAGGAACAGTCAATCCAAACTGCCTCAAAGTTTTTAAGAATGAAGTTTGTCACTCAGCTCTTCAGGACCTGACATCACTAGGGGGACTATCATTTGGTGGTGATCCATGCTTTAATGGTATCAACTATAGATTCTCCTGCTCCCTTTGTTTTCTTTAAAACTTGTATTCTTTCCTTGCTTCATTAACAAAGTTTTCTTCCACTCAAAACCTGTTATTGACAATTTGCAATTTTAATCTTTGTAAAAGTTTTCCACTTTTTTTTCTTTTATTTTTTTTTTGGTTTTTTCCGAGACAGGGTTTCTTAGTGAAGCAGTCCTAGCTGTCCTCTCTATCTCACAGAGATCCGCCTGGCTCTGCCTCCCAAGTGCTGGGATTAAAGGTGTGTGCCCCCCCCACCCCCCCCCCGACATCCAGCAAAAGTTTTCCACTATAGGTTTGGTAATAGAGTAGAGGGAGCTATTATTTTGAACTTTAATAAAAATCTGATTACCTCACCTCATCTAACTTCATTTGTCAGATCTTAAGATCCAACCGTTTTAAAACTACTGAAGTTTAATAGTGACCTGAGGGGCTAGAAAGTTATAGTATTTATGGCTCCTTCTATAAGAAAGGGACAGACGTGAGAGGACTACAAAGCACTGTCTATGGCAGTCAGTCCACTCTTGAGGCTAACTGCCAAGATCTGGAAGCATTGTTTGTCCTCACAGCTGGGGGAGGAGTGGCTCCTGGCACAGTGGTGCAGGCCAAGAGGCCAAGAACACTGCAACATCATTGCACATGGCAGTCGCAACTCAGTACCAGTACTGCCAAGGCTGAGATCTAGGCAGAGTGAAACCTTTTTCTGTAGCCTTTCTAGTTTTTTGTTTTTTTACAAGCCAAGGCTTAGCCATGTAGCCCAGGCCATCTTTGAATGATTCTTCTCCCGTATCTGCCTCCCAAGTTTTGGATCTATAGCTATATATGTTTAGTCAAACTCACTAAATGGTGTAATTAAGAGCTGGTTAGTTCATGCTGGCAAAGAGAAAATCAATTTTCTCCAATGAAGTTTCACTGAGTATATCAACTATACTCAAAGTCAGGCCCCATGCTCAGGAGTAGTTGGCCAACACAAAACAGACTCAGTGGTATTTCTGTAGACTTCTTATTTTGCTTTGTTTGGGCATTTTTTTTGTCTTATTGGTCTTTTGACTGTTCTGATTTTCATTTTTGCATTTCTTGTTTTTTTTCCTCTCTTGAGAGAATGAACATAGAGTTGATTGAGAGTGAGGACCTAGGAGTTGGGGGAGGGGTAAATGATCAAAATATATTGCATGAAAAAAATTTTAATGAAAAAGAGTTGGGTATTTTGGTATATATAATTAAATCCCAATAGTTCATGAAAGAACTTAAAACATACATAATCAAAGAGAAGGGAAAGAGGGCATCTGGATCAGAACTGATCAATCAAACAGAGGTATTAAAATGTGATAGTTCACACTCCCCTCTCCTGATAAATTAGACAGATTTTAGGCCTGGAAAAAATATTAGTTTTAATAATGACTCCTTACCAGAATGAAAACATGACATTAAAAAATAATAAATAAATAAATAAATAAATAAATAAATCCGACTGAAAGAAAACAGTTAAAATCCTTGGTGAGTTTCTCTTAGTCATTAAAGCAACTAAACAGTAGAAAAAGAAAGTTCTAATGTTCCACACACAACAGTATTTTAATATTAAATTCTCTTAAGTATATTCCCAGTAGAAAAAGCCTCAGACTGTAAACACAAATGATGTCAATTTCCTTTTACAAATGGATCAGTAGTAATAAAAATAATAATGAACTTGGCACTAACTGTAAGGTCTTCACAGACAAGTCCCCGATGGTGTTGTCACTACTGGAGACCACTTCTGAGGGACATCCTTTCTGGTTCTGTTAATATATTAAATCAAAAGAAAACGCTATTATAATCATTTACTGCTATGAAGTATGTATATGCACTCTGCATTATGAATGTATTGCTTAATAAACATATATGCCTGCAACAATAATATACACTTGCTGACAGTCTACAGCACTGCCATGCAGTTTCAGGAGCTAGGATTCCAGGAGCTGAAACATCACACACTGCCACTGCCCTCTTATAGCTTACATTCTAGTCTATATCACACACTGCCTTTTAAATCTTATATTCTAGTGTACATCATATACTTCTTTCTAAGAGATTATATTCTAGTATACATCCCACTCTGCCTCTTAAAGCTTACATTCTAGTGTATAGAAAGAAATTTTAAAAAGGGTCTAGAAAGATAGCTCACAGGTAAGATCCCTTGCCATGCAAGCCTCAATCTCCCCTGGATCTGTGGAACCCATGGTGGAAGGAAAGAATCAGCACCTGAAAGCTGTCCTCAATCTTTACATGCACACTGTGGTAGCACATGTGCCCCTCCTCCCAATAAAGAGAGAGACATGTGTCTGATTTCCACACAATTAAAAGTGCTATGAAGGCGATCAGAGTGAATCAAGAGTAACTAAGCTGGAGAGCTCTATTACACAGTGACTCTGACCTGAAATATAAGAACTAATCAGCTATTGAGCAGGAGGAAGAAAAAGCAGTGTAAACAGCAAATACAAAAGTTGTGAAACAGGAAAAGTCATAGCTGTGTTTAAGAGAATAGGCCAATATAGTTGAAACACAGGAATTGAGAACGCAGGAGGTGTGCATACACTAGCCAGCTAGCAAAGAGCCTTGAGAGCTATGACTGTGATGGAAACGTTAGTCTAAGTGTGATGGAAACTCACTTAAATATTAAGTAAGGGAGTAAAAAGATCAGTCTGGCCAACACGAAGCATGGCTTGAGAGGGATCTAGAATGGAAAAAATTTGGAGGTCATCATAGCAAATGAAGATATGAAACTAGGTAGGACAGGGGCTGTGGCTGTGATGGTAAAGCCTGTGGGGTGGCCCCATTACTAAAACATGCATAATTCAAGGAATCTATGATATTTTCAGAGTTAAGCAACCTGCCATGGAGTTCCTGTCAAGGGTTCCATCATTCTTAACATTTAGCAGATGAGAACACTTGGAAAGAAAATTCCAACCATGTGCAAGGATTGAAGATGGGGGAGATAACGGAGTAGGTTTGGCTGGAATGAATGAGTGAGCAGGCTACTTTACTGAGATGAGTAGCAGTTAACTGGAGAAAGATCTGGGCACAGCAGTGTATTTATCTCAGCACTCTGGTGCTGAGGCAGGAGGAAAATCAATGAGATGCTAGCCAGGTTTCAGATTGAGTTCTGGGCTAGCTTGAGCTATATAGAGACCATGACCCAAACCACAATAAAAATAAATAAGTAAATAAATAGAAAAAGAATTATGGAAGAAGGCAGAAGTACACAATATGCTTGAGAATTGGAAAGTGAGGAGTTGTGCTTTGTATAAAGTCTGTTTGAGATGCTTTCTAAAATCAAGTAGCTCTGAGAGTGTATATTTGCATCTTTGTTTAAGCTTTGATATACAAATTTGAAAGTCACCAGAAGACAATTATATAACCATGGGGGGATTTCACGTCTGCCTAGGGCAACTGGTATTCACCAATAAAGAAGCTGCCAACACAGGAGACTAACATGGAACAGCAAGGAAGTAGGAAGAAAACTTAGGGTGGGTATGATGGCAAGAAAATTAAGAGATCAATGTTTTCAAGTAAAGAGACTTCTCTTGCATATCACTGCAAAGTTAAGAAACAAGGGCAAGCTGGGTAGTGGTGGCACACGCTTTTAATCCCAGCATTCGGGAGGCAGAGGTAGGCAGATTTCTGAGTTCAAGGCCACACTGGTCTACAGAGTGAGTTCCAGGACAGGCTCCAAAAATACAGAGAAACCCTGTCTCAAAAAACAAACAAAACAAGGGCAAACCAAACCTGGCAGCATGCAAGCTTTGGTGATCTAGACATAGCAATAGAGAATGGTAAGGACAGAAGCTATGTAAATAGTTTAAATGAGACAGGGTTTTACTATACAAACCAGGCTGGCCTTGAACTCACATAGATAGAGGGATTAAAGGTGTGAACACCACATCTGGCTTTTTTTTTTTTTCTTTCTCTGTTTTTTTTTTTTTTTTTTAAGTTGTGTTGTGAGGAGGAAACAAAGGGATGGAAACTTGACCAGGAGTGGTTTCATCTTGAAGGCAAAAGATAACTACAGACACTGTACAGCTAGCTGTACTAATCCAATAGAGAGACAGGGAGGAAAACAGATACTGAGGATCCACATTCTCATGAAGGTGAGATGAGATATGACGCTGAGGGGCGGGGTGTGGGGGGAGAGCTTTTAACCAGAGCAGGAGAAAATAGGGAAAGTACAAGCACACAGAGCAGGTTTGCACATTTCTGTTAGAAAAGTGAGTCGCAGATGGAACACTAAGAAGAAGAGTTCCTCATCAAATTTAATTGACTTTTGAATTTAATGAACACATACTGGTTTTATTTTTATTTTACATTTTTTATTTATTCCATATGTGTATGTATCTGTTGAATGTATACACATGTGGCCAGAAAGGGCAACAGATCCCTTCTAGCTGGAGTTTCAGGCGTTTGTGGAACATCGGCTTGTGTGGGGAGGGATCTTAACTCAACATACATTGATTTAATAACAAACAGGATAAAACTGCTGATGAAAATGAGCTCTTATGAAAGAAAGTTTTCAATTTGATATCAAATAGCTAACTTTGAAGGTAGTAACATTATTCAAGATAAAAGAGAAAAGAATATTTAGTTGTATAGTAGCAATATAATTGAAAAGATTAATTATAGGGCTAGAGACAGCTCAGTGGCTAGGAGCCAAGCACTCACTGCTTGGTCTGCAGCCCCCATATTGGTTGGCTCATAACTGCCTGATCTGAAGCCTCTGAGCTCTATGGGCACCTGCACTCATGTGTATACCCCCCCTCCACATACATAATTAAAAGTAAATCTTAAAAATATAAGAATTTGCCGGGCGGTGGAGGCGCATGCCTTTAATTCCAGCACTCAGGAGGCAGAGGCAGGTGGATCTCTGTGAGTTCGAGGCCAGCCTGGTCTACAGAGCGAGATCCAGACAGGCACCAAAACTACACAGAGAAACCCTATCTCAGAGGAAAAAAAAAGATTATAAAACACAGGAACTACTAGGAAATGTTAGTGAGCAAGTTATGTGGGTCCCAATGACTGGACTCAGTTAGCCAAGCTTTCATCAACAAGTGACTAACATCTTTACCCAGTGTCTCTGTCTCCAAATCTTCACTTTTTTTTCAAAATTAATTTTGCAGCATTGGGGATGAACGAACTCAGGACCTTATGCACTATAGACAAGTGTTCTTCCCTTAAGCTACAGACCCAGCCAAGAAAAACTTCATTTTTTGTTTTGTTTTGTTTTGTTTTTTTGAGATAGGGTTCTCTGTGTAGCTTTGCGCCTTTCCTGGAACTCACTCTGTAGTCCAGTCTAGCCTCGAACTCACAAAGATCCACCTGCTTCTGCCTCCCAAGTGCTGGGATTAAAGGTGTGCGCCACCACCGCCTGGCAAGAAAACCTTCTTATACTAAAACATCTTTTTTTTTTTTTTTTTTTAACTAAAACATCTTAAGCTGAGCATGGTGGCCCACACATTTAACCCTAGCACTTGTACGGCTGAGGCAAGTGTATCTCTGTGAGTTTGGGGCCAGGCTAGTCTACACAAGGAGTTCGAGGCCAGCCTGGTCTACTTATCAAGACCTTGTCACAAACAAACAAACATACAAACAAATAAATGAAAAAACACTTTAAGCTCTCCACTACTGAGAAATCAACCTTAAACAATGAAAAACAAGTATAGAGTGGTTCAGAACAAGTGATACACATAGATAATATGACAGAAAACAAAACAAAACAAATGCTTTCTTTTAAATGCTAAGAACATATCAGTAACTAGTAACAACATACTTAACTGAAAAGCATTGATAGCAGGCATTAAAGAGCCTACAATAATAGAATTTTCTCCCTACTGTTTGGGGTTTATGCCACTGAGTAACCACTAAATATTACTTCTTGTAATTTCAGCAAAAACTCTGGAAAGTAGGGGGCTGGAGATCTGGCTCAGCAGTAAGAGTGTGTGGTGCTCTTTGGAAGAACCCAGGTCTGGTTCCCAGCACCCATTTCAAGGGGCCTAAAACTACCTGTAACTACAGCTCCAGGAGGATCTAACGCCTCTGGCCTCTATGTGCATCCACACTAACATACATATGCCCAGATACACACAGACACATATGATTAAAAACAAAAAGAATTGTTATTTAAAAACACTGGAAAACATCAGGGAGACTCAGATGCCAATAGGCAGCCTCTAGTAAAGTGACGGAATAAGAGGAAAAAGGACTTAAAATGTTGAAGGAAAACAATCTTTAAAATGTAATCTAAATGTTAAAAATCTCTTTCAGAGATAAGGACTCACTGTATAGCTCAGATTAGCCTTTAACTTTGAGTCTTTCTGACTTAGCATTTGGAATTCTGGAATCACAAGCTCACAGGTGTGCACGACACCCAGGAAGAAATACACCTGCTAGAAAGGCAATTATTTTTCTATACTGTCTACTATGTACATATTATATGTAAGGGTACACATATGTATGTCACATGTCTATATAACACCTGAAAGTTGTCCTTTAAACTTCATACACACACACACACACACACACACACACCTGAATAAATGTAATAAATTATTTTTTAAAAAGGGATTCTCCGCCGGGCGGTGGTGGCTCACGCCTTTAATCCCAGCACTCGGGAGGCAGAGCCAGGCGGATCTCTGTGAGTTCGAGGCCAGCCTGGGCTACCAAGTGAGTTCCAGGAAAAGGCGCAAAGCTACACAGAGAAACCCTGTCTCGAAAAACCAAAAAAAAAAAAAAAAAAAAAAAAGGGATTCTCCAAAGAGAACTTAGAATACTTTCCATATCTAAAATAAAGTCTTATAAAGCTGCACTTCATACAGCAAAACTGCACAGAAAAGTTTTGTAATGAACATACCTGATCAGTTTCTTCACTTTGTTGGGAAGTTAGCTTCTGTTTCACAGTATATAGCTGACATGCAAGGTAGTAACATTCTCTTCTCAGCTGTAGGATGATATCTTGGGCTTCTCTCACTTTGGATTTTTCATTTTCCAAAGCCAAAACTAACAACCTGTTGTTATCTTGGTAATTTTTCAGCAGTGTAGAAGTGTTAGCTATAAGATAAAAATTTCAATTAAACCTAGAAGGTAAAATGGGCTAGAGAGATAGATGGCTCAATGGATAGGCGTGCTTGCTAAGCAACCAATGAGGCTCAGAGTTCAAATCCCCAGAGCCCATATAAAGAGCCAGGTGTGGCCATGCACACAGGTAACCATATCACTGTGTGTGGAGGCAGAAAGGAAGATAAGGCGTTGGAGGGTGTGGAGACAGGAGGATCTCTGGTGCTTGACTGGCTGCCAGTCTAGTTCCTGGTTCAGTAAGAGACCCTTTGCAGGGGAATAGAACAGAGAGTAATAGCAGGGCTCCTCCAGCAACACCCCTGTTCCCTCCCCCCCCCCCCCCGAAGAATGCACACATGTCACACTAACACACAAAATAAGAATGCTATAAAAAGACATCACAGAAATCTCTTACTGGGTACTTGGCATGGTGCAACAATAAAGGACTTGCGTTTGCCAATCTCTGCCAAGTTTTTATTCCTTTTCTCTTTCATTCGCTTCTTAATGTCTTCAAGACTATCTTGAAAGGACTTTTTCTGACACCTTTCCTTAACCATTTTGTCTATGAATTAAAAAAAAAATTAACATTTCTCAGATATTTTCAAATATAAAATTTAGAAATGAAAACACAGGCTTTTCAAAAAAGAAGGAATTAAGTAAAGACTAAATTGTAAACTCTTACTTCAAAAGAGGCAATTTTGATTTTTTAGCTTTAAAATATTAATAGTCAGGTGGTGTGGCATAATCCAAGCTGCTAAGGCTAAGGCACTCGATCATAAATTCATGCTTGAGTTACATAGTAAAACTCATTTCAAAAACAAATCAACAAAAATAAAAATAGACGTTAGAATCAAGCCCATCATAAGAAAAAAAATCCTATAAAATGTCATTCATGTTTCTGACATGATCTTATCTTCTGCCATTTCATAGGAAAGTAGTAAATGATTCCAGAAAATGTTAACTATTCACTTTCTAGTAAATCCTCATTGCAGGTGTACAATGTTCTATGGGAACTGCTTATATTATTCTGGGGCAGGGTATTGCAATGTGACCCAGTCTGGTTTTGAACTTAAGAGCTCTGATGTTCTCAGCCTCCTGAGTACCTGGGACATGTGTGAGCCACACACTTGGTGTACTTTTCTTACAATGTTTATGGCAAACCTTTAGTGTTTAGGATTACAGTATTAGTATATGTATACCAGTATTAGTATATGTATACCTGGGTTTCTGTTTGGCATCTTTTCTCTAATTATTAATTCAGGGCAGAGAAAGCATATACTCATATTAAAACATCAATGTGCTTCAAGCAAAACAGACATGCTTCAGCATGGTAGGCTACTTTTCGTTAAGTTTGTATCCTAGACTACAACTTCCAGATCTCACAACTGCAAACTGTTGCCACCTACAGTGTGTACACATAATTTTCACCACAATGGACTATCTTCATTCATCTCTTAGTTAAGTGTTGTCTTGAGTATTTTCTCCCGGACTTATTTTCCTCCATGCATACCGGGGGCTTTAAATACGTACTGTAGATCTCATCTTAACACTTTATTTCTACCAATTTATGTACGACAGATTGAAGGGAGAGTGTAACTACTTTTTTAAAGTACGAATGGGTTGCGTAAGACAGCCAGGCTATCACTACCAAGTTTTTAAAATTTGCATGGGAGATGTCAGAGTGCAAGACAGATTGAGTAACTGTTGGAGTCAAAGTAAATTAAAGCTTGTATGCGTGCGCGCTCAGGGAATTAAACCAGGAGCTTGTGCATGCTAGGCAAAATTCTGTCAGCGAGCCACATCACCTGCCCTTATTATATACTTTAAAAACAAAGCCCTATCTAAAGTTTTCTACCATAACTAAGCAAGCTAAAGTCGTACAAGATGTGTGCTAGAGCAAAAGCCCTGCCTACTGCGGGCTGCGCACTCCCTCGAGCCGAAGGCCTCTTCCCGTCGGGTATCCCCGGCGCTCACCACCCGTCCCTCACCGTACCTTGGCCGCTCAAGTCCCGGCGAGCTTGTTCGGCCTCCTGCTTGGCCAAGCAGGCTACAACCACCGCGGCCACATTTGAAATCCTTCGTTGCGATCGTCTATTGGCTGGCCGGAGGCCGTCACGCGATGCGCCTCTCCCGGAAACACAGAGCCCCGCCCCTGAGCGGTATCATGTGACGTGCCTGCGCGCGCAGCTTTGGCTGGGGTGGGGCGGAGGGGAAGGGGTGGGGCCACGCTGGCCTTGAGGCCTTTGCTCCGCGCAGGCTGTCGAGAGGCGGAGTCACCCGGAGCTTTGAGGTTCGATCTTGGAAGCGTTCATAACTTCCGATTTTAGGCCGGGGTGTTGACGCAGATCTGAGAGCCCAGCCCTGTGGAGACTGCGCAGGACAATGACGACTTCGAGGCAAACCTGAATTGGAGCGCTAAAGACTGAAACAGACCCCGGTATAGCTTGTCGGTGCGCCCCTGCCCTCGCCGCTCTCGTGCTCGGGGACGCCTCCTTGTGGCAAACGTCCAGCCAGCATGCCGCACACCAGTTAAGGGCAGATGTGAGAGATGGGCTGCCTCGGGAAAACGCAGGAGAGTTCTGCAAATTGATTCAAGGAAGAAACTCCAAGTGACAGCCTGATCCCGTCCCAAACATTTACTGAGGAGATTTACAACCGACTGCAGCCTACCTCCAGGACAGACATTAAAGTGCAGCAGCATTGACTGGAGCAGAGGATTGAGTTTACATAAGAAGTTAAGGAATGTTGGCTCAGGGCCAGGATCGGTTTTTAAAAGGGCTTTCTGGAGAACAATCTAAATGTCTTTATAAGTTCCTGAGAATAGTTAAGGAATTGGGTTTAGGCATGCTGGGAAAAGTGCAGCATGGCCACACATCAGTAGATGTAGTATGTTATTCTTGATCAGGAGACACAAAGAAAATGGGAGGGAGGAGGAATGTGGCAGCAGGGAACCCCACAGCAAGAAATTGGAAGCCTCAACAGTTGGGTAATCTGCTTCATAAGTCATATCCTTATTAGTAACCAAACAGAACTCTAGTTAAACCAAGAAGAGCCATCATAATTCTGAACAAAGTACCGGAGGCTTCAATTAAAACCAGTAATGTGAATAATTAGCATTGACATGTGGTCACATTCATCTGTCATATCACTTCTCAGTTCCCTGCTGAAATGATAGGAAATGTAGCACCAACTGTGAATCTATGGCCTTTGAAGGTATTTAAATCTACCCAGCCATTTTCCAACTGTCAGCAAACTTAGAAGTTCTGATGTCACAGGAAGTTACCAGGATGTCTGAAACACATTAGAGCTGAACTTGGCCTGATAATGACTGGCACATGGGAGGCAATAAGCAAGCAAGTATTGAGGGATTGAGATGAAGGAAATAAACAGTTTCGAAGTTCACTTGTGATAAACAAGATGATTATGCAGGTACTCTTAGTGTAGGACATCTTGATCTGTAAGAATCACCTAGGGAGCACATTCCTGGAATGTTAGCTTAGGAGATTCTAATTCACCTTTTCTGCTGTTTCAGGTAGCTGTTGGTGCTGGTGATCTAACACTGGGCCTTGAGTATGTGAGGCAAGCACTCCACTATTGTTTGATGTTGGGTCATGGGTGCCGTAGCAGAGAGAGCTCACCAAGATGCTAAGCCTTCATTTACTAAAGGAGCAGAGGGGTACAGCCTTCTTGGAAAAGGCTGACACCTGGTTAGCTCACTCTAGTAACTTTATTCAAACTATTACAAGCTTAATTGGGTCTGGGAAAGTTTCCAGTTACCAAAGTCATCTTGCTCTTGCTGCCCATGAGAGAAGACAATCCATACAAATCTCAGTCCTTTTTGATTATGGCTTGCCAGGTCTGCCAGGAGTGTCTTAGGGCCAAGGTCAGTGCAGCTGCAAGGTCTTACGTAGTACCAAGTGCAGACTCTCCAGAGAAACGATTCTTCAAGGTTTAAACAGTCTCATAACAATTTCTCAGCCTCTACTGGTTAACCTAAACATAGCAAAGGCTTAGCTGAAACATTACTCTCAAAGCCATACACACACACACATTTTACTTAAAGCCAGACATAAAGGTTTTCCTTTACATACCACTCCACTCCACCATGGAGCTACATCCTTAGCCAAGGTATCTGATGTTTTCAAATAGGTAATTCTGATGAAGGGTGTCCATTGACTACTGTTTAGGCAAAGCTAAAAATCAGGAACTAGCAACTTCAGGGACAAGGGCTTATCTAACTTTTTTATAGTAATTAACTTTATCTTGGTCTCAGGGCTTTGTGTATGCTGAATAAGCACCCTATGACTAGTTTATGTATGCAGCTCTTGTTTGTTTGTTTCCTTTTCTGATACTAGTGATTGAGCCTAGAGCCTCACAAAACTGGGTGGGCACTCTATCATTGAACTATGTCTCCAACTAAACTAGTACATTGTGTAAACTGCTTCATTACTGCTCCATGCTTCAGTTACTTTACCTGTAAATTGGGGGCAGGAGTGAAAGTATCCCAGCCTTCTAGGCCTGAGGAATAGTCAACGAATTCATTAGTGTGAGCTGCCTAGTCTGTCACTGTTGCTGAAAATTTTCCTGTGTCCTGGCCTGCCGGTGGTCAGGACAAATCTCTCCCACTCGAATCCCCCAAGTAAACACACAGAGGCTTATATTAATTATAACTGCATGACCATGGCTCAAGCCTTTTGCTAGCTAGCTCTTAAATCTTATATTAGCCCATAACTGTTAATCTATGTATCACCACATGTTCCGTGGCTTTACCTGCATCCCATTACATGTTGCTCCTTGGGAAGCTTACTGGCGTTTCTCCCAGCCTTCTTCCTCTCTCTCTCTCCTTGAATTTCCCGCCTGCCTCTAAGCTGCCTTGCCATAGGCCAAACAGCTTTATCTATCAACCACTCAGAGCAACACATATTCACAGCATAGAGAAAAGCATTCCCCCATCATGCCACTGGCACAGAGACAAGTTTTGTCTTTCCTCAGGTGAAAGACCCCCTGATGGCAGTCTTCCCTCAGGAGAGACCCTCGCCCAAGGAGCACACCGAAACCACGAATCAGATGCAAACTGCAAGAGGCTTTATTCAGGAACACGGGTACCCGGGGCGACACAGTCTCTCAAGAAGCTCAAGGGACTGGCGCGCCCACGGGCTGGAGCAGAGGGTTTTTATAGGGTCGGGCAGCCGAAGCTCGGGCAAGAAGCCTGGTTACAGGGTTTTGATTGGATGATGCAAATGAGGCCAGGTTCTGATTGGATGATTCAAATGAGGCCAGGTTCAAACCCAGGTCAGCTCGTGGTTTCTCCCCGAGCTCGCCACGCCTAGCTCCTGTCTAGGGTACAGGGTGTTCTTCTGACCTTTTAGTTCCTCGCTCTGGGGCCAGGTGGCTAACCATGAATGTTCTGTTTATCCCATGTCCGTTAACTGAACTCCTCAGTACCTCTCAGGCTTTATTCAAAAACAGCTGAGCTAAGCTATGTTAGGCGGGGAGGCTGGGGGTCTTTCACAGGTACTTATTTTTCTTTCCCTGGTAGGAATGAGTTTGGGTTATAGTTGACTCACTCCTTGCCCTTGGGTTCTTGAGGCAGGGCCTTAATATAAGTGAGGCTGGCTTTGAACTTGTGGTTCTTCTGCCTTAATCTTCTAAGCAAGTGTCACCAAACCTACCATCTCTCACCTCCAGCATTTAACACAACTTATTTGAGCAAGAAAAGGTAGGTCATAGAGCCAGGCAGTATTCTGCACCAAAGACAGTTCAGAATACCCCTCTTTAGTCTCTTTGTTTTGAGACAGCATCTTGATTATGTAGCCCTGTAACCCAAATTGACTCTCAGTGTACAATGTTCCTATTTTAACTTGCTAAGTGGTAGAATTACAGTCGTTTGCTGTCATGCAACATGGATCTCTTTTTTAGTTGTTTTCTGTTTTGTTTTGTTTTATTTTTGAGACGGGGTCTTGTGTAGCCCAAGATGACCTCTAATTCCTCATGTTGTAGAGAAGTCTCTCTAGGTACCTATGACTGTCTTGGATCACACTATATAGGCTAAGCTGGCCTCAAACTCATACAAATCCACTTGCCTCTGCCTCCTGAGTGCTGGGATTAAAGGTGTGCACCACAACTCGAAGTGACCTTTAATTTCTGATTTTTCTGTCTCTTCCCTCTGAGAGCTAGATTACAAGTGTGCATCACCATGCCCATCCCTTTACTAAAAATAAAAATAAATAAATAAAAATTTTTGTCTGCTATTCAACAATCAAGAAATGGGCTACCCCCCTCCACCCCTGATTAATGTTGAGGCAGAGTTTCTACACAGTCTGAGCAGACTTCAAACTCATGATCTTTCTGTTTTAGCTTCCTGAGTGTTGACATTATGGGTATGCATCATCATGCTTGGCTTAAAAGTGGTTTTTTTTTTTTTTTTTTTTTTTGTGTGTGTGTTTTTAGATAGGATCTTTCTGTGTAGCCTTGACTGTCCTGCTTTGTAGACCAGGCTGTCCTGGAATTTACCTGCCTCTGCCTCTCGAGTGCTGGGACTAAGGGCTTGTGTCACTTGCCACCCAGCATTAAAAAGTCTTTTTTTTTTTTAAAGGAAAATTCATTTGGAAATGTGGATGTGATTCAAAGGTTGAGAGCTCTTGTTGCTCTTGCAGAGAACCTGAGTTCAGTTCCTAGCACATAAGTCAGGCTGCTCACAACCACCTGTAACTCCAGCTCCAGGAAATATGATGCCCTCTTCATGGGCACCTGAGTATACCTGTGTATGGCATGTGATATACACTCAGACAAAATGTGTACATATATGAATACATAAATAAAAAGAAAAAACCTAAAAGATTCTTTAATAATTATCATGTAATGTGATGTACATTCATGTAATAGCATATAAATGTTGGAAACTGAGTGACCAAAAGTTTTAAGAAATATGTCAGAACCAAACTGCAACAAAGTTTCAAAGTGTTTTGCAATTAGGTTTTGGTACCCACTTATGTTGGCTTAGTCCTTTCTTTCACTCAGCAGTAGCAAGCTGTGGAGAACCTACTCAAGTGTACAGTAAATAAACAGTCTTCAGGAAGGTACCACTTTCAGATTGCTTGTAGGTCCCATTTGTGTGTTTTAGAAGTGTATATTAATCCCTTCAAACTCTTAACTTATTAGAACTCAGGAACCTTGCTTTATACTTTTATTTAGATGGCTGCATTTTTCAGCCTAGTGCCAAAAATGTAAACACTTAATTGAATTATATGGTCTGCTGCTGACATTTTGCTTTGTTTGTTAATTTTTTTTTTTTTGAGACAGGGTCTCATTATGTAGCCTTGGCTGACCTGAACTAGCTATAGACCTCGACCAACCAGTAGAGCTGATTGGCCTGAAACTCAGAGATCCTACTACCTCTGCCTTCTGTGTGCTGGAATTAAAGGATTGAGCAACCACACTGGGCTCCTATTTTGGCTTAAATGTGAAATCTCCCCCATAGCCTGTGTGCTTGAATACTTTGTCTCTACATGGTAATACTGTTTTAGGAGGTGGGGCCTAACTGGAGGAAGTAGGACAGTGGGGGATGGCTGTGTGAGTGACAGACCAGTACTGCTTCAGGTCTGAGCTGTCTGTGCTTCCTAGTCAGTGCCATGTACAAACAATTACTGCATGCTCCCACTGCCACAGACCCAGTCTCTCACAAGTCTTTCCTGCCATGATGAACTGACAACTTCTGAACCATGAGCTGAAATAAGTCTTTCCTCCCTAAGTTACTTCTGCTATGTATTCTATCACAGCAACATAAAAATACATAATATACTAATAAGAGCATGCTCTGTGCCAGGGTATGCTTGGGCTTATTGTGTATTAGCTTTTTTTAAATCTTCTTTATATGTCTATGATGTTCATTGTTAAGAAACTAGGTTTTTCAGATGAAAGAACTGATCTGTAGTATGGTCAATATGTTAAGTGTGAAGCCAGGTATTTGACATGCTGAGTACAGGTCTGTGTATTTACGCAACATGATATAGATATATTTATACATAAATGGGTGTGTTTGTGTGTTTATTTAATTGGGATGGTGCTTTGCTTGCATGTATGTATGTGCAACATGTCTGGTGCCTGCAGACTCAGAAGAAGGCATCAACCCCCATGGGATGGGATTTATGGATGGTTGGAAAGCCAACATGTGAGTGCTTGGAACTGAACTTGGGTTCTTTACAAGAACAGCAAGTGCTCTTTACTGTGGTCCATCTTAACAGACCTAGTGGGTGTTTTCTCTTAAATGTGGTATTTCTTTTTTTGAAGGAGATTGGGTGGATGAGGAGGTGGAAAGGGTGTAGGAGGAGGTGGGGGAGGGGAAACCATGATTAGAAGATATCGTATGAAAAATGTATTACTCAAATCAAAAGAGCTCTTATGCTTATGTGCCTAAGAAAAGCTTGCATGTTAAAACCAAGGGAAATACATGTACTCTTACATGACAAATAATTTTAAATTTACTCTTTAGAAAACACTCTCACAGGTAAAGGAAACATGTTCAGTGGTTTATTAGAGAAAATCATACATACTATTTTTATTGGGTTAGGGTTACAGTTATGGTTGCTATTATTAGGGATAGTGTAACTGTTAGTGTTTTACTATAGGCATAAGGCTGGGTTAGGGTTAGGGATATGGTTATGGTTAAGTTTAGGATGGGCTTCTATAGGCATTGCTGAATTCAGTTTAAAAATAAGTGGCCAGTTTTCCTACAAAAGATATTAAGTGGTTTCCATCAAAAAAAAAAAAAAAAAAAAAAACCCAAAAAACTCTGCATGCATGCCTAAAGTAACAAGTTCATTTAAAAAATCTACTGAAAAACACAGTATTCTTTGGAGAGTGAGAAGTTTGAGTTCCCTCTTTAGAATACACACACATAAGTGAAGGAACTATATTTTTTTGTCAGCTTAACAGCTGCACATGAATTTACTGATATTTTAATTTTTGTTTATGGCCCCATAGCACCTCAGTCAGTGCCCTTATAGCCACTCAGGCCATAGCCTGCTGAGGTTTCTGGTTTCACGGCCCTGGTTCTGCTTTGGACATGAGATGTAGGTTTAAATTAGGTCTCTGTTATTCTATTTATCAATTAATACTCAAGAATCAAAGGCTGGGGTGAAAACCTGCTAGCTCAGAGAGGCTGAGTAGCAATTAGGTCGCCTTGCTGTTTTGCCGGAGACACCACAAGAACTGCATCTCTTCCCTTGTCCCAGAACCAAGAGGAAGCCCAAACTCTAGTATCCACCCTTTTTTCCTGTGTGTCCTTTTTTTTTTGGGGGGGGGGTTCAAGACAGGGTTTCTCTGTGTAGCTTTGTGCCTCTCCTGGAACTCTCTTTGTAGACCAGGCTAGCCTCGAACTCACAGAGATCCGCCTGCCTCTGCTTCCTGAGTGCTGGGAATAAAGGCATGCACCACCACTGCCTGGCTCCTGTGTGTCCTTTCTGTTCAAATTATTGTCTTCTTTATGGGCAATTCTGCTCAGCTAGTCCCTGGTTCCACCCCTTAATCCAAGGTTTAACTTTATTGGCAAGTCTCAGGAGTGTCAGAATGCAATCAAAATATCCTACATTTCCCCTTTTGTCTAAATAAAAAAGGGAAGACTTTAATTCTAACATAGTAAAACTATGTACAGTATTTTTGTCGAATACAAGAAGAAAGCCCTGCCAAATCCTCATCTACTGGCCCCTCACTGTATTCCACTTGCACTGCTATATTGAGAATATCAAAAAGACAGATTTTTTTCTATCAGTTATTACTTGTTTCCTGTAAGAATTAAGTGAAAGTAGAAACATGGTCTGGGTTATTACAGTGCATTTAGAAGATCTAAATGATGGACATATACAACTCAGCAACAGATGATCCCATCCAAAACAGGCAAAGAACTTCAAATAATCTCCAAAGCAGACAAGTGGTCAATAAATACTTGAAGAGATCATTAGAGAAATAAAAATCAAAAACATGAGACACAATTTAGCTCCCATTAATGTGACTATTGACAAGCACCTTTGCAGGAAGAGACAGGCAGATTTCTGGGAGTTCAAGGACAGCATGGTATATACAGCAAATTCAAGGCTAGCTAAGTCAACATAATGAGACCCTGGACAGTTTTATGTCAACTTGACATAAGCTCAATTATGAAAATGCCCCCGTAAGATTGGGTTGTAGGCAAGCCTATATTTTCTTAATATGGGCTATTTGGCTATTAGCACACAGAAGCTGTGTTCCAGAGGCAGCCAAGTTGGAACACATGTGCACACGCACCAAAGAATTAATTTTAAAATGATATATAAATACTCAATATTTTAGATCAATATAGCACCTATCCCAAGAGTTATACACCAACAAGGCATCCTAAATATCTTACAAAGAAAATTTTACACACTATACCATTTATCTATTTTCAATATATATCATAAGTCCAAGCATCTACCACCACCACTACCCAATTAGTTTCCCACTAGTATACATACAGATACAAACTTGGATATGCTAGTCCATGGAAGTTGTCTTGTTTGAGGCAGTCACTGCTTCCTAGCAAGTATCCTTTCTGTACTCTTAGGATTTGTTTTCTTCAAGGAGGCCAAGGACTGTTCTTAAATGTAGATCTTGTCCTCTGCTTAGTCTCCCAATTCTGTTCTCTTCAATTTTAAAAACAAAATCTGAAGGGTTCTTCTCCTTCTCTATCATTTCCAATGTGGAAATCAACATAGATGTTACCACTGGAACATAAATTTGGTAATATGAGGGATGAGTAGAGCTATGTATAGCAATACAGCTTTAACCTCAGAACTACTGATATTCTGGGCTAGTCCATTCTTTGCTATTTTGAGTTGAGTATTTTTTGGGGACTTCCTATGAGATTGTAAAGACCATGTCCCACTAAGAAACTATTTATTTGAAAATAGTTAGTGGACTTCATAAAAAATAAAAATAAATAAAAAAATATTTCAGAATAGAAGTAAAGGTGATTCTTATATACAATGTCTCCAATAAAAACATATCCTATGGTCGAACCTGTATAGATCTCTATTATGTATCTGCCATAACATTGTCATTAGTAAATTAAATTAAAATTGTTGTATGCCGATTAATTAGTCTAGAAGATGGTCTACAAAGTGAGTTCCAGGACAATCAGGGCTACACAGAGAAACCCTGTCTCAAAAACAAAACAAAATAAAACAAAACAAAACAAAAGTTAATCTAGAAGATTATTAAATATTTTCTTAGTTTAAAAGACAGCTATTTTTTCAGTTTTAAAAAATACTATAGTGGAAATATCACTTGTTTTCAGAAAATTTAAATTCAGTCTTACAACTAATTAGCTAAATATCATTGGCAAGTTATAACATCTCACAAGTTTATAGATAAAGTCAAAGAAACACTCTTTCCCCTCATGGGATAATTTTTCACAAATTCTAAATCACTAAAACAAAATTTAGTACTTATTATCATTTAAATTTTAAACACTTCTTGCCTTTATTTTAATGAAGAGAAACTAATGAGATTCCTAAGTACAAGCACTTCACCAATGGGCTACATTCCTAACCCTTCTTTTATTTTTAAAATACACTGTAGGATAGGGTCTCATTAAATTTCCCAGGCTATCCTTGCATTTGCTTTATAATTGAACTGGAAATCCTCCTGCCTCAGAATACTAAGTAGCCTTTGTCACCAGACCCAGCTTCCATGTTCTTTCTAATTTTCTCTCTGACCACACTTTTTTATAAAATAATTTTTTTTAATTGTGTGAAATTGGCATTTGTATTCAATCAAGTCTCTTTAAGTTCTTTTGTCTTTCTAATAGGTGAACTACAACAAGAAACTAATATGTCAGTTTCCTTAGAGACTCAACACAGCTTCTCAGAGAAGGGGTAATAGCTTACTGTTTTTCTCCAGGTGGCTAAACTACCTGGGGAAACCTCAGATTCAAAGATCACAGTTTATCACTGCTCCCCAGATTCAAGTCTTCTTACTTGGCAGAAATCATAATCAGAGTTAGGAATTTAAGATTATAAACTTTGTCCACCTTACTTACATATAATGGATTGTTGGGTATATATTATATTTTAGCAAATCTGAACAAAAGTTTTCCTAAGCTATTTTACTAGGCTCCTGACTTTCTGTCCTCATGTTGTGTATGTATTCATGAACCTTTGATGGTCTGACAGGAGACAGCACAATGGAATCACTCAGATTTTCAAGGAAGATGGGAAATCATCTTCCAAATACCAGGAAAACTTTTGTAGTTTGTATTCATTCTATTAATACTGCCTTTTACAGTTGAATTAAATGATAGAACATACCAAATAACCTTATGTGAACTTTTTGATCTTCTTCAAAGAAAAAAAGCCAAAATACATACAGCATTGAACTGAATTATTAAAAATAAATGTATAAAGAATAATACACAAGAGTTCTACTTCACCAGTGCAAATTCTTAAACCTGGAAAACAAATAAAAATCATTTCTGTGTTTAAGTCAAATCTTTACATATAAACATTACCTCTCTATTTTTGTGGGGTACTGCTAAAATAATTTGATACTTTCTAACATTTAGTCAACCTCCAAATAAGTTACATAAATATTTTTCCAATCTCACCAGTGCCCTCAAAGTTGGTCTCAGTACAGTGTTTCTTCAAGACACAAAAGAGAACTCAAGGCATTGCAACCTAAATGATATTTCATAGCTTACTATTTCAAAGCTACAAAATTCTTCAGAACTGATTTTTTTAATTGGTACAAGAAATAGAGATGTAGCTTGGTGGGTAGAGGGCCCCCAAGTGTGCCAGATGGATTTGATTCCTTAGCACAGAATAGAGGCACTTAGGGCCTGTAATATAAGGCCTTTCATTTTTTTCTTTTTTTTTTAATTAAGAAATTTTTTATTCATTTAACATATATACCACATATCTCCCTCTTGCCTCCTCCCACCACCCCTAGCCTCCCTCCCTAACCCCACCCCTATTCCTTCCTCAGACATGGTAAGGCCTCCCATGTGGAGTCAGCAGGGCCTGGTACCTTTAGTTGAGGCAGGTCCAAGCCCCTCCCTCTGCATCAAGGCTGTGCAAGGTACATAGGTAGTAGACTCCAAAAAGCCAGTTCATGCACCAAAGCCCTGTCATTTAAGAGGTGGAAGCTGGAGAATCAAGACTTCAGACTAGGCCTTAGCTATCTGGAGGCCCACCCAGGGCTATAATAGACAGAAGTAGGGTTCCTTCAGTTTAAACCAGTGAAACTGAAGTGCTGTGGGATGTTCTGTATGTTAAATGTGTTGCTCTAATTGGTTAATAAATAAAACACTGATTGGCCAGTAGCCAGGCAGGAAGTATAGGTGGGACAAGCAGAGAAGAGAATTCTGGGAACAGGAAGGCTGAGTTAGAGAGACACTGCCAGCCGCCGCCATGACAAGTGAGATGTAAGGTACCGGTAAGCCATGAGCCACGTGGCAACTTATAGACTAATAAAAATGGGTTAATTGAAGATATAAGAACTAGATAACAAGAAGCCTGCTTCAGCCATACAGTTTGTAAGCAATATAAGTCTCTGTGTGCTTACTTGATTGGGTCTGAGCGACTGCAGGACTGGCGGATGAGAGAGATTTGTCCTGACCCTGGGCCAGGCAGGACTGGAGAAAACTCTAGCTACACTGAAGGATATCACATATAATTGAAATAACTTTCAGGATAATTTTCTAACAAAAGATTATTAGAGATATCTTTTTTAACCAAGGACAGATGGTCCTGTACAAATCAGGTGTAGAATATAAAGCAAAGTTTACCTATATAGAATCATGTTCCTCCACAAAGTAATTTTGAATTAACTGTATTGTCAAGGGAGCGTTGTCTATGCTACATTCTTCAACTAGCTGAAGTTTATATTCAGTCATTTTTAGCAAGTCATAATAAAAGCAAAAAAAAAAAAACTGTCTTAGGATTTCTATTGCTGTGACAAAAAAAAAATGACCAAAAAGCAAGTTGGGGAGGAAAGGGTTTATTTGGCTTACTTTCCGTATTGCTGTTCAATAGTGAAGGAAGTCGGGACAGGAACTCATACAGGGCAGGAACCTGGAGGCAGGAGCTAATAGAGAGTTTATGGAAGAGTTGTGTTTACGGGTTTGCTTCTCATGGCTTGCTCAGCCTGCTTTCTTATAGAACCCAGGACTACCAGCCCTGAGATGATACCATCCACCTTGGGCTAGACTCACCTCCATTGATTACTAATTGAAAAAGTGCCTTACACCTAGATCTCATGGAGGCATTTCCTCAACTGAGACTCATTTCTCTCTGATCATAAAACCATCAAGTACAGTAACTAAATTTGAACATGTCCCACAAAAGATTACCACATATTTTGCTGGCTTATGATATCAATAGGGCTTTATAGATGTTGTATAGAATTAAAACATGAAAGCTGGGTATAGTGGTGTTTGCCTTTAATCTCACATCTTTGTATGGGAGACAGAAGAAGGCAGATATCTGTGAGTTGAGGCCATCCTGGTTTAAATAGTGAATTCTGGGCCAATAAAGGCTACATAAAGAGACAGACCCTGTCTCAATTAAGTAAATAAATAAAAAATAAAAGCCATGTTGAATGTGAAGTAAACCAAATAAGGGTTTTCCTCAGAAACCTGAAAATGGCTGACTTTCAAATCAGAATGAAGACTTCCATACCCCCAACAAGAAGGTAAAGTTTAACTGGAAGGCTAGAGATATGTGTATCTAAGTCAAGCTGTAGCCTCACCCTTTATTATTTCTTCCCTGCAGTCTGATCCTATTATTTTTATAGGGATGGGCATTTTTCTTGCCTGTAAGTTGGTGTATTGGGATCTTGCCAGGTGCCCTTAGAGGACAGATGTGGGGATTAGGGCTCATGGGACTGGAGATTCAACAACTCATTCATCAAACAGAAATCAAGAAAGAGAGAGAAAGGGAGAGAGATTTCCTTAAGTAAATGAAAATGAAAACACAACTACACAACTCTTTGCACACAGTAGAGTCAGTCTGATGAGGAAATTTATATCTCCAATTGCCTACCTTAAAAAAATAAGAGCACAAATAATTGACTTCAGTACACAATTCAAAAATTAGGACAAATACAAACAAATCAAACACAAACCAACCAAAGCTGAAATATAAAATGCAGAAAAATTCTTTATTGAAATCCACCATGTCTTCATGATAAAAATTCTGCAGATAATAGGACTAGAGAGAACATGTTTCTATAAATAAAAGCTAGAATCTTTGGGGTTTTTGTTGGTTGGTTTTAAAATTTTTATTTATTTAATTTTATTTTTGAGACAAGGTTTCTCTTTGTGTATCCCTGACTGTCCTGGAACTCGGTTTGTAGACCAGGCTGGCCTCAAACTCATAGAAACCTGATTGCTTCTGCCACCTGAGTGCTGGAATTAAAGTTATGTAGGTAGACCTACATAAAGCTATGTCACAAACTCACCAAAGAACAAAGGAATGAACTCATGAACAAACAGACACAAGGTACCAATTCAACAGATGAAATCTAAAGATTGAGTTTTGGTGACTTCTTCTGGCAAATTAGTCTTTATGTATTTTTAATGAGGAAATGAGATGGTTCACAATGGGCCAAGCATGCTATCTACCTTCTGTCTTTTTTTTTTTGTCAAATGTCACTGGTCAATTAAAAATAAGGACAACCTTAGAATGATTTATAGGTGTCTACTAACCAGAGACTGTTTCGACTTGCCTCCCTTCTGTCAATTGGAGTGAGAAGACTGTGATAAAACAAAAGAAAAAGGTATGGGTGTGCAGCCATATTTATGTCTGGAGGAAGCCCGGGGTTACAGGAATGTTCTTTTTTTTTAAAAAAAAATAGATGGTGTAACCCTAGAAGTCATCTTGTTATGTAAGATGAAGTCAAAGAGGCTACAGAGAAACCAAAGTATAGAAGAAGAGCAATGACTGTTAGAGAGCAGGGTGGGGTGGAGGCTAAGAAGATATCTCAGCAGTTAAAAGCACTTGATATTCTTCTAGAGGATCTGGGTTTGGTTCTCACGACCCACAGAGAGGCTAGCAGCCACCTGTACTTCAATTCCAGGACAAACAATGATATAATCTGGACTCTGCCCACACCTGGCAAGCACATGGTACAACTACTCATACCATCAGGCAGAACACTCATAGACATAAAATAATAAAATAAAACTGAGGGGAGTGGAGGGAGAGAGGAAGAGAGGGAGAGAGGAAAAGAGGGAGAGAGGAAAAGAAGGAGAGAGGGAGGCAGAGAGAGAAAGAACAGAAGGGGTTTCAAACAAGTTGCAAAAATAATTCCTTAGGCAGGAAACCTGGGGTTCCTCTTTACTCAACTAGAGCTACAAAATGTGAGAATCATGTAGCCAATCAGAATTACCTGCAACCAGATAGTACAAAAATACTTTCATTTACATAGAAAGAATTGCTTGATGGGAAATGGTAAGCAAAGTTGCTCAGCATAAACATAAGAGAACTTTTTCTAAGTAGATATACAGGGAACAGGAACCAGGAAAATTTGGAACAAGTTTTTTTTTTTTTTTCAAAGTGTATCTCTTCCAATCTTTAATAACAATGATAAATATTTATAACTTAGTTTGAAATTCTATTCTACAAATAACACTGGTCTCAAAGATATGGAAGGGACAGAATTGTAGATGAATTTCTAAATAGTTTTATTAAATAAGAAACACAGAGCCAAATACAGAGGAGCAAGCCATAGAGATCAGAGCAATAGCCGCCAACTAACCATAGCTCACCACATCGCCATAGCTTCCCAAGAGATCTTCTTCCTGTCTAACCTGTACCTTTATTGCTTTCCTGTTCTACCTTCTCATTAGCTCTAAGCCCAGCTGCATCACTTCCTCATCACTGTCTATCTATACAGACCTCCAGGTCTCTATGGTTGGTACTGGGATTAAAGGCATGTGTCACCATGCTTGACTGTGTCCTTGAACACACAGAGACTCTGCTTGCCATGTGATCAGATTAAGGGCATGTGCTACCACTGCGTGACTTCTGTTTATGGCTGACTATGACCTCTGATCACCAGGCAAACTTTATTAATTAACATACAAGTAAAATATCACCACATTTCCCTTTTTTTCTAATAAAAATAAAAAATAATAAAAAGTTATAACTAATATAAGAAAAACTATATACAAAAGTACAATAACTATATACAATATATACAAACAATAAATACATCAACAATTTCTAGTCCATTTGCATTTGTCAAACTCAGAGAAAATATTCCATTATCTATCCTATTTTGGTAAATCCAAAATGTACCTGATTTACTTTCTATCCTAACTTGTATTACCAGCAGAAAACTACCTTATAATGTCTTTCAAATTTATACAGTTTACACCTCTTTAGTGAGTTTCTTTTCTGAAATTCTTAACAAGGAAAACTATATAACTATCTAATCTTCAACTAACTATAACTATCTAATCTTCAACTCCCCCAGAGACCCTAGAAGGAAATAATATTACCTAATAAAACAGGAAGTTCAAGCAAGCAGCTTCCAAAATAATGAGTTGACAGAAACAGCCAGAAGCCTGGACAGTCACCCGAGGTTTCTGTGCAATGTTGGGGCATCATCTTCAGCCTATAAGCTTAGCGTATCTGACAGATTCATTTGTGAAGTAGGATGTACACAGGCCTACAGCTCAACCTCACATTCGATGTAAGCATT
The DNA here is from genome assembly GCF_949786415.1 of Peromyscus eremicus. Lineage (NCBI taxonomy): Eukaryota > Metazoa > Chordata > Mammalia > Rodentia > Cricetidae > Peromyscus > Peromyscus eremicus. The sequence continues at coordinate 67,578,758 of NC_081432.1, forward strand.
CCATGTACTAGATAAACCTGAATTCCACTAGTGTCCTGTCGTGATTCAGGATTTTAATTCTGGAAATTGTTGATGTTTTTTAATTCAGCTGTCCATTCTTCTTGGCTTGTGGATGGCTTCATCTCAGCATCCCATTCTTCCCTGCATCCCATTCTTCTCAGCCTGTGGGTGGCTTCATCTCTTATTAAATGCCAGTCTATCATTGAGAGGTTAGACTCAATCAGCCTAGTTACTCTTTTAAGAATAACTATTTCAGCTACTGTTCCACTGCAACCAGAAGCCATCGGTCAATTGCCTGTTTAGCTGCCTTCAAAGAAAGAGGCACTGTACCTTTTCCAGATTGCAAAGCCACTCAGTAATGATGTCATATTGTCCAGGCCTCAGAGGATGCCTGTTGCTGAAGCCACAACCACACTTGTCTTGATTAGGATCGGTAGTCCTTTGTTTTACGTCCGGTCTGTCTTTTTGTCCTGTTTGTCAGCAGTTGATGCAAGGGCATTTTGTTGCCCAGTGGCTAACTTTTACCACAATGAAAGTTAACTCCATGTGCAGTTTCTTCAATGTCCATATCTTCTCTGAAGTAGATTGGTGCTGCCAGGAGCCAACATGTCTCACAGTCACAAAAAAAGAAAAAAATTCTAAATTATTAAAACATTTTAAATGCCATATTCTGTAGATCTCTGAAGGGTTTGAAATGACCTGTCTATCTAATATATCTCTACTCGACCTTCAAAACTTACCTAATATGACTACAAGTTCGAGTGTAATGTCTAACTACTAACTTTCATTTCTTTGTATCCTAATAGTTGGTAATAATAACATTCAAGGATTAGCAAATTACATTACATTGTTAAATGAACTAAGTATAATATCCTGAACAAGATTAGAAAAATACATACAGCATTTTCTAACAATATCAATCTCAATATGTATAATTTGTATACAATATATAACAATCCAATCCAATGTAAAGTATTTTAAACTTGTAATTGTCTTTTAAAAGTAGATTCAATAATCTACCTTTTTATCTATATCATATCTATATCCTCTCTTTTCTTTTTCTTTTCAGAGCAGATTTAATAATCTACCCTCTATTCTATAGTTTCTATATATCTTTTTTTCCAAACCAGAACCTTAAATCTAATCTCCTTTGTTTAGCCCTTTTCCTAACCATTAACAACAACGACAACTTGTTCAACCCTCCTAAACAATGAAAATTATCCCAAACCCAAAACCCATAGAAAGATAAAAAACCACCCACCCTACCCCACCTCTTTGGGAATGTGGGCATCGTGTTCTTAAAATTGCTTCCTGCTGGTTGTGGGCAAAGACATCTTTAGGGGATTCTGAAAAAAATTTTTGGTTAATTGTCAAGATCTAGAAAAGGTAGCTTTGTTGTCAAGTCTCTGCATGATGCCAAATTTCAGGGCTTATCTCAAGTCCTTGTTCAAGTAGTCTGTGAAACTGGATCATCTCAGCTAACCATCTCAAAATTGATCTGAGCAGTTTTAAGTCCAAAGCTGATCTTTGGGTGATGTTTGTCAGCTTAGTGGTATTATTATTGTCCATGTGGAATCATTGTTGTAGGGCCCCATCATCTTTCTGGAGACTTCACATTCAATGTTTGGCCTGGTTGTGATTTCCTGCAGAAACCTGATAGAGAATTGAACACAAAAACATGAATAGGCAGCTAATTGAAGCCTTTTTTTTTTCTAGAATTAGTTAGTACTCTATATGACCATTAATATCATAACAAAAGTTTAAAAAAAATATATATATATTAATGTTATAAATTTTGATATAAAATTCATACCTTAAGAAAAGTTCAAAGAATCAAAATAGAACCAAAGAATTTGAGATTAGTAGCAATAGAATAGTCACTTAATTTTTATTCATTTTCTTCTGTCCCATATCAGAAGATGGCTCTTTCTTCTGGCATGATAGAGATTTTGCATTTTCCTTTTAACAACATGCTTGAGTTTAAAGAAGTAGAGAGCCATTCTCCAACTCCAAAGTCAGCTTTAATTTTTAATTGAACTGGGACAACCAAAGGCCATTTGTGTTACGTGTCTGTAGAGAAAATAGAAACAAACATTTTGAAAGACTTAAGAAATTTTATAGATGATATACCAATAGGCCAATTTACTCTTTTTCTTGGGACATTTTTCTCTAGATGATTTGTCCTTTTTCTTCAGATGTCTCATGTGCCCAGTGTTCTTCAGATTCCTTAGCCTTCATTCTCCTGAAAGACAAAAACAAAAACCTTTCCCCAAGACTAACTTTGGGGAGGCTCCCTTTAGGCAAGTTATATATGATTAAATGAAAATACATTTGTTAGTGGTATAAGTTAGCTTAAATTGGATGGTTGATGAACTATCACCTCTTCTAAGAGATCTCTCTTGTTCAAATAGAACCTTAATCAATTTTGATGGTATCCACAGCTTATCTTCTCCTGTAGAAAAAAAAAGCAAAACCTCATCTCCAACATAGCACATATCCTGGTTTCCATTCTGAGGTCAGCACATCCTTAAAGTATATAGGCTGATTTAATTCTGTAGTTTTTTTCTACTATCCAATGTTTCTCTGCAGATGTTGTTCCTTTCTCATTGGCACTGTGATATTTCAAAGTTAATAGAGCACTATGTAATCTATTTCTGGGTTTTTTTGTTACCCCTTTCTGTTTATTTAGCATATCCTTTAGAGTTCTATTTGATCTTTCTATTACTGCTTGGCCTGTAGGATTATGCAGTATACCTGTAATATGCTTTATATTGTAATAAGCAAAAAAAAAAACTGTTTCATTTTGACAGAGACATATGCTGGAGCATTGTCAGTTTTAATTTGTGCAGGTATACCCATGACAGCCATAACTTCTAGCAAATGAGTGATTACAGAATCAGCTTTTCCAGACCTCAAAGCAGTTGCCCATTGAAATCCTGAATAAGTATCGATGGTATGGTATACATATTTCAAGTTTCCAAATTCTGCAAAGTGAAACACATCCATCGGCCAGATTTCATTCCTCTGAGTACCCTTTGGGTTACATCCTGCTGATAATGGCGTTTGATTGTAGAAGGAACAAGTAGGACATTTCCTTACAATTTCCTTGGCTTGTTGCCAGGTTACGGAAAAATCCTTTTTTAAACCTTTACTATTGACATGATGTTTTTTTTTTTATGAAATTCTGCAGCCTCCAGCACATTTCCTATCAATAATTTATCAATCTCACCATTGCCTTGTGCTAAAGGGCATGGCAGACCAGTATGGGATCGGATGTGAGTTAAATATAAGGTATGATTCCTGCTCCTGATTATATCTTGTAACTGAATAAATAGTGAAGTTAATTCTGACTCATTAGGGATAAATTCTGCAGTCTCTATATATAATACCACTCTTTCAGCATACTGAAAGTCAGTAACTATGTTGAGAGGTTCTGAAAAATCCATTAATACCAGCAGAATAGCATACAATTCTAATTTTTGAAATGAATTATAAGGACTTTGAATGACTTTACTTAAATTTTCTGATTTGTAACCCGCCTTTCCTTGTTTTTTTGCATCTGTATAAAATGTACGAACTCCAGATATGGGTGTTCCCCATAAAGTGCGAGGCAAAATCAAATCAGCTCTCTTTATAAGATCAATTCTGTTGCTTTTGGGATATTTGCTGTTAATCTCTCCCAAAAAAATTATTGCAAGCTTTCTGCCAAGGTTCACTTTCTGCTCATAATTTTTCAATGTCCTCCTTAGGGAAAGGTATGACAATTTATGCTGGATCTATTTCTGCTAATTGACAAAGTCTCAATTTTCTTTTTAAAAACAAGTCAGAGATCTTTTCCACATAAGTTTTTAATTTTTTACTCTTTATTTGGTAGAAATATCCATTTAAATATAATATCTTCCCTCTGCATTAAAATTTCTATAGGAGAATGCCTAGAGTGTAAAATAACCAAAATGCAATCAAGCTTTGGATCCACGTGATCCACATGGCCTTCCTGTACTTTCTTTTCTACCACAGCCAATTCTTTCTCAGTTTCAGGTGATAATTCTCTTGGACTATTTAAGTCCTTGTCACCTTCTAAGGTTTTGAACAAATTTCTCAGTTCATCATTTTTTAACCCAACAATAGTTCATAGATGGGAAGTATCTCTGAATAATCTTTGAAAGTCATTAAGAGTCTATAATCAATCTCTCCTAATTTGAACTTTTTAAGGTCTAATTTTTTGTAGACCTGTTTTATGCCCTAAATAATTAATATAATCTCCTCTTTGTATCTTTTCAGAAACAATTTGTAATCCCCAGCAAGGCAAAATTTTCTTTACTTCTTCAAACATTCTTTCTAATGTATCTGCATTTGTGTCAGTTCATAAAATATTGTCCATATAATGATAAATTATAGATTTAGAAAATTTTTTATGTATTACTTCCAATGACTGTTGTACAAAATATTTGCACATGGTTGGGCTATTCAACATCCCCTATGGGAGAACTCTCCATTGATATCTTTTAACCAGTTGAGAATTATTATAAGTAGGCACTGTGAAGGGAAATCTTTCTTTGTCTTTTTCTTGAAAGGGTATTGAAAAAAAACCAGTCTTTTAAATGGATAACTATAAGAGGCCATCTTTAGGTAACAGAGTAGGCAAAGGAATTCCAGACTGTAGAGAGCCCATTGGCTGAATTACTTTGTTAACTGCTCTTAAGTCTGTTAGCATTCTCCATTTACCAGATTTCTTTTTAATAACAAATACAGGAGAATTCCAAGGGCTGGTTGATTCTTCAGTATGCTGTGCATTTAATTGTTCTTGTACCAGCTCTTCTGAAGCCTGCAGTTTCTCTGTTGTTAAAGGTCATTGCTGAATCCATACAAGCTTGTCTATTAACCATTTTAAATGTAGAGCTGTTGGTGTCTTTTTTGGAAGATCAGCAGTTGTTGTGCCCTGTTCTTGTACAATCTGGATGGCTGGTGACCACTTGTTAGAATAATACCTTCTAATATTTCTCTCAGAAACATGTGTTAGTTTATGATTTGTTTCTGAGGCTGGAGAAATGTTAATCTGAGTATTCCATTGTTGTAATAGATTATGGCCCCATAAGTTCATAGCTATATTAGTCCCATATCGCTTTATTTTTTCCTCTCTGTCCTTTTTTTGAGACATCTTGCACTCTGTTTCACTTGAGATAATGTTCCTATCCCTAACAGCTGAACATTTACCTCCTGAAGAGGACAATTTGGATGCCAAGATTCTGGTGCAATGATTTCTATGTCTGCATCTATGTCTACAAGACCCTCAATGAGAATATCATTTACTCATATTTTTAAATTTTGGTCTTTGTTCATTTGTAGAAGTTTGCCAAAAAATTTGCTTTATGTTTTCTCCTGAATTTTCTATTCTCTCTGCCTCAGTTCTTCTATCACCCTAAGCAGCCTGGTTTATTCCAACAGGCATTTGGTTATTTAATTGCTCTGAGTAGGGGTTTCTTCTATGATGGCAGGAAAAGTCTGAACTGAATTTGGTGTGGGGGCCTGCATGAGGCCCCTCTGGGAGTTTCCCAGGACAGAGGCAAAGGATTACCTTGTCTGTCCCTTGTTGGTCTACGTTCATTGGTTCAATGTTTACCACACCTTCTGCATAATCCAGAAGTGAGGAGCATTCTGTTGCCTTTGTTCCTTGACTAAACATTCTTTCTAGGAACACCCTGTCTACACTCCCTTTTCAAATGACCTTATTTTCCACACCCGAAACATCTGACATTTTTCCTCAAACCTTTTGAAAGTCCTTCTCCTATCTAACATATTAATGTGTTCCTGATCCAATCCTCCAAGGGTGTTGATCTTGCTTTAATGGCTTGATTTTTCTTTTGCATGCTGCATTCAAATTCTCAAAAGCCAAAGATTCAATTATTGTCTGTTTAGCTTCTGAATTTGGTATCATTCTATTTACTGCTGAAGACAGACTTTGTAAGAAATCTGTGAAGGATTCTGTTGAGCCCTGTATAACTTTTGTGAACAATTCAAATTTCTTTTCTGCTTCCTCAATCCTGTTCCATGCATCCATGACTGCCATGTTGCATAGAATTAAGGTTTGGGTATCATATAAACATTGTCTTTTTGAATCAGCATATTGGCCTTCTCCAAGAAGCTGATCCTGGAAAATTTCAACACCTCTAGCTCTACATTGATTTTCTATTGTCTTAGCCTTGTCTCTAAACCAAGTGCACCACTGCAATTGTGCTCAGGGTTCCAGGACAGCTGTTACTAATTCTTTCCAGTCCTGAGGAATAATTCTATGACAAGTTGACTAGGAGTTTAACATTTGCTTTACAAATGGAGAATGCATGCCATAGGATACTATAGTTTCCTTAAATCTTACATTTCTACTGGAGTCCAGTTAGCTTGTACACACCCTTGAGCAGGTAGTTCCTGTATGGCTACCAGATAAATTACATTTGATTGTTCAAAAACTGGCTGTCTCTCTGTTGATGTTGATGCCTAAGAAGATCCAGATTGCCATTGATGAACTCCTTTTTAAAAGAGTGATGGTTGCCAAGAAAAATGCCCATATGTCCAAACATTCTGAGCTGGCCGACAAGAACATGCCCAGTCTTCATGTAATGAAGGTCATGCAGTCTCCAAAGACTTGCAGCTATGTGAAGGAGCAGTTTTCCTGGAAACATTTTAAAAAATCTTTTATTTGTATTAGAAGAAAAGTAGCAATGGACAGGGCCTCTCCTTTCTATTCTTTTTTTTTTTAAGTTCTTTATTAAATCTTTGGGGGTTTCACATCATGCACCCAAATTCTGTTCCCCTCCCGGTCAACTCATGCCCCACTCATCCCTGCTACATCTCCCCATGAAAGAAAGCAAAACAAAGTAAGCAAGCAAAGAAACAAAAGCAAGAACAAAAACAAAAACAAAAAATGCAATAAACCATAACAGAACAAAAACCACACCAAAAACAGAAAAATCTTGGCTTCCCCTTCTCTCCTGACTCTCTATCACCTCTTCATCCATCTTGATGGCATTGGAGGCTCCAGTGTTTCATATAGTATACCTTTTGTCCCATCAGCTTGACTGGTAACTGTTCATTGTAATGAGTCATTAGTCTGGTTCAAGGCTTCTGGATTTTGGTACATCATCCTCACAGGGTCCTTATCAGAGCTCTTCTGGGGTATTTTGTGTCTTGGAGATCTTGTAGGTATTGTTCTGCAGGACCAGTCCCTTCATGAACTCTAGCAGGACCTAGATGCGGTAGATACTAGGGTGAGTCCACCCAAGGCCCAATTGTGGGCCTGGGTATTAGCCAGGCAGGTCAGATAGAGCCACTAGAGCCACCTGCTTCAGTGTGGTGGTGAAATCAGGTCTCCTACATGCATGCCTTCAGGGTAGGTAGGGGTGGGGGTACTCTCTCCCTAGTGCAGGGTGGGCTTGCTTGCTGTAGTGGCCCAGGAGGCTAAGCTAACTTTCCCAGGGCAGTGACAGGAAGAACTGGCTCAGTATAGCTCTCTGATTTCATCTCAAATGATTCCTAAGGCCTTCTGAGTTGACACTGGCAACAGACACCAACACAGACCCTAGCTGCTTTTGGACTATGGACCCAGATATGGTCCTTGGCAGCAGCTTAGGTCCAGACAACATCCTGGCTTTAGGTGGAAGGAATGGCTACCCAGATAGGAATTCTGGAAACATTTCTATTAGTACCTTACAAACAAAGGCATCCAGGATCTCTGAGATAACCTACCTACCTCTGCTTACTTCTGGAGATAGTGCCTCCCACCCTGTGCCATAACTTTTCTGAAACTAGCAGATCCAGAGGGTGAACAACCTGCAAGTTCACAAGAGGGGAGGCAGACAGAGACACCTACAGACACACAGAAGTGCTGTGTCCCCAGTGCTGATAAAAAAGCTGAGGCTAGGGCTGGCTCAGCAATTGAGTTCCAGTTTAGAAGCAGCTTTGGACATGAATGTGGTCAACCACTTCAGTGACATTGAAAATTATGTTGTGTTGAATAAAGTTTAAAGAAAAAAATATTGTCATGGGGCCCTATTCTATCAAACAGTGTTATACTATGGGATAATGCTTTTGTACACTGGTTTAATAAAACACTGATTTGCCAGTAGCCAGGTAGGAAGTATGGGCAGAATAAGCAGACAAGGAGAATTCTGGGAAGAGGAAGGCTGAGTCAGGAGATGCCAGCCTGCTGTCCAGGGAGCAGCATGTAATGGCACACAGGTAAAGCCACAGAACATGTGGCGACATATAGATTAACAGAAATGGGCTGAATTTAAATGTAAGGGCTAGTCAATAGTAAGCCTGAGCTAATGACCAAGCAGTTTAATTAATATAAGCCTCTGTGTGTTTGCTTGGGTCTGAGAGCCTGCAGACTGGGTGGGACACAGGAAAACTTTCAGCTACAATGTTATAGTGAAGGCTTTTTTTTGATACTTACTAGTATAAAGGCATAAGAATAAAAAAGACAGAGGTAAATTATTTTTATCTGAAGATAGTACGATAACATTTATGAAAAACCTCAAGGATGTCAATGAAAAAGTCATTATCAACATTAGGGAAAGTTTTCAAGCTGATTGACCATTAATTATTAGGCATGAATTGTAGAAAAAAATCAAAGCAAAACATATGCTAATGAATACTGAACAAAAAGACTGCATGGATTTTTATTTTAACTTATTTTTGTTATTACTCACTGTGTATGTGTGTTCCAACATTTTGTACAGATATGTAAAAGCATGTATGTCTCTATAACATGAACAAAGTAAAACTTTTCATGGGATAAAAAGAAATGACAGGAGAGGTGAGAAAAGGGAGGATGATAGCATTGTGTGTGTCCATGCATGTGTGTGTGTCTCTCTGTGTGTGTCTGTGTATGTGTGTGTATATGTCTGTGGGTATGTATGTGTGTCTGTGTGTTTGTGTCTGTGTGTATGTCTGTATGTATGTCTGTGTGTCTCTGTGTGTATGTGTGCATCTCTGTGTGTCTGTGTGTATGTATGTCTGTGTGTGTGTCTGTGTCTGTGGGTATGTATGTGTGTCTGTGTGTCTATGTGTGTGTGTGTGTGTGTGTGTATGTCTGTGTGTGTGTCTGTGTAACTGTGTGTGTGTCTGTGGGGGGTATATGCCTAACATATAGTATATACTTATATGAAAATTACACACACACACACACACTCACACTTGTGGAATAGCAGCAAGGCACTTCACAAACTTGATGCAAAAGTATGATGATCCAAGTTCAATCCTTGGGACCCCTGATGGAAGCTAAGAATTGAAAATTTTGTCACATATGTGCACACACCACAATACGCATCCGGTAACGAATACAAACTTTGAAAATTAATAAGCACTTTAAGGTGGAGGCACAAGCATTAGGAATTAGAGTTGAGATCCCCCACCCCAATATTCACTTGCCTCCAAACACTCCATATCCCAGATTGGGCTAGCGATGATGTATCCTATTAAGAGTATGGTCAACTAAAAACATTTTTAAAAAGTGTGTAGGTATGTATGGCAGAGGCCACAACAAACCTGAGGTTAAACAATATCAAATTGCTGGTCTTTTAGTTTAATAATATTTGCATAAACATCCAACAAAATTTTATGGATAACTAAAAATAACAGAACCTTGTAAATATTAGTTTGGTCTATAATTCAAAATGGATTTCATATTGCTTGTGGAAAAAAAGAAGCCCAGAAGGTGGGAGAGTATGTTCCTGGGGAGTGTTTTTGAGGGTCTGTCTCCGCTGGGTGTTTCCTGTCTCACACTCTGTGATCCTCTCTGCTTTGGCATGAACTGCTCTGCTCTGTCTCACTGTGCACTACTCACCATGATCGACTAGGACCTCCAAAACCACAGCCCAAGTGAACTCTTCCTCTTTTAATTTGTCACAGCTGGACCATGTGGAGGAGGTGGGAGGAAAGGAGGGAACACCGCTATGCTGGCTCTGCCTCCATTGCTCCTGATCAAGGTGGCTCAGGGTCTAGCGGCCCTGCAACCCTTGGACAACTTGTTCTGCTCGAAGAGAGGAAAGTCCCAGGAAGGCCCAGCTGACAGTCTGCTGCAGGGTAGGGCAGGCAGAATGCTGTGAGAAAGAGAAACCAGAACTGTAGAAAGCACAGGCCTTGCTGGACATCTGTGCAGTCGGCTCAGAGGGTTCTTGCAACCCCTGCCTGGGCTACCCACACTCAGCTCCATCCTTCGGTGTATTCTCCTTTTCTGTTCTTACTGCGGCAGCTGCAGCTCACTGAGCAAGAGTGGGACACAGAACTGAGTAAGTGTGTGATCAACACCTGAATGCGTTCTGTTCCACATCCATGGTGTCTATGCCAAGATTTCATGTGTTACACTTGTGAACTCAGTAAGATCAAATTTCTTTCAGCCAGCTTGGGGTAGTTCAGTGACAGAGAGTCCAATCAATATGCTGAAAGTGTTGAGCTTATGTCTAGAGAGAAGATGGTAAAGAACAGTAACAAGATAAAGCAAACCAGACAAATATGTTAAAACCAGTAGCAAATACAACATCACCAATTGCAAACTGGTGGAAAAGGCAATTTAGAAGTGCTGTGATAATACAATTAATTGTTAGGAAGAAGAATAGAAGAAAACAGGGAGGAATGGAAAAATAAAAAATGATAAAGAGTGCTGGAGCATAGACTCAATAGTTAAGAGCACTTCTTGCTCTTCCAGAGACCCAGGATTTTATTTTCCACACTCACATAGCAGCTCCCAACCATCTGTAACTCTAGCCCCACTGAAATCCAATGCTCCCTTCTGACCTCCAAGGTCACCAGATACACACATAGTGCATAGACATACATGAAAGCAAAACACTCATACACATAAAGTAACAAAATAAATAAACCTAAAAAAATTGTGTAGAGAAAAAAGAATTAATGTCTGAATTAAGGCATGTATAGTGAAAATGGGCTGGGAGTGCCATACGTGAAGGAGGAAAACACTTGACTGTTTGTCATATGAATTTGTCTGAGTTTGTAGAGGCCAATCCCCCACAGGCACTTCTGTCCTGCCCACTCTGCCAGGCACAGCTGCTCCTTCTATGTCCTGTGCATATGCCTAGCAAGGCCAGCAGAGACAGAGACAGATCTCGAGCCAGCAGAGCAGGCAGGGCCACTGTGAGTGCAGACCAGGGCAAGAAGGGCTTTGCTGTGGCTTAAGCAGGAGCTCCTGAGTTGGTGCAGCCACTGCCTCTGTGTTTCAACTATCTTGCTTTGCTTTGAAATCCCAAGCTGTAGTCGAAATCTGGAAGAAGCAATCAGTCTCTTTTGTACAAAACACTTTATCAGGGATCATAGGCTCCTCTGGCTTCCTCAAAGTAAGGGCTGAAGGCATTAGGGGGATCTAATAAGTCATGTATGTAATAAAACAGGAGGCACACTTGGCTCAGCTAAAAGAGTCAGAGCCATTTTAGGTGATTTTAAAACTGTATCTTCAAAAATGAGAAACTTCCTCTTTGTCCTGTGAAGTATCATGAAGTGAAAATAAATCAACAAATGTAGCTACTGTCTTATCCTCAGAGCCTCTTGTCTCTATTAATTTTACTTTTTACTTTTATCTTTTGTCTTCCTGTCTGTTTCTAGTAGACTGGACTTACGGAGGAGTCCATTCAATTACAATTTAATCAACTTTATGCTGTGGGGCTAAGCAATCTCCCATCAAATTCTACATCACAAACACATCAAAACTAGCTTAGGCAACCGTTTAAGGTTTTACCTACATATTCCCATATCTTTAAATTTAGAGGACCATGGGCAGATTTTTTTGAATGAAAGTAATTTTTTTTTTTTTCGAGACAGTTTCTCTGTGTAGCTTTGCCGTTCCTGGAACTCACTCTGTAGGCTGGGGTGGCCTCGAACTCACAGATATCCACCTGCCTCTACCTCCCGAGTGCTGGGATTAAAGGTGTGAGCCACCACCACCCGGCTGAAAGTAAATTATTTTCTGAGTGTTTTAGCAATACCTAACAGGAGCTAGAATGCAGAAGCAAACAAAGCATCTAAAAGGGAAAAATAGTGACAGAAGTTTGCCAAGGCTGTGTGGTGACCAGCTCAGTGCCCCAGGCATAGATAGCAAGCATCTGTTCTCCGTTGTCCAGTTTGCCAGCAGGCTAGAACAAAAGGCTTTGAGCCAAAACTAGAATATAGTACCCAAAAACCTTCAATAAGGAACTCACATGTACTCCCAGCACTCACAGAATATAGTACCAGAATATAATGGAATTTTATTCAGCCACAAACTGAAATGAGGAAATTCCTTAGCAGTGCATGGCAAGAGAAAATACATAAGAGAGATGTTCCAAGCTCAGAAAGACAAATGCAACACCTCTCTCTCTCATATAGTTGGTCACTACTTTTTGTTTATGTACATAGTCACTTTAGTTTCTAAACTTTCTGGGAGAAATATCTCAGTCCCTTATCACTGGACAACAATGATCCATCTTGATCTGTCCAAGTGAAGTCAGTTCCCTGTGGAATTATTTTCCTCTCTGAACAGGCATTTGACTCCACAATATGACATGGCTTAGTCAGGCAGTGAATATTTGCTGAATTAGAGGAGAAAAGAGATCTCCCATTTGTGTTGAATGTTGGGAGCACAATTTAAAGGTATTTTGTGGCCCTTACACAAAAGGCAGGGAAGGAGAGGCCTGTAGGGAGGGCAGGTGCCTTTAATGAGCAGCAGTGGGTTGGCTGCTGTCATCTGAGCGTTGCTCCAGGCCTGCTTCCCTGTAGGGGTGGATCAGCCATTTCTTTGGACCTCCTGCTTTGTCAAGGACTGAGGAGGATAACCTATGGAGGACTAGATACCTCTGCTCTTGGCTCCTTGGTACACCTGACTCTCCATGGTCTCTTTCAAACTCTCCTGCTTTCTTCTTTTCTTCTTTGTGTTCATCCTCATCTTTTTTTCTGTCTCTCCAGTGAAAGGAAAGACTTCCCTTAGCAAGGTATCTGGTTTTAGCTGTGCTTGTTCTACCTTAAGACATTTCAAAGTCTGTCTGCCTTTCTATTTTAGCAAAGATGAACATGTTCTGAGAGAGTTGGCTCTTTGCTATGTTGCTGTGTGACTGAGGAGGAGGGCATCAGGACCCTGGGCTGAGCAGCCCTGCACAAAGATATCCTTGATGGTGGAGTTGGAGCTCCCAGGGTAGTTCTCACCTCTCTTTGATGTGGTCTTCTCTTTTCTGGATTCTAGGGATCTCCTGCTAGGGTTTCTTTTTTAAATTATTTTATTTTAACATATTTATATTATTTAAATCAAACTTTTAATTTAAAAATATTTTGATAATATTCTCTTTCCAGATCCGCTTCCCCTCCATATACACCCAACCTTAAGCTCTTTCTTAAAAAAACAAACAAAAAATCAACATAATAAAGCCCCTCAAAACTAAGAAAACAAAACAAAACCACACACACACACACACACACACACACACACCCAAAAAAAAAATAAAACAACAACAACCTCCCTCACAAACTGTAACCAAATAAAAAGCACACAAAAGATTGTGGAGTCCATTATATGTTGGTCAGTGACTCCTGGACCTGAGGTCTGTCCTGGGTGGTTAACATACCCAGCGTCACTCTATTAGGAAAAAATAATTTTTCCTCTCCCAAAATGTGTAAGTACAGTTCAGTTGTTAACCTTTACCCAGTGGCTAGGTTTTCATTAATGAATTCATTCATTCATTCATTCATTTAAAAAAATATAACAAGATAAAACAAAAACAATCACATCAAAATTGGACAAGACAAACCAACAGAAAGAAAAAAGCACAAGAGAATGCACAAGAGTCAGAGACTCACTCATTCATACACTCAGGAATCATATGGAAACACTAAACTGGAAGCCATGACATATATGCAGAGGACCTGGGGCAGACCCATGAAGGCCCTGTGCTTGCTGCTTCAGTCCCTGAGTTTATATGAGCTGTTCTCATGTTGATTTAGAGGGCTTTGTTGTCCTAGTGTCCTCTATCCACTATGGCTTTACGTATTTTGGATATTAGCTCTCTACTAGATATGGAGTTGGTAAAAACTCTAGCTCTTACACTCTTTCTGTCTCCTCCTTTGCCAGATTCCCTGAGATCTCAAGGGAGGGATTTGATGGAGACATCACATTTAGGGCTGAGTATTACAAGTGCTTTCTCTCTCTTCCTCTGTGTATGGGTCTCCCTCTGAATGTGGGTCTCTACATTTGTTCTCATCTGCTGCAAGAGGAAGCTTCTCTAATGATAGCTGAACAAGGCACAGATCTATGAGGATAACATAATATCATTAGGAATAATTTTATCACTACATTTTTTGTTGTTGTTATTCATTATTTTATTTTTAAAGACCAGTAGTATTTAGCTTTACTCTAGATCCCCAGGCTATCTAGGTTCAGGTTCTTGGACACATAAGCAGTGCCAAGTATGTGTTGCATCTTGTGGAGCGGACCTTAAATCAAATCAGTTATTGATTGGTTACTTCCACAAACTTTGTGACACCATTATACTAGCATATCTTGCAGGCAGAAGAACATTGTAGGTCAAAGAGTTTGTGACTGGGCTGCTGTTTACATTTCTCTTTTGGTAACATACAAACTAACTTCCTGTGCCAAAGAAGCTAGGATGTAGGAGTAAACACTTTATGTTGGCCCAGCTCAACTTCTCCATGTTCAATGAATTGTGTAGATGTTGTCTTTAGCAATGGGCCCTTGCTTTCTCTTTGTGGGCAGCACGTATTGTCTTGGAAACAGTGTGGGTTGTTATAGGATTTCCATGGGACCCCTTTGTCCAACAACTCAATTATACATAAACTAATCCTGGTACCATGCTGTGGGATAATGCTTTTGTTCACTGGTTTATTAAAATGCTGATTGGACAGTAGCCAGGCAGGAAGTATAGGTGGGATAAGCAGACAAGGAGAATTCTGGGAAGAGGAAGGCTGAGTCAGGAGATGCCAGCCCACTGTCTATGGAGCAGCATGTAATGGCATGCAGGTAAAGCCCCAGAACACACGGCGACATATAAATTAATAGAAATGGGCTGAGTTTAAGTGTAAGAGATAATCAGTAATAAGCTTGAGCTAATGGCCAAGCAGTTTTAATTAATATAAGCCTCTGTGTGTTTACTTGGATCTGAGGGGCTACTGACCTGGCAGGACACAGGAAAACTTCTGGCTACAAATGGCACCAAAGTGTGGGGCAAGAGTTTCCACCTAAAACCTGAGAAAGCTTTAAAAAAAAAGATTCTAAAATGGAGCAAAAAAAAAAAAAAAAAAAAAAAAACCCAGCTTCCTAATTGTGTCTCTCAGGCCAGCTGCAGCCTGCCAGCTTGACTTACTCTATGGCAGGTTCCCGCCACAGTACACAGAGGTATCTCCAAGCCACACAATGTGGTGTGTGGTGGTTTTAGCCTTTGCTAATAAAGACAAAAAAAAAAAAGGTTTCTGGGCTACATGCTTCATTAACGGAGGCATAGACCCACTGCTTCCAAGAATTGGTGGTACACATGGCTTCCTGAGCCAGAGGTGGCTGTAAAGGTACCACTGCCATGTTGGAAATCTAAGGTGGGCAGAGCAAGCAGCCGAAGCTGCCATTTCAGTCCTAGTAATGCTGCAGTTTATAGCAATAGATTCAGATGGAACAAGACTTTAAATGGTTTACAGTGTGGGTAAAAATGTACATAGGCTTGGAAGAGAGAAGA
Source organism: Peromyscus eremicus (assembly GCF_949786415.1). NCBI lineage: Eukaryota > Metazoa > Chordata > Mammalia > Rodentia > Cricetidae > Peromyscus > Peromyscus eremicus. The sequence goes on from NC_081432.1 coordinate 67,594,474, forward strand.
AAATGAATATAGACAGAAATAGTTTTAAAAAATAAAGTCTTTAAAGAGAAAGTAAAGGATGCCAGGCAGTAGTGGTGCATGCCTTTAATCCCAGCACTCAGGAGGTAGATCTCTGTGAGTTTGAGGCCAGCCTGGGCTACAGAGTGAGTTCCAGGAAAGGCGCAAAGCTACACAGAGAAACGCTGTCTCAAAAAACCAAAAAAAAAAAAAAAAAAAAAGAGAGAGAGAGAGAGAGAGAGAGAGAGAGAGAGAGAGAGAGAGACAGTAAAGGTAATATTAAAAAAATAAGACACATAAAGATGGAAATCACACAGAGAGTCTGGATTATATTGTCTTTGGAATTTTTAACTGCACAAAGACATTTGATTGTAAAGGCTGCTCAGTTAAACCAATACGTATATTTTAAAGGTATCTTGACTTCAAAATTTGGATCTAAGGATATGTTGATTTGGAAAGGATGCTCTGCTTTTGTTTTCACAGGAAGCAAGAGGCTACGGATTTGTTCCAGGTTAAGATGGATCAGAGTTGATCAAGCCAGACCTCCTGAACTTTAACAGATGATACCTATCAACAAAGGTATTCCGAGGACTTGATCATTACCTCAAATTTTCTCAGGATCCCCATAAGACTACCAGTGCCCCCTATCAGCAGGAAGTAGCCTAGAAAACTATGCCCATATTCCCCCCCAAAATAGATTATGGATGTTTGTCTTTGTTTAGGTTTTTGGTTACAAATTGTTATTGGTCATAGTCAATCTCTTTTTAAAAGAAGAAAGGGGGATATGATATAGAAATGTAGGATATAGATATTATAGGATAAAAGGATAGATTATTGAACCTATTTTTTTTTTTTCGAGACAGAGTTTCTCTGTGTAGCTTTGCACCTTTCCTGGGACTCACTTGTTAATCCAGGCTGGCCTCGAACTCACATAGTTCCACCTGGCTCTGCCTCCCGAGTGCTGGGATTAAAGGCGTGCACCACCACCGCCTGGCTGAACCTATTTTTAAAGAGCAATAACATTTAAAATGTTTTACATTGCTATGGATTTTAGTTTATTGGTAAAATTTTAAAGTTAATTTTGTTATATTGTATGTATATTTCTACTCCTATTTAAGGTATTATGTCTGTGCAGCTCATTTGAAATTGTAATGCATAATTAAGAAATACAGATTAATAATTAGTCATCTATGATAGTCAAACTTACAGTCATGTTTTTTTTATATACATAGATATATTTCAATTAGGTAGGTAATCTTCAAACACTTCAAAGACCTACAGAATATGGCATTTAGAATGTATTAAAAACTTAGACTTTCCTGGACAATGAGACATGTCTGCTTCTGGCAGCACCAAATTACTTCAAGGAAGATAATGGGCATTGAAGACATTCCATGTGGAGTTTATCTTCTTCTTGACAAACATAGCCATTTGGGCAAGAAACTGTTCTTGCCTAGACTGCTTGACAAAATGTTGGATTGAGTGGACATGCAGGACCCATAGGAAGGTGACCAAGGCAAAATGATCCTTCAGGTTCCTGCTTTGCAGAAGAAACTGCCAGAAATTCTACAAGACTGAGAGACTAGGCCTATGGGCTGAAGATGGATGCCCCAATGATGCAGAGGAACTTTGGATGACTGTCCAGGCAGGCAGCTATCTCTGTCATTTCCAGAGTTTTGGAAGTTGCCTACAATGCTCTTCCTCTTTACTTAGGTAGTATTACATCCTTCTGAGGTCTTTGATGTAGTTGAAGGCTAGATAGTTATAACTGTGGTTTTCCTTGGTTGTGATAAGAGATAAGGTAGATATGAAACCTTGGACTCACAAATATAGGATAAATAAAATATTTTCTTTAAATTTGCCAAATATAAGTAGACTAGATATTGTAACTGTAATTCTTGCTTCATAACTGTTTTGTTATATGTTATTTTACTATGTTAAATTTAAAGCCTTCCTTTTTGACTAGACAGAAAAGGGGAGGTGTTGTGGGATAACGCTTTTGTACATCTGTTTAATGAAACTCTGATTGGCCAGTAGCCAGGCAGAAAATATAGATGGGATAAGCAGACAAGAAGAATTTTGGGAAGAGAAAGGCTGAGTCAGGAAATGCCAGCCCACCATCCAGGGAACAGCGTGTAATGGCACACAGGTAAAGCCACAGAACATGTGGTGACATATAGATTAACAGAAATGGACTGAGTTTAAGTGTAAGAGCTAGTCAATAGTAAGCCTGAGCTAATGGCTGAGCAGTTTAATTAATATAAGTCTCTGTGTGTTTGGATCTGAGTGGCTGCAGACCAGGTGGTATACAGGAAAACCTCAGCTACAGTATCATAAGCTTTGTTTGGTGACAAGAGATTGGCCAGTTGGGACTCTCTCTCCCTCATTATTTGGCTTATTTATTTTAGGAAGTGTTAGGTTTCCCTTCTACCTCACAATGTCACTTAATTTTGGCTTTCAGTAAACTTGTCACAGCCTCAATCTTGCTGTGATCCCTCAATCCCATGCTGGGTTAAGATGACATTTCTTACTGACCATAATCAGATAACCTTGGCTTGGTAAGTAAACACTTACAGATGGTACCTGGAACATAGACCTGGAATATGGAAATTTAAGAAAAATAAAAAAAGGAAATAGTAAGGTTTAAAAATGGTTAAAGGAAAAGAACTACTGTTTTTGTATGCATGCAAAAATATAATAAGGCAGGAGAGTAATTAACTGGAGGTTAAAAAAATGAGACAGGCAGGGTTGAAGGGACATTTGTTTGCAGAGGTTCTATGAACTTTGTTGCTGGAGGAAAGAGTAAAAGCAGGACATCATCAGTTGATGAATTTCCTGGAGTTTATTAGCAAACTTCAGCCTTCTTTCCCTTCTCTGTATTCCAGTACTTGGTCCCAGTTAGTAAGAGCACTTAAGGTAGAATTAGATGCAAGGGGACCAAAGAAAATTCCTAGTGATGATTTTCAGCTTTGGAAAGACATAAAAACAATAGTAGACAAAAGTGACATAGTTGAATTTAAAAATCAAAATGATCAGGAAAAAGTGGATCTAACACTGGGAATAGATGAAAAATTAGAACATGCAGTTTTATTATCTAGTGTTTCTCTCTGTGATGAAGTTGGCTGTCTTCATTCCTTGTGCTAGTTTTACACATGCACACACACACACACACACACACACACACACACACACTCCAATTTCCTCTGCTCTTAACCTTTATCACTGCAGTACAGTTTCTGATAATATGGAAACTTTTTTTGCTGCTTCGCTTCATCTCTTTCTGAGGATGTTAGGGAGATTTCTTGCCCCTCCTCTCATAAAAGAATTAATTCCTTTAAAGTCATGATACAGGTCTCTTAGGGAAGAGACTTTTTATTGAGTCTGAGAGATGAGAGAGGACATGAAAAGATTTCCTATTTTCCCAGTGAGTAAATCACTCAATCCTAATAACCCAGGGCAGCAAGTTAAAAGTTATATACCCATTTTATTTAAGACTCCTTAGGATCTTAAGTAGGTTGTGCTCAAAATTTTTCATGTGCAGCTTTTCTTTATGATTGTGTATAGCTTGAACTCATATGAACTTTACTCATTTGACCTTTCTTAACCCTCAAAACATAAATTGTCTAATGCTCTGAATAAAGTTGGTTATTGCATCAGACTTTAGTCTGCCTCATTTAGTCTGACTCCATTCTCCCAGGTCCCACTGCCTCTGAAGTTGTGACAAGTGACACCTGAACAGGGACCCGAGATTAGCTATGAAATAAGAGAGTGGGGACCCTCACAGAAGGAGATTAGTGACAACAATGGGGCAGAAACCAGGGAAGGGTTTGCCTTGTGTTGAGTTTGTGCATCATTTTTTAGAGACAGAGGAGCACAATTTCAGATTTAGATTGCTTGCAAGTTGTTTATGAACCCTGGTTTCCAGAAATAGAAACTTTAGATGAAGAAAAGTGGGACAAAGTCCGAAAGAGTATTAAAAAGGCATACAAACAAGGAGAAAAGATCTCTGTTCAATTTTGGCTCAGTTGGGCATTATTCATGACTATTATCAAAATACATAAGGAATATAAAGTAATTATTAATTATGAGAAAGAAGTGGCTAATTTCTTGCATGAATATAAAGTGGATGATCAAACCTTAAGGTCAGGAAAACACAAACTGGGTGTGGTGGTACATATTGAGAGCTGCTGGTAGCAAAAGACCATGGGAATATAAAGCAAGTGAGAACTAATGTTCAAAAGGTCAACCTACAAGAACAAAGGGTTCTGGTAGAGGACTAAGCAATCATGCAAGGTACGTTGGAGGTATTGCCTTTTGAATGAATTGGCTGTTTCTTGTTGTAAACTTCCTATGCAATTATAGCTATGATATCTCCCCATTGCCATGCATTTTCATAAAATGTGTATATGTAATCTCATGATTGCATCTCAATCTCTTGGGCACATACATCTGTGGATAGTCAGGAAGATGACTTTTCATTTAGCTGTATACTTTTGATATATAAAAAATGCACTAGGATATGCTTCATAGCCAGTTCCATTGTCCCATGAGCCTGTAGATGCTTAAAGCCTGCTTTGTTCCTTTTGCTCAAACTAACACAGAAAATAATAATCTCTCCTCAGTCTAACACAAACCGCATGCATTTAGCTCATTTTTACCTTAGTGTAAGTTCAAACTAGACTAAAGGCCTTTGTTAATAGATCATAAGTTTAAAACTTTACAGTTATGCACAAGGTCAGAACATAGGTATCCTACAAGGTTACTAACACTAAACACCCTAAGAAAAGTCTGCCAATTGTTCACTTGCCAAGTCTTCTGATAACAAGCTATGTCTCAGAGTTTGTTGCACTGGGCACTGTGCCCCTTCCTTCTGGAACCTTGCATTAACATGGTAATGGCACTGCTCCTTATCATCTATTCTAGGAATGTGCTATGACCTTCAAAGTTTTGAAACTTTTCTCAAAATTGCAAGGAGTCTCCTGTTAGAAATGTATGGATAGTCAGGCAAGAGAGGAGCTAAGAATGAGAGCTGAAAAGAAGCTATAGATTTAGAGAAGCAGGAGAACTAAGGGAGAACAGCAGTGAGATCAGAGGCAGAGGGCAGCTTACTTTGAACAATGAAGTAGATGAACTGAAAGAGCACTGTGTGTGTCAATTTATTCTTACCCTCAGATAAGTAGTTTCCTAGCTTGTTGTAGATTCTTCCATAGACTCTAGGAGAAAGTTTTGGGGGCAGGACCCTAAAAGCTTTTGTTAGGCACACACCTTTAATTCCAAAACTCAGGAGGCAAGGCAGATGGATCTCTGATTGGAGGCCAACCTGGTCTACAAAGTTAGTTCCAGAACAGCCAAGGCTACACAGAGATCCTGTCTTAAAAAAAAGTTAAAAGAGTCAAAAGAGGTTCCCCCCATTCAGGCAAAAATAAAAAAAAATACCACCAACAGATAACTATGCTGGTGATGGCTCCCTCAGTTCCCTTGCTGGATCCTCCTTTAGATGTGTATCCTCTATTGCCAGAAGATGACCCTGAAGCATGGGGTAAGGAATTTGATAATCAATCTAATCTTGAATTCTCTCCACTTTTTGATGAAGACTTAGGAGAACCTATAAAAAAGCTAACATTATAACCTAGACAAGCTATGGTCTGGCAAGGAAAAGGAATTTGTTTACAAATTCTTCCTCAGCCTCATGAGCTGCACTTGGTATTTCCAGTGTAATTTCAACAAAGTCAAAATGTTTATCAGAGATATGACACATGTATAATGAAAAATTTTAAAAAGGCTTGTGCTTTCTATGAACCTAATAATGCTCCATGTAGCATGAATCTTAGAGAGTCTTATTAATAAAATCAAACCCGGGGCCAGTTGTTGGGGTGAAATGCTGGATGGTCAGAGAGACAGAACAAGCCACAGCTATCTCACCTTGCCAATTCCTCAGCTGGTCCTGTTTCCTCAGACTGGAAGCCTCTGAGTCCTCATCCAGAATGAATCTCAGCTGAACTGTGTTGCTCCAAAGCCTGAAAGCTTAACCAGCCAAATGCCTCCAGTTTCTGGTCCTCATGCCTTATAAACCTTTCTGCTTTCTACTACCACTCCCTGGGATTAAAGGCTGCTTTCTGGGATTAAAGGTGAGTCACCAAGCCTGGCTGTTTCCAATGCGGCTTTGAACTCACAGAGATCCAGAGGGATTTCTGTCTCTGGAATGCTAGGATTAAAGGCGTGTGCTAACATTTTCTAGCCTAAGTATCTTGTGGCTTTTCTGTTCTCTGACCCCAGATAAGTTTATTAAGGTACACAATATTTTGGGGAACACAATACCACCACAGCTCCATATTGTTATGAGTATCTTTTTGGTTAGAGCAATAAGGCACAATAGTTACCATATAATTTTCAGATAACTGCTAAAATGGTTCTTCCCAATTTCTTCAGTGACATATGTGGCTTGCAGATAAAGCCCATGAACAAGTTCAACAATTAGGACCAAGGGTTAATTCTGGAAATGTCTCATACAAAATGCTAGCAGGGACTGGTAGATGGGCATCAACAGATTATTGGTTACATAATATACTTTCTGCAGTTCTTCCACATGTTAGGAACATAGCTATGGCTGCCTGGATAAAATTGATATGGATTTTGAGTCTAGTTATATAAAAATTATACAAGGTCCCTCTGAGAATTATGTTGTTTTCATAGGGAACAAAAATGCTATTGAAAAACAAGGAAATGGGGAACAAAATCAATAGTTATTGTTAAAACAGCTGGCTTTTGATAATGCCAGTGAAGATTGCCAAAGATTAATCAGATCTCACAGAAAGACAGGAAATGTTATGGAATTTCAGAAGTCATGTAGAAATGTGGGAACCTATAAACATAGAGCAAAATTAGCTGCTTTAGAAACCTATGCTGTTCAAAAACAGACATTGGCAAAGTGTTTCAATTGTGGCAGACCTGGCCTCTTGAAGAAACAATACAAATTGCCCTTATGACAAATGAATGCTCAGAATCAAGGAGCTCCTGGGTTATTCCCTAAATGCAAGAAAGGAAAATTAAGGAATCCTGATCTAAATATGATAAGGATGGCAATACATTGTTTAGCAACAATAATAATACCAGCTGACAACAGGGAAATGGATTGGGGGGCCTCCCTCAGGCCCCATAATATTAGAGGATTTAAATCCCAAAACAATAACATTTGTGCCAGCTTCAGATTATAATCAATCTATTCCTTTGTTACAAGCTACTACTCAAGGAAGTGCTAATATTTAAATTCCTTTTCCTAAATATATTGTCATTTTCCCTCTTTTATTTTTTTTAAATTTTTTAAGTTTATTTCCAAGTTATTATCATAACACAGTATACTGGGGACCTATATTGCCTGGAACCATTGGACTGTTATTGGGTTGCAGTAATTTATCTATGAAGAAAATCATAGTTCATACAAGAGTCATTGATGAAGACTACAAAGGAGAAGTTGCAATCATAATCACAGTGTCTACTGACAGGTGATTTAAAGCAGAGCAAAAATGCACAGTTATTATTATTGCCTTATGTAGTCCCTTCATGAAAAAAAATGTGGTCTATGAGGGAGGATATGGTAGTGCAAGATCAACTTGTAGCTTTAAGCACCTCATTGAAGGAAAATGATAAAGCATTATTGGATTTAAAAATGTAGGAAAAGATTTTAAAGGATTGAGTGGTTCTGGAGCTGATATCTCTATTATAGGAGAATGGCCCTTGAATGGCCTGTTATGGAGGTAAATTCAACCCTGATAGAATTGGGAACTATGAGCTTTTGTAGCTAGAGTTTTCCTGCCTTGCTCACAGTCAGGACAAATCTCTCTCACCCGCCAGTCCCACAGTTGCTCAGACCCAACCAAGTAAACACAGAGACTTATATTGCTTACAAATTGTATGGCCATGGCAGGCTTCTTGCTAACCGTCCTTATATCTTAAATTAATCCATTTCTATAAATCTATACCTTGCCACTTGGCTCGTGGCTTACCGGCATCTTCACATGCTGCTTGTCATAGCAGTGGCTGGCAGTGTCTCCCTCAGCCTTCTGCTTCCCAGAATTCTCCTCTCTCATTGTCCCACCTATACTTCCTGCCTGGCCACTGGCCAATCAGTGTTTTATTTATACAGAATGATATCCACAGCAAGCTTTAGTGAGATTAAACAAAGTGCTACAAAATTACAATGCACAGGTCCGTTGGCATAATGACAGTCCTGTAGCCTCATGTCACTCATGTTCCAATTAATCTTTGGGTAGGAGGCTTTCTATGACAAACTAATGCAGATGTCTATATTTCTACCTCTAATGCTGTCTATTTTTCATAAGCTCAAGGCTAATGAAAAGGATGAGATATCAAAAAGAAAAATTACTAGGACATGGAAATCTAGTGAGCCTGTCTGGACACCTAGAGAAAAGTTACAGCCTCTTCACCAGTTAGTCAGAGAACAGTTGGAGAATGAGCACATAGAACTCTCTTTTTCTCCCTGGATTTCTCCTGCTTTTGTAATTAAAAGGAGATTTTATAAATGGCAATTGTTGGTTGACTTATCAAATGTTAATGTCCTGCCAGCATGTGGCCAATGGGAGTGTTAAAGCCTGGTTTACCTATGCTCATAGCTATTTCTAAGATTGGCCTTTAATATTAAGTTTTGAATTTATAAGATTGATTTTATTCTGTACTTACTCATTCTAATGATATGGTGAATTTCCCATTATTTGTTCCCTCACTGAGTCATAAAGAACCTCATCTCTGATATCAATGGACACTCTATTGTTGTCAATTCCTCTCAGCTGAGAGATTTTCATGGACATATGTATATTAATAGAAAATGGTCACATTTTCCAATGTTTTTGGGAATTAAAATTGATTACCAATGATACTAATGTTCACATGATCTTCTGAGCTATGAAACAGTATCTCTATAAAATGGTTAATTTCCATTTTCCACAAAGAAGAGATTGAAGCTCATTCCTTTAATGGATAAACCCATTTTCTCAGTTTCCCATTTAGTTTTTTATATGAACACCAAAGAAATTATATATTATTTTAATGTTCTATAGTATTAATGAGGCATGATGTTGTTAAGCAGAACATGACTTGTTACAGCATTTTTCTCAAGGATAAAGTAGAAACATAGAGGATCTTGAAATGCGTTCCTCAGGAGACCCTAGCTTTAGGAATTTTCTTTCCTGATATGCCCTCCAACTCATTCTGTTCTTCTGAGAGCTTATTAGATGAAAGAAACTGGTCTTAGTCATACCTTATATGATGAAATACATTTCAGATGTGCAATCTGAAATAAATTTTGCAATATAAGTCTATGGTAGAAAGTGTGCGACTCCATTATAGCAAAAAAATCTTTTAAAAAGAATTACAAGAATGAGAATTTTTGAGATGATACCATTTAATCCAAAGAATCTCTCTTGATGGCAATTAGGAAGGCCCAAGTCTGAGCCCGTCTAGATTTCAATGCTACACAGGGTCAGCTAACACAGTTTAGAATTGACAAATTTCTCATTTCCCAATCAGTAAGCCAACTACAGTCAACAGCTCTTGAAAAGCCCCACTCATATATGTTATGGTGTTGAATCTGTTTCTACTCATCATTTGAGTCACTAAGGAAAAAATGCCACTCTGCCCAGTACCTCCATTCCTACATCTATGATCCAAATCATTCTTCTACCCCCTTACTTTGTCTTTGTTGTGGTTTCTGTTGAAATTACAGCTTTTCTGAAACATACCAGGTCTAAGGAAATCAATGTTTAGAGAAAAGGGAATCTTTTCTGAGTCATTTTCTCCTTTTTATGTACAGGTACCAGTGTTAGCATTTAAGCATTACCTGGTCAGCCCCTTGGGAACCTTGCCAGTAAGCAGGCAGTACTTTGGCCTGCTCAGGCTCCTGACAATGTCATCCTACACAGCCTGTTTGCATAGCCCATTTGTGCATGCACTTAGCCCTCTTTAAGAGGTAGGCCCCGCCCACCTTTCTCTCTATCTTTTTCTTCCTCTCTCTTGCTATGAGGTTGAGTCTACAACTTCTCTCTTCCCCATTTCCTGTCTCTTCTCTCTTCCTCTCTTCTTATCTCCACAGGCACACACTGCGTCCCTTTCTTTCCCTTAATAAAATCCTCTACGTTAGTACTGTCTGCATGGTGTGAGTAACTTTCCACCATGCCCCTGGGCTCCAAGCTGCCAAGGCCTCTGCCTGACGTTTTTAAATTATAATATTTGGTGCTGTGACTTGGCGGGCCCTCCTGGCACTTTTTCCTGTCCACCCACAGTCTGAGACATGCCAGTACTGGGAAACCTTCAACAGCATCACTTTTCCAACTAAAGGATGACTGGGTCCCTTCATCCAACATTGGCCCCTCTTCTTCCCCCACACCTCTGGCCATTCCCCACAAGTGAAACTTCATTTCTCGTCTCTCAGATTCATGTGTCCCTTGGGTTTAGTCCCCTTGGGCCCCTGCCTTTTGCATAATGACTCACTGAGCAGCCTGCACCTCTCTCATTTTTTTCTGCCTCATTCATGGGAAATAAGCCTACCAGCAATAAAAGCCTAACATCTCAATCTAAACAGCCGCTGACCAGCACCCCATATCCCGATATTTCATGGGACCTTTGCAACTTCTATCAGTGATCCAATAGATGGAAGGGAGTACACTACTTTCAAGCTTTCTCTTATCTTTACCCAAGCCCCTTTACCCAGGATTCTTGGGCTATGCACTCCTGTTCCTCCCCCTTCTCTGTTCTGCTTGTCAGTCCTGTTCACTCTCCTCTCTCAGCAGCCTGGGAGACCCTTGGCTTGGGCTCTGGCCTGCTGGATGCCTCCCTTATCTTCTGCTCACTGCTTCTGTGCCTGCTGGCATCTGATGCTTCTGCTCAAAATGTCTTATTCTTCTGTTTGTTCTATCTCTGTTCACTCCTTCCCTCTTCACTGCCAGCGCTGCCACTTTGGCCAGGAAATGTTTTTCATTCTTATGTTTTCTTACATGCTGCTTTATACTGTAAACTTTTATGTTAGGATTTTTAAGTTGGTCAACTGACAGTTTTCCTGGGAAAAGTTTTGTTCATCTTTTTGTTAGAATGTATGTGTGAATAATGTGGCCGTAGTATTTTTTAAACTGATCTTGGATGCCTGGGTTTTTGTGTGTTTGTTTTTGACTGGTTTTTGAATGCTTAAGATTGAATGTTCTGTGTGTCTTGCTAACAGCTTGGCTATGCTTGTTAGCTGCTTGGGCTCAGATTTTGTGATGACAGAGAAATTTATTTATGCTATTCTACTTTATTATAAAAAAACTGCTAAGAAATTGGGTATGGTTTAAAGATCTAAAGAACTTACAACTACAGATTTAAACTTCTCTGGAAACACCACATAGTCAGCCATGGTGAGGGTGACCATGTAAGTATGCACCATTTTGGCTAAAGTCAAAGACAGACAGTTCATATGACTTCACGGTAATCTTTGGTGAGGGTGACCACCTGGGCAGTCACCATCTTGACTAGGGTTAAAAAGAGAGTCATGACCTCACCACCATCTTTAGTAAGGGTGACCATATGGAGATGGGTCCACCAGGAGACATCAGGTCTCCAAATTATTTTGGATTGGATAAGTTTCTTTATGATAATTCCCATCCTGTCCTAAATTTAAGGTTTATAAAAGATAAAATTTAAAACAATGCTGGTTTACTGAGATATTAAAGCTGCACCTCTGCATTCATGTATAGGGATGAATCTTGCTGGCAGACAGATTTTGTAACCTAAGGGTAAGTTCTTTGATACTGAAACTAAATTGTTTGCAATGTTAAAACTTGGTTTTGCTTAGGACCATAGCTGAAAACTAGAGACTGAATCTTCTTGCTTTTACTAATATTGGTAAGCTGTAACTAATTGGGCAAACTGTATGCCCAGACTTAACTTACCTATGCTCTCAAAGTTAAGCCTAAACAACATTTGCCTAATTTAGATATGCCTAACATTTTGTTCCCCTGATTCTCAAACACCTTTAGAGATCTGAGAATATGGCATTTAATATAAAAGACATGTCAGCTCCTGGCAGCATCCTGTATCTTCTACAAAAAGATAGATAGTCACAGAAGAACTTCCACTTGGAGGCTTGCTTCTACTGTAACAAAGCCAGCCACTCAGCCAAAAACTGCTTTGTACCTTAAACTGTTGCTGAGATCTTGTCCAGACCATGAATAAGTGGAGCAATGGGGGACTGATTGTCCTATTCTGGCAAGACAGTTAGGCTGATCTCCCCAATTTCTACTCCACAAAAAAAATCTGTGGCTTATCAGCTGAACAAGTGCTGCCTCTGGGACTTGTCCCCAATGACCATGGAGAGACTTGGGACTGCCTAGATAGCTGGAAAGCTGTCTCACACATGCTCATTTACTTATCCTTCTCAGATCTGATGATGTTTGATGACTAGAGTATCAATAGACTTGCCATTTTGACAGCTCTCTCCCCAACCCCAAGGTTACAAGCACCTGGGTAGCTCATTAGCAAATTTCCTGTTAAAAATACAGATAGGTGTTCCTTGTTCACAGACTTCATGGTACAGGATAAATCAGTTTCAAATGTAACTTTGGAGGTTCAAAGTTTTAGCATTGATAAATGCAGTTCTGATAAACGGATAGAGCACTGACAACAAACAGTTTTCAGGAGTCCTTAAATTTCTAGCCTTTTGCTATGACACCAAGATATAAATCTGTTCCAGTTGTTTTACAGACACCTGTAGGTTCTCACACAGGTCCAACCCTCCTGCCAGACTCATGCTAAGGTCAACTTGCAGGGGGTCCTCCAGATACATCAGCCCCTGTACGAGCTCTGATGACTCCAACTAGGCAAATACTGGCAGGTTAACTTCACCCACATGCCCACTTACAAAAACTCCATTATCTCCTAACTTATTGACACTTACAGAATGGATAGAGGCATTTCTCATCTTCAGAGAAACAGCAAATGTGATGGCTCCTGTAGTTCTTGAACACATCACCCCTCAGTTTGGTGTGTCATACCCCAAGCTCCTGGGATTTCACTGCTGGAACCACCTCTCCAGGCTCAAGAGGGCACCTGCTTAGCAACTGGGACCTGGTTTTCCAAGATGTCCCAGTGAAGGGCATATCTGCTTTCATGTCTCACTCATTCACCCTTGCCTTTTCTGTACTAGCAGGGTACTTCTCTGTTCCATTCTTTCTGGAAGTTATCACTCTTCTCCTGGCTTGCCCCCATCATGGGGCCCATGAAAACAATCTGTTTTTTCTCCTAGAAGCCTGCCTTCTCAGCTTCCTCAAAAAACAGATGCCTGAGGCCTCTAGGATGACAGCTGACTGAATGCTTCTTCACTCACACCACCTGCTGTGTGTGACTCCAACTCTAACTTCCCCTTCCCCACTCCATCCCAAGTCAGCAGAGAATAGTCTTGCAAACCTGGCACCCTCATAAAAGCCCAAAAACAAAATTGCCAAGTGCTGGCACTCACTGACTCCCAAAAGCTGTTGGGTCCCTGTTTTAAGTGAGGAAAAGGCCATGGGCTAGCAAATGCCCTGCCAGGCCATCAACAGCCTTGTTAAAAGTGCCACCTAGAAAGCCAATGAATCAGCTGACTGGCCCCAGGTGCCAAGATGCATGGGTACATCAAGCTAAGACCTCCAACAGACCTAGGCTTGGCTACAGACATGGCAGGGAACCCAGAACGCATCAGGGAAGCAATCCGTTTCTTTCCTTCTGGACACCAGAGCCACTGACTCAGTCCTGGGAGTTTTGGGATGCCACCTCTCCTTTATTGTCGGGTACAGAGGACAGCCTTACCACCTCACCAGATTTAATTGCACTTTCAGAGTTACTTAATGAAAAAAGATTTCCACCTAAAATAAGAGCTTATTGCTTCACTTCAGATCCACTGCCTGTGTTTCTCACATGCATACAGACAGGGCCCTGATCTTTGCCTTGTCCCTAATTCCAAAAAATAAATTCTCACGCACCACAAGCTTTTCTCTTCCCAGTCTCCTGTTTTAACTCATTGTTCAGCTAATGGCACAGGACCACCACAGAACCAGAGTCCAGAGATCATCAAATAAGAAACTGTAACAGCTAAAATGTATTTACACCCCCAGACCCAAAAGCATCTGGGCGCCACAAAAAGACTTTAATGTAAACATCTATTACCATGAGATGCTTTTATCAATTGATCACTTGTCTCCTAGATGCTGAATTAGTAAAGGAAACAGGTGCTTTAAAATAATCTGTCTCTGATAAAGCTTAACATGTTTCAAAATCCATAGGGACAGGCCGGATCTACCTCAGATAAATGTCAACATAAAATAATAATGATTCTTTTATCTCTCTAAGTTTTTTTCTGTGTTACTAGCATCTTATCAAACAAAAAGTTCCCAGCCACAGCCAAGAGGGATACATGTCTCCAGAGCAAATGGATGACAGACAGCATTCCACAATGCCTGTCTACCTCGGAAGACTCCCCCAAGAGCCAACCGATTTCCAATTGTCAGCTGGAAGCAGTTTTTGAGAGGAACGATGCCCCTATTCCCATCTACCTGCCTTTTTTATAATAAGGGAAAGTCTGGGATATAAGGATTTGGTCCTTAATTATGTCATCAGCCTTCGATGGTGTCCCAGCCTAAAAAGCGGGTGGGCCCTCTGTGTGTCCCTTTCTTTCCTTTCCGCTCCTGTCTGTCCTCTCTCTCCCCTTCTCTTTCTGCTCTCTCTCTCCCTCTCTTCCCCTGTTGGGGACCGATTCCAGACAGTGGTGTCCTTACTTTATCAAACCTTACAAAAGCAGGAAGTTCCTGGCCTAACCTCGGGCTGTACAACTTCCTGGAGTACCTGCTAATCAGCCAGCTGCAGGGGCCTGGGACCAAAGCGACCTCACCCTCCCTTAGGAATTTTCCATTCTTCCTTCTGTGCTTCCTCTGCTTCCCCTCCCTGCCTGAAGCCCTGCTTATAAGCCTCAATACCCAGTCAATAAACGAGACCTCGACGCAACTCAGACTGACTCTGTCTTCCTTTATGCGCCTGGTCTCCTTTCTCTCTCGCCCCCATTGATCTTTCAGGAGGTGCCTCCTCGGGTCTCATCAAATAACCTGGCCTGCGGGATGGGGCATTCCCCCCCCCCCCCCCCGCTCCCAATAAAGCTCTAAAAGGTAACCTGTGATTCTTCTAATCAGCACTCTCCTCTGCCAGCCACGAGGAGCAGCACCACAGCATAACCAACACCAGACAACGTCATCCTACATAGCCCATTTGCATAGCCTGTTTGTGCATGTGCTAAGCCCCCTTTAAGTAAGAGGTGGGCCCCTCCCACCTTTCTCTCTCTCTCTCTCTCTCTCTCTCTCTCTCTCCACACAAGGTCATGTCTGCATCTCCTCTTTTCCCCTTTTCCCATCTTTTCTCTTCCTCTCTTCTTCTCTTATCTCTGGAGGTGTACTCTGTGTCCCTTATTCCCCTCCCTTAATAAAATCCTCTATGTAAGCACTGTCTGCATGGTGTGAGTTTCCATTGTGCCTCTTGACTCCAACCCACCAAGGCAACCACCCACTGTTTTTAAATTATAACAGCCAGGAGGGATTCTTCCCTCAATTCTGAGATGCCAGCAGCACAGAAAAGGCAAGAGGCTACATAAAAGAATGTGTGTAAGGAAAGGAGTTTCAGAATGTTCAGGTTGAAGAACAGTTCCTCAAACCCAATGGCTATGACCACCTAAAAGGCAGCAGAAGCCAGACTCTCTTTCAAGCAAGCAAATACACACTTCCTGTTGACCATGCCTCTGCCCCAACCCTGCCTACTCAAGAGACCAGGTCAGCTTGGTGCCTGCCAACCCTGGAATCAGAGGTGAAGACTGTGTCTATTGTAAACCAAAGACCCAAGGCAGTGTCAGAATGGGAATGCCTTTTGTTTTGCAGAAGTAGAGGCTGTCTGCTGCTCCTCATCTCTTCAGACAAGACAGAACAACTCAGCAGGATGGAGAGGCTAAGCCCTGTAAAATCCTTGACATTAAGTGAGAGACCTCACTCCCAGGACTTAAGTGCTAACTGAGGGGTGTGGCTTGCTAAAAGGATAGAGGTGAGTAGGCTTGAGACAATGCTGAATGACCCCCTACTGGGTAAGTATCAGATGCTTCCTAGGTACCCAGTAGGTGTTGGGAGAAATATGGCTTTGATACCCTCTGGCACAAACTCTCAGCCTAATTTAGTCCTCAATGCCTGTATTTGGGGTACCTAGGATAGAAGACCTCTTAACCCTAACTAGGAAGAGAATGACAGGTTCTCTCTCTAAATCATTTAATTCCCATATCCTCAGGGGTTGCCTATGCTAGTCTGATATCAATTAGGAAGGTCAGAATACCCTGTAGAACACAAGTTAGGGTCCATTTTGCCCAAACAGCCACAGGCTCAGTATTCTGGAGATGCTGGAGTTGGCAAAATCCCTTAGTGGTGCCTCCCTTGACTAGTGGTGTGTGGGCAGGCTGCATTGCAGCACTTCTCTTGCCTTGAATTGGGGAAGGAGAAGAGGGAGATGAATCCAGTTGGTATAAGTATGAGTCTAGTTGGTATATAGAGCCTGATCTTCTTCCTACTGTTTCAGAGGTGGACCCAGGGAAAGCAAGGAGCTAGCAGAAGGAAGAGAAGTGAGGGGAAATGAGAACTAAGGAGGATCAGGTAGCAATGGGGTCAGTAGAATGCCATCAAATAACATCCACATGTCAGTCTCTTTGGTTTGACTTATCACCAGGAATGAGAACGAACCTTATAAGGCCCTGCAGCCCCAAGAGATTTTTGTACTCAAGATCATCTTTGCATCCTGGGCTACATAGGCTGTCCCTTCAACTGTCAGAAAGAGGTGCCCATCAGAGCCTTGAAAATCATCTATCTGCTCTCACTGTATCATAATTAGCCCCAGAAATCACATGGATAATTAGGCCAGGAAGGTGCCTGGTCCCAGAATCAACTGACTGATGCCTGTTGTTGATCATCTATCCTAGGCCTGAGACAGAAGATTTGATCTAATCCTCCCAGGGGACATTTTGAAGCCATGTAGTGGTCTTTTCCCAAAAAGTCCTTCATCTGAGGGAAAACTGGCTACTCCAAGTGCCTCTGAGGCTGATTCCCACTGTTGTTCTACGTTCCCAGGTTTTTTTTTCTGCTTTATGAGTTCTGAAATAACTGCTTAACAAGCTGACTTGTCAGTGGGTCAAGAGATAAAACAAAATCCAAAGAGGGCAATGAAATATTTATTGGTTGCCTGGTTCTCTGAGCAAAGACCTTTGTAGCCCCAAGCGGTTGCGTGCAGCTGGAGCTACTTGCTTAAAGCTGGTGCTTTAATTGACTATCTTTTTAAAGACCTTCCTTCCCATCCCCCTGCCCCAGTACCCCTGGCCTCCCCTCCAGGCCCTCCACGCTGTGTAGGAGGTCAGAGGAAACTTCAGTAGGTGCCTGGGGGATGAACAGAACTAAGTCTGATGACCCATTCATGTGGTTGTTGGTCTTTCAAAAAGCTGGGCTAGAGGCAGGGTGAGGAGGCCAGGTCATACACAGAGATGGTCGGCAGTGAATAATGGGCCTTCTAGAATTCCTCTGTCTCTGAGGCTGGTACCCAACTCTAATGTTCTCCCTACTCCTCTAATTTGCCTTTACTTGAGGCACAGGTCCAGAGTGTCTTCCTTGGAAGTCAGCCTCTTCTGTTGGATTCAGACCCCATAAACACAGAATTTGGAACACCAGATCTTGCATGTTCCATCTAAAACCTTGGTGTCAGGGTCTTCTGTTCTTCCTTCCTCTGTGCCTCCTGTCCTGAGTTTTGGATCCACCTTCTTGAGACTTCCATCTATAATCACTCTCTACATTCACTCAAGTACCTGGGAGACCTGGCCACAAAAATCCCTCCTTCCACTTTTATAGTAAGCTCCCACTGATGTAGTTTGCACTGACACCAAGGCATTTTTCAAAGTCCTGACTTTGGGGAAGGGTTGAAGAGAGATGTATCATCCCAACTTTACCATTCCCACCCTCTCTATGATCATTCACTTTCTCTGAGTCCTCAAACCCAGGCATATAGGAATTTTCATGCATGGGGGAGTCCAAGGTCAGAGGAAAGCAAGTGGTACCAGGGTTGAGAATAGTGAGCCATGCCAGAGATGCCACACACTAAGCTGTATAGTCTTGAGTATGATATCTGAGAAACTAAGATATTATGAAGGCTGATGAGGGAGAATTGTTAGAAACAATCTTATTCAGCTATGGACCTCAGGTATTATGCTATCAGCACATCAGGTAAGATATGCCCACTAAGACAACAGTGGCATGAATGTTATGGACATAATCAGCTACTTTCTGATTACATTTAACGTTCTTGCTACATGATAGAACCTATATCTGGTCCTATAAGCCAGGACAAAAACCCATAGTTGGTGAAATTAGAGGCCTTAGAAAGAAAGCTACTGTTATTGTTTCCTTGGATTAATATGATGGGTCCATCAAATTGTCCTCTGAGCATGTATGGCTATGCCTATAGATTATAGCTGCTGTTGGCCATAGTGAAAAGCCACAATCACTGGTGGCTACTTCAGAGTCTCATAACTGATTCAAGTGATGAATATATAGATAATTGCCCCTCTTAAGGTCAAGTAGGCATGGTCTAGAACATATTGTTACTATCCCATCAGAATTGAGATGACTTTTTGAGACCATGTGAAGTACAATATGGTCTCTAAGTAATTTCTGAGTCTACAATCAAGCCTTTGACTATTGAAAAAGAATATATAAGTAAACCCCAGCCTATGCACACTGTAGTCTAAGGTGGATTAATGTGGATGGTACCAAACCATGGATGGATGCATATATATGCATGCAGACATACACAAGGGAGACAGACAGACAGACACAGACAGAATGTGCATGCATGCATATGTCTAGAAAGATTATGTCTATAAAGACAAAATCAAACTAGCATCCTCCCATTGGCATATGGAGTGACAGTCACTAGAAAGCTGTTCTAATATGATAGATGATATATATATATATATATATATATATATATATAGAGAGAGAGAGAGAGAGAGAGAGAGAGAGAGAGAGAGAGAGATAGGGGACACTGAATGAACTAGAAAGATACATGCTTATCTATAGAAATTTCTTTTTCTTATTTTTTCCATGTTTTATTTTTGAGACAGGGCTTCTCTTTGCAGCCCTGGATGTCCTGGAATTCACTCTATAAATGAGGCTGACCTCAAACTCATGGAGATCTTCCTGCCTTTACCTCCTGAGTGCTGGCATTAAAGGTTATAGAAGTTTCTTACTGTCTTCTTACCTGAAACTGGAGCTTTAGATGCCATTCTGCAGATGAAGGCTTTTACTATTTTTTCCACACCCCCCCACACTATATCTATATCTATATCTATATCTATATCTATATCTATATCTATCTATCTATCTATCTATCTATCTATCTATCTATCTATCTATCTATCGCTATATTGGGAAACTTGACAAATTAAGAAGTTAGTGCTACAAAATAGAATGTATTTGACATATGGCAACTGAAATTTCGCTTATATACTCATTGGGAAAGCATGCTGTGCCTGTATATATGATAAGATAGATAGTGGAGTTCTAACTATTTAATATTGGATACAGACAACTTAGAATCTATGATGCCTTAGCTCATTACCTTGGATTATTCCATGACTGGAATCAGACACTTTTAATGGAGCTTGTATTTTTCTAGGGCTAAGTGTCGATTGTTATGATCTCTACTGTTGCTGTGGCAAAAATGTCTCAATGTCCACCCCTAAGTAGAAGAAAATGTACATAAAGCCTTCTCTAAGTCACAGGTAACATAATGGAAGAGAAGCAGATAAATGATAAGAGCTGGAGGAAAGTGTGAAACGTAGAATATCCTTTTGTTCTAGGTTTAACTTGACTGTTGTCATCATAGAGCAGAACAGCTATGACTACTTACAGGAGATCTTGGTCCACAGCCATGGCAAAAAAATAAACAGAACTGTACAATAGATAGGGATGTTTATGATAATGGAACTCAACATGTTACCTTATAGAGGAGGTGTATTACAAGATTCCCTTAAGACCTTCATCTATCCATCTTCTCAGATTCCATCCAATGCTCCCTCAACTGTACATAACCTTAGACACACTAATTTATATAAGGTGGAAAATTAACTGGAGGGATGACTGTTCCATAGTGCCATGAGTCACCCATGCTCCTGTAAGTAATACCAGTGAACTCATTTATTCACTGTGATAGACTTGGAGAATATTTCTTTGGTCAGCTAGTCACTTCCCTATTTCCTTTCTTTTTTATTAAGAAAAATTTTTCATTCATTTTATACACCAATCAAAGATCCCCCTCTTCCCTCCTGCCCCCCAGCCTCTCCCTCCCAACCCAGCCCCCACTCCCACCCACAAGAAGGCAAGGCCTCCCATGGGGAGGCACATCCAGTAGAGGCAAGTCCAAGCCCTTACCCCTGCCTCAAGGCTGCATGAGGTGTCCCATCATAGGTAGTGGGCTCCAAAAAGCATGCTCATGCACCAGAAATGGATTCTGATCCTACCGCCTGGAGGGCCCCCAAGCAGATCAAGCTACACAACTGTCTCACTATGCAGAGGGCCTAGTCCAGTCCCATGTAGGCTCCACAGCCATTGATCCAACTTTCATGATTTCCCACTAGTTTGGTTTGGTTGTCTCTGCAGATTTCCCCATCATGATCCTGATGCACTTGCTCATAGAATCCCTCTTCTCTCTCTTTGACTGGACTCCTGGAGATCTGCCTGGTGTTTGGCTGTGGATCTCTGCATCAGCTTTTATCAGACTTTGGAGGGAAGCTCTGTGATGACAGTTAGGGTACTCATCGGTCTGATCACTGGCACCTTCTCTACTATTTCTAGTAGCCTAAGTTGGGGTTGTCCTTGGGGACTCCTGGCAATTTCCCTAGCCCTGGGCCTCTCTTTATCTCCCTCTATCGTGGTATCTCTTTCATTGCCTTTCCCCTCCATTCCTGTTCCAGCTCAACCATCCCATTCCGTTATATTCTCATCCCTTATCCCTACCCTCCATTGCCCATGCCTCATCCCCATTTTACTCATGGAGACATCATCTATTTCCCCTTCCCAGGGTGATCCATACATCCCTCTTTAGGTTTTCCTTGTTAGTTAACTTCTCTGAAATTGTGGGTTGTTGTCTCATTATCCATTGCTTTACATCTAGTATCCACTTATGAGTGAGTACATACCATGTTTGTCCTTCTGAGTCTGGGTTATCTCACTCAGGATGACATTTTCTAGTTCCATCCATTTGCCTGCAAATTTCATGAAGTCATTGTTTTTCTCTGCTGAGTAGTACTCCATTGTGTATATGTACCACATTTTCCTAATCCATTCTTCAATTGATGGGCATCTAGGTTGTTTCCAGGTTCTGGCTATTATGAATAATGCTGCTATGTACATAGTTGAGCATGTGTCCTTGTGGTATGATTGAGCATTCCTTGGGTATATGCTCAAGAGTGGTATAGCTGGGTCTTAAGGTAGATTGATTCCCAATTTTCTGAGAAACCGCCATACTGATTTCCAAAGTGGCTGTATGAGTTTACACTTCAACCAACAGTGGAGCAGAGTTCCCCTTGCTCCACATCCTCTCCAACATAAGCTGTCTTCAGTGATTTTTGATCTTAGCCGTTCTGACAGGTGTAAGATGGTATCTCAGAGTTGTTTTGATTTGCATCTCCCTGATGATTAAGGATGCTGAGCAATTCCTTCAATGTCTTTTGGCCATTTGAAATTCTTCCTTTGAGAATTCTCTGTTTAGCTCTATAACCCATTTTTTAAATTGGATTGTTCATTACTTTGATGCCTAGTTTCTTTATATCTTTTGGAGATCAGCCCTCGTGTGGGGTTGGTGAAAATCTTTTCCCATTATGTAGGCTGTCGTTTTGCCTCATTTACTGTGTCCTTTGCCTTACAGAAGCTTCTCAGTTTCAGGAGGTCCCATTTATTAATTGTTGTTCTCAGTGTCTGTGCTAGTGGAGTTACATTTAAGAAGTTATCTCCTGTGCCAATGCATTCAAGACTATTTCCTACTTTTTCTTCTATCAGGTTCAGAGAACTGGTTTTATATTAAGGTCTTTGATCCACTTGGACTTGAGTTTTGTGCATGGCAATAGATATGTATCTATTTGCAGTCTTCTAAATGTTGATATCCAGTTATGCCAGCACCATTTGTTGAAGATGCTTTCTCTTTTCCATTGTACAGTTTTAACTTTTTTGTTCATAGGTGTGTAGGTTAATGTCAGGGTCTTCAATTTGATTCCATTGGTCCACATGTCAGTTTTTATGTCAATACCATGCTGTTTTTATTATTATAGTTCTATAGTAGAGCTTGATGTCAGGGATGGTGATGCCTCCAGAGGTGGCTTTGTTGTACAGGATTATTTCAGCTATCCTGAGTTTTCTGTTTTTCCAAATGAAGTTGAGCATTGTCCTTTCCAGGTCTGTGAAGAATTGTGTTGGGATTTTTGTGGGAGCCCATTCTCGGGTTCCTCGTGGCTTTACTCAGCAGGTCCTCATAGAGGATGATTAGACCACTGACCTGAGTGCAGGTGTCTGGGATGGTCTGCACTTAGCTGTGCTGGGGGAGGAGGTCTTTTGCTCCACCCCTTGGCATCTCTATTAAAAACCCTGGGGCAGAGACAGTCGGGGCCCATTGGAATAGGTTCCAGGCCCTCTCGAGGCTATCCTTTATTTTCTATCTGTTTATCTCCGCGATATTCTCCGCAATAAATCCTTCTATCTAATATTTCCTGCTGCTCGCACTCAAGAAAACTCTGGGGAACTGTGGGGTGGTTGGGTAAACGCCCCACAGAATGGCGCCATGAACAGGGACTAAAGAAAAAAGAAAAAAGGGACTAAAGAAAAGGGGGACTAAAAAAGAAGGGGGGACTAAAGATAAATGAACAGGGACTAAAGACAAAGTAATAGGGACTAAAGATAAAGGAAAATAATAGTTTTATTACAGAGTTTTTGGCGAAAGTGCTGAGTTCAGCCCTGCCAGTGGATGAGGCATGCCGGTGTTATGGAAAATATATATTTTTTATATATATTGAGAGGCAGGGGTTTTATCCTCGAGAGAAAAGGAAAGCGGACTGGAAGGATGTCCGATGCTGCAGCGAAATTCTCTTCTGTCAAAATTTTCTATCTTCTATCCCTTTCTCAATTTCTATCTGTGAAAAATAAGTATAAGGTATAGTGTAGTAATATAGTGTAGGAAAAACTTAGAAATGTAAGATTGTGTAGGAAAAAATAAGTAAGGCAACTAGACAGAAAAACTCTACAGTTTTCTAACTTTGGGGGCTATAAACGCAAACTGGGAAAAAAAACTTTCTTTGGGCTTTATGGGTAGTAAAAAAGCTCTTCTTTGAGCTTATGGGGAAGAAAAAGCTTCCTATGGAAGCTTTTGTCCTGGGGACAACTGAAATGCTAAGTCCAAGCGGCAGGAGAAAGTGATTTCTCCCTGAGGCAAAAATGGGGGTGTAAAGAGCCAAAGTTTAAAGTTGGGAAGTTTTGGGAAAAGTTGGTCTTTCTCCTGGGGGGAAAAAAAATCTTTCTCTTAAACTAAAAAGCTTTTCTTGAAAAATTTGGGGGGAAAAAAACTCTCTAAAAAGTCTTAATCTTTCTCAAACTAAAAGCTCTCAAACTTAAAAACTAAAGCCTTTAACTTTCTCAGAGGGACAAATTAGAATCACCTGAAGATATTAGTATGGGGACTACCTGTGATTAGCTCAAAGGGAAAACAACAAACCTCTTAAGACAGCAAAACCTCTAAGTTCTCTTTCAAGCTTTAAAAATCCTCCCTGCAATGCAGGAGGCAGGGATAAGTTTCTAAAAACCTCTTCTAAGCTGTCTCTTCAAGCCAGTAAAAGACAGTGGGTCAGAGTACCCCGAGGGAAACACTTGGGAGAGTGTGGGTAAAGAGCTACAGAGAGCCCAAAAGGGCGGGAAACTTTACCTGAGAAAAGCAAAAAAGCCAAGCTTTTCAGTTACAGCCGAGCTGAGGCATCAAGGGTTTTGTTTCTGAGTGAGCGTTTCATAATGAAAAGGTGCTCCTAATCGTCCTAATGCAAAGATCCCCTGAAGCAGTGCAAACTGTTAGCATTGTATCATCACTTCTGACCAAAAACCCAGAGGCGACTGGCCAGTGTCTCTGAGTTGGAGTGCATTTCGGGGATACTAGGGTTCCTGCAGTTGCAAACTTCCTGGAGCACAGAGCTGAGGCAGGAAGGTGCAGGACCCAGGGGAAGATTGCCAATGAACAAAACTAAAGCCAGTGGGAATGGCACAGTTGTCCACTTTCCTACAAGTCCCGGGTTAATAGGTCCACAGCTGCAAAAAGAAATCTGAGAAAAGCTTTCCTATCAGAGTAAGGACCTTTCTGGGAAAACAGCAAAGCTGAACTGTGTCTGAAGCAGTTGTGCTGCTGAGTCTTTCCCCAGTCAGAGCGCTGTCTGGGGAAAGAGCCCAGCCAGGGCAGAACAGAACTATCCAGGAGTAAAGCTTTCTTTTCTGTCAGAGAAAACACCTCTTTGAGAAAAGCTTTGTTTCAACTGACTCCCATGAGATGAGGGAGAGTAGCCCTAAGGGGTGATTGCCTCTGGCATAAGCTCTGTCCTTGAGCACCCAGACAAACACACAACCCACTGGGGGACTGGGCCAGGTAAAGGCCTGATGAGGCAAAACACCTGTCATAATGGGAGTTTAGAAATGACAAAAACCTCCCTTGTTAGATTTTCAGTCTGTACACAAACCACACAGACCCCGAAAATGGACAAAAAGCCCTACCTTCAGGAGCAGGGAAAGCTGCCACTGTAGTGTCGGAAACTGTTTCTGGGGTAGAGGGGATAAACTGAGACCAAACTGGAAACTGTCTGGGAGAAAGACGCTGAAGAAACAGAAGGGACATAATCCTCCCCAGAAAAATATGACCTGAAAAAGCTGCTAGAATTTGAGGCAGATTCGGGGGGGAGAAAAAAAAGCCCCTACTTCCAAGGGCAGCTAGCAGAGGTACAGAGCCGCAGATACTTGAAGCTCTGCATCTGGGGAAGGAAGGAACAAGCAAAATGAGATAGATCAGTGGGAGAAGAAAATCTCTCTGAAAGAGCTATGAAAAAACTCTGTTGTGAATGTTTTTCACTGACTGGCTAAGACAAACACAAGCCCCGAGGAAAGTTGCTATCAGAAATTGCCCACCTCAATGCGCGCTAACGAGGCAGGTGCAGTTCTGATTTGGGGGCCAGTGTCAATTAAAGGAGAGACACCTGTTAAAGCCAGCTGAGGAGAGACCAGAAACCTCCCAATGTCCCATAATTGAAAATGTAAAATGCCTGTTCAAATCTCCCGTTGCAAAAGCAAAAAACTTTGTTCAAACCTCCCGGGCAAGAATTTGTAAGCAAGTCTGGTAAAAAAGAACTTAAAAGTTGACTCTCAGACCCAAAAAGAACTATGGGAAATGACTGATATAAGGGAAATGATATAAAGGACTGATACTATTATGGACTGATATAAGGGAAATGCATTCTGGGAAAGGTAGTTTTTCCACTAAAGATGGCGACATTGCCCTGAAACACGTTTGTCAGCTCAAAAATACGTTCATGGTAAACTGAAAATACAGCTTTTAAAAGAATAAGGAGGAAAATCATCTAAGAGTTTAAGTGTCAGTTCCAATGAAAAATTGAAAGGATACAGAACTAGGTGCTTCGCGGTTTGGGGCTCCTTGGTAAAATGTCTTATTTACCCTAATAGCTGTGCAAAGTTTTTACAGTAGTTGGATGACAAAAGGCTACCTTTAAGAGCAAACAAGCCACTTTAAAATCCTTAAGACAGCAAGAGAGCAGTTTATACACTGAACGTTGTCTTAGATATGAAAAAACTTATGTGAAATTAAAAGTTATTTACCTCTTGAACAAAGAACCTGCAATGAGTGATTCCTTTGCAAATCTAATTAAGGGGATAAGAAACAGGCATTCAAAAAAATGACTGCTTTATAGATGGGAAACAAACTTCAGAAAAGCTGTCTTGCAAGAGTTGCTTCACCTGAAAGTTCCTTATAAGCAATCAATGCTAAATATCACAGCTGCTAATAACATCAGGAGTTAAAGCTAATGAAATGAAAAATACTAAATCCTGGAAATGCTTTTTCTCAAAGTAAGCTAATGAAGGATATGTTTCATGGAAGAACATTTATGTTCTTGACTCCTTTGAATAGTAACAGTTTTGGTTAAAATACTGGAACTAACAACAATCCAGTCAAAATGTTTCAACAATTCCAAGATGCTATTCCACAAAAGCAAGCTGCCATGCTTTGTGGGCCATATAAGAGCTCACGCCAATCTTCCTGGTCCTTTAGCTGAGGGTAATGAGAAATAAAAAGAACCCTGCTTGGGATTATGGAAGGGTACTAATCCTGTGTTAATATGGGGTCTAGGACATGTTTGTGTTTTTTCACAAGAGGAGAATGAAGCTCGGTGTTTACCAGAGCGTCTGGTAAGAAGCGTGGAACTAAGGAAAAGTCAGCTCCAATGACGTTCCTATAAAGGAACCAGAATGAAAGTGGCTCGATTAGTGTTTCTGAGGTTTTGTCACTGGTTGATGCAAACAGTGAGGAAATAGAGTTCGGAGCTGTGCTACTTTTGGCTTTACTAGCTCCTTTGGAAAAATACTTTATATCACCTAATAGCTGTGCGGTATTTGGCAAAGACCTTACAGCAGCTAAATATGGTAATTTCACCCTCAGTATGAAATGAAGTTTTTTCAGTAGAGCAAACCAAGAGTACTGCTATAATAGAAATGTTTGTCTGAATTGAAGTACTTAGGGGAACTATTATGAATTTGGGTGAAGGGACAGCCTCTAGTTAAAAACCGTCTACCGCTGACAGTGCATCTCTGCCGGTCCGGAATGGCTGAGAGAACTGGCAACTTTGGAGTGTGGCGTCATCCTGGGAAGGTTACAGTCCCCTAGCAACAACTATCACAATTCTATAACAACACTCACTAAATCTCAGTGTTTTATAACAAAGCTGACTATAAACTCTAAACGTTAGCAATGATGTACGTACTTCCTGTCTAGTTAAGAATCTTTCTAATAGAGATAGTGATAATAATTAAGAGTAAGAAATAGAAAAAGATGAAAATAAGATATGTAAGTTTATAAAAATTCTCTTGTTAGATCTGTGTTAAAAAGTCTTTAGGTGTTTGCTAAGTTAAATATATGCTAATGGTAGCCCTATATAAGTTTGTAAAATAGATCTATAGATCCTTTAAGAATATAAGCTTGCAAGAAGTATCTAAGGTAGTCTTAAGGCATGTAGTGATAAGCTTGTAAGAAGTAAAGATGTTAGCTGTAAATGTAAGTTTAAATAAGAATAAGATGGAATGAATATAAGAAATATATAAGTAATAAGAAATATATTTGCTAAAGTAGTTCTATAGTTTCCTTAAGGAGTATAAATAAGTAGATGTTAATACGTTATATGTGAGTTTGTAAAATGTAGATGTTGAATGTGAGTCTAAATGCTTTGCAAGGCAAAAGGTTATATGTGAGTTTGTAAAGTGTAAATGTTAAGTGTGAGTCTATTCTTAATGTATATGGTGAAAGAACCTGAGACATACAGAAGTTAGTGTCCTAGCAGACTGCAAAGCAGGCAGTCTGAGCAGTTTTTCAAAAGCTCCAGAAGCCGCTAAGAAGCTAAGAATGGCGGACGCCAGAACTAGCACAAGGCATCCGCAGCTGAGATTCATGGAAAATCAACGCAACACAGAAAAACCTGAGCTAACATCAAAAACGGTGCGGTTTAGAATACTACTGTACCTAAAAAGGTCTCTGTCTGTGAGAACAAAAGTTGCAGAGATGCTTGTTTGAAGTAAAATTGTTAATGGCAAAAAGTTTTGGTTGAAAACCATCTCTTCATATTTGGAAGTGAAAGCCTGATACTAGAATTTATTTCTTGTTTGAACTTTTTGAACTTAAAATGAGATAAAACTACAAAGATTTTGGTTATGGATTTCTTCATATTTGGAAGGCTCGTACCAGAATTTATCATTTGAATTTTGGGACTTAAGAAATGAAATGAACAATAGAGATTTCATTGCAATGGGACAATTTTGAGTTTATCCATAAAAAATGGAACTGTTTAAATGAAGAAATTTATTATTTCTACCTAGAATCAAGATGCAGTTTTGTGTATGCATATATGCTTTATTAATTGGTGATTCATGTATTCTTTGTTAAAAATGCAATTGTTTTGTGGAACTGTTTATGTAAAAATGAAATTACTTACAGAACTGGTTTTGTGTTACAAATGGAACTGTTTAAATGGAAAAGTTTGGGTTTTATAATAGGCTTGAGATTTTGCTTAAATTATAAAGAAAAGGGGGAGAGTTAATATTCCTTAGTCTAATTTCAAAAGTTGTTTGAGGGATTAATGTCATGTTTTTGTTAGTAAGAAATGCAAATGAGGTTTTCTTTAAAAAATTATAAAGAAAAGGAGGAGCTATGAGATTGAATTATGTTTGCAGAACCCTATTGATATTAATGCACCCTGGTTTTGTGGAGTTAAGGAAATATTTAAGTTTGATGTGAATACATTGAAGTTTTTCCTATGTTCTGTTAACAAGAAAATTCAAATGACTGAGTTAAAGTTGTAAGACGGAGAAAATTGTTAACTATATATAGCACCATATATGCTAATTCAAATGGTTCTGTTAAGAGTTTGCTTTGAGTTGTAAGACAGAGAATTGTGGCTATGTATAGCAATGTTTATGTTAACCTGTTAATGGTAATGATGAAGCTAAGGGATTCTTTAAGTTTGTAGTTGCCTTAAGAGTTTTTGGCTTAGAAAGGGCTTGAGGCAGCTAAGACTGCTGTAGTCACCTTGGACCTAATTCAAAAGAGAAATGCCATCTATAGCATCCTCTACTCCCATACTGGGAGGTGTAACAGCTATGGAGATTGCTGTAAGCCATTATAGTTATTTTTTTTATATATTAAGAAAGGGGGACCTGTGGGAGCCCATTCTCGGGTTCCTCGTGGCTTTACTCAGCAGGTCCTCATAGAGGATGATTAGACCACGGACCTGAGTGCAGGTGTCTGGGATGGTCTGCACTTAGCTGTGCTGGGGGAGGAGGTCTTTTGCTCCACCCCTTGGCGTCTCTATTAAAAACCCTGGGGCAGAGACAGTCGGGGCCCGTTGGAATAGGTTCCAGGCCCTCTCGAGACTATCCTTTATTTTCTATCTGTTTATCTCCGCGATATTCTCCGCAATAAATCCTTCTATCTAATATTTCCTGCTGCTCGCACTCAAGAAAACTCTGGGGAACTGTGGGGTGGTTGGGTAAACGCCCCACAGATTTTGATGGGGATTGCATTGAATCTGTAGTAAAATCTAACTTTAGTAAGACTGCCATTTTTACTATGTTAATCCTTCCTATCCATGAGCATGGCAGATCTTTCCATTCTCTGACATCTTCTTCAATTTCTTTCTTCAGAGACTTAAAGTTCTTGTCATACAGGTCTTTCAATTGTTTAGTAAGACTTACCCCAAAGTATTTTATATTATTTGTGGCTATTGTAAAGAGTGATGCTTCTCTGATTTCTTTCTCAGCCCTTTTATTATTTGTCTATAGGAGGGTTACTATTTTTTTTTTTTAGTTAATCTTGTATCCTGCCACATTCCTGAAAGTGTTTATCAGCTGTAGAATTTCCCTGGTCAAACTTTTGGGGTCACTTATCTGCAAATAGTGAAAGTTTGACTTCTTCCTTTCCAATTTGTATCCCCTTGATCTCCTTTTGCTGTCTTATTGCTCTAGCTAGAACTTCAAGTACTATATTGGATAAATATGGGGAGAATGGACAGCCTTGTCTTGTTCCTGATTTTAGTGGAAATGCTTTGAGTTTCTCTCCATTTAACTTTATGTTGGCTGTTGGCTTGCTGTAAATTGCCTTTATTATGTTTAGGTATGTTCCCTGTGTTCCTGATATCTCTAGGACCTTTATTCTGAAGGGGTATTGGATTTTGTCAAAAGCGTTTTTCATCATCTAATGAAATGATCATGTGGATTTTTTTTCTTTCAGTTTGTTTATAAGGTGTATTACATTGACAGACTTTTGTATGTTGAACCATCCTTGCATCTCTGGGATGAAGCCTACTTGATCATGGTGGATCTTTTGATGTGTTCTTGGAGTCAGTTTGCCAATATTTTATTGAGTATTTTTGCATGAATGTTATGAGGGAGATTGGTCTGTAATTCTCTTTCTTTGTTGCATCTTTGTGTGGCTTGGGAATCAGAGTAACTGTAGCCTCATAGAAGGAGTTTGGTAATGTTCCTTCTGTTTCTATTGTGTGGAACAATTTGAAGAGTATTGGTATTAACTCTTCTTTGAAAATCCGGTAGAATTCTGAATTGAAACCATCTGGTCCTGGGCTTTTTTTTTTTTTTTTTTGGTTGTGAGACTTTTAATGACTGTTTCTATTTCCTTAGGGGTTATTGGTCTATTTAAATAGTTTATCTGGTCTTGATTTAACTTAGGTATGTGGTATCTATCCAGAAAATTGTCCAATTTTTATTTTTTAGATTTTCCAATTTTGTGGAGTACAGGTTTTTGAAGTATGACCCGATGATGATTCTCTGGATTTCCTTATTGTCAGTTGTTATATCTCCCTCTCATTTCTGATTTTGTTAATTTGGATGCTATCTCTGCCTTTTGGTTAGTCTGGATAAGGGCTTGTCTGTCTTGTTGATTTTCTCAAAGAACCAACTCTTTTTTCATTGATTCTTTGTATTGTTCTCTTTGTTTCTATTTTATTGATTTCAGCTCTCAATTTGATTATTTCCTGGCATCTATTCCTCCTGGGTTATTTGATTCTTCTTGCTCTAGAGCTTTTAGGTGTGCTGTTAAGTCAGTAGTGTGAGATTTCTCCAACTTTTATGTGGGCATTTAGTGCTATGAATTTTCCTCTTAGCACTGCTTTCATAGTGTCCCATAAGTTTAGGTATGTAGTACATTAATTTTCATTGAACTCTAGGAAGTCTTTCATTTCTTTCTTTACTTTTTCCTTGACCCATTGGTGTTTCAGCTGAACATTATTCAGTTTCCATGAGATTGTAGGCTTTCTGCAATTTTTGTTATTGTTGAAATCTAAATTTAAGCCATGGTAGTCTGATAGAATACAGGAGGTTATTCCAATTTTTTGGTATCTGTTGAGATTTGCTTTGTGACTGAGTATGTGGTTGATTTTACAGAAGGTTCCATGGGGTCTTGAGAAGAAGGTATATTCTTTTTTGTTAGGTTGAAATGTTCTGTAGGTATCGTTTAAGTCCATTTGAGTCATAGCATCAGTTAGGTTCCTTATTTCTCTGTTAAGTTTTGAGCTGGCAGATATGTACAGTGGTGAGAGTGGGGTGTTGAAGTCTCCCACTATTAATGTGTGGGGTTTGATGTGTGATTTAAGCTTTAGCAATGTTCCTTTCACATATGTGGGTGCCCTTGTATTTGGGGCATAAATGTTCAGAATTGAAACCTCATCTTGATGGATCTTCCCTGTGATGAGTATATAATGTCCTTCTTGATCTTTTTTTAATTGATTTTAGTTTGAAGTCTATTTTGTTGGATACTAGGATAGCTACACCAGCTTGTTTCTTAAGTCCATTTGATTGGAAAGACTTTTCCCAGCCTTTTACTCTGAGGCAGTGTTAGTCTTTGAAGTTTATGTGTGTTTCTTGTATGCAGCAGAAAGATAGGTCCTGCTTTTGTATCCATTCTGTTAGCCTGTGTCTTTGTATAGGTGAATTAAGTCCATTGATATTAAAGGATATTAATGACCAATGATTGTTAATTCCTGTTATCTTTTGGTGGTAGTGTGTGTGTACTTCTCTTCTTTGGGGTTTACTGCTGTGGGGTTATCTATTGCCTGTGTATTCGTGGGTGTATCTGAGTTCCTTAGGTTGGAATTTTCCTTCTAGTGCTTTCTGTAGGGCTGGATTTGTGCATAGGTATTGTTTAAATCTAGTTTTGTCTTGGAATGTCTTGTTCACTCCATCTATGGTGATTGAAAGTTTTGCTGGGTATATTAGTCTAGGCTGGCATCCATGGTTTCTTAGTGTCTGCATTACATCTTTCCAGTACCTTCTGAATTTCAATGGAGATTGAGAGGTAAGTTTTATTCTGATGGGTCTGCCTTTATAAGTCACTTGGCCTTTTTCCTTTGCTGTTCTTAATATTCTTTCTTTATTCTGTATGTTTAGTGGTTTAATTATTATGTGTCAAGGGGACTTTTTTTTAGGGTCTAGTCTATTTAGTGCCTATAAGCTTCTTGTATCTTCATAGGTATTTCCTTCTTTAAGTTGGGAAAGTTTTCTTCCATGATTTTGTTTAATATATTTTCTGTGCCTTTGAGTTGGTATTCTTCTCCTTTGTGTATCCCTATTATTCTTAGGTTTGCTCTTTTCATGGTGTCCCAAATTTCCTGGACATTTTTTGTTATGACCTCTTTGGCTTTGGTGTTTTCTTTGACTGATGAATCTATTTCCTCTATTGTATCCTCTACACTAGAGATTCTGTCTTCCATCTCTTGTATTCTGTTGGTTTCTTGTTTGTTTACTCAGATTTTTCTATTTCCATCATTTCCTCTGTTTGTGTTTTCTTTATTGTTTCTATTTCACTTTTCCAGTCTTGAACTGTTTCCTTCACATGTTTAATTGCTTTTTCATGTTTTCCTTAAGGGATTTATTGATTTCTTCCAATTTTTTGTCTTTTCTCAGTTTCTTTAAGGAAATTTTGCATTTTTTCTTTAAAGGCCTCTATCATCTTCATGAAACTATTTTTAAGGTTGGTTTCTCCTGATTTTTCTACATTGTGATGTTCAGGTCTTGCTGTTGTAGGAGGGCTAGGTCCTGGTGATGCCATATTGCTCTTTATGTTGTTGTATGTATTTTTGTACTGGCATCTACCCATTCTTCCTCTAATAGATGCAAGAAATACCTGTGTCAGAGCGAGCTGCTATTGGTCCGCTCTGTGCTTGTTGTGTCTGTGTCTCAGGGGGCCCCTCTGGGTCCAATCTTAGCTCTTGGTTTAATTGGAGCTAGCAGATTCTGTATCTCAGGGAGCTGCTCTTGGCGCAATCCAAACTAGGTGATTCTTTGACTCAGGGAGCCTTTTGTGGTCTTCTCAGGGCTCTTGGTCCAGTCAGAGCTGGTGGATTCTGTGCCTCAGGAAGCCACTCTTGGTCCAATGAGAGATGGCAGATTCCTTGTCTCAGGAAGTTACTGGGTTGCAGGCAGATGGGCATTGGGGTAACTTGTGAGTCTTGTAGATTTCAAGGTCCATTGGAGGGTTTTGGTGGAGAGAGCCTGGCTGCAGGAGTTTTCCCTGCCAGCCAGCAACTTGGGCAGAGCTGGGTGGGAGTTCCCAGGGACTGGCTATGTCTCAGGGCCTGAGTCCTAGAGGTAGGACCCTCTGGGTAGGAGAAGAGTCACTCACCTCTTGGTCCAGTGAGAGCTGGTGGATTAGATTCCTTGTCACAGAAAGTTACTTGGGTTGCAAGCAGATGAGTATTGGGGTAGAACATGGGTCTTGTAGATTGCAGGGTTTGATGGGGGCTTTTGGTGGAGGGGAGCCTGGATGCAGGAGTTTTCCTTGCTGGTCAGCAACTGGGGCAGAATTCCCTTTCCCTATTTATAAGGAATAAGCATTTAGTTTACAACTCCTAAGATATCTGGAGTTTGAGAGATGGCCCAGCAGTTAAGAGCACTTGCTACTCTTATGGAGAATAGGAGTTCAGGTCCCAGAGTCCAGATGGCAGTTCATAGCAGTTGCAGTTACTGTTTCAGGGGTACTGATATTTACTTCTGACTCCTACATTCATGTGGTGCATAATAGATGCAGGCAAAATACTCATGTACATAAAATGAAAATAAACAAGTCTTGAAAAATAAAAGAAAGAAAGAAAGGAAGGAAGAAAGAAAGAAAGGTAAATAGAAAGAAATCATGCTATATATGCCCCAGGGGCAGGTCATAGGCAGGTGTGGCATTTACTTGTTGCCACACTAGGGGCAGTGCTTTGAGGTCAAAGCTGGAACAGCTACCCACTACATCTCCCCCTTTTGTCTAAATAAGAAAGTTCTAACCTAATACAAAACTATATACAATAGGAACGATTATCAAATATTGTCCAGGAGGAATAAGGGATAATGACCTAGACAAGATGGAACTACAACCAACATGAACAACATCAAACAAAAGACACACACTAAAAGCCAAAGAATCCTGTAGTGTAGGTAAATGTCATGCTACAGAGATCATCTAAAAGTTGTCCTATCCTGAAGAACCTGAATCTAATACTTAATATGTTCTAGCTAAGATACAAGAAGATTGTAACTACAACTGTTAGTCTTCAACCTGATCAAAGACCTGAGAAGGAATAATATCTGAGAAACAGGAGAAGGATGCAAGCAACTTTTGGGAGTCTTGCAAGAGTAGACAGAGACAGCTGCTAGCCTGGACTGTCACCTAGAGTTTCTCAGTATCATTGGTGCATTCAAATTGGCTATAGGCCTAGAGTGTCTGTCAGACCATTTTCAGAAGCAGGTTTTTTGAATGACTATCTTATTCTGACTTGGCAGAATTCAATAGTCATTTTTTCTTGTGTCCTGCTTGTTCAGAAGTGACAGTAGTTGTACTGTCAGCAGTCAAGGCAAGGGCAGTTCTTTGCCTGGTAGGCCATTTTTGTGCCAAGAAGACAAACTTCCAAATGGAAATGTTTCAGAAGCCCAACAATTCTCTCGGGATCAGATCAGTGCTGCCAGGAGCAATCATATCTCATGTCAATGGAAATCTAACTTATCAAAAATATTTAAATGCCATATTCTCTAGGTCTATGATGTGTTTGAGGATTACCTATCCAACTGACATGTTTCTGTTCGTCTGAAGAACCTAACTAACATAACTACAGAAATGACAAGCACGAGTGACTATAGCTCAGTAAGTCTTCTCTACTAAAATAACCTAAGGACTAAGGCTTCACATTAATAAGATAAACAGTCTGTAAGCAGATGTACCATATAAGGACAATGACTTCAAAATTGTGACAATACACAAAATAGCTTCAATAGAGGTAGAAATTTATATATAGCACAATATGCAATATGACAATAACCCTAAATATGTGTCAATATGCAAAATATCCTAAACAGAGGTAGAACATACATACAATATGACAACAATAGTTTTATATTTGTATCAATATACCAAATACTTCAAACAGGAGTAGAAATATGTGTACAACAAATATAGCTTTGTATTTGTATCAATATACACATTATATTAAATAAGAATATAAAGATAGCTCACATTTGTATCAATATGCAAGAGTCCATATCAGTGCAAATTATCTAAGGCTGACATTTTACTGAATTAGTTGAATAGTAAATACAATAATCTAGCTTAATATCCTATACCTATCCATTCTCCTTTTCTAGAAAAGAATACTGAGCCCAAATTTTATTGTTCCAACCCAACCCTACAACCATCCATCCATAACTCTGCGAAAAATGAAACATTTGGGAGAAGGGTATCATTTTCTTACAATTACTTCCTGCTGTTTAGGGGGTGATGGTATCTCTGTGGGGTCCCATAAAAAAGTTTTAGATTGTTAGGTCTCAATAGGGCTAGTCATGGAGTCTGAAGCCAGTCTCAGAAATGGAAAAGATTGTCTGAAATTCTGGCTAGAAGTGTAGTATGAGGGACCATCTCATCTTAGAACTGTTCTGTAGAGTTTTCAGTCCAAAGCTGATTATTGAGTAGTGTTCTTAGGTACCATAGCATAATTCTGGACAGGATAGCATTGTTGTGGGGCCCCATCTCCCTTCTGGAGACTTCAGAGATTGTTATTTGAAAAGATTTATTTTCTACTGTGAAAATTTGAACATTACTAATATCAAAATGGAAAGTTTGGATTAAAAATGACATGACATGTAAGAATGGATTCTGAGAAATCAAGAATAAGCATGGAGAGAAATAGAATCTTGACAACAATCATTCCTTTTTGATTCATTTTCTTCTGTCCCACATCAGGTGGCTCTTTTGATCTGAGACAGAATCTCTTAATTTTTTTTTCCTTTTAGCAATGTGCCTGGGTTTAGAGAAGAAGGGAACCAAATTCCAGTTCCAAAGCCAGCTTGATATATAATTGAAATGGAACCATAACTTTTCTAGAGTTAAAGGCATATAGATATTAGGCAATGAGATTTTACCTAGTGTAGATATTGGTATCAATAGATTCTTTCCTTTTTCTGTAGAGGTCTGGATATCCAAGGTCTTATGATTTCTGGAAGATGGGTATTTCTACAATCCTGTAAAGACAAAATAGAACAATGCCCCAACCCTTGTTCGTTAAATTTTTTCTTACAACTTGTAGAGATGTCACATTGGTGGATGAGCTTTTACTTCTCCTCATCAAGGGGTTTCTCTTGTTCAAAGCAAATTTTTATTAATTTTGTTGGTATCCATAGTCCTTCTCCTGTGAACAGAAAAGCAAAACCCTTCCCCAACATAGGATGTATCCTGGTTTCCATTATGAGGTCAACACATCTGTGAATAAACCAGTTGGTTTAGCTCAGAAGTTTTGTTTGTTGTCCAATGTCTCTCCAGAGCTGTTGCTTCTTTCTCATCAGCATTGAGAAAATTCAATGTTAATAAAGCACTATGCAATCTATTTCTAGGAGTCATTGTTACCTGTTGCTGTTTATTTAGCACATCCTTTAAAGTTTTATTGAATTTTTTTTGATGATTGCTTGGCCTGTGTGGTATACCTGCAACATGTTTTATATTATAATAAGCAACCCCCCCCCCAATCTCATTTTATTGGAGACATATGCTGGAGCATTATCAATCTTAATTTGTACAGGTATTCCAATGATGGCCATAACTTCTAATAGGTGTGTAATCACAGAGTCATCCTTTTCAGAACTCATAGGAGTTGCCCACTGAAATCCTGAATATGTGTCAATGGTATGGTGTACATATTTAATCTTCCAAATTCTGTGAAAATGAAACACAGCCATCTGTCAAATTCCATTTATTTGTATACCTTTTGAATTGCTTCCTGTGGATAATGGAGTTTGGTTATAGAAGGAACAAGTAGGATTTTTTTTTTTACGATTTCCTTGACTTGTTGCCAAGTGATGGAGAAATCCTTCTCCACACTTTTGCTATTTACATGGTGTTTCTTAAGAAATTCTGAGGCTTCTAGCATATTACCTATTAGTAACTGACCAATCTCATCATTACCTTGTGCTAGAGGTCCTGACAGACCCATATGGGATTGGATGTGAGTTATATATAAGGGATGCTTTCTATTCCTGATTATATCTTGTAACTGAATAAATAACAAGATTAATTCTGACTCATCAGGGATAAATTCTGCAGTCTCAATATGTAATACCACTTTTTCAGTATACTGAAAGTCAGTAACTATGTTGAGAGGTTCCAAAAAATCCATTAATATCAACAGAATAGCATACAATTCCGATTTTTGAACCAGATTATAAGGACTTTGAACCACTTTACTTAAATTTTCTGATTTGTTTCCTGCCTTTCCTTATTTGTTTGTATCTATATAAAATGTAGGGGCTCCAGATATTGGTGTTTCCCATACAATGTGAGGCAACATCCAATCAGCTCTCTTTATAAGTTGAATTCTATCGCTTTTGGGATATTTGCTGTTAATAGCTCTCCCAAAATTATGGCAAGCTCTTTGCCAAGGTTCACTTTCTGCCCATAATTTGTCAATGTCATCCTTAGTTAAAGGTACTACAATTTCTGCTGGGTCTATTCCTGCTAATTGACAAAGTCTCCACTTTTCTTTTAAAATCAAGTCAGAAATCTTTTCCACATAAGATTCTAATTTTTTACTGTGTTTATTGGTAGAAATATCCATTCCAATATAATATCTTCCCTCTGAATTAAAATTCCTGTAGGAGAATGCTTACAGGGTAAAATAACCAAAATTCAGTCAAGCTTTGGATCCAAATAGTCCACTTGTCCTTCCTGTACTTTTTTTTCCCACTAAGGCCAATTCTTTCTCAGCTTTAGCTGATAATTCTCTTGGACTATTTAAGTCCTTGTCACACTCTAAGGTTTTGTTCAAATTACTAAGTTCATCATTTTTATCCCAACCACAGTTTGTAGATGGAAAATATCTCTGAATAATCTTTGAAAGTCATTAAGAGTCTGTAATCAATCTCTCTTAATTTGCACCTTTTGGGGTCTAATTTTCTGTAGACCTATTTTATATCCTAAATAATTAATAGAATCTCCTCTTTGTATCTTTTCAAGAGCATTTTGTAATCCCAACAAGGCAAAATTTTCTTTATTTCTTCAAACATTCTAAGATATCTGCATTTGAGTCAGCTAGTAAAATGTCATCTATGGAATAATAAATTATAGATTTAGGAAATTGTTTAAATATTACTTCCAATAGCCATCATACAAAATATTGACACAGGGTAGGACTATTCAACATTCTCTGTTGGAGAACTCTCCGTTGAAATCTCTTAACTAGCTGAGAGTTATTATCAGTAAGCACCATGAAGGCAAATATTTCTCTGTCTTTTTCTTGTAAGAGTATTGAGAAGAAACAGTCTTTTAAATCAATAACTATAAGAGGCCATCCTTTAGGTAACAAAGTAGACAAAAGAATTCCAGATTGTAAAGAGCCCATTGGCTAAATTACCTTGTTAATTTCTCTTAAGTCTGTTACCATTCTCCATTTACCAGATTTCTTTTTAATAACAATAACAGTAGAATTCCAAGGGCTGGTAGATTCTTCAATGTGTTGAGCATTTAACTGCTCTTGAACAAACTGTTCTAAAGCTTGTAGCTTCTCTTTCATCAAAGGCTGTTGTCCAACTCTCATAGGTTTATCAGTATGCCATTTTAAAGGTAGAGCTGTTGATATATTTCAAAGGTAGGGCTGTTGAGAATTCAACAGCAGCTATGATCTGTCTATGTACAGCATGAACAGTTGGTGGCTGTTTTTTTTTCCATTTTTTTTGAGACAGGGTTTCTCTGTGTAGCTTTGCACCTTTCCTGGAACTCACTTGGTAGTCCAGGCTGGCCTCGAACTCACAGAGATCTACCTGGCTCTGCCTCCTGAGTGCTGGAATTAAAGGCGTGCGCCACCACCACCCGGCGGCTGTTTTTATAGTATGTTATAATATTCCTGGAAGCATGCATTGGTCTGTATTCCCTTTTTGAGATTGTAGGAATTTTAATCTGGGTATTCCACTGTTGTAACGGATCTTGTCCCCAAAGATTCATTGCTACATTTGCTACATATGGCTTCATCCTTCCTCTCTGTCTTTCTGGCCCTATGCATTCAATCCAACTTGAACTCTGTTTTATCTGAGATAGGGTTCCAATCCCTAGAAGTTGGACATCTACTTCTTGAAGAGGCTAATTCAGATGCCATGATTTTGGTGTTATTATATCACATCCGCACCTGTTTCTACCAGGCCTTCCAGAACAGTGCCATTAATTGAAATTCTAAGCTTTGGTCTTTGTTCATTTCTGGAAGTCTGCCAAAACATTCATTTTATTGTGTTCTTTGGAACTTTTGGTTCATCTATCAGAGCTGTTCTATCATCCTGTGCAGAATTGTTCTTTACATTAGACACTAGGTTATTTAATTGTCCTGCAGAGGAATTTCCTCCACAGTGGCCTTAAATGTTTTGACCATGTTCAATTTGGGGGCCTGCAAGAGGCCCCCTGAGAGGTGTTTCCCACCAGTAAAGAGTTGACTCACGTATCTATTATTGATCTGCACTCATTGGTCCAATGTTGGCCTTTGCCACATCTTCTACATAAT
Organism: Peromyscus eremicus; assembly: GCF_949786415.1. Lineage (NCBI taxonomy): Eukaryota > Metazoa > Chordata > Mammalia > Rodentia > Cricetidae > Peromyscus > Peromyscus eremicus. The sequence continues at coordinate 67,634,426 of NC_081432.1, forward strand.
CCAGAAGGATGGTGTCTCCTGTTTGGGTTATTTCTAGGAGTATTACTTCTAGGAGCACCCGATGTACAGTTTTTACTTATATAACCTGGTGTACCACATTTAAAGCATTTGGTACTCTGGGGCCTTCTTCCACCTCTGGAAATTGCCTCTCTTATCCAAGCCTCATTATTATGTTTAAGAGACTCAACACCATTTTTATACTGAATCCATTTTTCCAAAGGAGCTGATCTGAACTTTCATGGCATAAGTATTCTTTTGCATTCTGTATTAGCATTGTCAAATGCTAAGTACTCAGTTACTACTTGTCTTAATCCTTTATCTGACACAGCTTTCATTATAGCTGTGGACAGCCTTTGTAAAAAATCAGTGAAAAGTTCTTGAGGTCCCTGAAATATCTTTGTGTATACCTCAGTTGGTTTTGCTTGTTCCGGAATTTTTCCCCAAGGATTTAGAGCTGCTGTATGGCATAGGAATATTGTATGCTCATCATAAGTGGCTTGTACATTCTTATCAGTGAAATGTCCCTCACCAAGAATTTGATCTTGGGAGATATCAAAATCTCTGATCTTACCTTGTTGTTCCAAATTACTTGCCTCTTCTGTCAACCAGCTTTTCCATTGTAACTGCTAGCTATATTCCAGAACAACTGAAATCAACTGATTACAGTCATCTGGTATGATTCTATTTGTGGTAAACCATGAATTTAACATCTTTCTTACAAATGTTGAGTGTATGCCATACATGACTACTGCTTCCTTCATATGTTTAAAAAATCTCTCATCGAAATAGGTTGTAATATATATTCCACATATGGCTCAGGTTGTCTATCATCTGCTGGCCTCTCATGGAGAGGATAAGCCATTGTATGAAGGCCATCTGGAGATGTTATGACCTATATGGTCTTGCCCTTATGCTTATTAGGTCCCTTGTTATATTTACTGAGAGTTTCTTCTGGGGCTTGCAAATGAGCACTGAGGGTCTGTCCCAGTAAGTAAACCTCCTCTGTTTCAAGGGATTCCAGATTTCTCATGACATCATGCAACCTTTTATGTTCTTCTGAAACACATGATTCCATAGACTTTATTTTATCAGTTAACAATAATCTTTGTTTCTTACAAAGTGTCTGAGCAGTGTCAACATCACCCTGGAGAGCTATTGTTCTATCCATTAAGAATTCATATTTACTATCAATAAAATAAAATCAGTTTACACATTTATTATTAATGGACTGATATTCTTGTAGTAAGCTAGCAGATTCCAAACTAAGGAGCCTGTTATACAAGTGTTTATTATTACCTTGTAAATCTTGGTTAGCAGATTCCAGAGAAAGAATCTTTTTATGTCAGTCTTCATTGGTACCTTGCACAGCCTGTATCAGTCCCAATAATGACTCATCTTTGTTATTATTATTAAACCAGTTTTTATTTATTATGTGAATTATTATGGTAAATGACAGAATGGTGTTTGCTAAATATGCCCCAGGAAGATTGTATTTTTCCCTTAAAATTTCATCCATCATACAAGCAAACAGGTTCTTCAATCCTTGTGAAGTAATATTTTCCACCATATTTTGAGAAATATTCAAATTTTTAAAGAAAATTTTATTGATTTGCTTATTTATTAATCAGTTTTAAAGGTGTAAAAGTATCAAATACTCTTACCTGCTTGTGTTTCCACCCTTGTGATGTTTTTTTTTTGGTGTAGTAGTGCAGTTTGCCCAGCAGGTGTCGCTAATGTGAAGCTAAAGCAGGTCTGGTGCAAGCTGACTTAGGTCCTGTGAATTTAAGTGCTCACCCAGGCAACTCATGAGTACTAGGTAGGGTTGCTGGGACCACAACAGATTGTATACAACAATAAGGCAATACACCAATGAGCTGGAAATACTCAGGCACAGTCATGCTTGGCAGGAGCCCATGAGTAGCTGAGAACCACAGGACCCAGTGGCATGAGCCACTGGGGGAAGCTGAACACCATGGGACACAGTGGTGTGAGCCACAGGGAAGGGGATGTGGTGGTGGTGGTGGCTGGGGTGGGCAGATGGCCTGGGCCAGCAAGTGGGCTGAGCCCAGCAGCAGTCAAGGACTAGAGCCCCTCTCAGCATCTGTGAGCAGCTGTAGGAAAGCTCGCTTGGCGTCTGCACCTCCTGCTCCAGCAGTGGGCTGGGGCCTGGATGGGTCTTCTCTCACTAGGCACTCACTAGGTAAACCCAGTAGCAGTGCTATAGCTGTTGCCAATGAGTTGGGGTGGGGGAAGGAGTAGTACCTGTGTGTTTGTGAAACACTGGGTCCCCAGGAGGGGCAAGAATTTGCCTCATGTGGGTTCCAGATATTTCGGTAATTAACAAGGCAATTCCACATAGTTTATCTGGCAATTAACAAATGTTTATTTCAGGGGTAACTTACAATCAATAAGAGTTCGATTACAGGAACTGGGAGAGATGAGGTGCATTCCAGCATAATTCTCTGGAGAACTCTGACTTGGTCTGCAATCCAACCTCCAGGACTAGGAGGAGCCAAGAAAGCCAACACATACACATCTCAGGTCTTAAGGGGTCTTGTCTCAGCCACACCCCAGGGGCAGGCCATAGGCAGGTGTGGCAGTTACTTGTTGCCATACTAGTGGCAATGCTTTGAGGTCAAAGCTGGAATGGCTACCCACTACAAAAAGCCTCCAAGAAGTGCTGTTTTGTGTTATATTTTATATTATAAATTTATCTTTTGTCATAATTAATTTTTGTGTTTGTCTGCTAGATATAATAATCAAGATACTGCACAGAAGCACAGCAAATAGATATCAGCACATTAGGTATGAGGAACTTACAATTGGAATTGGATCAAAAGATTCTAGAGTGGGGAAGTTTCATGATCTCCACAATTCAAAGAAGCATGGTAGTCAGTGGTATAACTCAATCAAGTTGAAGGGACAGATGGGTGGAGAGGAATGGTGTATGTCTCTGGTAAGCTTTAGAGTAGAGACTCTGTATCCTAGATTTCTCTAGACAGGAGGAAAAGGAATCTCCTGGTCAAAATGAGGGAGTAATCACTCTTCTGTGTTAGAACTGTCCAGGCCCTAAGTTAGTAACTAGTGCCACCGCCCAGTGGTGAGCGGTATCTCCTGTATGAAATCAAATACTTTTTTTTTTGAAACACTGTGGCAGACATAACAAGGAGTGAGGCCTTGGGATGTATGTGGGATCTACATAAAATTAACTATTACACTAGGTAACCTAGAATGGAATCACAGTTATGACATCCCTAAGGAAACAGAGGCCTGGATTGCCTCAGGTCCATCTTTCAACTTTCTCCAGGAAATAATTAAGCAACAGGTAAGAAATGAGTAATCAATTTCATTTGGGGAGGTTCATAGACTTTCATTCCTCAGATGGAGAAATAATTTATAAAAGGTACAGGCAAATAATCCCAAGGCATTAGGAAACAGTGAAAATATGAGATGAGGTTGCTGGCTGCCAGGTGCCTATGTAGTTGGCAAAGAGGTGCACATGATTTACTGTTGCCACCAACAGTTAAATTATTCCATCTGAAGAGCATCAAGTAAATCTTTTATAAAGCACTAAACTAATTTGGCCTTTTACCTTGAAGTATCTACTTGGTGATTTATCCAAATAAAATGACTAAAGCCATGGGGAACAAATAGCTGAAAAACTGATGCTTACTAAAACTTTTTAAGCCAGCAATATCTACACATCTAATAGCATGAAGATGAGTAGACAGTATACTAAGTGTACTAAGACTATATCAATCTCATGCACAAAGGCATCAATAAAAGCCCAATGAGTCTGTAGAGAGTAAAATGCCTTCCCGCAGACTTAATTACATATTTTGGTGCCATCAAGGGGACTCACTGAGCTGTTAGAAATCTCGGAATCTCCTGAAGATCATTTTATGTGTGTTTTTAAATCACTTCAGGGGAACACCATGCAGATGAAGGACTGGTGAGTAATGATTCTGTCACAAGTTCCAATTATTCCAAAAATTCACCAACTATTGTCACCCACTGGATGTATTCTGGAAGGAATACACTAAGATCTCCAGGGTTTAGCCAGTTTTGTGCTAACTAAAGGTTGATTGTTATGTTTCATCAGCTAAATGACTGTTTAGTTGTCCACTTTGGGTAAATGCCTCTATAAGTCTTCAGTCATTTGTGAGATGTATTTCTGACTATAGTTTTTGAACCAAATGTTTTTGACTAACAGTGCTATCTTTTTGTGCTTTGATGGAACAACCACTTTAGAGTACTGCAATATCCACAGAGTTAAATATATACTTGACTCTGACCTACTGATGTTAGAAGGGTCAGAATGCTGTTGTCTTCCAAAAGACAGGTAAGGCTTTCAGGAAAATGTTGAAAGCAGTTTTGTTTTTTAAGTTTCAAAAATTACTTATTTTATTTTTTCAGATTATAACGTAATTACAACATTTCCCCTTCCCTTTCCTCCCTCCAAACCCTTCCATATACCTTTCCTTCATCTCTTTCAAGTTCCATAGCTTCTTTTTCCATTTATTGTTGCACATATGTGTATACATACACACACACATTCTAAATATATAAACACAACCTGGCATTCTTAGAAGACATAATCTCACAGTGAATGCCCTGTTCCTTTGCCTTTTGATTTTATCTGTAGGGAATGATTAGAGCAAATCTTACTTTTCTTTTCTGCTCTACTTATATCTATAAACTTTCACTCATGTTTTGTTGAGTCACTGGATGAGAAAGGGTTATCTTCCAACATACCCATTTGTCCCTCATTTTCTACAGTGATCCTTAGGGATTATGCTGGTATAGTAAAGTGTATCAGCTATATGTGCAACTGTCCTCCAAGGCCCCAGGTTCTTCATTCCTACCTCTTACTCCTTCAAGACCTAGAACTTATTGTTCACATGGACATCCTTGTATACAGAAGTATTTGGAGGAAGCACTGGTCTTCATGTAGGCAGAGATTGTCTTCAGTCCCTGTGAGTTGGGTAAACAAAAGTCAAGTGCCCAGGTTTGCTGAGGTCCAAAGAGGTTCTTTCTTTCACAGTTAGTAAGTGGGACACATCTATGATGAGCCTGGCCTCTCTCTCTCCAATTTTGTTCTCTCTCTGGGCACTCATTCTGTTCTCTACTCAAGAGGCCCTGTCAGTCCCTGTCTACACAGACATGTTCCTTTTGCCCACATAAACTTCATATTTCCTAGGTTTACACACTGAGTAGGAATCTGGCAGGACAAATGGGTATGTTGGAAGATAACCCTTTCTCATCCAGTGACTCAACAAAACATGAGTGAAAGTTTATAGATATAAGTAGAGCAGAAAAGAAAAGTAAGATTTGCTCTAATCATTCCCTACAGATAAAATCAAAACTTCTGCACCTGGTACTGGGCCCCAACCAGTCCTGTTTCCAGCCTTGATACAGGGACCAGGATCAATGACAGTCTTCTCTTAGGAGGGTAAGCCCCCAGAATATTTCTAAGGGAATCAATGAAGTCCAAAACTGCCTGTATCCAAGAGACCAAGTTCGCAGTTAGCTTAAGCTGCAGCCTTAAATTCACCGTAGCCCCTTCCTTCCCAAAGGCACTGTTTGGACCAAATGATGAGAACTAGTTAAGAAAGTACATGCTGAAGGAAAATGAGTTCCAGACTAAAAAGCCCATTGGATTAAGGTCTCCAACCCCCAAATTTTTAATTAACTAAGTGGTGTAGGCTTCAAACAAGCAGTCTTTGGTGAATCTGGGCTTCCTGGCACCCAGGTGGTACCAAATACACCTTCCAGTCAAGTATGTCTGCTTCTGTCTAATACATGTGGTACCAAGGTGGGAAAAAAGACCGCCTCTTTCTTTTCTACCAGGCATGACAAGTGTGTCATATAGAGATCAGAAAATACAAGTAAAAATAAGTATATGATGTCATCTCACAGAAGGAACACTAGGACACTCAAAAGAAAAAAGAAAAGGAGTGAGGGGAGAAAGCCCATGACACATATCAGAATAAAATTCTTCAACAGGAGTCCCACACAAGTCTCAGCAAAGGAGTCAACAGATCAAGTACAATTACTTTCTGCATCCTGGTTCTTTACAACATCTTTCTTTGACTTACCCTCCTAACCCAGGTGTTACCTGCTGCCTTGAGGAGCAGGAAGTCAACATGGACCCTAGGACAGCTCTGTAGGTACTGAAACCTTGAGCAAGTGACTAATCATCTACAGTTTCACATTTCCTTATCTGAGTGATGGGACTAATTTCATTCACTGTGGAGTGATGATGTAATAATAAACTTGATCAATAGATATAAGATGCTCAGCACAGATTCTGGCAGAAAGCAAGGGCTCAATTCATGCTACGTCTTCATTTCAGCTCCAAGCCCAAGAAAACCCCAAAGTAAGGAGGGCCAGGAGTATCACCTCAAAATGGGCCACAAAATCCTTCAGGTTTGGGAATGCATCCAGGCATTTGAATTTGAATATAAAATGCTGATTCAGGATATCATAAGCAAAGAAATCCACAAAAGTAATCTTCAAAAGGCCAAAATGAAAGGGTATAAAATTCTGTCCCCTGGAAAGAATGACAACTTCCAATTTCTTACCTTTTACCTTTTCACCAACAAACCATGTCTGTTTCCCCAGGAACCATAAGAAGAGCTTTATCATTCTAGGGAGAAGCTCCAAGCATTTTGCCTTCAGTTTCTTCTGAAGCAAAAACAACCATCATCATGTAAGTTTCCTGGCAGAGTGACCAGTTTCATCAATACTATATGTGGCCCTAAATGGCCAGAAGTGAACAGCCATCTCTACTAAGGTAGAGAAAAAAATCACTGCCCAGGCATTGATTTAGCATATGAGCACTTACTAATTAGATTCTGAGGTAGCTTCTAATGTAACAGAAAGCAGAGAAAAATAAGACACTCTCCACAATGACACATCATTATTCCTGATGCCTAAACCCATGAGTGTCCTGAGCACCTACCCGGTACTGATGCCAGGCAATATTAAAGAAGTGAGAACTAAAAGTACTCAGAGGAAAGGTGACAGTTCCACATAGTAAGTTCTAGAGGAATGAAATATACCTAAGTTTTCTTCATAAACTGAAATGTATTTGCGACTGAAAGAAAAGAGTAGAAAGTCCTTCAGGCTGTTCCTAAGCTATCTATAGAAAAATAAGCTAGCTCATGGGATGTGGAGGGAGCCACTTTGAAGAGAAGTTAGAAAGGATTCTGTGAAAGTCCTCGGATTTCTTTTTCTAATACATTGAGTATTCACATATTTTATGAACAGCAATCACGAGGACTTCCTAATAGAGGGCCGACAGCAGAAACACAAGTAAAGAACACTTGGACAACATGACTTCACTATCTAGGAACTTAACGTCCACCCTGGGAAGTCTGGACTGTACTCTAAGATAGGTTGGACCTAAAAGAGTGTTTATTTAATAATTTAGTATTATGGGGACACCTGGTGATAATACAGAAAACATTCAGGAGGATATGTGGATAAGAATTCAAAAGGAGAATAAAACTTGTCCAGATGGGAATCTGAGAGGGCTGACTCCTGACTCAAAACACTGCCTGGTACAACCCAATGTGAAAGTTGTGGAGACTCACATCATCTGGCAGTAGCCAACTCTAGTAGGAGAATTGGCTCTGCCTCTTGATGCTTACTATATAGAGTGAGATAACTGGAACAGTATTGTCATTGAGGATGAAGGAGAGCTGGCAGGCTGACCAACCTAGCAACCACCCAGACCCAGAATCAGAGCTATTAGTTGGCCCATTCAATCATCCACTCCATCTATGATCTTCTGGAGCATGTGAAGAGGCTGGTCCTGCAGACCCAAAGTTACAGGATATCTATGACACAACATGACAACAGGATACCTAAGAGAAACTCCAGTGAAGTCCCAGTATTGATGTAGCAAAACCCAGAGACCTCAAACGAGAACAACAACCCAATGCAACGAATATTTGCAAGTAACAATATATGGACCAAAGGACTGTGTGACACTACAGCTTCTACAATGAGATTTTTCTTTTCTTTCCCTTTCTTTCTCTTGTCTTTAAATTTTATCTTGTTTTATCCTTGGAAGAGGGGTTGTAAGGGTAGAAGGTGAATGGAAAGGGACTAGGAGATGAGTGGGATTGAGATACATGATGTGAAATCCACAAAGAATCAATAAAAAGTTAAACTTGTAAAAAAGGTGACATGATAGGTTAAGGTGGTTTGAAGGAAAATGGCCCCCAAAGGGAGTGGTATTATTAGGAGGTGTGGTCTTGTTGGAGGAAGTATGTCACTGTGGGGGTGGACTTTGAGGTGACAGTCAGTTGACTTTCTGTTGCCTGTAAGATGTAGCACTCTCAGCTATAGCACCATGTCTGCCTTCACACTGCCTTGTTCCCCTTCATAATCATAATAAATTGAACCTCTGAAACTGTAAGTGAACCACCCTCAATTAAATATTTTCTTTATATGCTGTGGTCATGGTGTCTCTTCACAGCAATGAAAGCTCAAACTAAGGCAGAAGTTGGTACTAGGGACTGGGGTATTGCTCTGATAGACCAGACCATGTGTTTGTTTGGAGGAATTTGGACTTCGATACTTTGGGTTATGAAGGCAGAGGAATGTTTTAAGTACTGTTTTATGAGCCATACTAGAAGGAGCATGGAAGACAATGGTGTTGATAATGATTTGAAATGTTGGGAGCTAGCTCAAGATGTTTCAGAGAAGAATGTTAGCATGTGGCCTAGAGACTGGTCTTGTAATATTTTGGTGAAAGGAGTGGTTGTTGCCCTTGTCTGAAAAGTATGCCTGAGGCTAACGTGAAGAATTTTGGATTAATTCCATCAGCAGAAGAAATCTCATAATAGCCTAGTAGAGACTCTGACATGTGGATATTAGTGGTAACTCTAATGAAGATTTATAATGAAAAGTAGCAAGCTGAGCATGGTAATCTACAAAAAGTATATTTTGAGGAGAAAAAGAATACCAGAAAGTGGAATGAACTTATGTTCTTTGTTCAAGGAGATAAACAGGTTAAGAAATGTAATAAAGGGAGGTGTGACCTCAGAGCAAGATCCCACTCAGTTAAACTTCCAAATTGTGGAAAGGAATTAAAGAAAATTTTAGAGCTGGGTATGGTGGTGTATACCTTTAATCTCAGCAATGAGAAGGTAGAGGCTGGAGGATTTGTGAGTTTGAGACGAGCCTTGTCCACAGAGCAAGTTTCAGGACAGCCAAGCTTAGGCAATAAAGAAAAATAGAAAGCTGGTGACAATGCAATTAAATAAGGGGGGCATTTTCCAGCCCCAGTAAGTAACAGAACTTGGCAGCTTCAGCTGTGTGGTTCTGGCTTAGAGTTAAGGATAGAAGAAAAGGGTTATAGAAGTTGCCTCCATGCCTAAGGACAGCCACTGAGGCCAGGCATGTGTCAAGGGTGTCCTTGAATGGAGGCCTAGCAGAGAGGCCATTGTGTGAAGCTGTGAAGTTGCATTCTGGATTGCCTTGGAGAAACCAAGATGTTAGAGATGCCACAGTTGTAGGATACCTGGCAAGGAGAGCTGCTAACAGGGAGTGGAACCAGCCCAAGGGAAAAAAGTGTGTTGTAGTCAACAAAATGGAATGGAACTGGAGATGTGGGGAGCATTTTAACACCAGGCATGTAGCTACAGGCCCAGCTGGTTTTCAGTCCTGTTTTGGTTCAGTATTTCCTCACTGTGCTCCATTCTCTGAGTTTTTGAATGGTAATGTATATCTTGTGCCATTATATGTTGGAAGTATGCGATATACTTTTTGATTTTGATTTTTACAGGGGGATTACAGTTAAGAGATTGCTATATGTCTCAGAAGAGAGTTTGGATTTTTAAATATTATTGAGACTGTGATAGACTATGGGGACTTTCGAATTTGAACTAAATGCATTTTTTTTTGCATTATGATATGGCTATAAGCCTTTGGAGGGTAAGAAAGTGGGATATGGTACTTTGAAAGAAAATGGCCCCCAAGGGGAGTGGCACTATTAGGAGGTGTGGACTTGTTGGAGGAAGTATGTCACTGTGGGGGTGGGCTTTGAGCACTACGTTCCTCAAGCTTCCATAAGTGTGACAATCAGTTGGCTTCCTTTTGCCTGCAAGATGTATTACTGCCTTCATACCTCCATGCTCCCCTTCATGATCATAATGGACTAAACCTCTGAAACTGTAAGTGAGCCACCCTCAATTAAATATTTTCTTTATAAGAGTTTGCATGGTCATGGTGTCTCTTCACAGAAATAATCCAAACTAAGACAAAAGAGAAAAAAATAAGTAAATAAAGAAATGGGAATTTGAAAGTAGATATGAGATTTAAAAGACCCACTGAGAAAGGCAATGCTGGAGTTGAGATCAAAGAAAGCTGTTAAAGTATCACAGGCCAAATGAAAAGCAATTGCAAAGGCCTAAGGAAATGCTTCTCTGTTATTTAAACAGAGAAAGATGAGTTCATTAGGTCAAATAGACCAAGAAGGTAAGTGTGGGGCAGATTGTGTGGCACTCCTGTTATTACACATTCCCTGCTTTTACCCTGTACAAGGTGAGAAGCCACCAGAGGGTCTGTGCCTGGGACACACCTGACCTAAAATCTATCAGCACACCTCTGACTGATGGGCTGAGAGAATTGGGCAGTCCCTAAAAGTAAAAACCAGATATCTCAGCCCATTTGTGCTGCTACAAAAATATTTGACACTGGGGAATATATGATGAGCAAAATTGATATATTTTTAATCACAATTTTGGGCACTTAGAAATCCAAGATCAAAGTGCCATCACACTTAGGTGTCTGAGTAAGACACCTGAACCAAGGCATGTCCTCACATGGTAGAATTTTGAAGGAGAAATGAGACCCATAAATAAGGCACAAAACAGCTTTTAATTTATTATTTTACCCTTTATTTATTTGAATGAGTTTTAAATTAGTATATAAAATGATGGGTTTCATTATAGGTTTTACATATAGACTTTGTTTTTGTTGATGATATTATCCCTACCCTCCTGAAATCTCATCCACTTTCTAATGGTCCCTCTAACACAAATCTTAAAAGGTCTTATTAATAGAAAAAAACCCAAAACCAGATATTGGGGCGGAAGCTGAAAGGTCAGAGGAATAGAACAAGCCAGCAATCTCATATACTGAATCTAACAAGCCAAAGCCTGAGAGATGAAGCATGCTTGGGACTGTGGGCCCTACCTATATCTTTAAGACTTATAAAAGCCTTAAGTCTTCATAAGGAATGTGGTCTAATTTTACTAGGAGTGGGTGGACCCATACCACCAACTCCAGGGTTCTGTTTTGAAAGACCAGCCCAAACCTCAGGAGGTTTCTGGAAGAGGAATATTCCAAGTACATCTGGAAGAGCCCTGTAATGCAGAAGGGTCAGATATCAGTTGATAGGCACTGATGGGCAGGGGTAGGGAAAAATCTGACTAGAATAATGTCATTATTGTTCCTCATGGTGCATCTCTTCTCATAATGTAAAAGCCAAATTTAACCTGTAAGCCCCACTTGCTCAAAATAAGATAACTTCTTGGAATGCTGGCAGCTATAGTTCTTAGAAAATAACAAGCTACATGTTTTCACTCTCCTAAACAAGTCTTTTTTTTAAATCAACTACACTGGATGTGCTTGATCACAGGTAGGGGAGGTAATATTGACTCTAGATCATGGTTTCAGGATATTTCAGTCCACCATGATGTGGAAAGCATGACAATATTTATGGCAGTAAGAGCATGTGGCAGAGGATTCTCATATCACAAGAGACCGAGATGCAGAGAGAACAGTGGAACCCATAGCCAGTCTGTAAATTTTCATGTCCCACTCCTAGTGAGCCACTTTCACCAATGAGGCCTCATCACCCAAACAGTGTTATCAGCTGGGTTTGAGATGTGAGCTGTAGAAGGGTACTAAATTGCACAACTGTATCACATCCTTCTACAGTTACCCTCTGTGTGTTGTGGTAGGTATGAGATTTGCAGGTCATCAGGGGTGCCTGCATTTTACTTTGGCAGACAATATGAAATAATCTTCCATAGTTGAGACCCCTGAGAATTCTGCTCCACATCCTCGCCAGCACAAGCTTTGTTTTAGTGGTGTGCAGTATCAGTCTTAGGTCTTACTTGCATATCCTCAATGACCAATGAAAATGAATATCTTACTGAGCTCAATGGCATACACTTTTTTTTTTACTTTTCCAGTGAATTTTTATTAGTAGTTTCATCATGATTTTTCATGGGCCTGTGGTAGGAATCATCATATACTAAGGGTTCTCCAGAGTAAGAGAATTATAGGATGAATATATATTACATATAATATATATTGGAATGACTTAACAAGCTGCAGTTCAGCTAATCCAACAATGCCTGGCTGTGAATAGAAAGTCCAAGAATCCAGTGGTTTAGTTGCTCAGTCCATGAGGCTGGATGTCTCAGCTGGTCTTCAGGTTATGCTGGAATCCCGAAGAAGCACGCTCTAATGCCAGTGAAGGAATGGACGTGCTTGCAAGTGAGAGCAAGTAGGCAAAGAACAAAAGCTTCCTTTTTCTATGTCCTTATATAGGCTTCCAGTAGAGATGTGGCCCAAATTCAATCTGGATTAAAGATATTGATTAGAGGTGTCTTCCCACCTCAAAGATCCAGATTAGAAGTAGATCTTCCCACTTCAAATTAAGCAGAAATTCCTCACAGATGTGCCCGCTATTTTTGTGTTTTTAATTAACTCCAGATGTAGTCAAGTTGACAACCAAGAATAGACATCACAAGTCAGCCCCTTGTTAACTTAACACACTATCATATCTCCTTATGTCATGATTAATTTCCAAATGAAAATAATAGCCAGGTAGTAAGAGTGCCTAAACATAATATAACTACCCCCCAAACAATTGCAAATGCATTACATATTTAACCAGGCAATAATTACACCTGACATGATATAACTATCCCTTGTACCACTACAAGTGCATTATAAATTTAGAATAGGTGGTAATGATCCTTGAGGGACATTCTTTTAGTAACTCAAATTTAAAATATGATAACCATTGATATTCTCTTAATTGATATTACATCTCATGATAAAGAAATTGAGGAAAGAAAACACAAATATCTGTACTGTGGGAGAATTCCCACTGGGCTACACTTAGCCTAGCTCCAGAGTTCTAGCAAGTAATCTTAATCCATCTTCTGTTTCTCTGTTACCTTTTGTTTCTCTTGTTGCCCTCTGTGTGAATCTTGTCTGAGAGTCTCCCAAAGATGCAAAGGCCTATGCAAAAACTTGGTTCAGGAAACCTGGAAAACCATGGTACCCAATGAATCGAGGAATTTACACTTGGCATTGTATTTTTTGGGAGCTTCTTTCAGGTTGTTTTGAGCATACGGAAATCAACTGGCTAAAGTGTAAATATTGAGAAAAATAAAAATGCCCTGGGTGAAAGGAAAGTGCTTCAGTCCTTAGAGGCTGGATTCCCTTGTAGCTGTGAAAGGCTAGATTCATTCTTAAGGTGCCTCTGAGTTTTCATTCAACGGATCTGCCTGAACGCACACACCTACACTGTGACACTGTAAACACATTCTTAACAAAATATGACAGAAACACTCATGCCAATTCTAATCATCTTTTCTGCAACTGGTCACATACCATTCTGTATTTCCCCCACCCTCAGCAAGAACCTCAGCTGATCTTGGCTCTTTTCCTGGAGGAGTGACTCATGCCTTCTTTCCTGATAGGTCTGTGTCCCCTGTCACCTTGCCTGGATGAGACTGTTGTAGTTCCCCACGGACTTTAATCACAGGACGTGGTAGCACCGAGAGACACCCTAAAGTGTCTCCTGCACTCCATACATAATCCTTCTTACCTCCATTGTGAAGAGGCAATCCAATTTCCTCGTGGTAATCTGGATCAATCACCCTCCTAACACTGTTATTCCTTTCTTAGCCTGTTGGTTTAAAGGCAGTAGAAGACCAAAGTGGCTGGGCGGTGGCGGCGCACGTCTTTAATCCCAGCACTCAGGAGGCAGAGGCAGGCAGATCTCTGTGAGTTCGAGGCCAACCTGGGCTACAGAGTGGAGTTCCAGGAAAGGCACAAAGCTACACAGAAAAACCCTGTCTCGGAAAAAAAGAAAGAAAGAAAGAAAGAAAGAAAGAAAGAAAGAAAGAAAGAAAGAAAGAAAGAAAACAAAAGTGACCAGGGATGTCTGAGCTTCCAGTTCAATGGGATACTTGTTGTGGCTCCTGGCAGGAACACTCCCCTCTCTGGAGCCAATACTTCCAGACCAGCAGAACTTAAGGTTGTGAGAACAGGAAGAAAAAGCTTTTCTAGTGGGTCACTAGGGGTGATAATGAGTGGAACTATCCCCTTTTTCACTCCTTGCTTCCTGGACCCATAGACCCTGGCTATGGGAGAAACCATGCCATACATTAGATGCTGATTCAAAGCATATACTACCTTCTGGAGACCCCTGCCCAAGCCCTCCAGGCTGCTGTCACCTAATTGGCATTGTAACTGTATCTCCAAAAGGCCATCCATCTTTCTATCAGCTGCTCCAGACTGGTGGGGACATGGTGAGAGCAGTGGATTTCATGGTCATGGGCCCACTGTTGCACTCCTCTGCCTGTGAAGGGAGTTCCCTGGTCAGAAGCAATATTGTGTGTTATACAGTATCAGTGGAGAAGACATTCTGTAAGTCCATGATGGTAGTCTTGGTAGAAGCAATCCATTCAGAAAATGCAAATCTTTCACCTTACAAGGAATCTCTCTGCATGCCCCGAACCACTGGACTCCTAAGAATTTCACTGAGGTAGAGACCCTTGTGTAGTGCGAATCCTAATTGGTCTTAATAATTAAAACCCGGAGCCAGATATCAGGGTAAATGCAGTCAGAAGTGGTGCAGGGTCCTTCCAGCAGCTGGCTTCAGGCTTGACTTTGAAGAGGAGCAGGAGCCTGTAGTTTTGTGTGCTGTGCTGTGAGTGCTGCTGCAGGGAGCTGAGCAGAGAGCATGGACAAGCACGTCAGCCACCTTCTGAGTCAGCTCCTCCAGCCACACAAGATGAAAACTCAGGTGTTTTCGTGGTTGGATGCTGAGGGCACAGGCAGATGTTCCTGTGACCAGCTCTGTGCTGTGCCCAGTGTGAAAGATGAAGGTCTGCAGGCAGTGAGGGGTAGTTGTTCAGTGAAATCAGGTTTTCCTAGGTGGTACAAATAGTGTTTCAAAAACTATAATAAAAATGTTATGTTCTTTAAAAAAAAAAAAAGTTGTTCCAAGTCCTGTCCTGAGACTGTGCGCCCTGCGGCGGTGCTCCCAATCGGCATACACTTTTAAAACCAGGATTAGGGAGGCAGTGGCAAACAGACATCTATGTGTTCAAGGCTACCGTGCTCTGTATATTGCATTCTAGAAAAGCCAGGGTTATGTATAGAGACCCTGTGACAAAAAATTTTTAAAATGGGGTGGGTGGGTGGGTGTAATGGGTCATGGGTAGATCAGAGATTCACCATGACCATAAATAAATTTTATTAAAAAGAGGCTTTTTATTTAGGTACTGGCACCCAAACTGATTGGGACCAGGTCCACAACTGAGAGCAATCCAAAGATGCAGCCCCTACCCATAAGGTAGTCAAAAAACACAAGATTACATGTATTCTGTCTGCATGTAGTGTAGTCAGACCTAATTTTTGCACATATCTCTTGCGGTTGTCCTAGTCATTGAGCAGAGTAAGCAAATTTTATTACAAAAACAGAAATAGTAGTTAATTTTATGACCTATTACCTTGCAAGAACAGCAGATTTTACAAGATCAGTCAATTTAAGAATAGTCTTCAACATCTGGGAACAAAGTGAAGTGGCCTGCTTGAGTACAGCCTGTACAAGCTAGGGTCTTCCATGTTATAAGCTTTTTTTGCTTTTGATCTCCCAAGAATATTAAGTTTAAACATTAAATGTAGTGTCAACTATCACAAAATGAGTGTCTCTCCTATCTATACTGATCATTTAGACATCTTCTGTGAAATGCCTTACCAAGGCATTTGTATTAGTCAGTATTCTCTAAGAAACAGAACTGATAATATAATGAATATAGATATAGATCTACAGATATTAAAGGAGAGTTATTAGAGTGGCTTGCAGACTGTGGTCTGCAACACTTGTCTCCTGATAGAAAAAGCAGGGAATCCAGTAGTTGTTCATCTACAAGACTAGATGGCTCAGCAGTCCCAGCCTGGTACTACAGTCTGAGAGATTCTTAGAGGGCTGCCAATCTTCAGCCTATGTTGGAATCTCAAAGAAGTAGGTTCTAATAGCAGCAAAGGAATGCTTCAGCAGCAGGAGCAATGAAAGAGAAAATCAGGTTTAAAACCAGAGCAAAATAAGTGTTTATATTTCAGCTTTTCTACATTTGGATATAATTTTTCTTTCCATATTGGCAAAGATTAGATGTCAATAAGAAATTCCAACCTTTGTGACCTGGAAATGCTTTTGTCTGGTACTAGATGTATTACCTGACATGAGCAGTGAGGAGAGAAAGGAACCCAAGTGAAGATAGAACATTAACATATGCCAGAAGACTTAGTTATAACCTATTAAATCTCTAGCTATGGTGAACTTGCTTGGGTGTGGTAAATTACTCCTCTAATATCAGCACTTGGGAGGTAAAGAAAGAAAAATTAGAAGCTCAAGGTCATCATTAGCTATATCACAAGTTCAAATGTAGCTTGTGCTGCAACAACAACAACAAAACCAGGGGCTGGAGAGATGACTGTTTTTAAGAGCATTGGCTGCTCTTGCAGAGGACTTGGCTTTCAATTCCCAGAACCCACATGATGATTCACAACAATCCATAAATACAGTTACAGAGAATCCAATACCTTCCTCTGGCCTCCATGTTAACTAGGTAAGCAGCACACACACATATATCTATGGTGATATTTTATTTGTACTGAAATGTGATTTTATTTGTATGTTAATAAATAAAGTTTCCTGGGGCTCAGAGCTAATAGCAAGCCATAGCAGAAGCTGGGCGGTGGTGGTGTACATCTTTAAATCCCAGCACTTGGGAGGCAGAACTAGGTGGATCTCTGTGTGTTCAAGAATACAGCCAGCATGGAGACACACGCCTTTAATCTCAATATCAACCACAGAAGACCTGGAGGTCTGTATAGACAGGCAGTGACAAGGAGGTCATGTGGTTGGGTTTACAACCAATGAGAAGGCAGAACAGAAAGTCAATAAAAAGGACAAACACACAGGAAGTAGGTCTCTTGCTGAGAGGAAGGACAGCAGCGGCAGAGAAGGGTAAGCTCAGCTTTCCGCTACTGCTCTGACCACTTGGTCTTTTAACTCTGCAATTGGCTCTGTGTTTCTTTTTTAATTATACTGTTTATCTACATTTGGGGCCCAATGTGGGGCAAGAGTTTCCACCTAAAACCTGAGAAAAAAGACTCTAAAACAGAGCTGAAAACAACTTCCTAGTTGTCTCTCTCAAGTTAGCAGCAGCCTGCGTGTTTGAGCTACTATGGCAGGTTCCTGGCATGCTTGCTCGACCTGCAGTATGGCGGAAAGGAGGCATCTGCAAGTGGCACATTATGCTGCATGGTGGATTTAGCCTTTGCTAGAACAAAAAAAAGCAGTTTCTAGGCTACATGCTGCTTTGATAGAACTGCTTCTGAGAGTTGATGGTACACATGGCTTCAGACCCAGAGCTGGCAGTAAACTGTACCACCGCCATGTTGGGAAGCTGAGGTGGGCAGAGCCTGCAGCCACAGTGGCCATTTCACTCTTAGAAATGCTGCAGTTTGAAACAATAGATCACAATAAGACAGATTCAGATGGAATAGTTTACAATGTGTGTAAAATATACCTTGCCTTGAAAGAAAAAAAAGTGATACATAGTTATATAAAGAAATACATAGTTTAAAAAAATAAAGTCTTTAAAGAGACAGTAAAGGTAGTATAAAAAATAAGCCACATTAAAGATGGATATCACACAGAAAATCTGGATTGTGTTGTCTGTGGGATTTTAACTGCAGAAAAACATTTGATTGTAAAAGCTGTTAAGGTAAACAAATATGTATATTTTAAAGGCACCTTGACTTAAAAATTTGGATGTAAGGATATGTTGCTTTGGAAAGGAGGCACTGCTTTTGTTTCCACAGAAAGCCAGAGGCTATGGATTTGTTCTAGATTAAGATACATCAGGTTTGACCAGCCAAGACCCCCTGAAAGGTCTTCGATGACACCATGGTTCAGATGATCCAACATCCAGAACAGTTTCAAGGCAACTGGCTCAGACAATACACCCTCATGGAGTACTCCATAATCCTAAAATTTTCTTTGTGTCCCCATAAGATACAGTGCCCCCCTCCAGCAGGAAGTAGTAAGAGAAGCTATGCCCAAATTCCCAAATATACCAAGCTGGCTTTGGTGATGGAAATGGCTCACTCCTTCTCTAAACCCAGGTATATTGCTTAAAAAATGGTTAAGGGATTCTTGTGTCCCAAATCAGAAGAGCCCTCTGGTGTGGGACAGAGAAAAACCAATATTTTTATGTAAAACAGGTTGAATATAAATACAATATCTTTCTAAAGAAGAAAAGGAGATAGTTTCGATATGATAAGATGAAAGGGTAGATTAATGAACCTACTTTTAAAGAGCAACAACTTGTTTGAAATGTTTTATATTGGTATAGGTTTTAGTTTATTGATACAAGTTTAAACTTAATTTTGTTATACTGTATAAATATTTCTACTCTCATTTGAGGTATTATGTTTATGTAACTCATTTAGATTGGAATGGATAATTAAGAAATACAGATCAATTAGTCTTCTTTGATAGTCAAACTTATAATCATGTTAAGTTTTCTAGGTATACATATATTTTAGATAGACACGTAATTTTCAAACACTTCAAAGACCTACAGAATATGGCATTTAAAATATTTTTAAAAATTTAGACTTTCTGGACAGGGAGACATGTCTGCTCCTGGCAGCACCAATTTACTTCAGAGAGGAGGATGGGCATCAAAGATACTCTACATGGATTTTATCTTCACCTTGGCAAAAATAGCCATTTGGTCAAGAAACTGTTCTTGCCTGGACTGCTTGATCAACTGGACATGCAGGACACGTAGAAAGGTGACCACTGAATTATGCTTGGCAAAATGGTCCTTCAGGTTCCTGCTTCACAGAGGAAACTGCCAGTCATTCTACAGGACACAGAGAGAAATGACTGAGAGACTCTAGGTCTGTGGGCTGAAGACAGATGCCCCCACTTTACAAAGAAACATTAGGTGACTATCCAGGCTGCCAGCTGTCTCTGTCTACTCTTGCAAGACTCCTGAAAGTTGCTTGCATCCTTTTCCCATTTCTCAGGTAATAGTATATCCTTCTGAGTTCTTTGATGTAGTTGAAGACTAGAGATAGTTATAATTTTCCTTAGTTATGATAAAAGATAAGTTAGATAGGAAACTTTAGACTCACAAATATAAGATAGTTAGGATATCTTCTTTAATTTTGCCAAATAGACTAGTTATTATAAATAGACTAGATATTATAACTGTAATTCTTGATAATTGTTTTGTTATTTGTAATTTTACTATGTAAAAGTTAAAGCCTTCCTTTTTAAAAAAACGAAAAGGGGAAGTGCTGTGGGATGTTCTGTATGACAAATATGTTGCTCTGATTGGTTAATAAATAAAATACTGATTGGCCAGTAGCCAGGCAGGAAGTATAGGTGGGACTAACAGAGAGGAAAATTGAGAGAACAGGAAGGCAGAGGGGAGAGACATTGCCAGCTGCCACCATGAAAAGAAAGATTTAAGGTACCGGTAAGCCACGAGCCATGTGGCAAAGTATAGATTAATAGAAATGGGTTAATTTAAGATATAAGAACAGTTAACAAGAAGCCTGAGCCATTAGGCCAAACAGTTTAAATAATATAAGAATCTGTGTGTTTACTTTATAAGTGGGCTGTTGGACTGCTGGGGCTTGGCAGGGCCTGGAGAGAAAACTCTCTAGCTACATACATCAGTCAAAACACTCATAAACATAAAATAACATTAAATCTTGGAAACAAAACATGTTTGTTGTTGCTCCAAAGAGAATAGTTAATAGCTACAGACATTGTATAACAAGAGTTCAAGGCTAACAGGAGAGGAAGGGCCTTCTTTCCTTCTATCACAAGATCCAGGACCTTGTTCCCAGTTGTGAGCTGTGTGAACTTCCACAGAACACTTCAGGTTTTGGAGTTTTAAATCACTCCATTCTCCAGGTTCTCATTGAACACCATGACCATCTGTTTATGTAATGTAGGCAGACCAGGAGTCAGAGGCCTTGGTTTTCACCTGATTCTACACTAAGAGAGCTAGCAGGCATTGAAATTTCATGTGGGCACAGAATGCTTTTTGATTCAGGAATCATTTCTACAGCCACCAATGGCCTTGTGTGAGGTCTGTTTATGTTCATGTCCATTAAGGGCAGCTTGGTGTGCAATAGGCAAACCACACTTGAATGGCACTTGAAAGGCTTCTCATCAGAGTACAGTCTAATATGTGTTTGGAGTATGTGAGAGGCATTGAACTTCTTCAGAGTGCAGAGGGCAGAAAGCAGAAGGAGAAGCCTACTTCCACAAGCTGGACAATTCAGTAAGGGGGCTCATTTTATTACAACTGACAATTTAGCCTTTAGTTTTCTGGTTAAAAGAAACTCTGATTTAAGTCTACATAAATCATTTCTGGTCAAAAGCAGTAGGCTTAATAAAAAAGGAATGGACTGGGCATTTAAAATGGCTCAGCAGGTAAAGGAGCCTGCCACTAAGCCTGAAGATCTATGTTTGAGCCCTGGAACCCATGCATTAAAAGGAAAAAACTGACACTCTGAAGTTATTCTCTGATTTCCCACATGCATAGTGATAATGTGGAGATATTTTATTTGTGCACCCCAATAAAGCTTATCTGTGGATCAGAGGAAAAAGCAAGCCACTATATTAAACATAGAGTTCAGGCAATGGTAGCACATTCCTTTAATCCTAGCATTGGGAGGCAGAGATTCACCTAGATCTCTGTGAGTTCAAGGCCACACTGGGAAAAGAGCCAGGCATGGTGGCACATACTTTTAATCTCAGTGCTAGCTAACCATAGATGTCTGACTATCCATACAGACAGACAGGAAGTGATAGAGCTGAGCAGAAAGAGGAAGTGGTGCAGCTTGGCAGAGAGAGGAAGTAAGATGGCCGGACACAGAAAGGTATATAGGCATGAATATGCAGGAAGTAGCTCTCTCTTGGGCTAAGGATTTCCTAGAGGTAAGAACATGGATAGCTTCTTTCTGTTTCTCTGATCTTTCAGCTTTGACCCCAATATCTGGCTCCAGGTTTTTTTTTTATTAATAAGACCATTTAGCAATTCATCTTATATCTAGCATCCCAATGTTTATGGCACGAATTCACAAAAAGCCACTTGCCTGTGGCCATACAGGCCCTGCCTCAAGCCTGAGCACCATGTGGCTGGAGTCTCCACCCCATATGGGCTGGAACCCCTAATCCGCTGAATCCGGATGGCTGAATCTTTCACTTCTTCTCTCCTGGTGCTCTCTCTGGATCCCCATCTCGGGCTGCTACCACACTAAGTAGCTGTCTTGAAACATGCTTGGGCTTCTATTGTTCTATACAGAGGAGTCAGCCTCACATCTGAATCATCATTGTTGGCAAATTTGGTGAGTTAAGTCAGATTTCTTAAAGGAAGAAATTAGTTAAAAGAGAATTTTTTAAAACATTTTTACAATGGAGGGAATTTGATAACACATTAGGCTGTCTGAAAATGGAACAAATAAATAAGAGGATATTTAATGTTGATGGGATTTATATAATGTCAATTATGAATATTATTTGTTTGATCATTTTTGTTTTATCATTAAAAAGGTTGGTTAATTTGAGTGCCAAGATAAAAGTTTTAGAAAAACATGTTAAAATAGAGAAATTCAGACCCAGACAAAAAAATTAAAAAAAGTGAACTGATCTCAACATTGACTTATATAGTTACAGAGAAACATCCTAAGGTTTTCAAACAGCCAACCTTAATCTATCCACTAACCTTACAGGAACTGTTAATGCTTAACACTGTGTACGAGCTAACTGGACTCCTGTGGAAATGTAAGGTTTGAGGAAATTTAAAGATGTTATAGTCTCAAATGGTATGCATTCTCCATTTTAAAGCAGATATTAAACTTGTAGTCAACTTGTAATAGAATTATCCCTCAATGTAGAGAGCCGTGCACGGCCGTGCCTCAAAGATGGCGCAGCGTCTGGCTTCTGCCTTCCCGATGACAGGTGCTCCTTATTTGGCTAAGGCTAGGATCTGGCTTGCTTCTGCACACCTGGACCTAATCTGGCTTGCTTGCATATGTCTGACCCTAGCGGCATTGTCCACGTGGCACCACGGGGTTGATTGCCCAGTGGCTATAAAGGGCGTGGGCTGACTTTCCCAGTGGGTGATTGTGAGAGT
The DNA here is from genome assembly GCF_949786415.1 of Peromyscus eremicus. NCBI lineage: Eukaryota > Metazoa > Chordata > Mammalia > Rodentia > Cricetidae > Peromyscus > Peromyscus eremicus. The sequence continues at coordinate 67,656,928 of NC_081432.1, forward strand.
GACTGGGAGAGTGACTGTGGGGGTGACTGTGAGAGTGAGAGAGGAGAGTGAGAGAGGAGAGTGAGAGAGAGAGAGTGAGAGTGAGAGAGAAGAAGAAAATGACTTTCCCTGAGGTCAGAAGATTGTTCAAGGTTCCTGAATAAACTGCTTAGAGAAGAGTCTGGCGTCACGTCATCCTTGCTGGTCGAGGCGGACGCGACACCTCAAGACTGGATAGATTTGGTTACAGCTGTCCCAGAGGTTGGTCCACAGTTACAATGGAGAACTTCATGGAAAGAGGAGGCTAAGACTGTAGAACAATGATATAGGGCTAGAGGTATGGAAATTTTCCAAGATCAACTTCTTAGAGAAGGATTATGCTGATATACAAAGACAATCTTTATACGATGACCACAACTTAATTCTATGCTGCATGGCAGCCTTGAATGCTTGGGACAGAATAGAAGTAGTAGGAAAAAAATTGAGAAATTTACAAAAGTTATACAGAGCCCAAAAGAAAACTTCACAGATTTCTTACAAAGGTTTTCTTCAGCTGTAAATAGAATAATACCAAATTCAGAAGCTAGACAGATAATAATTGAATCTCTGGCTTTTGAAAGTGCTAATGCACAATGCAAAAGGTTAATTAGGCCATTAAAGGCAAGATCAGCACCCTTGGTGGAATGGATCTGAGATATAATTAATATTGAATCTCATGACCATGATGATACTTGGATAGGAAAGGTGATTTCCAGAGGTTTGGAGAAAAATAATAATAATATCAGATGCTTTAATTTCAATAAACAAAGTTACTAAAAAGAGATTGTAAACAGGGCATTCCTAGAAGCAATGTTTTTTTCAAGGAACAATGGCAACAGAATGCCCCTGCCTTCTGGATTATGCAGAAAGTACGGTAAAGGCAAACATTGGACTAACAAATGTAGATCAACAAGAGAGAGGCAAGGTAATCCTTTGCTTTTGCCATTGGGAAGCTCCCTCAGGGACCTCACACAGGCCCCTATGGCAAATTTGGTTCAGTCCTTTCCTGCTATCATAGAAGAAACCCCTTCCCAGAGCAATTAAATAACCAAATGCCTGTTGTAAAATACCATACTGCTTAGAGTGATAGAACAGCTATAGCAGGAGAAACCATAAAGTGAATTTTTGGCAAACTTCTATAAATGAACAAAGACCAAAACTAAAAATATGAATAAATGATATTCTCATTGGAGGTCTTGTAGACATAGGTGTGGATGTAACAATAATTGTACCAGAAATTTGGCATACAAATCGGTCCCTTCAGGAGGAAAATGTTCAGGGATTGGAACATTATCTCAAGTGAAACAGAGCACAAGATGGGTCGAATGTATAGGGCCAGAAGGACAGAGAGTAAAATTAAAGCCATATGGGGCTAATATAGCTATGACTTTATGGGGCCATCATCTATTACCATAATGGAATACCTAGATTAACATTCCTCCAACATCAGAAACAAACCATAAACTAACACATATTTCTCAGAGAAATATTAGGATGTATTATAAAGAACAGTCACTGGCCATGCAGATTGTACAAGAACAGGGTACAACAGCTGCTGATCTTTCAAAGACACCAACAGCTCTACCTTTAAAATGGTTAATAGACAAGCCTGTATGGGTTCAGTAATGGCTTTTAACAACAGAGAAACTATAGGCCCTAGAACAGCTGATACAAGAGCAATTAAATGCTCAACATATTGAAGAATCAACCAGCCATTGGAATCTCCTGTATTTGTTATTAAAAAGAAATCTGGTAAATGGAGAATGGTAACAGACTTAAGAGAAATTAACAAGGTAATTCAGCCAATGGGCTCTCTACAATCTGGAATTCCTTTGCCTATTCTGTTACCTAAAGGATGGCCTCTTATAGTTATTGATTTAAAAGACTGTTTCTTCTCAATACTCTTACAAGAGAAAGACAGAGAAATATTTGCCTTCATGGTGCCTATTGATAATAACTCTTAGCTGGTTAAGAGATTTCAATGGAGAGTGTTCCCACAGGGAATGTTGAATAGTCCTACCCTGTGTCAATATTTTGTATGACAGCTATTGGAAGTAATATGTAAACAATTTCCTAAATCTATAATTTTTATTACACAAATGATACTTTACTAGCTGATTCAAATGCAGATTCTTTAGAAAGAATGTTTGAAGAAGTAAAGAAGTAAAGAAAATTTTGCCTTGTTGGGATTACAAATTTCTCCTTACAAGATACAAAGAGGAGACTCTATTAATTATTTAGGATATAAAATATGTCTATAAGAAATTAGACCACAAAAGGTGCAAATTAGGAAAGATTGATTATGGACTCTTAATGACTTTTAAAGATTATTTGGAGACATTTTCCATCTACAAACTATTGCTGGGGTAAAAAACGATGAACTGAGGAATTTGTTCAGAACCTTAGAGTGTGACAAGGACTTAAATAGTCCAAGAGAATTATCACCTGAAGCTGAGAGGGAATTGGCTTTGGTGGAAAAGAAAATACAGGATGCACGTGTGGATTACAGTGTAGATCCAAAGCTTGATTGAATTTTGGTTATTTTACCCTCTAAGCATTTTCCTACAGGAATTTTAATTCAGAAAGAATATATTATATTGGAATGGATATTTCTACTAATAAACACAGTAAAAATTAAAATCTTATGTGGAAAAGATTTCTGCCTTGATTTTAAAAGGAAAGTCGAGACTTTGTCAATTAGCAGGAATAGACCCAGCAGAAATTGTAGTACCTTTAACTAAGGATGACATTGAAAAATTATGGGTATAAAGTAAAGGTTGGCAAAGAGCTTGCAGTAATTGTTTTGGAGAGATTAACAACAAATATCCCAAAGTTGTAGAATTGAACTTATAAAGAGAGCTAATTGGATCCTGCCTCATATTGTATGGGAAACACCAATATCTGGAGCCCCTACATTTTATATAGATGCAAACAAATAAGGAAAGGCAGGCAACAAATCAGAAAATTTAAATAAAGTGGTTCAAATTCCTTATAATTCGGTCCAAAAATCAGAATTATATGCCCTTCTAATGGTATTAATGGATTTTTTGGAACCTCTCAACATAGTTACTGACTTTCAGTATGCTGAAAGAGTGGTATTACATATTGAGACTGCAGAATTTATCCCTGATGAGTCAGAATTAACTTTTTATTTATTCAGTTACAAGATATAATCAGGAATAGGAAGCATCCCTTATATATAACTCACATCTTATCCCATACGGTTCTGCTAGGACTTCTGGCACAAGGTAATGATGAGATAGATAAAATATTGATAGGAAATGTGTTGGAGGCCTCAGCATTTCATAAAAAACATCATGTCAATAGTAAGGGTTTAAAAAAAGACTTTTCCATAACCTGGCAATAAGCCAAGGAAATTATCAGAAAATGTCCTGCTTGTTCTTTTTACAATTAAACTCTACTATCTGCAGGATGTAACCCAAATGGTACTCAGAGGAATGAAATCTGGCAGATGGATATGTTTCATTTTATAGAATTTGGAAAATTGAAATATATACACCATACCATTGACAGCTATTCATGATTTCAATGGGCAACTGCTCTGAGTTCTGAAAAAGCTGATTCTATAATCACACATTTGCTAGAAGTTATGGACATCTTGGGTATACCTGTACAAATTAAAACTGACAATACTCTAGCAAATGTCTCTGTTAAAATGAAACGGTTTTTTGCTTATTACAAAATAAAGCATATTTCAGGTATACCACCTAGTCCTACAGGCCAAGCAGTCATAGAAAGATCAAATCAAACTCTAAAGGATGCTAAATAAATGGAAAGGGTAACAAAATCCCCCAGAAATAGATTGCATAATGTTTTATTAACTTGGAATTTTCTCAATACTAATGAGAAAGGAACAACAGCTGCAGAGAGATATTGGATAATAGAAATATCTGCAGAATTAAATTAGCCATTACTTTAAAGATATGCTGACCTCAGAATGGAAACCAGGATATATATTATGTTGGGGATGAGGTTTTGCTTTTGTTTCTATAAGAGAAGAAAAGCTATGGATACCATCAAAATTGATAAAGGTTTTATTTGAACAAGAGAGACCTCTTAATTAGAAGAGGTCATAGTTCATCACCCAGCATGACCATTCAATTTAAACTAACTTATACCATTAACAAATGCTTTTCATTTAATCAGATATAACTTGCCAAAAGAGAGCCTCCCCACATTTAGGGTTGTGGAAGGGTGTTTGTTTTTGTCTCTCAGGACACTGAAGGTTAAAGAATCTGAAGAACACTGGACAAATGAGACAAATGAAAAAAAGGGAAAAATCATCTAGAAAAAAGTGTCCCAAGAAAAAGAGTAAATTGGCCTATTGGTATTTCACATATCTAAAAGGTAAAGCTTCATAAGTCTTACTAAATGTTTGTTTCTGCTGTTATCTGCAGATGCATAATGCAAATGGTGTTTATATAGTCCCAGTTCAATTAAAAATTAAAACTGGCTTTGGAGTTGTAGAATGGTCCTCTCCTTCTCTTAACCCAAGCATACTTGTTAAAAGGAAAATGCAAAATCTCTGTATCATGTCAGAAGAGCCATCTGATATGAGACAGAAGAAAACCCAAAAATTAAGGGACTATTGTTCTATTGCCACCAATCTAATAATTCTTTAGTTCTAATTTGACTCTTTAAAACTTTTCTTAAGGTATTCTTTTTTTTTGACTTTTCTATCAGTTTATTTTTTCATAAATATATAACTCCTTCTTGATTGTTGTAGTTTTGTGCTTAATGTAGAGGACAGATTGTGCCAATGTGTGTAGTATTTCTTCACAATCCTATTGAGCATTCTGAGTTTTTCTGCTTTCCATATAGCTTTAGAATAAGCTTTTCTTTTATAAATTTTTAGTTTTCCTTGAGTGTGTTGAATTTATGCTGTAAATTAAACATGCTCCAAATCATATTGATTCATCTTGTTTACAAGTATTATTGAATATCTCTCCATTTATTTAGTTTTTTATGTTTTGATAACATGTGAAAGATTTAGTATATTGGATAAAAATTACTTTCGGGCTATACAGGTGGCTTAGTACATACTCTTCTTGGGGAAGACCTGTGATCAGATCCCAGTGCCCAAGTGAGGAGGCTCATAACTACCTGCAACTCTAGATCCAGGGAATCTGACACACTCTTCTCTGAAGTGTCACTTACATACACACGGAAGACATTTTCTCACACACAAACATGTATAAAAATGAGAATATTTTATTTTGCCCAAAACATTTATAGCTTGTAAAGGAAATAGATCAAAAATATATTGCTTTATATGTATAATAGAAATCATACAAATTTTCTTTAAAAATGTTATTTTGCTTTTGTATTGTACCTCACTGTGGTACAGACTTACATCCAGTCACCAATCACAGGAAACATAAACTAGTTTCTAACTGATCATAAAAGTCACCAATTTCTTTTTTATGAAAGAATGGAATACTTTTTATTGGTTAAAACTGTTATTTCTGAAGTTGAAACATCAGAGTACTCAAGCAAATCTCTCCAAGTTTGGAAGAATAATCCTGCAAACAATCCATTTTCTATTACTTGCAAAGCAGAATACTAGAGTGCACACAGTATGAGTGCTGGCCCATCATTTCTTTGACCATTAATTTTATTAGACTCTTGTAGTTCTTGTCTAAAATACTGTGTTATATTTGTATGTTTGTGTTTTTGTCTTTCATCAGTGATTTTATGTTGCATTCTTTTATCAATTATAGATTTAAGTATTCATTATTCTTTTTTTCAAAAAATGGTGGACTTTTATGTAATTTTATATTTTGAAAATTGGCTACCATATCTTATTACTTCCTAGAAATTTGTTGTTTGGGGGGACATTTTGTAAAGAAATAGTATTATTTTTCTCCTCTCAATATCAGTGCCTTCTCTGTTCCCATTTTTTAGTATGTCTGTGTTTTCTGTTTGTTCCTATGCTTACTTGTAGTTTTTTGTTATTTAAATGATTGATATGGTTAATACCTTGAATTATGAACTGTTAAATATTCTTACACTTTATTTTTTGTTAGCTTCAACTACCACTGTTACATAGCAGAGCATGATCTGAGGAGTACCAATTGGTCGAGATCAGAATCTGTGGTTATGCATGAGATTGCCTTAATTGTTGATTGAGTGGGAGGGTCCAGTCACTGAGGATGGTGATATCTCTAAGCAAGTGGTCCAGACTGGGTAAGTGAGCTAGTTGAGCATGAGACAGTGACCAGGTAAGAGAAAGTGCCAGCAAACAATATTCCACCGTAGTTTTCACCTTCAGTTGCTAACCCGAGTTTTTTTTCTTGAGCTCCTTCAATGATTGAATGTAGCCTGGCAGTGTCAGCCAAAAAAACCTGTTTATCATATCAGTTGATTTTGGTAAAAGGATTTAATAACAGTAATAGAGAAGCAATTTAGAACAAAAATTGGAAGCCTTAAAATGAGATCATTGCTGTAATAATCTGAGAATGTTGTATTTTGGAGGAATGCAGAAGATCAGAGGACTCTGGATATCAAAAGTCATTGTAAGCTCTACGCAGATCTCAATAAGCCATTCAAGGAAGAACTGAAAGATGACAGTGCCAAGAATAATTCAGTCAAGGTCTTGAGGATTCAACAGGAAATAAACTCCATGAAATTTAGGCTAGAGGTCATATGGTAGTTTGAATGAGAATGGTCCTCATATACTTGAGTGCTTGCTCCTGAATTCATGGAACTAATTGGGAGACATTAGGAGAAACATTAGGTATGGTTGGAGGGGGTGTGTTACTGGAAATGGGATCTCCCTTCCTGCCTGCTGCAGATCAGTGTGTAAACTCTCAGCTCCATGCTTGCCTACTGCCATCTTTCCTGTCATGATGATACTGGACTAATCTTCTGAAAAGTGTAAGCATGCCTCCAGTTAAAAGCCTTCTATTGTAAGAGTTGATTTGACAATTGTCCCTTCACAGCAGTAAAGCATTAGTTTAGACAGACACAAAAAATATTTGTGTAATATTTTGGCAAAGAAATCTGTTTGTATTCTGCCCATGTCTGAGAAACTGAGGCAGAATTAAACGGTAATGACTTCTTTGACAAAACATTGAGTCAGTTACATAGTTAGTACTTATGATTCATTCAGGTCATAGTGAAAAGTAGGGCAAAAGAAGTAGGCCATAAAGAAATAAAACATGTAGTTTGGAGAGAAAAACACGTGATTTTAGAAGGAATGAGAAAATGAGGACAAGATGGGTATTGTGGCTCATGCCTTTAATCCAGAACTTAGGTCACTTTAGTTGGCAGTCTCATACTGAAACAGAGGCAGTAATTTCCAAGGAGGTTAGTGACATTAAGAAAAGACACCTGCCCTTAATTGTAAGCATAGGAAAGGTGCCCTAAGTATAAGACCCCGGTCAGCTAAACCAGTTCCTATACACAGAAAGCAACTTCATACAGAACATATTGCTACTTTGTTCCAAGTGGGGCAGAGTTTATTTGTAGCCAGATCTCCATATGGTGGTATCATCTGAATGCTACTTATTATGGAAACAAGAAAGAGGCACAATTTAAAGGTCATACATTCCTCTTCTGAGGTTTCAGTTTAGCACTGCTGCAGGCATCTATGTTTAAGAGTTAGAGCCCCATTGAGAAGACCTGAGAGTTCATTGCATGAAGCTGTGACGATGAAGCCTGGGTTGCATTTTGAGAGCATGAGATGTTGAAATATCAAATTATGAAATATTTGCCATGGAGAACTGTAGCTAGAGTTTTCCGCCCTGGCCCACGGTCGGGATAAATCTCTCTCACCTGCCAGTCCCACAAGCCGCTCAGACCCAACCAAGTAAACACAGAGACTTATATTGCTTACAAACTGTATGGCTGTGGCAGGCTTCTTGCTAACTGTTCTTACAGCTTAAATTAACCCATTTCTATAAATCTATACCTTGCCACTTGGCTCATGGCTTACCGGCATCTTCACATGCTGTTTGTCATCGTGGTGGCTGGCAGTGTCTCTGACTCAGCCTTCCACTTCCCAGCTTTATTCTCCTCCTTGTCCCACCTATACTTCCTGCCTAGCCACTGGCCAATCAGTGCTTTATTTATTGACCAATCAGAGCAACACATTTGCCATACAGAACATCCCACAGCAGAGAACTAGATATAGCAAGTGGAAGTAGCCAAAGTAAGAGAGAAAGAGATGTGTGAGAAGTTGCAGAGATAGACTTATTTTAAGCCTTTTGAAACTGAAGGCCCAGTGTCTGAAACAGAGCTAAGGGGTTTGTTTTTTGCCCTGCTGTCTTTCAGGTTTGCTTTGGTCCAATCTGTCCTCACTGTGTCACCTGTCCCCTCCTTTGGAAAGGGATGTATATTCTGTGCTGTTGCATGTTAGAATGATACAATTGGTTAATTCATTTTACAGACACCCCAGTCAAGAGAATGTCATTCTAATCTAACTAATTCTTACTAACCTAACTAAAGTGCTTTTTCAAAGAAAAGGTGTAACAGTGGACATTTAAACTCTGAGACATCTGGATCCCACAGGGACAGTGCCTGATGACAGATGGGCTCACCTTAGCAGGGAGCTGGGTTAACCTTGAGCAGAAGGCTGCCATGTGGTTTGCTGCCATTTTTATTTGCAAGCTCATCATAATGGAAATGGCCATGTGACTTGGCAATTGTCTGTGAATTCTTGGTTACTATAACCACTTGACATAAATGAAAATGGCGACACTCATAAATTTTTTGGTACCACTGAGCCTTCAGAATATTACTCCATTTATAAACTAAGGAGGTGACACCAGATTTCCATGGTGTGTGTTTGCTTTATTTTTTACATATTGCTTTATATAATGCACTTTCTGCCTTGCACATGGACTGAAGAATTTTCTTACCCATGTGCCTCAAACACTAACTATCAAAGGAAACTGACACTTTGAAGTGTTTAGATATGGAAGGCACATGAGAATTTTCATCAGCCTAGAGCTGGTCTTGGGAAAGCATACATCCCAAGGGATCCAAATGAATGGAAGGCTGGGTGTCAGACAAGCTACTACCACTGGTAGCTGTGACAGCTGAAAGATACATATGCAGGCTCTGCTGAATTTCAATGTGCTGTCCCAGCCCCACCCTCTACATCAAATCTCCAAGCCTCTTTTTCTCTAAGATATTTGTGACTCCTTTTGTCCAGGTTTGTTGTCAACTTTTGTGTCTGCCCCAGCATGCCCCTCAAACTCATGTTTTTGTTTTCATTTTCTAATTGTATGACATAAACATGCTATGGAATTAGAACATTCAAATATCTCTTTCTCCACTATTTTATGTTTTATGCTTTCTGTGTCTTATACTCTCTGACCTATGGGTACTTAATCTGAGATTGCATATGGTAAATTTTACTATTCTTTTTCTAACCCAGGCAGCCTGACTTAGAGAAAGCCATCTTAAAAAGTGGAATTTATGTTGAGTGACATCATGCTTGACTCTTATCTAGAGTGAGAAATATAACAGGGATTAAAAGATTATAAATTTAGAGAAAAGGGTTAAGGGGATATTTAAAGGAAATATTGAAAGTTTATCCCATAAGAGAGCCAAAATTCTCCTTAACCAATTGTCGTTAAACATTTGCTGATTTCTTTGACATGTGAGTTTCAATATATACATTCCAGAAGTTTTGCTGGATGAGAATATATCACAGCCAGGCTAAAATCAGACAGAGAAAAATTAAAGGAGGATTCAGTAAGGTCACAGGTAATCCTGAGTCAAGTGTCTTGGAGTGGATAATTCACACGGACCCTGTGTTCTGGTTCACTAATGACCAAGAGGAGAATACAGGCATCCAGTTCAATATCAGTAAAGCAGCTAATATGAGAGGTGTTTCTGTTTCATTCTGTCTTAGTGTTTAATTGCTGTGAAGAGACACCACGACCACAGCAACTCTTATAAAGGAAAACATGCAATTGGTGTTGGCTTACAGTTTTAGGTGTTTAGTTCATTATTATCATGGAAGAAACCATGCTGGCATGCAGGCAGACATGCTGCTGGAGAAGGAGCTGAGAGCTGTACATCTTGATCTACAGGCAGCAGGAGAATGCCACATTAGGTCTAGCTTGAACATACAAGACCTCAAAGTGTTACAAAAATCCTAATTGATCTTGATAAAAACCTGAAGCCAGATATCAGGGTGAAAGCTGGAAGATCAGAGAAGCATAACAAGCCACAGCTACCACCTCTTACCTCACCAACTCCTCAGTCTGCAAGAGCCAGAGTTCCTGTCTCATCCCACTTTATATTCCTTTCTCTGCCTAGCCATATCACTTCCTGTTTCAACCTTCCTAGTGCTGGGATTAAAGATGTGTGTTCCCATGGATTGGAATTAAAAGTGTATGACACCAAATCTTGGCTCTGTTTCTCTTTTGACTGGATTAATCTCTTGTAGCCCACTGTGGCCTTGAACTCACAGAAATCCAGATGGATCTCTCCCTCTGCCTCCTGAGTGCTAAGATTAAAGGTGTGTGGTACCACTGCTTGACTTCTATGGCTGACTCTCTTCTGATCTTCAGGCAAGGTTTATTTCTTAGATTACAAATAGATCACCACATCAAAGCCCACCTTAGTGGCACACTTCCCCCAAGGCCACACCTACACCAACAAGGCCAGCATGATCATGCCACTTTTTATAGGCCAAGTATTCACACACATGAGTCTATGGGGGGATATTCCTATTCAAACCACCATTATAACCATGAGAAAAGAAATAGGAGCTAAGAACTCTACAGAGGATGCTCTGCAAAGGCCAACAAAGAAGATCAGAAGACATTCCAGGTTACTTTCATATTTTTTAAAGATAGGTAGATGTCAGTGAAGGCTCCCCTCACTGTATTTTTACCCTTTGAGATCTCTTCCATCTTGAGTCCTTAAGAACAAAGTATCAATAGTTTTCGGTATCCAGGCTTAGCTTGAATATAAACTGTGGGGTAATGGGTGCCCCTTGTAAGAAAAAATAACTCAGATAATTGCATTTTTCTACAATTTGATCTCTTTATAGGGTCAGAGGGGTTACTAAGTTTTCAGGTTGTCTGCTTCCATTTGCAGATACACCTACACTGATTGTGGGTGTTGGTCATACCAAGTCTAGCCAGGGAGGGTCCAGACTGTGTCTCAACAAAATTATCTCTTAATGGATACTTATGGTGGTATTTTGTTTGTACTGAAATGTGATTTTAATTGTATGTTAATAAATAAACTTGCCTGGGGGTCAGAGCTATTAGATCCATAGCAAGATTTTATTTGTACTGAAATGTGATTTTAATTGTATGTTAATAAATAAAGTTGCCCAGGGGTCAGAGCTATTAGAGCCATAGCAAGAGCATGGCGGTCGTGGTGCATGCCTTTAATCCCAGCACTTTGTAGACAGAGCTAGGTAGATCTCTGTGTGTAAAAGGATACAGCCAGCATTGGAGACACATGCTTTTAATCTCAATACCAACCATAGAAGACCTGGAAGTCTCTACCGACAGGCAGTGACGAGGCAGTCATGTGTTTGGGTTTACAACCAATGAGAAGGCAGAACAGAAAGACTATATAAAGACAAACACACAGGAAGTAGGTTCCTTTTGGAGAGCTCTCTTGGCTGAAGCAGGAAGGGTAAGGCTCTTAGTTCTGACCTCTTGGCTTTCCTCTCTGAATTGGCTCTGTGTTTCTTATTTAATAAGACGGTTGGTTACATCTACAGATACTAAACTTTATTGTTGAATTTAAGTGTAGAACTTCTAGAAGATAAATAGAAAAACTACACCTCTGAGTTTGGTAGCCTGCCTTACAGAGCTATATTCAAAGCACGTTGCACAGTGATCGTGTACAAGAAGGATGTTTTTATGCACAGGCTCTGCTCCTCATGCTCTAAACTGCTCAGTATTCAGAATGAAGTCACTCAGAGGCCAGTGCCCTGGCCCAGGGAGTTGCAAGGGCCACTCAGTTACCTACTGGATACCCTCCCTGGACTCTAGTTCCACACCCAGTTCTGGGGAGGATCCAGCACACATGCTCCAACAACTAAGCTGGCAGCTCCACAATATCTTTGGAAAGCAGCACCTGACATGCTGAAGGACACAGTACAGTGGTTACCTACCCTGGCTTCCACCCCACACATAGACCAGTTCAAGTTCTGTAGAGTTTTTCAATTCAGCAATATCCATGCCTGGCCTCTAAAACCTGACCATGCTTGTCTTCCCTCACTTAAGCAAGAATCCAGTAGCTGTTCATTCCACAAGGCTGATGTCTCAGCTGCTCAACAGTATAAACAGGAATAATTCTGAGAAGTGGGCTCTAACACCACTAAATGAATGAACTTGCTAGAGAGAGTTAGGGTAAACAAAGAACAAATGCTTCCTTCATCCATGTTCTGTATATAGGCTACCAATATGTATAGTACAGATTAAAGACAGTTCTTCCTGCCACAAAAGAACCAGATAAATAGTGGGATTTACCATTTCACATGATTTAATTAAGATAAAACCCTCACAAGTACATGGGTTTTAGTTAATTCCAGATTTAGTTGAGTTGTCAACCAAGAATACCCACCGTAAGAGCCAATACAGAAGAGATGAGAAAGATTTTTTGTACCTATAACAAGCAAAGAGAGATTCCTAAGCATGCTCAGTCAACAAGCCCAATTCTGAAGATGGCCACAGTGTAAAAGTAGAGACAAGTGTGGCATTCTTATCATGAAGTCATACAAAAAGCTACATAAAATATAAAAAATGATAAACCATAAGTTCTTAGCTGAAAATCAAATAAATGATACTGTGAAAATAGATTGCCTAGGAGATAATGCTATTAATAATAATGTATGATTAGAAAGACAGATGTTTCAATTCCACACTTCTCACAAACAAGAACAAGAGTCCTTTTTTGATAAGCAAAATTTCCTTTGGGCTTCCATTGACATAAACAGTAGAAATATCACTCATGTCTGTTCCCAGCATGTACAGTGCATTGGATGTAAGAGAAGCTACTTTTCTTATCAGTTTCCTAAGTAGAGTTGAAAGAGATATCATCTGTGTGTATAGCAAGCACAGTTCTTTTGTTCTGAGCAACACACTGTTCAGGACACATTGGAAACACAGTAAAGAGAAGAGTGCTTGTTGCATGAAAACAGACAGTGTTTCTTCTTAGGGAACTCAATGTTAATTCCTCTTCATAAAGTGAGTTTAAACACATGCTCTCTTTTTTTATAGAACAGTTGTTTTGTGGTAAGCAAAGTCATTATTGGGCTCCATTTGACATACACAGTAGAAAAACGACTCAGTGCTCTTCCCAGCAAATACAGTGCATTGTATGTAAGAGAAGATACTATTCTTATCAATTTTCTAAGTAAAGTTGAATGAGAAATTGCCTGTGTACAGAGGAATCACAGTTCTTTGTTCAGAGCAAGGTTACTGTTCAGGCAACATTGGAAACACAGTAAAGAGAAGATTGCTTCTTTCTCGCAAAAAGAGGGTGTATCGGTTATGAGAACTTGGTGTTAATTCCTATTATTAAAGTGAGTTTAACCACATGCTGTCGATTTTCCTGAAAAAAAAAAAAACAGTTCTTTTCTGTTAAGCAGAGTCACTATAGGACTCCAAAAGACATGCACAGAGGAAACACCACTCACCTTTCTTCTCAGCAATTACACAACATTGGATGGAGGAGAAGCTAGTGTTCTTCTCAATTTCTTAGGTAGAGTTGAATTAGACATAGCCTAAGTGTGTAGGAAGCACAGTTCTTTTGTTCTGAGCAAGCTCACTGTTCTGGCTCTATAGAAAACACAGTAGAGTAGATGAGTGCTCCTTTCTCAAAAGCAGAGTGTGTTTAATGTAAGGCAACTCAGTGTTAATTTCCCCTTCATAAATGGAGTTGAATCACATACTGACTCATGTCCTACCAGCAAAAGTGCTTTTTGGGTCGGGAATTTCACTATTGGGCTCCCATGAGATACACAATACAAATAGCACCCGTGTCTGTTCCCAGCAAGTACAGTGAATTGGATGTAAGAGAAGCTATGGTTCTTCTCAGTTTCTTAAGCAGAGTTGAACTAGATGTGGCCCATGTGTGTAGGAAGCACAGTTGTTTTGTTCTGAGCAAGCTCACTGTTCTGGCTGGGTAGGAAACAGTACAGTAGAGAGTGTTCCTCTCTCAAAAGCAGAGTGTCTTTTGTAAGGCACTAGGTATTAAATTGCCCTTCAAAACTGAGTTGAATTACATGTTGTCTTTGTTCTATAGGCAACAATTCTTTTCGGGTAAAGACACTATTGGGCTACCATAGAGATACACAGTGGAAATAGCACCCTTGTCTGTTGCCAGCAAGTACAGGGCATTGGATGTAACAGAAGTTACGGTTTTTCTCAGTTTCCTAAGCAGAGTTCAACTAGATATGACCAGTGTGTATAGGAAGCACAGTTCTTTTGTTTTGAGTGAACTCAATGTTCTGGCACTATATGAAGCACAGTAGATTAGAAGAGTGCTCCTTTCTCAAAAGCAGAGTGTGTTTCTTGTAAGGCAACTCAGTATTAATTTCCCTTTAATAAACGGGGTTGAATCACATGCTGTCTCTTGTCCTACAAGCAACAGATCTTTTCATGTAAGGAAATTCACTATTGGGCTCAGATATCCAGTGCAAAGAGCACTCGCATCAGTTCCCAGCAAGTACAGTGCATTGGATGTAAGAAAAGCTATGGTTCTTTTCATTTTCCTAGGCAGAGTTGAACTAGATTTGGCCCATGTGTAGGAAGCACAGTTCTTTTGTTCTGAGTAAGCTCACTGTTCTGGCTCTATAAAAAACACACAAGAGAAGAAGAGTGCTCCTTTTTCAAAAGCAGAGTGCATTTCTTGTAAGGAAACTCAGTGTTAATTTCCCCTTCATAAACAGAGTTGAATCAGATGCTGTCTCTAGTTCTACAAGCAAAAGTTCTTTTTGGGTAAGGAAAGACACTATTGGGCTCACATTGAGATACACAGTGCAAATAGCACCCGCATCTCTCTGCAGCAACTACAGTGCAATGGATACAAGACAAGCTCCGGTTCTTCTCAGTTTCCTAAGGAGAGTTGAACTAGATATGTCCCCTGTGTGTAGGAGGCAGTGTTCCTTTGTTCTGAGCAAGCTCACTGTTCTGGCTCTATAGAAAACACAGTAGAGTAGAAGAGTGCTTTTTCTGAAAAACAGAGTGTGTTTCTTGTAAGGCAACTCACTGTTAACTTCCTCTTCATAAACGGAGTTGAATCCCATGCTGTCTCTTGTCCTACAAGCAACAGTTCTTTTCGGGCAAGGAAAGAACTATTGGGCTCCCATTGAGATACTCAGTGGAAATAGCACCCGCGTCTGTTCCCAGTAACTACAGTGCATTGGATGTGAGAGAAGCTACAGTTCTTCTGAGTTTCCTTAGCAAAGTTGAACTAAATATGGCCTGAGTATGTAGGAAGCACAGTTCTTTTTTTCTGAGCAAGCTAACTTTTCTGGCTCTACAGGTAACACAGTAGAGTAGAAGTGTGCTCCTTTCTCAAAAGCAGAGTATGTTTCTTGTAAGGCAACTAGGTGTTAATTTTCTCTTCACAAACAGAGTTGAATCACATTTTGTCTCTTGTCCTACAAGCAACATAGCTTTTCAGGTAAATAAGGACACTATTGGACTACCATAGAGATACACAGTGGAAATAGCACACGCGTCTGTTCCCAGCAAGTACAGGGCATTGTATGTAACAGAAGTTCTGGTTTTTCTCAGTTTCCTAAGCAGAGTGGAACTAGATATTACCGGTGTGTGTAGGAAGCACAGTTCTTCAGTTCTGAACAAGCTCACTGTTCTGGCTTTATAGGAAAAACAGTAGATCAGAAGAGTGCTGCTGCCTCAAAAGCAGAGTGTGGGTTTTTTTGTAAGGCAATTCAGGGTTAATTTCCAGTTCATAAATGGAGTTCAATCCCATGCTGTCTCTTCTCCAATGAGCAGTAATTCTTTTCAGGTAAGGAAAGTCACTACTGGGCTCCCACTCTGATATACAATGCAAATAGCTAACCCATCTGTTCCCAGCAAATACAGTGCATTGGATGTAAGAGAGGCTACGGTTCTTCTCAGTTTCCTCACCAGAGTTTAACTAGGTAGGGCCCATGTGTGTAGGAAGCACAATTCTTTTGTTCTGAGCAAGCTCACTGTTTTGGCTCTATAGGAAACACAGTAGATAAGAAGAATGCTCCTTTCTCAAAAGCAGAATGTGTTTCATGTAAGGCAACTCAGTGTTAACTTCCTCTTCATAAACAGAGTTGAATCACACGCTGTCTCTTGTCCTATGAGCAACAGTTTTATTCAAGTAAGGAAAGTCAATATTGGGCTCCTATTGAGATTCACAGTGAAAGTAGCCCCCGCGACTGTTCCCAGCAAATACAGTGCATTGGATGTAAGAGAAGCTACAGTTCTTCTCAGTTTCTTAAGCAAAGTTGAAATAGATATGGTCAGTGTGTGTAGGAAGCTAAGTTTTTTTGTTCTGAGCAAGCTCACTCTTCTGGATTTTAGGAAACCAGGTAGAATAGAACACTGCTCCTTTCTCAAAAGCCGAGTGTGTTTCTTGTAAGGCAACTCAATATTAATTTTCCCTTCATAAACTGGGTTGAATCACATGCTGTCTCTTGTCTTACAAGCAACAGTTCTTTTCATGTAAGGAAATTCACTATTGGGCTCCCCTTCAGATACACAGTGCAAATAGCACTTGCGTCAGTTCCTAGCAAGTACACTGCAATGGATGTAAGAGAAAGTATGGTTCTTTTTAGTTTCCAAAGCAGAGTTGAAAGAGATTTGTACCATGTGTAGGAAGCACAGTTCTTTTGTTCTAAGCAAGCTCACTGTTCCGGCTGTGTAGGAAACAGAGTAGAGTAGAAGAGTGCTCCTTTCTCAAAAGCAGAGTGTGTTTCTCGTAAGGCTATCTAGGGCTGAACTCTCCTTAATAAACGGAGTTGAATCCCATACAGTTTATAGTCCTACCAGCAACAGTTCTTTTCCGGTAAGGAAAGCCACTATTGCGCTCCCATTGCCATACAAAGTGCAAACACCACACGTGTCTGTTCTGAGCAAGTGCCATTTACTGGATGGAAGAGAAGCTACTGTTCTTGTCAGTTTCCTAAGCAGAGTTGAACTAGATATGGCCCGTGTGTGTAGGAAGTACAGTTCTTTTGTTCTGAGCAAGCTCATAATTCGGGCTCTGAGAAAACACAGTAGAGTAGAAGCATCCTTCTTTCTCACAAGCACCGTGTTTTTCTCCTAAGGCGAGCTAGTGCTGGATTCCCCTTCATAAACGGAGATGAATCTCATGCAGTTTCTTATCCTATGAGTAACAGTACTTTTCTGGTAATGAAAGTCACTGTTGTGCTCCCATTGCCATACACAATGCAAATAGCACTCGCGTCTGCTCCAGGCAAGTGCAGTGTATTGGACAGAAGAGTAGCAACTGTTCTTTTTAGTTTACTAAGCTGAGTTGAACTAGATATGGCCCGTGTGATCAGGAAGCACAGTTCTTTTGTTGTGAGCAAGTTTACTGTTCTGGCTCTATAAGAAAAAGAGGAGAGTAGAAGAGTGCTGCTTTCTCAAAAGCAGAGTGTGTTTCTCCTAAGGCGAGCTAGTGCTGAATTCCTCGTCATAAATGGAGGTGAATCACATGCAGTTTCTTGTTCTACAAGCAACAGATCTTTTCTGGTAAGGAAAGTCACTATTGAGCTTCCTATGCCATACCTTGCAAACAGCACTTGTGTCTGTTCCGAGCAAGTACAGTTTATTGGACGGAAGAGAATCTACTGTTCTAGTCAGTTTCCTAAGCAGAGTTGAACTAGATATGGCCAGTGTGTGTAGGAATCACAGTTCTTTTGTTCTGAGCTAGCTCACAATGCGGGCTCTGAGAAAACACAGTAGAGTAGAAGCGTGCTCCTTTTTCAAAAGCAGAGTGTGTTTCTCCTAAGGCGAGCTAGTGCTGGATTCCCCTTCATAAACGGAGATGAATCTCATGCAGTTTCTTATCCTGCAAGCATCAATTCTTTTCTGTTAAGGAAAGTCACTGTTGTGCTCCCATTGCCATACACAATGCAAATAGCACTCGTGTCGGTTCCCAGCAAGTGCAGTGTATTGGACAGAAGAGAAGCTACTGTTCTTGTCAGTTTCCTAAGCAGAGTTGAACTGGATGTGACCCGTGTGTATAGGTAGCCCAGTTCTTTTGTTCTGAACATGCTCACAGTTCTGGCTCTATAGGAAACACGGAAGAGTAGAAGACTGCTCCTTTCTCAAAAGCAGAGTGTGTTTCTTTTAAGGCGAGCTAGTGCTGAATTCCCCTTCATGAACGGAATTGAATAACATGCAGTTTCTGGTCCTATGAGCAACAGTCCTTTTCTGGTAAGGAAAGTCACAATTGTGCTCCCAATGCCATACCTTGCAAACAGCACTCGCATCTGTTCCCAGCAAGTGTAGTGTATTGGACGGAAGAGAAGCTACTGTTCTTGTCAGTTTCCTAAGCAGAGTTGAACTAGATATGTCTCGTGTGTGTAGGAAGCACAGTGGGTTTATTCTGAGCAAGCTCACTGTTCTGGCTCTTTAGGAAACACAGTAGAATTCCTCTTCATGAACGGAGTTGAATCACATGCAGTTTTTGGTCCTTCGAGCAACAATTTTTTTTATGGGAAGGAAATCAGTATTGTGTTCCTAGAACAAAAGAAGTGTGCTTCCTACACACTCGGGCCATATCTAGTTCAACTGTTTCTTAGGAAACTAAAAAGAAAGGTAACTTCTCTTCAGTCCAATACACTGCATTTGGTGGGAACAGACGCGAGTGCTCTTTGCACTGTGCATGGCAATGGTAGCACAATAGTGTCGCTCCTACCAGAAAAGAACTGTTGCTCACAGGACAAGAAACTGCAGCTGATTCAACTCTGGTTATGAAGGGGAATTCAACACTAGCTTGCCTTATGAGAAACTCACTCTGCTTTTGAGAAAGGAGCACTCCTCTATTCTAATGTGTTTTTTATAGAGCCAGAACAGAGAGCTTGCTCAGAACAAAACAACTGTGCTTCCTACACACACGGGACATATCTTGTTCAACTCTGCTTAGGAAACTGACAAGAACAGTAGCTTCTCTTCCATCCAATACAGTGCACTTGCTGGAACAGACGAGAGTGCTATTTGTACTGTGTATGGCAATGGAAGCACAATAGTGACTTTCCTAACCAGAAAACAACTCTTGCTCATAGGACCAGAAACTGCATGTGATTCAACTCCGTTTATGAAGGGGAATTCAGCACTAGCTCACCTTACAAGAAACACAATCTGCTTTTGAGAAAGAAGCACTCTTCCTCTCTACTGTGTTTCTGATAGAGCCAGAACATCCAGCTTGCTCACAACAAAAGAACTGAGCTGCCGGGCGGTGGTGGCACACACCTTTAATCCCAGCACTCGGGAGGCAGAGGCAGGCGGATCCCTGTGAGTTCGAGGCCAGCCTGGTCTCCAAAGCGAGTTCCAGGAAAGGCGCAAAGCTACACAGAGAAACCCTGTCTCGAAAAAACCAAAAAAAAAAAAAAAAAAAAAAAAGAACTGAGCTTCCTACACACAAAGGCCACATGTAGTACAACTCTGCTTAGGAAACTGACAAGAACAGTAGCTTCTTTTCCATCCAATACACTGCACTTGCTGAAAACAGAAGCGAGTGCTATTTGAAATCTGTATGGCAATGGGAGCACAATAGTGACTTTCTTTACCAGAAAACAACTCTTTCTCATAGGATCCAGAAACTGCATGTGATTCAACTCCATTTATGAAGGGGAATTCAGCACTATCTCTTTTTACAAGAAACACATTCTTCTTTTGAGAAAGGAGCACTCTTCTCTTCTACTGTGATTCCTATAGAGCCAGAACAGTTTGCTTCCTTAGAACAAAAGAACTGTGCTTGCTACACAGATGAGCTATATCTAGTTCAACTCTGCTTAGGAAATTGACAAGAACGGTAGCTTCTCTTCCATCCAATACACTGCACTTGCTGGGAGTGACACGAGGGCTATTTGCACTGTGCATGGCAATGGGAGCACAATAGTGTCTCTCCTTACGAGCAAAGAACTGTTGCTTGTAAGACCAGAAACTGCATGTGGCTCAACTCCGTTTATGAAAAGGAATTCAGCACTAGGTTGCATTATGAGAAACACATTCTGCTTTTGAGAAAGGAGCATGCTTCTACTTTACTGTGTTTCCTATACAGCCAGAACAGTGAGCTTGCTCACAACCAAAGAACTGTGCTTCCTACACACACGGGCCATATCTAGTTCAACTCTGCTTAGGAAACTGACAAGAACAATAGCTTCTCTTCCGTGCAATATACTGCACTTGCTAGGAACAGACACGAGTGCTACTCGCCCTGTGTATGGCAATGGGAACACAATAGTGACTTTCCTTACCAGAAAAGTACTGTTGCTTATAGGACCAAAAACTGCATGTGATTCACTTCCGTTTATGAGAGGAAATTCAGCTGTAGCTCTCCTGAGGAGAAACACACTCCTCTTTTGAGAAAGGAGCACTCTTCTTCTCTCCTTTGTTTCCTACAGCCACAACAGTGATCTTGATCAGAACAAGAGAACTGTGCTTCCTACACACATGGGCCATATATAGTTCAACTCTGCTTAGAAACCTGACAAGAACAGTACCTTCTCCTGCCTTCAATACACTGCAATTGCTGGACTATACCCGAGTGCTATTTGCACTGTGAATGGCAATGTGAACGCAAGTGACTTTCCTTATCAAAAAAGAACTGTTCCTCATAGGAAAAGAAACTGAATGTGATTTGACTCCATTTATGAAAGGGAATTCAACACTAGCTTGCCTTACAAGAAGCACACTCTGCTTTTGAGAAAGGAGCAGTCTTCTACTCTACTGTGATTCCTATAGAGCCAGAACAGTTTGCTTCCTCAGAACAAAAGAACTGTGCTTCTGCACACACGGGCCATAACTAGTTCAACTCTGCTTAGGAAACAGACAAGAACAGTAGCTTCTCTTACGTCCAATACACTGCACTTGCTGGGAAGAGACACGAGTGCTATTTGCACTGTGTATGGCAATGGGAGCACAATAGTATCTCTCCTTACCAGAAAAGAACTGTTGCTCATAGGACAAGAAACTGCAAGTGATTCAACTCTGTTTATGAAGGGCAATTGAACACTAGCTTGCATTATGAGATATTCAATCTGCTTTTGAGAAAGGAGCACTCCTCCACTGTGTTTCCAATAGAGTCAAAACATTGAGCTTGCTCAGAACAAAAGAACTGTGCTTCCTATACACACGGACCATATCTTGTTCAACTCTCCTTAGGAAACTGACAAGAACGGTAGCTTCTCTTCCGTCAAATATACTGCACTAGCTGGGAACATAAGGGTTGTGCTATTTGCACTCTGTATGGCAATGGGAGTGCAATAGTGACTTTCCTTACAAATAAAGAACTGTTGCTCCAAGGACAAGAAACTCCATGAGATTGAACTCCGTTTATGAAGAGGAATTCAACACTAGCTCCCCTTATGAGAAATACACTTAACTTTTGAGAAAGGAGTACTCTTCTACTCAGCTGTGTTTCCTCTTGGGCCAGAACAGTCACTGAACTTGCTCAGAACAAAGAACTCTGCTACCTACACAATAGGGCCATATGTAGTTCAACTCTGCTTAGGAAACTAACAGGAAACTAGCTTCTCTTCTGAACAATACACAGCATTTGCTGGGAACAGATGCGAGTGCTGTTTGCACTGTATATGGCAATGGGAACACAATAGTGACTTTTCTTTCCAGAAAAGAACTGTTGCTCGTAGGACCAGAAACTTCATGGGATTCAACTTCGTTTATGAAGTGGAATTCAATAGTAGTTTGACTTACGAAAAACACACTCTGCTTTTGAGAAAGGAGCACTCTTCGACTCTACTGTGTTTCCTATAGAGTGAGAAGAGTGAGCTTGCTCTGAACAAAAGAAATGTGCTTCCTACACACTGGCCATATCTACTTGAACTCTGCTTAGGAATTTGAAAAGAACAGGAGCTTCTCTTCTGTCCAATACACTGCACTTGCTAGGAACATACGCGGGTGCTATTTGAACTGTGTATGGCAATGGGAGCGCAATAGTGTCTTTCCTTACCAGAAAGGAAATATTGCTCGTAGGACCAGAAATTGCATGTGATTCAACTCTGTTTATGAAGTGGAATTCAACACTAGCTCTTCTAATGAGAAACCCACTCTGCTTTTTAGAAAGGAGCACTCTTCTACTCTACTGTGTTTCCTATAGAGTCAGAACAGTGTGCTTGCTCAGAACAAAAGAATTGTGCTTCCCAAACACACGGGCCATATCCAGTTGAACACTGCTTAGGAAATTGAGAAGAACAATAGTTTCTCTTCTGTCCAAACTCTGCACTTGCTGCAAACAGACACAAGTGCTATTTGCACTGTATGGAAATGGGAGCGCAATATTGACTTTCCTTACCAGAAAAAAAAACCTGTTGTTCCTGGTACTAGAAACTGCATGTGATTCAACTCCTTTTATGAAGGGCAATTCAACACTAGCTTGTCTTATGGGAAACACACTCTGCTTTTGAGAAAAGAGCACTCTTCTACTCTGCTGTGTTTCCCATAGGCCAGAAGAGTGAGCTTGCTCTGAACAAAAGAACTGTGCTTCCTACACACACACGAGCCATATCTAGTTCAACACCGCTTAGGAAACTGACAAGAACAGTAGCTTCGCTTAGATTCAGTACACTGCACTTGCTGGGAACAGAAGCAAGTGCTATTTGTACTGTGTATGGCAATGGGAGTGCAATAGTGTCTTTACTTACCAGAAAAGAACTGTTGTTCCTAGGAC
This sequence comes from Peromyscus eremicus, assembly GCF_949786415.1. Classification (NCBI taxonomy): domain Eukaryota; kingdom Metazoa; phylum Chordata; class Mammalia; order Rodentia; family Cricetidae; genus Peromyscus; species Peromyscus eremicus. Next base: position 67,679,812 of record NC_081432.1, read on the forward strand.
CAAAAAATGCATGTGTTTCAACTCCGTTTATGAAGGGGATTCAACACTAGCTTGCTCAATGAGGAACACACTCTGCTTTTTAGAAAGGAACACTCTTCTACTCTACTGTGTTTCCTATAGAGTCAGAACAGTGTGCTTGCTCAGAACAAAAGAACTGTGCTTCCCAAACACACGGGCCATATCCAGTTGAACTCTGCTTAGGAAATTGAGAAGAACAATAGTTTCTCTTCTGTCCAAACTCTGCACTTGCTGCGAACAGACACAGGTGCTATTCGCACTGTATGGAAATGGGAACGCAATATTGACTTTCCTTACCAGAAAAAAAACTGTTGTTCCTAGTACTAGAAACTGCATGTGATTCAACTCCTTTTATGAAGGGCAATTCAACACTAGCTTGTCTTACAGGAAACACACTCTGCTTTTGAGAAAGGAGCACTATTCTACTCTACTGTGAATTCTATTGCCAGAACAGTGAGCTTGCACAGAACAAAAGAACTGTGCCTCCTACACACACAGCCATATCTAGTTCAACCCTGCTTAGGAAACTTACAAGAACAGTAGCTTCTCTTCTGTCCAATACACTGCAATTGTTGGGAACAGATGCAAGTGCTATTTGCACTGTGTATGGGAACAGGAGCAAATTAGTGACTTTACTTACCAGAAAAGAACTGTTGCTCATAGGACAAGAAACTGAAAGTGATTTAACTCTCTTTATGAAGGGAACTTCAACATAGCTTGCCTTTTGAGAAACACACTCTGTTTCTGTGAAAGGAGCACTCTTCTACTCTACTGTGTTTCCTATAGAGCCAGAACAGTGAGCTTGCTCAGAACAAAAGAACTGTGCTTCCTACACACACAGGCCATATCTAGATCAACTCTGCTTAGGAAACTGGCAAGAATAGTAGCTTCTCTTCCAACCAATATGCTGGACTTGTTGGGAACAGACGCGAATGGTATTACCACTGTGTATGTAAAGGAGAGCATAATACTGATTTTTCTTACCAGAAAACAACTGTGGATCATAGGACCAGAAAGTGCATGTGATTCAAACCCTTTTATGAAGGAGAATTCAACCCTAGCTTGCTTTACGAGAAACACACTCTGCTTTTGAGAAAAAAGCACTCTTGAACTCTACTGTGATTTCTATTGCCAGAACAGTGAGCTTGCTCAGAACCAAAGAACTCTGCTTCCTACACACATGGGTCATATGTAGTTCAACTCTACTTAGGAACCTGACAAGAACAGTAGCTTATCTTCTGTTCAATACACTGCACTTGCTGTGAACAGATGCGAGTGCTATTTATACTGTGAATGGCAATGGGAGCACAATAGTGACTTTCCTTATCAGAAAACTATTGCTCCTAGGACCAGAAACTCCACGTGATTCAACTCCATTTATGAAGTGGTATTCAACACAAGCTCGCATTTTGAGAAACACACTGTGCTATGAGAAAGAGGCACTCTTTTATTCTACTGTGTATCCTATAAAGCCAGAGCAGTGAGCTTGCTCAGAACAAAAAAACTGTGCTTTCCACACTCACAGGCCATATCTAGATCAACTCTGCTTAGGAAACTGACAAGAACAGTAGCTTCTCTTCCGTCCAATACACTGCACTTGCTGGGAACTGACGCGAGTGCTATTTGCACCGCATATAGAAATGGGATCACAATAGTGACTTTCCTTTCCAGAAAATTACTGTTGCTTGTAGTACCAGAAATTACATGAGATTCAACACCGTTTATGAAGAGGAAACCAAAACTAGCTTGCCTTATGAGAAACACACTCAGCTTTTGAGAAGGGAGCATTCTTCTACTCTTCTGTGATTTCTAGATCCAGAACAGTGAGCTTGCGCAGAACAAAAGAACTGTGCTTCCTACACTCATGGACTATATCTAGTTCAACTCTGCTTAGGAAACTGACAAGAACAGTAGCTTCTCTTTTGTCCAATAAACTGGACTTGCTGGGAACAGATGCGAGTGCTCTTTGCACTGTGCATGGCAACAGGAGCTAATTAGTTACTTTACTTACCAGAAAAGATCTGTTGCTCATAGGACAAGAATCTGAATGTGATTCAACTCCCTTTATGAAGGGAACATCAAATCTACCTTGCCTTATGAGAAACACACTCTGCTTTTGTGAAAGCAGCACTCTTCTACTCTACTGTGTTTCCTGTAGGGCCAGAATAGTGAGCTTGCTCAGAACAAAAGAACTGTGCTTCCTACACACACGGGCCATATCTAGTTCAACTCTGTTTAGGAAACTGACAAGAACAGAAGCTTCTCTTCCGTCCAATAAACTGTATTAGCCGGGAAAAGACGCGAGTGCTATTTGCACAGTGTATGGCAATGGGAGCGCAATAGTGACTTTCCTTATCAGAAAAGAACTGTTGCTCTTAGAACAAGAAACTGCATGTGATTCAACTCCATCTATGAAGGGCAATTCAACACTAGCTTTCCTTAGTAGAAACACACTCTGCTTTTAAGAAAGAAGCACTCTTCTTCACTATAGGTGTTTCCAATTAGGCCAGAAGAGTGGTCTTTCTTAGAACAAAAGAATTTTGCTTCCTCCACACATGGGCCATATCTAGTTCAACTCTGCTTAGGAAAGTGACAAGAACAGGAGCTTCTCTTCTGTCCAATAAACTGCATTGCCTGGAACACACGTGAGTGCTATTTGCATTCTGTATGGCAGTAGGAGCACAATAGTGACTTTACTTATTAGAAAAGAACTAGTGCACACTGGACCAGAAACTGCATGTGACTCAATTCCGTTTATGAATGGGAATTCAACCCTAGCTCGCCTTACTAGAAACACTCTGCTTTTGAAAAAGGAGAACTCTTCTGCTCTACTGTGTTTCCTATAGGGCCAGAAGAGTGAGCTTGCTCAGAACAAAAGAACTGTGCTTCCTACACACTGGCCATATCTACTTGAACTCTGCTTAGGAATTTGAAAAGAACAGGAGCTTCTCTTCTGTCCAATACACTGCACTTGCTAGGAACAGATGCGGGTGCTATTTGAACTGTGTGTGGCAATGGGAGCGCAATAGTGTCTTTCCTTACCAGAAAGGAAATATTGCTCGTAGGACCAGAAATTGCATGTGATTCAACTCTGTTTATGAAGTGGAATTCAACACTAGCTCTTCTAATGAGAAACCCACTCTGCTTTTTAGAAAGGAGCACTCTTCTACACTACTGTGTTTCCTATAGAGTCAGAACAGTGTGCTTGCTCAGAACAAAAGAACTGTGCTTCCCAAACACACGGGCCATATCCAGTTGAACACTGCTTAGGAAATTGAGAAGAACAATAGTTTCTCTTCTGTCCAAACTCTGCACTTGCTGCGAACAGACACAAGTGCTCTTTGCACTGTATGGAAATGGGAGCGCAATATTGACTTTCCTTACCAGAAAAAAAAACCTGTTGTTCCTGGTACTAGAAACTGCATGTGATTCAACTCCATTTATGATGGGCAATTCAACACTAGCTTGTCTTATGAGAAACACACTCTGCTTTTGAGAAAGGAGCACTATTCTACTCTACTGTGAATTCTATTGCCAGAACAGTGAGCTTGCGTAGAACAAAAGAACTGTGCTTCCTTCACACACGGGACATATATAGTTCAATTCTGCTTAGGAAACTGAGAAGTGTGGTGGTATTTTACTTGTACTGAAATGTGATTTTAATTGTATGTTAATAAATTATGTTGCCCGGGGGTCAGAGCTATTAGAGCCATTGTAAGAGTGTTGCGGTTGTGGCATGCACCTTTAATCCCAGCACTTGGTAGGCAGAGCTGCATAGATCTCTGTGTGTAAAAGGACTCAATCAGCATGGGAGATACACACCTTTAATCTCAATACCAACCATAATCTCAATGCCAACCATAGAAGACCTGGAAGTGTCTACCGAGGCAGTCATGTGTTTGGCTTTACAACCAATGAAAAGGCAGAACAGCTAGGATATATAAAGACATACACACAGGAAGTAGGTTTTTTTCAAAGAGCTCTCTTGGCTGATGAGGATCACTGAAGCACAAATGGTGAGGCTGTTAGCTCTGACCTCTTGGCTGTTTTCTCTGTATCGGTGTTGCTAGAGTTTTCCTGCCAGGCCCACAGTCAGGACAAATCTCTCTCACCTGCCAGTCCCACAGCCGCTCAGACCCGACCAAGTAAACACAGAGATTTATATTGGGTACAAACTGTATGGCCGTGGCAGGCTTCTTGCTAACAGTTCTTACAGCTTAAATTAATCCATTTTCATTAATCTATACCTTGCCACATGGCTCGTGATTACTGGCATCTTCACATGCTGTTTTTCACCATGGTGGCTGGCAGTGTCTCTCTCACTCAGCCTTCCACTTCCCAGCTTTATTCTCCTCCTTGTCCCACCTACACTTCCTGCCTAGCCAATGGCCAATCAGTGTTTTATTTATTGACTAATCAGCAACACATTTGCCATGCAGAACATCCCACAGCAAATCGGCTCTGTGTTTCTTATTTAATAAGACAGTTGGTTACATCTACAGACAAGAACAGTAGCTTCTCTTCCATTCAATACACTGCATTTGCTGGGAACAGACACGAGTGCTGTTTGCATTCTGTATGGAATTTGGAGAGCAATAGTGACCTTACTGACCAGAAAAGTACTCTTGCTCTTGGGAACAGAAACTGCATGGGATTCAACTCCGTTTATGAAGGTAATTCAACACTAGCTTGCTCAATGAGGAACATACTCTGCTTTTGAGAAAGGAGCACACTTCTACTGTGCTGTTTTCAAGAGAAAGGACATTGAGCTTGCTGAGTACAAAAGAAGTGTGCTTCCTACACACACAGGCCATATCTATTCAACTCTGCTTAGGAAAATGACAAGAACAGTAGCTTCTCTTCTGTACACTACACTGCATTGCTGGGAACAGAAGCAAGTGCTATTTGCACTGTGTATGTCAATGGGAGTGCAATAGTGACTTTCCTTACCAAAAAAGAACTGTTGCTCATAGGACCAGAAACTGCATGTGTGATTCCAGTCCATTTATGAAGGGGAATTCAACACAAGCTCCCCTTATGGAACACACTCTGATTTTAAGAAAGAAGCACTCTTCTACTCCACTGTGTTTCCTATAGGGCCAGAAGAGTGAGCTTGCTCAGAAGAAAAGAACTGTGCTTCCTACACACACGGGCCATATCTAGTTCAACTCTGTTTAGGAAACTGAGAAGAATAGTAGCTTCTCTTCTGTCCAACACACTGCAATTGCTGGGAACAGACGCTAGTGTTCTTTGCACTGTGTGGTCAATCACAGCGCAATAGTGACTTTCCTGACCAGAAAAGAACTCTTGATATTAGGATTAGAAACTGCATGTGATTCAACTCCGTTTATGAAGGGGAATTCAACACTATTTCACCCTAGGAGAAACACACTCTGCTTTTGAAAAGGAGCACTTTCTACTCTATTGTGTTTCCTATAGGGCCAGAACAATGAGCTTGCTCAGAAGAAAAGAACTGTGCTTCCTACACACACGGGCCATATCTAGTTCAACTCTGCTTAGGAAACTGACAAGAACAATAGCTTCTCTTTTGTCCAATAAACTGGACTTGCTGGGAACAGACGCCAGTGCTATTTGCACTGTGTATGTCCAATGGAACACAATAGTGACTTTCCTGGCAAGAAAAGAATTCTTGCTGGTAGTACCAGAAACTGAATGTGATTCAACTCCGTTCATGAAGGGGAATTCTCTGCTTAGGAAGCTGACAAGAACAGTAGCTTCTCTTCCGTCCAACACACTGCAATTGCTGGGAATTATCGCTAGTGTTTTTTGCACTGTGTTGTCATATAGAGCAGAATAGTGACTTTCCTGACCAGAAAAGAACTCTTGCTTGTAGGACCACAAACTGCATGTGATTCAACTCCATTTATGAAGGGGATTTCAATGCGAGCTCGGCTTACAAGAAACACACTCTGCTTTTGAGAAAGGAGAACTTTCTACTCTACTGTGTTTCCTATATGGCCAGAACAGTGAGCTTGCTGAGAATAAAAGAACTGTGCTTCCATAGACACATGGGCCATATCTAGTTCAACTCTGCTTAGGAAACTGACAAGAATAGTATATTCTTTTCTTTCCAATACAATGCAATTGCTGGGAACAGACACTAGTGTTATTTGCACTGTGTTGTAAAGCAGAGCACAGTAATGAGTTTCCTGGCCAGAAAAGAACTCTTCCTCCTAGGACCAGAAACTGCATGTGATTCAACTGCGTTTATGAAGGGGAATTCAACAGTAGCTCGCCTTAGAAGAACCACACTCTGCTTTTGAGAAAGGAGCACTTTTCTACTCTACTGTGTTTCCTACAGGGCCAAACAGTGTGCTTGCTCATAACAAAAGAACTGTGCTTCCTACACACACGGGCCATATCTAGTTCAACTCTGCTTGGGAAACTGACAAGAACAGTAGCTTCTCTTCTGTCCAACACACTGCACTTGCTTTGAACAGACACGAGTTCTATTTGCACTGAGTATGGCAATGGGAGCGCATTAGTGACTTTCCTTACCAGAAAATATCTCTGGCTCATAAAACCAGAAACTGCATGATATTCAAGTCCGTTTATGAAGGGGAATTCAACACTAGCTCGCTTTTCAAGAAAGACACTCTGCTTTTGAGAAAGGAACACTCATCTACCCTACTGTGTATCTTATAGAGCCAGAACAGTGAGCTTGCTCAGAACAAAAGAACTGAGCTTCCTACACACATGTTCATAGCTAGTTTAACTCTGCTTAGGAAACTGACAAGAATAGGAGATTCTCTTCTGTCCCACACATTGCATTTGCTGAAAACAGATGCGAGTGTTATTTGCACTGTGTTGACAATGGGAGCACAATAGTGACCAGGAAAGAATTTTTGCTCCTAGGACCAGAAAATGCATGTGATTCAACTCCGTTTATGAACAGGATGTGAACATTAGCTCGTCTTACGAGAAACACACTCTGCTTTTGAGAAAGGAGCACTCTTCTTCCCTACTGTGTTTCCTCTAGGGCCAGTACAATGAACTTGCTCAGAACAAAAGAATTTTGCTTTGTACACATGGGGCATATTTAGTTCAACTCTTCTTAGGAAACTGACAAGAACAGTACCTTCTCTTCCATTCAACACTTGCAGGGAACAGTTGCGATGGTTATTGCAATGTATATGTCAATGGGAGTGCAATAGTGACTTTCCTTACCAGAAAAGAACTCTTGCTCCTAGGACCAGAAAATGCATGTGACTCAACTCCTTTCATGAAGGGGAATTTAACACTAGCTCGCCTTAGGAGAAAGACACTCTGCTTTTGAGAAAGGAACACTCTTCTACTCTACTGTGTTTCCTATAGGACCAAAACAGGGCACTTGCTCAGAACAAAAATATTTTGCTTCCTACACACACGGGCCATATCTAGTTCAACTCTGCTTAGAAAATTGACATGAACAGTAGCTTCTCTTCTGTCCAACACATTTCATTTGCTTAAAACAGACACGAGAGTTGTATGCACTCTGTTGTAAATGGGAGCACAATAATGACTCTCCTGACCAGAAAAGAAATCTTTCTCATAGGACCAGAAACTACATTTTATTGAACTCTGTTTATGAAGGGGAATTCAACACTAGCACGCCTTACAAGAAAGACACTGCTTTATAGAAAGGAGCATTCTTCTACTCTACTGTGTTTCCTATAGGGCCAGAACAGTGAGCCTGCTCAGAATAAAAAAACTGTGCTTCCTACACACGGACCATAGCTTGTTCAACTGTCCTTAGGAAACTGACAAGAACAGTAGATTCTTTTCTTTCCAACACACTGCAATTGCTGGGAACAGACGCTCGTGTTATTTGAACTTTGTCGCCAATCAGAGCGCAGTAGTGAGTTTCCTGACCAGAAAGGAACTCTTACTGCTAGGACCAGAAACTGCATGTGATTCAATTCTATTTATGAAGGCGAATTCAACACTAGATTGCCTTAGAAGAAACAGACTCTGCTTTTGAGAAAGGAGCACTCTTCTACTCTACTGTGATTCCTATAGGGCCAGAAGAGTAAGCGTGCTCAGAACAAAAGAACTGTGCTTCCTACTAACACGGGCCATATCTAGTTCAACTCTGCTTAGGAAACTGACAAGAACAGTAGCTCCTCTTCAGTCCAATACACTGTACTAGCTGGGAACAGACGCGAGTGCTATTTGCACTGTGTATGGCAATGGGAGCGCAATAGTGAATTTTCTTACCAGAAAACAACTCTTGTTCATAGGACCAGAAAGGGCATGTGATTCAACTCCGCTTATGAATGGGAAACAAACACTAGCTCACCTTACAAGAAACACACTCTGCTTTTGAGAAAAGAGCACTCTTCTACTCTACTGTGTTTCCTACAGGGCCAGAAGAGTGAGCTTGTTCAAAACAAAAGAACTGTGCTTCATACACACACGGTCCATATCTAGTTCAACTCTGCCTAGGAACCTGACAAGAACAGTAGCTTCTCTTCCATCCAACACACTGCACTTGCTGGGAATGGACGCTAGTGTTATTTGCACTGTTTATGGAAATGGAAGCTCAACATTGACTGTAATGACCATAAAAGTACTCTTGCTCTTGGGACCACAAACTGCATGGGATTGAACTCCGTTCATGAAGGGGAATTCAACACTAGCTTGCCTTACGAGAAACACACTCTGCTTTTGAGAAAGGAGTAGTCTTCTATGCTACCGTGTTTCCTATAGGCCCAGAACACTGTGCTTCCTCACAACAAAAGAACTGTGCATCCTACACACACGGGCCATATCTAGTTCAAATCTGCTTAGGAAACTGACAAGAACAGTAGCTTCTCTTCTGTCCAACACACTGCACTTGCTGGGAACAGACGCGACGGCTATTTGCACTGTGCATGTCCATGGGAGCACAATAGTGACTTTCCTTACCAGAAAGGAATCTTGCTTGTAGGACCAGAAACTGCATGTAATTCAACTCCGTTTACCAAGGGGAATTCAACACTAGCTTGCCTTACGAGAAACACACTCTGATGTTGGGAAAGGAGCATTCTTCTACTTCTCTGTTTCCTATAGAGCCAGTGTGCTTGCTCTGAACAACACAACTGTGCTTCATACACACATGGGCCATAGCTAGTTCAACTCTGCTTAGGAAACTGACAAGAACAGTAGATGCTCTTCCATCCAACACATTGCAATTGCTGAAAACAGACACGAGTTTTATTTGCACTGTGTTGTTAATGGGAGCACAATAGTGACCAGGAAAGAATTTTTGCTCCTAGGACCAAAAATGCACGCAATTCAACTCTGTTTATGAACAGGAATTTTACACTAGCTCGCCTTACAAGAAACACAGTCTGCTTTTGAGAAAGGAGTACTCTTCTACTCTACTGTGTTTCCTATAGGGCTAGTACAATTATCTTGCTCAGAACAAAAGAATGGTGCTTCGTACACACACGGGCCATATCTAGTTCAGCTTTGCTTAGGAACAGTACTTTCTCTTCCATCCAACACACTGTGTTTGCTGGGAAGAGATGCGAGGGGTATTTGCACTGTGTATGTAATTTCGAGTGCAATAGTGACTTTCCTTACCAGAAAAGAACTCTTGCTCCTAGGACAAGATACTGTATGGGTTTCAACTCCGTTTTTAAGTGGAATTCAACACTAGCTCGCCTTAGGAGAAAGATATTCTACTTTTGAGAAAGGAGTACTCTTCTATTCTACTGTGTTTCTTATAGGACCAGAACAGTGAGCTTGCTCAGAACAAAAGAACTGTGCTTCGTACACACATGGACCATAGCTAGTTCAACTCTCCTTAGGAAACTGACAAGAACAGTAGATTCTTTTCCTTCGAACACACTGCAATTGCTGGGAACAGATGCTAGTGTTATTTGCACTGTGTAGTCAATGAGAGCACAGTAGTGACTTTCCAGACCAGAAAGGAACTCTTGGTCCTAGGACCAGAAATTGCATGCGATTCAACTGCGTTCATGAAGGGAAATTCCTTACTAGCTCGCCTTAGAAGAAACACACTCTGCTTTTGTGAAAGAAGCACTCTTCTAATGTACTGTGTCCTACAGGATCAGAATAGTGAGCTTGCTCAGAAGAAAAGAACTGTGCTTCCTACACACACGAGCCATATCTAGTTCAACTCTGCCTAGGAAACTGACAAGAACAGTAGCTTCTATTTCGTCCAGCACACGGTACTTGCTGGGAACAGACGCGAGTGCTATTTGTGCTGTGTATGGCAATGGGAGCGCAATAGTGACTGGCATGACCAGAAAAAAAAACTCTTGCTCATAGGATCAGAAACTGTATGTGATTCAACTCCGTTTATGAAGGGGATTTCAAAACTAGCTCGCCTTACAAGAAAGACACTCTGCTTTTGAGAAAGGAGCACTCTTCTACTTTACTGTGTTTCCTATAATGCCAGAACAGTGAGCTTGCTGAGAACAAATGAACTGTGCTTTCTACACATACAGGCCACAGCTAGTTCAACTCTGCTGAGGAAACTGACATGAACAGTAGATTCTCTTCCATCCAACACATTGCATTTGCTGAAAACAGATGCGAGTGTTATTTGTACTGTGTTGACAATGGTAGCAGAATATTGACAAGGAAAGAATTTTTGCTCCTAGGACCAGAAAATGCATGCGATTCAACTCCGCTTATGAACAGGAATTGAACCCTAGCTCGCCTTACGAGAAACACACTCTGCTTTTCAGAAAAAGGCACACTTTTACTCTCATGTGTTTCCTATAGTGCCAGAACAGTGAGCTTGCTCAGAACAAAAGAACTGTGCTTCCTACACACTCGGGCCATATCTAGTTCAACTCTGCTTAGGAAACTGACGAGAATAGTAGCATCTCTTCTGTACCACACTGCACTTGCTGGGACTGACACAAGTGCTATTTGCACTGTGTATCACAATGGGAGCACAAGAGTGAATATCCTTACCCAAAAAAAACTGTTGCTCCTAGGACCAGAAACTGAGTGTGATTCAACTCTCTTTATAAAGGTGATTTCAGCACTTGCTTGCCTTAGGAGAAACACACTCTGCTTTTGAGAAAGGAGCACTCTTCTATTCTCCTGTGTTTCCTATAGAGGCAGAACAGTGAGCTTGCTTACACACACAGGCCATATCTAGTTCAACTCTGCTTAAGAAACTGACCTGAACAGTAGCGTCTCTTCTGTCCAATACACTGCACTTGCTGGGAACAGACACAAGTGCTATTTGCACTGTGTGTGGCAATGGGAACAGAAGAGTTACTTTCCTTACCCGAAAAGAACTGTTGTTTCTAGGAACAGAAACTGCATGTGGTTCAACTCCATTTATGAAAGGAATTTCAGCACTGGGTGGCCTTATGAGAAACACACTCTACTTTTGAGAAAGGAGCACTCTTCTACTCTCCTGTGTTTCCTATTGAGCCAGAAAAGTGTGCTTGCTCAGAACAAAAGAACTGTGCTTCCTACACACACGGTCCATATCTAGTTCTACTCTGCCTAAAAAACTGAGAAGAACAGAAGCTTCTCTTCCATCCAATACACTGCAATTGCTGGGAAGAGACACGAGTGATATTTGCACTATTTATGTCATTGGGAGCACAAGAATGACTTTTTTAACCTGAAAAGAAATGTTGCTGTTGGATCCAGAAACAGCATGTGATTCAACTCTGTTTATGAAGGGGATTTCAGCACTAGCTCGCCTTATTAGAAACACACTCTGCTTTTGATAAAGGAGCACTATTCTACTCTCCTGTGTTTCCTAAAGAGCAAGAGCAGTGTGCTTTCTCAGAACAAAAGAACTGTGCTTCCTACACTCACAGGCCATATTTAGTTCAACTATGCTTAGGAAACTGACAAGAACAGTAGCTTCTCTTATGTTTCACACACTGCACTTGTTCGGAACAACACTAGTGCTATTTGTACAGTGTTTGTCAATGAGAGCACCAGAGTGACTTTCCTTACCTGAAAAGATCTGTCGTTCCTAGGAATAAAAACTACATATGATTCAACTCCGTTTATGACGGGGATTTTAGCAGTAGCTGGCCTTTCAAGAAACACACTCTCCTTTTGAGAAAGGAGCACTCTTCTACTCTCCGATGTTTCCTATAGAGCCAGAACAATGTGCTTGCTCAGAACAAAAGAACTGTGGTCCAACACACACGGGCCATATCTAGTTAGACTCTGCTTAGGAAACTGACAAGAAAAGTAGCTTCTCTTTGGTCCAATATACTGCACTTGCTGGGATCAGATGCGAGTGCTTTTTGCACTGTGTACGGCAATGGGAGGGAAATAGGGACTTCCCTTAGCAGAAAATAACTCTTACTTGTAGGACCCGAAACTGCGTGTGATTCAACTCCGTTTCTGAAGAGGAAACCAACACTAGCTTGCCTTACAAGAAACACGCTCTGCTTTTGAGAAAGGAGCACTCTTCTTCTCTACTGCGTTTCCTATATAGGCAGAACAGTAAGCTTGCTCAGAACAAAAGAACTGAACTTTCTACACACACTGGCCATACCTAGTTCAACTCTGCTTAGGAAACTGACAAAAACAGTAGCTTCTCTTCAATCCAATACACTGCACTTGCTGAGAACAGACTCAAGTGCTATTTGCACTGTGCATGGCAATGGGAACACAATAGTGATTTTCATTACCCAAAAAGAATTGTTGCTCCTAGGACCAGAAACTGCATGTGATACATCTCCATTTATAAGGGGATTTCAGCACTAGACACCTTACGAGAAACACACTCTGCTTTTGAGAAAGGAGCACTCTTCTACTCTACTGTGTTTCCTATAGAGCCAGAACAGTGAGCTTGCTCAGAACAAAAACACTGTGCTTCCTACACACACGGGCCATATCTAGTTCAACTATGCTTAGTTTACTCACAAGAACAGTAGCTTGTCTTCTGTCCAATACACTGCACTTGCTGGGAACAGACAATAGTGCTATTTGCATAGTGTATGGCAATGGGAGCTCAGGAGTGACTTTACTTAAAAAAAGAAGTGTTGTTCCTAGGACCAGAAACTGCATGTGTTTCAACTCGTTTACGAAGAATTCAGCACTAGCTGGCCTTATGAGAAACACACTCTGCTTTTGAGAAAGGAGCACTCTTCTACTCTCCTGTGTTTTCTATAGAGCCAGAACAGTGAGTTTGCTCAAAACAAAAGAACTGTGCTTCCTATACTCACGGGCCATATGTAGTGCAATACACTGCACTTGCTGGGAACACATGCGAGTACTATTTGCACTATGTATGGCAATGGGAGCACAAGAGAAACTTTTTTTTTACCTAAAAAGATTTGATGCTCCTAGTACCAGAAACTTCATGTGTTTCAACTCTGGTTATGAAGGGGAATTTAGCACTAGCTGGCTTTATGAGAAACACACTATGCTTTTGAGAAAGGAGCACACTTCTACTCTCCTGTGATTCCTATAGAGCCAGAAGAGTGAGCTTGCTCAGAACAAAAGAACTGTGCTTCCTACACACACGGTCCATATCTAGTTCAACTCTGCTTAGAAAACTGACAAGAAGTGTAGCTTCTCTTCTGTCCAATACACTGCTCTTACTGGGAACAGCCGCAAGTTCTATTTGCCCTGTGTATGGTAATGGGGGCTGAAGAGTGACTTTCGTACTGGAAAAGAACTGAAGCTCCTAGGACCAAAATCTGCATGTGATTCAACTTGATTTATAAAGAGGATTTCAGCAGTGGCTGGCCTTTGGAGAAACACACACTGCTTTTGAGAAAGGAGCACTCTTCTACTGTTCTGTGTTTCCTATAGATCCAGAACAGTGAGCTTGCTCATAACAAATCAAATGTTCTTCCTCCACACACGGGCCATATCTAGTTTTACTCTGCTTAAGAAACTGACAAGAACAGTAGCTTCTCTTCCGTCCAATACACACACTTGTTGGGAACAGACGCGAGTGCTATTTGCACTGTGTATGGCAATGGGAGCGCAAAAGTGACTTTCCTTACCCGAAAAGACTATTGCTTTTAGCACCAGAAACTGCATGTGATTCAACTTTGTTTATGAAGGGGAATTCAGCACCAGCTGACCTTAGGAGAAACACACTCTGCTTTTGAGAAAGGAGCACTATTCTAGTCTCCTGTGTTTCCTATATAGCCAGAATTTTGAGCTTGCTCAAAACAAAAGAACTGTTCTTCCTACACACACAGATCACATCTTGTTCAACTCTGCTTAGGAAACTGACAATAACAGTAGCTTCTATTCTGTCCAATACACTGTAAATGCTGAGAACAGATGCGAGTGCTATTTGCACTGTGTATGGCAATGGGTGTGCAAGAGTGACTTTCTTTACGCGAAAAGAAATGTTGCTCCTAGGACCAGACACTGCGTGTTTCCACTCCCTTTATGAAATGGAATTCAGCACTAGCTGGCCTTAGGAGAAACACACTCTGATTTTGATAAATTAGCACTCTTCTACAATCCTGTGTTTCTTATAGAGCCAGAACAGTGAGCTTACTCAGAAAAAAAGAAGTGTGCTTCCAACAAACACGGGCTATATCCAGTTCAACTCTGCTTAGGAAACTGACAAGAACAATAGCTTCTCTTCCTTCCAATAAACTGCACTTTCTGGGATGAGATGCAAGTGCTATTTGCACTGTGTATGGCATTGGGAGCACAATAGTTACTTTCCTTATTCTAAAAGAAGTGTTACTCCTAAATCCAGAAACTGTATGTGATTCAACTCCATTTACAAAGGGGAATTGGGTACTAGCTCGCCTTAGAAGAAACATACTCTGCTTTTGAGAAAGGAGGACCCTTCTCCTTTCGTGTGCTTTCTATAGAGCCAGAACCGTGAACTTGCTCAGAACAAAAGAACTGGGCTTCCTACACAGACGGGCCATATCTAGTTGAACTATGCTTAGGAAACTGACAAGAAGAGTAGCTTCTCCTCTGTCCAATACACTGCATTTACTGGGAATAGCCGTAAGTTCTGTTCGCACTGTGTTAGGCAATGCAGGCTGTAGAGTGACTTTCTTACCTGAAACGAACTGTAGCTCTGAGGACCAGAAACTGCGTGTGATTCCACTTTTTTATGAAGGAGAATTCAGCACTAACTGGCCTTATGAGAAATACGCACTGCTTTTCAGAATGGAGCACTCTTCTACTCTCCTGTGTTTCCTATAGAGCCAGAACAGTGAGCTTTCTTAGAACAATAGAACTTTGCTTCCTACACACATGGGCCATATCTAGTTCAACTCTGCTTAGGAAACTGAGAAAAACAGTAGTTTCTCTTCCCTCCAATCGACTGCACATGCTGGGAACAAACACGAGTGGTATTTGCACTGTGTATGGCAAGGAGAGCACAAGAGTGACTTTCTTTACCCAAAAAGAACTGTTGCTCCTAGGAACAAAAAGTGCATGTGATCTGACTCTGTTATTGAATGGGATTTCAGCTCTAGCTCGGCTTATGAGAAACACACTCTGCTTTTGAGAAAGGAGCACACTTCTACTCTCCTGTGTTTCCTATAGAGCCATCAGTGATCTTTCTCAGAACAAAAGAACTGGAACTGTGCTTCCTACACACGGGCCATATCTAGTTCAATTTTGCTTAGGAAACTGACAAGAATAGCAGCTTCTCTTCCGTCCAATACACTGCACTTGCTGGAACAGACACGAATGCTATTTTCACTGTGTATGGCAAGGAGAGGATAAGAGTGTCTTCCGTTCCCCGAAAAGAACTGTTGCTCCTAGGAACAAAAACTGCATGTGATTCAACTCCATTTATGAAGAGGATTTCAGCACTAGCTCGACTTAAGAGAAACACACTCTGCGTTTGAGAAAGCGGTACTCTTCTACTCTCCTGTGTTCCCAAATAGAGCAAGAACAATGAACTTGTTCAGAACAAAAGAACTGTGCTTCCTACACACATGGGCCATATCTAATTCAACTCTGCTTAGGAAACTGACAGGAAGAGTAGCTTCTATTCTATACAATACACTACACTTGCTTGGAACAAACGCGAGTGCTATTTGCACTGTGTATTGCAATGTGACCGCAATAGTGACTTCCTGACCAGAAAAGAACTGTTGCTTGTACGACCAGAAACTGCATGTGTTTAAATATCTAGTTCAACTCTTCTTAGGAAACTGACGAGAACAGTAGCTTCTCTTCCGTCCAATACACTGCACTTGCTGGGAACAGATGCGAGGGCTATTATCACTGTGTATGTCAATAGGAGCACAATAGTGACTTCCCTTACCAGAAAAGAACTGTTGCTCATAGGACCAGAAACTGCATGTGATTCAACTCCATTTATGAAGGGGAATTCAGCACTAGCTGACCGTTCGAGAAACACACTCTGCTTTTGAGAATTGAGCACTCTTCTACGCTCCTGTGTTTTACGGAGCCAGAACAGTGAGCTTGCTCAGAACAAAGAACTGTCCTTCTACACACACGGGCCATATTTTTTCAAGTCTCCTTAGGAAACTGACAAGAACAGTAGCTTCTCTTCCGTCCAGTACACTGCACTTGCTGGGAACAGATGCAAGTGCTACTGCACTGTGTATGGCAAGGAGAGCACAAGAGTGATTTTCCTTACCCGAAAAGAACTGTTGCTCCTTGGACCAGAAACTGCATGTGATTCAACCCTGTTTATGAAGTAGAATTCAGCTCCAGCTTGTCTTAGGAGAAACACCCTCATCTTTAGAGAAAGGAGCACTCTTCTACTCTTCTGTGTTTCCTATAGAGCCAGAACCGTGAGCTTGCTCAGAACAAAAGAACTGTGCTTCCTACACACACAGGCCATATCTAGTTTAACTCTGCTTAGGAAACGAACAAGAACTGATGAGAAGTTACTGTTCCTGTCAGTTTCCTAAAAAGAGTTGAAATAGTTATGGCTGTGTGTAGGAAGCACAGTTTTTTGTTCTGAGCAAGCTCACTGTTCTGGTGGTATAGGAAATACAGTAGAGTAGATGAGTGCTCCTTTCCAAAAACAGAGTGTGATTGCATAAATAGAGCTAGTGCTGAATTCCTCTTCATAAATGGAGTTGAATCACATGCAGTTTCTTGTCCTATAACCAACATTTTTTTTCTGGTAAGGCGTGTCACTACTGCATTCCAATTGCCTTTCACAGTGCAAATATCACTCGATCTGTTCCATGGGAGTGCAGTGTATAGGACTGAAGTGAAGCTACTGTTCTTGTCAGTTTCCTTAGAAGATTTGAACTAGATATGGCCCGTGTGTGTAAAAGCACAGTTATTTTACAGCGAGCAAGCTCACTGTTCTGGCTCTATAAGAAAATTTTAGTGTTTTCAAAAGCAGAGTGTGTTTCTCATAAGGCGAGCTATTGTTGAATTCCCCTTCAAAAACGGAGTTGAATCACATGCAGCTTCTGGTCCTATGAGCAACATTCCTTTGTCGTAATGAAAGTCACTATTATGCTCTCATATCCACAACCATTGCAAATAGTACCTGTGTCTGTTCCCAGAAATTGCAGTGTATTGGACAGAAGAAAAAGTACTCTTCTTGTCAGTTTCATAAGCAGAGATGATCTAGATATGGGCCCTTGTGTGCAGGAAGCAGAGTGCTTTTGAACTGAGCAAGCTACTCACCTGGCTCTAGGGATAGCAGATAGAGTAGAAGAGTGCTCCTTTCTCAAAAGCAGAGTGTGTTTCTCATGAGGCAAGTTAGTGCTGAATTCCTCTTCATAAACGGAGTTGAATTCCATGCAGTTGCTGATCCTACAAGCAACAGTTCTTTTCTTGTATGGAAAGTTATTATTGTGCTCCAATTGCCATACACATTGTAAATAATACACACGTCTGATGCCAGCAAGTGTAGTGTATTGGACGGAAGAGAAACTACTTTTCTTGTCAGTTTCCTAAGCAGAGTTGAACTCGATATGGCCCTTGTGTGTAGGAAGCACAATTCTTTTGTTTGAGCAAACTTACTCTTCTTGCCCTATAGGAAACACAGTAGAGTAGAAGAGTGCTCCTTTCTCAAAAGCACAGTGTGTTTCTTGTAAGGTGAGATAGTAATGAATTCCCCTTCAAACAAAGAGTTGAATGCCATGCAGTTTCTTGTCCTTTGAGCAACAGTTCTTTTCTGGTAAGGAAAGTCACTAATTGTGCACCCATTGCCATACACAGTGCAAATAGCTCTAGCGTCTTTTCGATCAAGTGTAGTGTATTTTACTGATGAGGAGTTACTGTTGATGTCAGTTTTCTAAGCAGAGTTGAACTAGATATGGCCCGTGTGTTTAGGATGTACAGTTCTTTTGTTCTGAGCAAGCTCACTGTACTGTCTCTATAGGAAACATCGTAGAGTAGAAGAGTACTCCTTCCTCTAAAGCAAAGTATGTTTCTTGTAAGTGAGCTAGTGCTGAATTCCCCTTCATAAACGGAGTTGTATCACAAGCAGTTTCTTGTCCTATTTTCAACAGTTATTTACTGGTAAGGAAAGTCACTATTGAGCTTCCATTGCTATACACAGTGAAAATATCATTTGTGTCTATTCCCAGCAATTGCAGTGTATTGGATGGAAGAGACACTAATGTTCTTCCTGTTTCATAAGCAGAATTGAACCTGAAGTGGCCTGTGTGTGTGGGAAGCACAGTTCTTTGTTCTGAGCAAGCTCACGGTTCTGGCTCTATTGGAAACACTGTAGAGTAGAAGAGTGCTCCTTTCTCCAAAGCAGAGTGTGTTTCTCATAAGATGAGCTAGTGCTGAATTCCCTTTCACAAAAGGAGCTGAATCCCATGCAGTTTTTTGTGCTATGATCAACAGTTCTTTTCATCCAAGGAATGTCAATATTCTGCTTTCATTGACATACACAGTGATAATAGCACTCGTTTGTTCCCAGCAAGTGCAGTATATTGGATGGAAGAGAAGTTGTTCTTCTTGTCCGTTTCATAAGTAGAGTTGAACTAGATATAGCCCGTGTGTGTAGGAAGCACAGTTCTTTTGTTCTGAGCAAGCTCATTGTTCTGCCTCTACAGGAAACAATGTAGAGTGCTTTTTTATCAAAAGCAGAGTGTGTTTCTCATAAGGCCGGCCAGTGCTGCATTCCCCTTCATAAATGGAGTTGAATCACATGGAGTTGCAAGTTTGACAAACAACAGTTCTTTTTTAGTAAGGAAAGTCACTCTTGTGCTCCCATTGCCATACAGAGTGCAAATAGCACTCGAGTCAGTTGCCAGCAAGTTCAGTGTATTTTACGGAGGGAAGCTACTGTTCTTGTCAGTTTTCTAAGCAGAGTTGAACTAGATATGGCCCATGTGTGTAGTCAGCACAGTTCTTTAGTTCTGAGCAAGCTCACTATTCTGGCTTTATAGGAAAAACACTAGAGAAGAAGATTGCTCCTTTCTCAAAAGCAGAGTGTGTTTCGAGTCAGGCGAGTTATTGTTGGTTTCATCTTCATAAACAGAGTAAAATCACATGAAGTTTCTGGTCCTAGGAGCAAGAGTTGTTTTCTGGTAAAGAAAGTCACTATCGTGCTCCCATTGCTATACACAGAACAAATAGCACTCGTGTCTGTTCCCAGCAAGTACAGTGTATTTAAAAGAATGGAAGCTACTGTTCTTGTCAGTTTCTTAAGCATAGTTGAACTAGATATAGCCCCTGTGTGTACGAGGCAGACTTCTTTTATTCTGAGCAAGCTCACTGTTCTGAATTTATAGGAAACACAGTAGAGTAGAAGAGTGCTCCTTTCTCAAAAGCACAGTGTATTTCTTGTAAGGTGTGCTAGTGTTGGTTTTCCCTCCATACACGGGGATGAATCTCATGAAGTTTCTGGTCCTCCAAGCAGGAGTTTTCTTTTGGTAAGGAAAGTCACTGTTGTGCTCCCTTTACCAAACACAGTCGAATTAGCACTCGGGTCAGTTCCCAGCAAGTAGAGTGTATTGGACGGAAGTGAAGCTACTGTTGTTGTCAGTTTCCTAAGCAGAGTTGAACTAGATACGGCTCATGTGCAGGAAGCACAGTTCTTTTGTTCTGAGCAAGCTCACTGTTCTGGAACTACAGGAAACACAGTAGAGTAGAAGAGTGCTCCTTTCTCTAAAGCAGAGTGTGTTTCTCCTAAGGCAGGCTAGTGCTTAAATCCTCTTCATAAACGGAGTTGAATCACACAGTGTTTCTGAGTCACTATTGTGCTCCCTTTAGCAAACACAGTGCAAATAGCACTCTTGTGTGTTCCCAGCAACTACAGTGCATTGGACATAATAGAAGCTACTTTTTTTTGTCAATTTCCTAAGCAGATTTGAACATGGTATGGCCCATGTGTGTAGGAAGCACAGTTCTTTTGTTCTGAGCAAGCTCACTGTTATGGCTCTATAGGAAACACAGTAGAGTAGAAGAGTGCTCCTTTCTAAAAAAGTAGAGTGTGTTTCTTGTAATACGAGGTAGTGTTGGTTACCAACTTCATAAACAGAGTTGAATCACATGCAGTTTCTGGTCCCAAGAGCAAGAGTTTTTTTCTGGTATGAAAAGTCACCATTGCACTCCCATTGCCATACACAGTGCCAATAGCTCTCGTGTCTGCTCCCAGCAAGTACAGTGTATTGGACAGAACAGAAGCTACTGTTCTTGTCAGTTTCCTAAGCAGAGTTGAACTAGATATGGCCCATGTGCTAAGAAAGCACTGTTTTTTTTTTTTTCTGAGCAAGCTCAATGTTCTGGTTGTATAGGAAACACAGTAGAGTAGAAGTGTGCTCTTTTCTCAAAAGCAGAGTGTGTTTCTTGTAAGGCGTGCTAGTGTTGGTTTCCCTCTCATAAACGGAGTTGAATCACATGCAGTTTCCGGTCCTATGAGTAAGAGTTGCTTTCTGGTAAAGAAAGTCACTATTGCCCTCCCAGTGCAATACATAGTGAAAATAGCACTCACGTCTGTTCCCAGGAAGTAGAGTTTATTGGATGGAAGAGAAGCTATTGTTCTTGTCAGGATCCTAAGCAGAATTGAACTAGATAGGGCCTGTGTGTGTAAGAAGCACAGTTTTTTTTGTTCTGAGCAAGCTCACTATTCTGGCTATATAGGAAACACAGTAGAATAGATGTGTGCTCCATTCAAAAGCAGAGTGTGTTTCTAATAAGGTGAGCTAGTGTTGGTTTCCTCTTCATTAACAGAGTTGAAACACATGCAGTTTCTGTTACTATGAGCAAGAATTGTTTTCTCGTGAGCAAAGTCACTATTGCACTGCCATTGCCATACATAGTTCAAATAGCACTCGCGCCTCTTCCCAGCAAGTGCAGTGAATGGACAGAAGAGACGCTACTGTTCTTGTCAGTTTCCTAAACATAGTTGAACTAGATATGGCCCGTGTGTGTAGGAAGCACAGTTCTTTTGTTCTCAGCAAGCTCAGTCTTCTGGCTGTATCGGAAACACAATAGAGTAGAAGAGTGCTCCTTTCCCAAAAGCAGAGTGTATTTCTTATAAGGCTAGCTAGGGTTGGGTTCCCCTTCATAAACAGAGTTGAAATACATGTAGTTTCTGGTCCTATGATCAAGAGTTTTATTCTGGAAAGGAAAGTCACTATTGTGTTCCCATTGCCATACACAGTGCAAAGAGTGCTCGCATCTCTTCTGAACAAATGCCGTGTATGGATGGATGAGAAGGTACTGTTCTTGTCAGTTTCCTAAGCAGATTTGGACTAGATATGGCCTGTGTGTGTAGGAAGCACAGTTCTTTTGTTCTGAGCAAGCAAACTGTACTGGCTCTAAGGGTAAAACAGTAGAGTAAAAGAGTGCTCCTTTTTAAAAGCAGAGTGTGTTTCTTGTAAAGCGAGCTAGTGTTGGTTTCTCCTTCATAAACAGAGTGAATCACATGCAGTTTCCGGTCCTATGAGCAAGAGTTGTTTTTTTGGTAAGGAAAGTCACTATTGTGCTCCTTGTGCCATACACAGTGCAAATAGCACTCACGTCTGTTCCCAACAAGTAGTGTTTATTGGAACGAAGAGAAGCTCCTGTTCTTGTCAGTTTCCTAATAGGTTTGAAATAAATATGGCCCAAGAGTGTAGGAAGGACAGTTCTTTTGTTCTGAGCAAGCAAACTGTTCTGGCTCTATAGGAAACACAGTAGAGTAAAGGAGTGCTCCTTTCTCAAAAGCAGAGTGTGTTTCTCATTAGGCGAGCTAGTGCTCTTTTTCCCTTCATAAAAGTAGTTGAATCACATGCAGTTTCTGGTCCTAGGAGAAACAATTCTTTTTGGGTATTGAAAGTCATTATTCTGCTCCCATTGCCATACACATTGCAAATAGCACTAGCGCCTGTTTTCAGCAAGTGCAGTGTGTGGACAGAAGAAAATCTACAATTCATGTCAGTTTCATAAGCAGTGTTGAACTAGATATGGCCTGTGTGTGTAGAAAGCATAGTTTTTTTGTTCTGAGCAAGATCACTGTTCTGGCTCTATAGGAAACACAGGAAAGTAGATGAGTGCTCCTTTCTCAAAAACAGAGTGTGTTTCTCCTAAGGCGAGCTAGTGCTGTTTACCTCTTCATAAATGGAGGTGAATCACATGCAGTTTCTGGTGCTAGGAGCAACAGTTCTTTTTGGCTATGGAAAGTCACTATTGCGCTCCCATTGACATACACAGTGCAAATAACACTCGCATCTGTTCTCATCAAGTGCAAAGTATAGGACGGAATAGAAGATACAGTTCCTGTCAGTTTCATAAACAAAGTTGAACTAGATATGGCCTGTGTGTGTAGGAAGCACAGTTATTTTGTTTTGAGCAAGCTCACGGTTCTGGATCTATAGGAAACACAGGAGACCAGAAGAGTGCTCCTTTATCAAAAGCAGAGTGAGTTTCTCCAAAGGTGAGCTAGTGTTGGTTTCCCCTTCAAATGGAGTTGAATAACATGCAGGTTCCTGTGCTAGGAGCAACATTTCTTTTTGGGTAAGGAAAGTCACTACTGCACTCCCATTGTCATACACAGTGCAAATAGAACTCACGTCTGTTCACAGCAAGTGCAGTGTGTTGGAGGGAAGAGAAGCAACAATTCTTGTCAGTTCCCTAAGCAGAGTTGTTCTAGATATGGCCCGTGTGTGTAGGATGCACAGTTATGTTTTTTTGAGCAAGCTCACTGTTCCTCCTATATAGAAAACACAGGAGAGTAGAAGAGTGCTCCTTTCTCAAAATAAGAGTGTTTTTCTTGTTAGGCGAGCTGCAGCTGTGTTCCCCTTCATAAACGGGTTTGAATCACATGCAGTTTCTGGTGCTAGGAGGAACAGTTCTTTTGGGTAAGGAAAGTCACTATTGTGCACCCTTTGCCATACACATTGCAAATAGCACTAGTATCTGTTTTCAGCAAGTACAGTGTGTGGACATAAGAAAATCTACAATTCTTGTCAGTTTCATAAGCAGAGTTGAACTAGATATGGCCCGTGTGTAGGAAGCACAGTTCTTTTGTTCTGAGCAAGCTCACTGGTCTGGCTTTATGGGAAACACAGGAGAGTAGAATATTGCTTTTTTCTCAAAAACAGAGTGTGTTTCTCCTAAGGCGAGCTAGTGCCATTTTCTGCTTCTTAAACGGAGTTGAATCACATGCAGTTTCTGGTCCTAGGAGCAACATTTCTTTCGGTTAAGGAAAGACACTATTGTGCTCCCTTTGCCATAGACATTGCTAATATCACTAGCGTCTGTTTTCAGCAAGTGCAGTGTATGGACAGAATTAAATCTACAATTCTTGTCAGTTTTTTAAGCAGAGTTGAACTAGATATGGCCCGTGTGTGTAGGAAGCACAGTTTTTTTTTTTTTGTTCTGAGCAAGCTCACTGTTCTGGCTCTATAGGAAAGACAGGAGTGTAGATGAGTGCTCCTTTCTCAAAAACAGGGTGTTTTTCTCCTAAGGTGAGCTATTGCCATTTTCCCTTTCATAAACTGAGTTGAATAACTTGCAGTTTCTGGTGCTAGGAGGAACAGTTCTTTCCGGGTAAGCAAAGTCACTATTGTGCTCCCATTGCCGTACACAGTGCAAATAGCCCTCGCACTGTTCCCAGCAAATGCAGTGTGTTGGATGGAAGAGAACGTACAATTTTTGTCAGTTTTCTAAGGAGAGTTGAACTAGATATGGCCCGTGTGTGTAATAAGCACAGTTCTGTTATTCTGAGCAAGCTCACTGTTCTGGCTCTATTGCAAACACCAGAAAGTAGAAGAGTGCTACTTTCTCAAAAGCAGAGTGTGTTTCTCCTAGGGGGAGCTAGTGCTGTTTTCTACTTCTTAAATGGAGTTGAATCACATGCAGTTTCTTGTGCTAGGAGGAACAGTTCTTTTCGGGTACGAAAAGTCCCTATTGCGCTCCCATTGCCAAACATAGTGCAAATAGCATTCACGTCTCTTCCCAGCAAGTGCAGTGCATTGGAAGGAAGAGAATATACAATTCTTTTCTATTTCATAACCAGAGTTCAACTAGATATTGCCCATGTGTAGGAAGCACAGTTCTTTTGTTCTGAGCAAGCTCACTGTTCTGGCTGTATAGGAAACAAAGGACAGTAGAAGACTGCTCTTTTTTCAAAAGCAGAGTGTGTTTCTCCTAAAGCGAGCTAGTGCCGTTTTCACCTCCATAAACGGAATTGAATCAAATGCGGTTTCTGGTGCTAGGAGCAACAGTTCTTTTTGGGTAAAGAAAGTCAATATTGCGCTCCCATTGACATACACAGTGCAAGTAGTACTCGCGTCTGTTCCCACTAAATGAAACATGTTGGGCAGAAGAGAAGCTACAATTCTTGTCAGTTTCTTAAGAAGAGTTGAACTAGATATAGCCCGTGTGTGTAGGAAGCACAGTTCTTTTGTTCTGAGCAAGCACTCTGTTCTAGCTCTATAGGAAACACAGGACAGTAGATGACTCTGCTCTTTTCTCAAAAGCAGAGTGTGTTTCTCCTAAGGCGAGCTAGTGCTATTTTCCCCTTCATAAATGGAGTTGAATCACATGCAGTTTCTGGTGCTAGGACCAACAGTTCTTTTTGTTAAGGAAAGTAACTACTGCGCTCCCATTGCCATGCACCTTGCAAATAGCACTTGAGTCTTTTCCAAACATGTACAGTGTGTTGGACGGAATAGAAGCTACAATTCTTGTCAGTTTCCTAAGCAGAGTTGAACTAGATATGTCCCATGTTTATAGGAAGCTCAGTTCTTTTGTTTTGAGCAAGCTCACTGTTATGGCACTATAGGAAACACAGGAGAGTAGAATAGTGCTACTTTCTCAAAAGCAGAGTGAATTTCTCTTAAGGTGAGCTAGTGTTGGTTTCTCCTTCATAAACGGAGTTGAATCACATGCATTTTACAGTGCTAGGAGAAAAAGTTCTTTTCGCTAAGGATAGTCACTATTGTGTTCCCTTTGCCATTCACATTGCAAATAGCACTAACATCTCTATTCAGTAAGAGCAGTGTGTGGACAGAAGAAAATCTACAATTCTTATCAGTTCATAAGCATATTTGAACTAGATATGACCCGTGTTTGTAGGAAGCACAGTTCTTTTGTTCTGAGCAAGCTCACTGTTTTGGCTCTCTAGGAAACACAGGAGAGAAGAAGAGTGTTCCTTTCTCAAAAGCAGAGTGAGTTTCTCATAAGGTGAGCTAGTGTTGGTTTCTCCTTCATAAATGCAGTTGAATCACATGCTGTTTCTGGTGCTAGGAGCAACAGTTCTTTTCGGGTAAGGAAAGTCACTATTGTGCTCACTTTGCCATACACAGTGCAAATAGCACTCACATCTGTTCCTAGCAAGTGCAGTGTATTGGATAGAAGAAAACTACTGTTCTTGTCAGGTTCCTAAGTAGAGTTGAACTAGATATGGCCCCTGTGTGCAGGAAGCACAGTGATTTTGTTCTGATGAAGCTCACTGTTCTGAGCCTATAGGAAACCCAGTAAAGTAGCAAAGTACTCCTTTCTCAAAAGCAGAGTGTTTTTCTTGTAAGGCGGGCTTGTGTTGGTTTCCTCTTCATAAACAGCATTGAAACACATGCACTTTCTGGTACTATGAACAAGAGTTCTTTTCTGGTTAGGAAAGTCACTGTTGTGTTCAAATTGCTATACACTGTGTAAATAGCATTCGAGTCTGTTCCCAGCAAATACAGTGTATTGGACAGAAGAGAAGCTACTGTTCTTATCAGCATCCTAAGCAGAGTTGAACTAGATATGGCCCGTGTGTTTAGGAAGCACAGATATTTTCTTGTGATCAAGCTCACTGTTCTGGCCCTATAGGAAACACAGTAGAGTAGAAGAGTGCTCCTTTCACAAAAGCAGATTGTGTTTCTTGTAAGGCGAGCTTGTGTTCAATTCCCCTTCATAAACGGAGTTGAATCACATGCAGTTTCTGTACCTACAAACAAGAGTTGGTTTCTGGTAAGGAAAGTCACTATTGAGCTCCCATTGCCATACACAGTGCAAATAGCTCTCGCGTCTGTTCCAAGCAAGACAGTGTATTAGCCGGAAGAGAAGCTACTGTTCTTGTTAGTTTCCTAAGCAGAGTTGAACTAGATATGGCCCATGTGTGTTGGAAGTGCAGTTCCTTTGTTCTTAGCAAGCTCACTGTTCTGCCTCTACAGGAATCACTGTAGAGTAGAAGAGTGCTCCTTTCTCAAAAGCCCAGTGTGTTTCTTTTAAGGCTAGCTAGTGTTGGTTTCAACTTCATAATTGGAGTTGAATCACATGCAGTTTCTGTTCCTAGGAGCAAGAGTTGTTTTCTAGTAAGGAAAGTCATTATTGAGCTCCCATTGCCATACACTGTGCAAATAGCACTCACATCTGTTCCCAGCAAGTACAGTGTTTTGGACAGAAAAGAAGCTACTGTTCTTGTCAGTTTCCTAGGCAGAGTTGAACTAAGTATGACACGTGTGTGTAGGAAGCACAGTTCTTTTGTTCTTAGCAAGCTCACTGTTTAGAACCTATTGGAAACACAGTAGAGTAGAAGAGTGTTCCTTTCTCAAAAGCAGAGTGTGTTTCTTGTAAGGCGAGCTAGTGATGGTTTCCCCTTCATATATGGAGTTTAAATCACATGCAGTTTCAGGTCCTATGTGCAAGAGTTGTTTTCAGGTGAGGAAAGTCACTATTGCACTCCCATTGACATACACAGTACAAAAAGCACTCGTGTCTGTTCCCAGCAAGTACAGTGTGTTGGATAGAAGGGAAGCTTCTGTTCTTTTCAGTTTCCTAAGCAGAGTTTAACGATATATGGCTCATGTGTGTTGGAAGCACAGTACTTTTGTTCACACAAGCTCACTGTTCTGATCTTATTGGAAACACAGTAGTGTAGAAGATTGTTCCTTTCTCAAAAGCAGAGTGTGTTTATTGTGAGGCGAGCTAGTGTTGGTTTCCCCTTCATAAACCGAGTTGAATCACATGCAGTTTTGTTCCTATGAGCAAGAGTTGTTTTCTGGAAAGGAAAGCCGGTAGTGTGCTCTCATTGCCATACACTGTGCAAACAGCACTCACGTCTGTTCCCAGCAAATGCAGTGTATTTGACGGAAGAGTTCTTCTCAGTTTACTAATAGAGTTGAACTAGATATGGCCCCTGTGTTAAGGAAGAACAGTTCTTTCGTTCTGCGCAAGCTCACTTTTCTGGCCTTTTAGGAAACACAGTAGAGTAGAAGAATGCTCCTTTCTCAGAAGCAGAGTGTGTTTCTTGTAAGGCAAGCTAGTGTTGGTTTCCTCTTCATTTACGGAGTTGAATCACATGCTGTTTCTGGTCCCAAGAGCAACAGTTTTTTTCTGGTAAGGGAAGTCACTATTGTGCTCCCATTGCCATTCACTGGTCAAATAGCACTCGAATCTCTTCCCAGCAATTACAGTGTATTGGACTGAAGAGAAGCTACTGTTCTTGTCAGTTTTCTAAGCAGAGTTGAATGATATATGGCCCATGTGTGTTGGAAGCCAGTTCATTTGTTCTGAGCAAGCTCACTGTTCTGCCCCTACAAGAAAAACAGTAAAGTAGAAGAGTGCTCCTTTCTCAAAAGCAGAGTGTGTTTCTTGTATGGCAAGCTAGTGTTGATTTCCACTTCATAAACAGAGTTGAATCACATGTAGGTTCTGGTCCTAGGAGCAAGAGTTGTTTTCTTGTAAGGAAAGTCACTATTGAGCTCCCATTGCCACACACAGTGCAAATAGCACTCAAGTAGGTTCCCAGCATGTACAGTGTATTGGCCCGAAGAGAAACTACTGTTTTTGTCAGTTTCCTAGGCAGAGTTGAACTGGATATGGCACGTGTGTGTAGGAAGCACAGTTCTTTTGTTCTGAGCAAGCTCACTCTTCTGGCCCTATTGGAAACACAGTAGAGTAGAAGAGTGCTCCTTTCTCAAAAGCATAGTGTGTTTCTTGTGGCAAGCTAGTGTTTGTTTCTCATTCACAAAAGGAGTTGAATCACATGCAGTTTCTGGTCCTACGTGCAAGAGTTGTTTTCTGGTAAGGAAAGCCACTAGTGTGCTCCCACTGCCATACACAGTGCAAATAGTACTAGCGTCTTTTCCCAGAAATTATAGTGTATAGGACAGAAGAGAAGATACTGTTCTTTTCAGGATCCTAAGCAGAGTTGAACTAGATATGGGCCCAGTGTGTAGGAAGCACAGTTATTTTGTTTTGAGCTAGCTAATTCTTCTGGCCGTACAGGAAAAACAGTAGAGTAGAAGAGTGCTCCTTTATCTAAAGCAGAGTGTGTTCCTTGTAAGGCAAGCTAGTGTTGGTTTCCCCTTCATAAAAGGAGGTGAATCACATGCAGTTTTGTTCCTACGAGGAAGTGTTGTTTTCTGGTAAGAAAAGTCACTATAGCCCTCCCATTGCCATACTTAGTGCAATTACACTCGCCTCTGTTCCCAGCAAGGATAGTGTATTTGATGGAAGACAAGCTACTGTTCTTGTTAGGTTCCTAATCAGAGTTGAACTAGATATGGCCCGTGTGTGTAAGAAGCACAGTTTTTTTTTTGTTCTGAGCAAGTTCACTGTTCTGGTCCTATAGGAAACAGATTAGAGTTTAAGAGTGCTGCTTTCTCTAAAACAGAGTGTGCTACATGTAAGGCCAGCTAGTGTTGGTTTCCCCTTCATAAACGGAGTAGAGTCATATGTAGTTTCTGGTCCTGAGAGCAAGAATTGTTTTTTGGTAAGGAAAGCCAGTAGTGTGCTCCCATTGTCATGCACTGTGCAAACAGCACTCACGTCTGTTCCCAGTAAGTACAGTGTATTGGACTGAAGAGAAGCTACTGTTCGTGTCAGTTTCCAAGGCAGAGTTGAAATAGGTATGGCCCGTGTGTGTAGGAAGCACATATCTTTTGTTCTGAGCAAGCTCACTGTTCTGACCCTATTGGAAACACAGTGCAGTAGAAGATTGCTCCTTTCTCAAAAGCAGAGTGTGTTTCTTGTAAGGCGAGCTAGTGATGGTTTCCTCTTCATATACGGAGTTGAATCACATGTAGTTTCAGGTCCTAAGTGCAAGAGTTGTTTTCAGGTGAGGATAGTCACTATTCCACTCCCATTTTCATACACAGTACAAAAAGCACTCGCGTCTGTTCCCAGCAAGTACAGTATATTGGACGGAAGAGATGATACTGTTCTTGTCAGTTTCCTAAATGGAGTTGAACGAGATATGGCCCATGTGTTTTGGAAGCACATATCTTTTGTTCTGAGCAAGCTCACTGTTCTGGCCCTATAGGAAACACAGTAGAGTAGAAGAGTGCTCCTTTCTCAAAAGCAGAGTGTGTTTCTTGTAAGGCAAGCTAGTGTTGGTTCCACTTCATAAAAGGAGTTGAATCACATGCAGTTTCTGGTCATACGATCAAGAGTTGTTTTATGGTAAGGAAAGCCACTAGTGTGCTCCCATTGCCATACACAGTGCAAATAGCACTCGCATCACTTCCCAGCAATTATAATGTATTGGACTGCAGAGAAGCTACTATTCTTGACAGTTTCCTAAGCAGAGTTGAACTAGATATGGCCCGTGTGTGTAGGAAGCACAGTTTTTTTGTTCTGAGCAAGCTCATTGTTCTGGCCCTATAGGAAACACAATAGAGCAGAAGAGTGCCCCTTTCTCAAAAGCAGAGTATCTTTCTTGTAAAGCAAGCTAGTGTTAAATTCCCCTTCACAAATGAAGTTTAATCACATTCAGTTTCTGGTCCTATGAACAAGAGTTCTCTTCTGGTAAGCAAAGTCACTGTAGCTCTCCCATTGCCATACACAGTACAAATAGCACTGGCATCTTTTTCCAGCAAGTGCATTGTAATGGATGGAAGAGAACCTACAGTTCCTGTCAGTTTCCTAAGGAGAGTTAAACTAGATGTGGTCCGTGCGTGTAGGAAGCACAGTTTTTTTTTTTGTTCTGAGCAAGCTCACTGTTCTGGCCCCATAGGAAACAGATTAGAGTTAAAGAGTTCTGCTTTCTCTAAAGTAGAGTGTGCTACTTTTAAGGAGAGCTAGTGTTGGTTTCCCCTTCATAAACAGAATAGAATCACATGTAGTTTTTGGTCCTACCAGCAAGAATTGTTTTCTGGTAAGGAAAGTCACTATTGAGCTCCCATTGCCATACACACTGCAAATAGCACTCACGTCTGTTTCCAGCAAGTACAGTGTATTGGACTGAAGAGAAGCTACTTTTCTTGTCAGTTTCCTAAGAAGAGTTGAACTAGATATGGCCCCTGTGTTTAGGAAGCATAATTCATTTGTTCATAGCAAGCTCACTGTTCTGGCCCTTTAGGAAACACAGTAGACTAGAAGAGTGCTCCTTTCTCAGGATCAGAGTTTGTTTCTTGTAAGGTGAGCTAGTGTTGGTTTCCCCTTCATAAACGGTGTTGAATCACATGTAGTTTGTAGTCATACAAACAACAGCTCTTTTTGGGTACAAAAGTCACCATTGCGCTCCCATTGCCATACACAGTACAAATAGAACTAGCATTGGTTCACAGCAAGTACAGTCTATTGGATGAGGGAAGCTATTGTTCTTTTCATTTTCCTAAGCAGAGTTGAAGTAGATATGGGTGGTGTGTGTAGGAACCACAGTTCTTTTGTTCTGAGTAAGCTCACTGTTCTGGCCCTATAGGAAACACAGTACAGTAGAAGAGTGGTTCTTTCTCAAAAGCAGAGTGTGTTTCTTGTAAGGGGAGATAGTGTTTGTTTCCACTTCATAAATGGAGTTGAATCACATGCACTTTCTGGTACTAAGAGGAAGAGTTGCTTTCTGGAAAGTAGTGTCACTATTGTGTGCCCATTGCAATACACAGTGCAAATAGCACTCATGTCTGTTCCCAGCAAGTACAGTGTATTGGACGGAAGAGAACATACTGTTCTTGTCAGTTTCTTAACAGATTTGAATTAGAAATGGCCCGTGTGTGTAGGAAGCACATTTCTTTTTTTCTGCGCAAGCTCACTCTTCTGATCTTATAGGAAATCCAGTAGAGTAGAAGAGTGTTCCTTTCTCAAAAGCAGAGTGTGTTTCTTGTAAGGCAAGCTAGTGTTGGTTTCCCCCTCATAAACCGAGTTGAATCACATGCAGTTTTGTTCCTACAAGCAAGAGTTGTTTTCTGGTAAAGAAAAGTCACTATAGCGCTCCAGGTGCTAAACACAGTGCAAATAGTAGTCGTCTCTGTTCCCAGCAAGTACAGTGTATTCGACGAAAGAGAAGGTACTGTTCTTGTCAGTTTCCTAAGCAGAGTTGTACTATATATGGCCCCTGTGTGTAGGAAGCACAGTTCATTTGTTCTGAGCAAGCTCACTGTTCTGGCCCTATAGGAAACACAGTAGAGTAAAAGAATGCTCCTTTCTCTAAAGCAGAGTTGTTTCTTTTAAGGCGAGCTAGTGTAGTTTCTCATTCATAAAGAGAGTTGAATCACATGCAGTTTCTGTTTCTATGACCAAGAGTTGTTTTCTCCTAAGGAATGTCATTATTGCACTCCCATTGCCATACACAGTGCAAATAGCACTCACGCCTGTTCACAGCAAGTACAGTGTATTGGACAGAAGAGAAGCTACTGTTCTTGTCAGTTTCCTAACTGAGTTGAATGAAATATGGCCCCTGTGTGTAGGAATCACAGTTGTTTTGTTCTGCACAACCTCACTGTTCTGACCTTTTAGGAATCATAGTAGAGTAGAAGAGTGCTCCTTTCTCAAAAGCAGAGTGTATTTCTTGTAAGGCTAGCTAGTGTTGGTTTCCCCTTTATGAAAGGAGTGAATCGTATGCAATTTCTGGTCATAGGAACAACAGTTCTTTTGTGGTACAAAAGTCACTATTGCGCTCCCGTTGCCATACACTGTGCAAATAGCACTCGCGTCTGTTCCCAGCAAGTACAGTGTATTTGACGGAAGAGAACATACTGTTCTTGTCAGTTTCTTAAGCAGACTTGAACTAGATATGGCCCCTGCGTGTAGGAAACACAGTTCATTTGTTTTGAGCAAGCTCACTGTTCTGGCCCTTTAGGAAACAGAGTAAAGTAGAAGAGTGCTCCTTTCTCAAAAGCAGAGTGCGTTTCTTGTAGGGGAAGCTATTGTTGGTTTCCCCTTCATAAATGGAGTTGAATCACATGTAGTTTCTGGTCATATGTATAACAGTTCTTTTATGGTACAAAAGTCACTATTGTGCTCCCATCGCCTTAAACAGTACAAATAGCACTCGCGTCTGTTCCCTGCAAGTACAGTGTATTGGACAGAAGAGAAGCTACTGTTCTTGTCAGTTTCCTAACAGAGTTGAACTAGTTATGGAGTCTGTGTGCATGAAGCACAATTCTTTTTTTCTGCAAAAGCTCACTGTTCTGATCTTATAGGATACATAGTAGGGAAGAAGAGTGCTCCTTTCTCAAAAGAAGAGTGTGTTTTTTAAGTCAAGCTAGTGTTGGTTTCCACTTCATAAATGGAATTGAATCACATGCAGTTTATGGTCCTAGGAGCAAGAATTGTTTTCTGGTAAGAAGAGTCACTATTGTGCTCCCATTGCCATACACAGTGCAAATAGCACTTGCGTCTGTTCCCAGCAAGTACAGTGTATTGGACTGAAGAGAAGCTACTGTTCTTGTCAGTTTCCTAAGCAGAGTTGAACTAGATATGGCCCGTGTGTGTAGGAAGCACAGTTCATTTGTTCTGCGCAAGCTCACTGTTCTGGCCTTATAGGAAACACAGTAAAGAAGAAGAGTGCTCCTTTTTCAAAAGCAGACCGTGTTTCTTGTAAGGCAAGCTAGTGTTGGTTTCCACTTCATAAATGGAGTTGAATCACATGCAGTTTATGGTCATACGAACAACAGTTCATTTCTGGTACAAAAGTTACTCTTGTGCTTCCATTGTCATACACAATACATATAGCACTCTCCTCTATTCCCAGCAAGTACAGTGTATTGGATGGAAGCGAAGCTACTGTTTTTGTTAGTTTCCTAGGTATAGTTGAACTAGATATGGCCCGTGTGTGTAGAAAGCACAGTTCTTTTGTTCAGAACAAGCTCACTGTTCTGTCCCTAAGAAAAACACAGTTGAGTAGAAGGGTGCTCCTTTCTCAAAAGTAGAGTGTGTTTCTTTAAGGCTAGCTAGTGTTGGTTTCCTCTCATATACGGAGTTGAATCACATGCAGTTTCTGGTCACATGAGCAAGAGTTGTTTTATGGTAAGGAAAGCCATCAGTGTGCTCCCATTGCCATACACAGTGCAAATAGAACTCGCGTCTCTTTCCAGCCATTATAGTGTATTGGACGGAAGAGAAGTTACTGTTCTTGTCAGTTTCCTAAACAGAGTTTAACTAGATATGGCCCGTTTGTGTAGGAAGCACAGTTCTTTTGTTCTGAGCAAGCTCACTGGTCTGGCTCTACAGGAAACAGATTAGATTTAAAGAGTTCTGCTTTCTCTAAAGCAGAGTGTGCTACTTGTAAGGGGAGCTAGTGTTCATTTCCCCTTCATAAACGGAGTAGAATCACCTGTAGTTTCTGGTCCTGAGAGCCAGAAATATTTTCTGGTAAGGAAAGACAGTAGTGTGCTCCCATTGCCATACACTGTGCAAATAGTACTCACGTCTGTTCCCAGCAAGTACAGTGTATTAGATGGAAGAGATGCTACTGTTCTTCTCAGTTTCTTAAAGAGTTGATCTAGATATGGCCCCTGTGTGTAGGAAACACAGTTCTTTCCTTCTGCGCAAGCTCACTCTTCTGGTCTTATAGGAAACACAGTAGAGTAGAATAGTGCTCCTTTCTCAGAAGCAGAGTGTGTTTCCTGTAAGGCAAGCTAGTGTTGGTTTCCTCTTCATTTACGGAGTTGAATCACATGCAGTTTCTGGTCCTATGAACAACAGTTCTTTTCTGGTAAGGGAAGTCACTATTGTGCTCTCATTGCCATTCACTGGTCAAATAGCACTCGCATTTTTTCCCAGCAAGGACAGTGTATTGGACAGAAGAGAAGCTACTGTTCTTGTCAGTTTTCTAAGCAGAGTTGAACGATATATGGCCCATGTGTGTTGGAAGCACAGTTCTTTTGTTCTTAGCAAGCTTACTGTTCTGACCCTACAGGAAACACAGTAGAGTAGAAGAGTGCTCCTTTCTCTAAAGCAGAGTATGTCTCTTGTAAGGTAAGCTAGTGTTGATTTCCACTTAATAAACAGAGTTGAATCACATGCAGTTTCTGGTCCTACGAGCAAGAGTTGTTTTCTGGTAAGGAAAGTCACTATTGAGCTCCCATTGCCACACACAGTGCAAATAGCACTCGAGTTTGTTCCCAGCATGTACAGTGTATTGGCCCAAAGAGGAGCTACTGTTTTTGTCAGTTTCCTAGGCAGAGTTGAACTAGATATGGCCCGTGTGTGTAGGAAGCACAGTTCTTTTGTTCTGAGCAAGCTCACTGTTCTGGCCCTATAGGAAACAGATTAGAGTTAAAGAGTGCTGCTTTCTATAAAGCAGATTGTGCTACTAATTTTGTTATAAGCAATCTCACTCTTTTTGCTCTATGGGAAACACAGTAGAGTAGATAAGTGCTCCTTTCTCTAAAGCAGAGTATGTTTTTTGTAAGGCAAGCTAGTATTGGTTTCTTCTTCATAAACGGAGTTGAATCACATGCAGTTTCTGGTCCTACAAACAACAATTCTTTTCTGGTAAGTAAAGTCAACATTACGCTCTCATTGGCATACAACATAAAGAAAGCACTTGCGTCTGTTCCCAGCAAGTACAGTGTATTGGATGGAAGAGAAGCTACTGTTCTTGTCAGGTTCCTAAGCAGAGTTGAACTAGATATGGCCCCTGTGTGTAGGAAGTACAGTAATTTTTTTCTGAGCTAGCTCACTGTTCTGGCCCTATAAGAAAAACAGTAGTGTAAAAAAGTGCTCCTTTCTCTAAAGCAGATTGTGTTTCTTGTAAGGTAATCTAGTGTTTTTTTCCCCTTCATAAACGGAGTTGAATCACATGCAGTTTTGTTCCTATGAGCAAGAGTTGTTTTGTTTTGAGTAAGCACACTGTTCTGGCCCTATAGGAAACACAGTAGAGTAGAAGAGTGCTCTTTTCTCCTAAGCAGAGTATGTTTCTTGTAAGGCGAGCTAGTGTTTGTTTCCAATTCATAAACGGAGAGAGAGAGAGACATTGCCAGCTGCCACCATGACAAGCTGCATGTGAAGATCCTGGTAAGCCAGGAGTCATGTGGCAAGGTATAGATTAATGGAAATGGGTTAATTCGTGATAGAAGAAGTAGATAACAAGAAGCCTGCCATGGCCATACAGTTTGTAACCAATATAAGTCTCTGTGTTTACTTGGTCGTGTCTGAGTGGCTGTGGGACTGACAGGTGAGAGAGATTTGCCCTGACTGTGGGCCAGTCAGGAAAACTCCAGCTACAGCACAGTTCTTTTGTTCTGAGCAAGCTCACTGTTCTGGCCCTATAGGAAACAAAGTAGAGTTAAAGAGTGCTCCTTTCTCAAAAGCAGAGTGTGCTACT
This sequence comes from Peromyscus eremicus, assembly GCF_949786415.1. Taxonomy (NCBI): domain Eukaryota; kingdom Metazoa; phylum Chordata; class Mammalia; order Rodentia; family Cricetidae; genus Peromyscus; species Peromyscus eremicus. Next base: position 67,715,630 of record NC_081432.1, read on the forward strand.
TGTAAGTTGATCTAGTGTTGGTTTCCTGTTCATAAACGGAGTAGAATCACATGTAGTTTTTGGTCCTAAGAGCAAGAATTGTTTTCTGGTAAAGAAAGACACTAGTGTGCTCCCTTTGCCATACACTGTATAAATAGCACTCGCATCTGTTCCCAGCAAATACAGTTTATTGGACAAAAGAGAAGCTACTGTTCTTGTCAGTTTCCTAAGCAGAGTTGAACTAGATATGGCCCGTGTATGTAGGAAGCATAGTTCTTTTTTCCTGAGCAAGCTCACTGTTCTGGCCCCATAGGAAACACAGTAGAGTAGAAGAGTGCTCCTTTCTCAAAAGCAGAGTGTGTTTCTTGTAAGGCGAGCTGGTTTTGGTTTACACTTCATAAATGAACTTGAAGCTCAATCAATTTCTGGTAAGAGCAAGAGTTGTTTTCTGGTAAGGAAAGTAACTATTGCGCTCCCATTGCTATACACAGTGCAAATAGCACTCGTGTCTGTTCCCAGCAATTACAGTGTATTAGACAGAAGAGAAGCTACTGCTCTTGACAGTTTCGTATCAGAGTTGAACTAGATATGGCCTCTGTGTTCAGGAAGCACAATTCTTTTCTTCTGCCCAAGCTCACTACTCTGGCCTTATAGGAAACACAGTAGGGAAGAAGAGTGCTCTTTTCTCAAAAGCAGAGTGTGTTTCTTGTAAGGCGAGCTAGCGTTCGTTTCCACTTCATAAACTGAGTTGAATCACATGCAGTTTCTGGTCATACAAACAACAGTTCTTTTCTGGTAAGAAGTCACTATTCCACTCCCATTGTCATATACTGTACAAAAAGCACTCGCGTCTGTTCTCAGCAAGTACAGTGTATTGAACATAAGGGAAGCTACTGTTCTTGTCAGTTTCCTAAGCAGAGTTGAACGATATATGGCCCATATGTGTTCGAAGCACAGTTCTTTTGTTGTGAGCAAGCTCACTGTTCTGTCCCTATAGGAAACACAGTATAGTAGAAAAGTGCTTCTTTCTCAAAAGCAGAGTGTGTTTCTTGTAAGGTGAGCTAGTGTTGGTTTCCATTTCATAAATGGATTTGAATCACATGCAGTTTCTGGTCATACGAGCAAGAGTTGTTTAATGGTAAGGAAAGCCACTAGTGTGCTTCCATTGCCATACACAGTGCAAATAGCACTTGCGTCTCTTTTCAGCAATTATAGTGTATTGGGCAGAAGAGAAGCTACTGTTCTTGTCAAGTTCCTAAGCAGAGTTGAACTAGATATGGCCCCTGTGTGTATGAAGCACAGTTATTTTTTCCTAGCAAGCTCTCTGTTCTTGCCTTATAAGAAAAACAGTAGAGTAGAACAGTGCTCCTTCTCTAAAGCAGAGTGTGTTTCTTGTAAGGTGAGCTAGTGTTGGTTTCCCCTTCATAAATGGAGTTGAATCACATGCAGTTTTGTTCCTATGTGCAAGAGTTGTTTTCTGGTAAGAAAAGTCACTGTCGTTCTCCCATTGCTATACACAGTACAAATACACGCGCCTCTGTTCCCAGCAAGTATAGTGTGTTTGACCGAACAAAAGCTACTGTTCTTGTCAGGTTCCTAAGCAGAGTTGAACTAGATAAGGCCCGTGTGTGTAGGAAGCACAGTTCTTTTGTTCTGAGCAAGCTCAGTGTTCTGGCCCTATAGGAAACAGATTAGACTTTACGAGTGCTCCTTTCTCAAAAACAGAGTGTGCTACTTGTAAGTTGAGCTAGTGTTGGTTTCCTCTTCATAAACGGAGTAGAATCACATGTAGTTTTTGGTCCTAAGAGCAAGAATTGTTTTCTGATAAAGAAAGACACTAGTGTTCTCCCATTGCCATATACTGTGCAAATAGCACTCGCGTCTGTTCCCAGCAAGTACAGTTTATTGGATGAAAGAGAATCTACTGTTCTTGTTAGTTTCCTAAGCAGAGTTGAACGATATATGGCTCCTGTGTGTTGGAAGCACAGTTCTTTTGTTCTGAGCAAGCTCACTCTTCTGGCCCTATAGGAAACACAGTAGAGTAGAAGAATGCTTCTTTTTCAAAATCAGAGTGTGTTTCTTGTAAGGCAAGCTAGTGTTGGTTTCCCCTTCATAAACGGAGTTGAATCACATGCAGTTTCTGATCATACAAACAATAATTCTCTTCTTATACATTAGTCACTATTGTACTCCCATTGCCATACACAGTACAAATACCACTTGTGTCTGTTCCCAGCAAGTACAGGGTATTGGACAGAAGAGAAGCTACTGTTTTTGTCATTTCCCAAGCAGATTTCAACTAGATATGGCCCGTGTGTTTAGCTAGCACAGTTCTTTTGTTGTGAGCAAGCTCACTGTTCTGTGTCTATAGGAAAAACCGTAGAGTAGAAGAGTGCTCCTTTCTCAAAAGCAGAGTGTTTCTTGTAATGGGAGCTAGTGTTGGTTTCCACTTCATAAGTGTAGTTGAATCACATGCAGTTTTTGGTCTTACGATCAAGAGTTGTTTTCTGGTAAGTAAAGTCACTAGTGCGCTCCCATTGCCATACACAGTGCAAATAGCACTTGCATCTGTTCCCATCAATTACAGTGTATTGAATGGAAGAGTATCTACAGTTCTTGTCAGTTTCTGAAGCAGAGTTGAACTAGATATGCCCCGTGTGTGTAGAAAGCACAGTTCTTTTGTTCTGAGCAAGCTCACTGTTCTGGCCCAATAGGAAACACTGTAGTGTAAATGAGTGCTCCTTTCTCAAAAGCGGATTGTGTTTCTTGTAAGGCAAGCTAGTGTTTGTTTCCCCTTCATATACGGAGTTGAATCACATGCAGTTTCTGGTCCTATGGAAAACAGTTCTTTTCTGGTTAGGAAAGTCGGTATTGAGCTCCCATTGACATTCACAGGGCAAAAAGCACTCGCATCTGTTCCCAGCAAATACAGTGTATTGGACAGAAGAGAAGCTACTTTTCTTGTCAGTTTCGTAATCTGAGTTGAACGAGATATGGCCCATGTTTGTTGTAAGCACAGTTGTTTTGTTCTGATCAAGCTCACTATTATGTTCCTACAGGAAACACAGTAGAGTAGAAGAGTGCTCTTTTTCAAAAGGAGAGTGTTGTAGAGAGTCATGCATGGCCGTGCCTCAAAGATGGCGACAGCATTCGGCTTCCACCTTCCCGCTGGCGGGTGTTCTCTAGGATAAACAACTCCTTATTTGTCTTGGGCTTAGAATCTGGCTTGCTTGTTTATATCTGACCCTATAGGCATTGTCCACGTGGCACTATGGGTTGGTTGCCCAGTGGCTATAAAGGGTATGGGCTGGCTTTCCCTGGGGTCAGAAGATTGTTCAAGGTTCCTGAATAAACGGCAGAAAGAAGAACTCAGTGTTTGTCTTCTTTGCTGTTCGAGGTGGTCGCAACAAGTGGTGGCCCGTACGAGAATCCTCAGCCCCTTCATGGAGCTCAGAACTTTTTGCTGTCAGGGTGGTATACCAGTAAGTTCTCAGGTAATTTGGGGAACTGCGATAAAAGCAGATTTCGCTCTCGCAAGAAAACGTAGAGCTGTGACAAAAGGGGATGGGAAAATTAAAGAAAGTGAAAGTAAGTGAAGGAAAAAGTGCTGCTAGTATCATGGGCACAACTTTTTTGCACCCAATTTTTCTAGCTCTTAATGAGCTGCTCCTTTCAAAGAAATTAAAGATTAAGAAGAGTATTTTAGAAAGATTTCTAGAGGAATGTGATGTCGTGGCACCCTGGTTCGCAGTTTCTGGAAACCTCACGGTAGCTTGCTGGGTTGGGCCGTGATCTAGACTTTGCTGCAGAACAAGGGACGCTTAAACATGGGGTAGACCCGTTTGGAAATTAGTGAGAGGGTGTCTCTAAGGCCAGTGCTGCAGTGATGCAGTAGAGAATGGGCAGGCAGCCTTAGAAATGTTGCGGGAGGAAAGATCAGAAAAGGCCATGTCTGCTAAAGCAGTGTCTACCAGAAGTAAAACAAAAAAGGGGCAAGAAAAAACAAGGTTAAATCCTAACCTTTCGGACTTAGAGCGTTCCGAGTCCCCTATCTCTTCCCCTGATTCTGATGATGTAGAGTCATTATGTGAAACCTTGCAGAGCGTGAGAATAAGAAAGAAAATTTGTAGAAATAAAGGAGAAAGAGAAAGAATTAAAGGATGTGAGTCTGAGTGTGGAGCCGCTCCCTCAGCTCCTCCACCGTATCTGGAATCTGCTTCCATGTCTAGAGTTGTCTCTATGCAGAATTCTTTTAACCTGGAGGTTTGGAGACAGGTTAGAACTGAAATGTAGCTAGCTTGCCCAGTGTTTCTCAATGCCCAGACTCAACAGAGATATTATGAACCTTCGGATTTTAAGGTCATCAAGTCTCTAGTGGAATCTGTCTGGACTTATGGCATCACAGCCTCATATACTGTTGCTCAAGTGGAGGCTCTGCACAGATTTTGCATGACTCCATCCGATTGGATGAATCTTGCTCGAGCATGTCTCAGCGCAGGGCAGTATTTAGACTGGAAGGCATTTTTGATAGAATTTGCCAGTGAACAAGCTGCGATTAACAGGGCTGCAGGTGGAGATCAAGCAGCTTTGGATGTAGACATGCTGCTGGGACAAGGCCGATTTGCCAATCAACAAAATGGATATCCACAGCAGGTTTATGACCAGATAAATCAACTAGCAACAAGGGCATGTAAGTCCCTACCTAATAAAGGGGAAGTGAGTGGCAACCTTACTAAGATCCTTCAGGGACCTATGGAATCTTTTTCAGATTTTGTGGCCCACATGGTCGAGGCTGCAGGCAGAATCTTTGGGGACCCAGATGCCGCGATGCCGCTTATAAAGCAGCTAGTTTATGAACAATGTACCAAAGAATGCAAGGCTGCGATCACCCCTTATAAGCACAAAGGTCTAGAAGTATGGATGTAAGTGTGCAGACAATTAGGGTGACCTCTAACTAACGCAGGCCTTGCGGCTGCAGTTATGCAACTTAGTAACAAGAAAGGAGGGAACACTGGGGCATGTTTTTGGTGTGGAAAAATGGGCCATCTCAAACGTAACTGCCCTCAAGGAGGAGGTAACCAAGGAATAGGGAGGACCCAATGCCCTAAACAGCCTAGACTTTGTCCTAGGTGTAAAAAGGGGAAGCATTGGGTGAATGAGTGTAGGTCAGTCAAGGACATAAATGGTCAGCCTGTAACAATGGGCAATCTTTCAAAAAACACACAGTGGGGCCCTTGGCCTCAGGGCCTGCAAATATATGGGGCAGTGGAGAATCAGGAGCAAGGTGGGACCCTGGAGCAGTGGCCAACCCTCCGTCATCAGAGGAACCACGAACAGCCACTACAGGCTCGGCAGGATTGGACCTCCATGCCACCACCAGACTCGTACTGACTCCACAGATGGGAGTACAATTAGTGGAGTCTGATTTTAAAGGCCTTTTGAAGCCGGGCACAGTGGGTTTATTGATAGGAAGATCCTCCACCACCATAAGAGGTCTTAAAGTACACCCAGGAGTGATTGATCCTGATTATACTAGGATTGTGAAAATTATGGTTGAGTCTTCAAAAGGAATTACTGCCATTTCACCAGGTGATAGGATTGCACAACTAGTTTTATTACACAGTTTACATGAGTCCTATCCAGCCGTTGATTGAAACAGAGGAAATAAAGGCTTCGGATCCACAGGGACAGATTTAACTTTTCTGCCCCTTGATTTAGATCAAAGACCCCCCTTGCAATTAACTATTAATGGTACCAAGATAACGGGACTCCTGAACACTGGTGCAGATCAGAGCATCATTGCCCGTAAAGACTGGCCCCGTGGGTGGCCAGTGCAAGTCTCCTCTCAAACTCTACAAGGGCTAGGATATACCAATTCACCAGATATTAGTGCAGGACAATTACAGTGGCAGGATGAAGAGGACCATTCGGGTGTTATGCAACCCTACGTCCTCGAGCTTCCAGTGTCCTTTGGGGAAGGGATCTTATGCAATCTATGGAATTCAAATTGAGTAACGAATATTTTAAGGAGTCTCAGGAAATTATGATGAAGATGGGATGTCATCCTAGGTTTGGTTTGGGGAAGTTCCTCCAAGGCAGAAAAGATCCAGTTCAGGCGCAGAGTAGACCACCTAGGCAGGGATTGGGTTTTTCATAGGGGCCACTGAGGAAGGAATTCTCATTTCATGGAAGACAGAGGATCTGGTATGGGTACCTCAGTGGCCACTTTCCTCTGAAATGTTATCAGCGGCAGAAGAGCTAGAAAAAGAACGACCCTCTGTGTCCCCTTGGAATACACCTGTGCAATATTTTGGAGTGTCACCCAAAGAACTCATTACATCATATGATAGCAATCAAATTAGAATATTAACTGCCACAATAGATGCATGGGCCATATTGCATTGTTCATTTTCAGGGTCCATTGATTGTCATTTCCCTAAACATCCCTTGTTAACCTTTTTCAAGGAACATCCGGTGGTGTTTCCCAAAGTGACTGCTGCTCAACCCATTGTGGGAGCAAGCATTATTTTTACAGATGGTTCTAAAACTGGTGCTGGAGCATATATGGTGGATAATGGGACACTGGTCATACATCAATTTTCCCCAGGGACACCACAACAGGTGGAGCTGCAAATTGTTTCAGAAGTTTTTAAAGCTTGCCCTTTTCCTTTTAATTTGATATCAGATTCCTGCTATGTTGTTAATGCTTTGAAATATCTTGAATGTGCAGGACTGATTAAACCCTCTACTTCTGTGAGCTCCTTATTTCAGCAATTACAAAGTTTGATTTGGCTACATAAACATCCATTCTTTGTTCAGCACGTATGTGCTCATACAAGATTGCCTGGTCCTTTAGCTAAAGGCAATGACATAGTAGATCAGTGTACCCAACAAGTGTGGATGTTTATGGCTTCAGCTATACAGCAAGCTTCTGATTTTCATAAAGAATTCCACGTGAATGCACACACGTTGCAGGCTAAATTTTCCCTTTCCCATGCGAATGCGTGCCAAGTAGTCATGGATTGTCCTCAATGTGTTATTTTTTATCATCCCCCTAGTTTGGGAATCAACCCCCGTGGTTTACATGCCTTAAAAGTTTGGCAAATGGATGTTATACATATCCCTGACTTTGGGCGCCTCAAATACGTGCATGTCTCTGTGGATACTTGTTCAAGGATTATACATGCCTCACCTATGACTGGGGAGAAAGAATTGAATGTCATTTCCCACTGTCTGGAAGCCTGAGCAGCATGGGGAAAACCTCAGCAATTAAAGACTGATAATGGGCCGGCGTATACAGGACAGAAATTTAATTTCGTCTGTCAGCTCATGGATGTGCAGTTAACACACAGTCTCCCTTATAATCCTCAAGGCCAAGGCATTGTGGAGCGTGCGCATCGGTCCCTCAAAGAAATTCTTCAAAAACAAAAAGGGAGAATAGGCTGTGACCGAACTCCAAGAGAAAGAATCTCTCTGGCATTATTCACCTTAAATTTTTTGAATTGAGATGCCTCGGGAAGTTCATCAGCAGATAGACATCATAATCCACACAGCCCTATGAAGGGCATGGTGAAGTGGAAAGATATACTCATGGGTAGCTGGCATGGCCCTGATCCCGTGCTGACATGGGCACAAGGTTTTGTTTCTGTTTTCCCACAGGACTGGCTAGACCCTGTCTGAGTACCTCAACGATTGGTGCGATGGACCCCTCAGACAGTGAGACGTGATGACACTCCAGAAGCTGATGTGCCTGATCCTGATAGCCCTGATTCTGACAAGCGTGCCAGCAGGAGCAGCTGAGGATTGACTACTCTGGGCTCTTATAAAAGCCTGGCCATACCCTTTACCCATAACATCACATTCTAGTGTATTGCTTTTTATTTTTGAGTTGACGTGCTGCAGGAGCCTGACCCAGTTCCTGCGCAATGAGATCATTGCGGTCAACTCCACCCGTGTGCACCTGGCCTCCACTGCGGAAATGATGTCTTGGCTGCGGAATTCTATCACCTTTTAAAAAGAGTGGGTGGGATTAGGTGCTCTGGCAGGCCTACTGGTACTTGTCTCCCTGATGTGATTGTGATGCATTGTTCGTTTAAGGGTTTCTCAGCAGCGCAATGCAGCCATGATTATCCAAGCCTTTACAGCCACAGAGGATGGACAGTCTCCAAAGGCCTGGCTGGCCGCATTAAAAGCTTGATCGCGTAGGATGCAGGGCTAGTGCACTGCACTTGGGTCTAGCTGTATTGCAAAACCCAAGAAGAGCAAGTCTAATTGCATGTGGGTTGATACCCTAATTCCCACCTCTGCAAAAAAGGGTATTAGACGGGTCAAGTGTTCTCTGGGTGGATGACACCTAGACTAACACCAGTACAATATCCAAGTTGTATTTTGGCAGAGATAAGACCTCTGCTCTTGCCTGCTGCTTAAAACAAAAAAGGGGAAATTGTAGAGAGCCGTGCATGGCCGCGCCTCAAAAATGGCACCGGGGACCGGCTTCCGCCTTCACGATGGCAGGTGTTCTGTGGGATAAACAACTCCTAATTTGGCTTGGGCATAGAATCAGGCTTGCTTGCGTATGTCTGACCCTATAGGCATTGTTCACGTGGCACTACGGGGTTGGTTGCCCAGTGCCTATAAAGGGCATGGGCTGGCTTTCCCCAGGGTCAGAGGATGGTTCAAGGTTCCTGAATAAAAGCCAGAAAGAAGAGCTCGGTGTTGTGTCTTCCTTGCTGGTCGAGGTGGTCGCAACAGAGTGTGTTTCTTGTAAGGCGAGCTAGTGTTGGTATCCACTTCATAAACGGAGTTGAATCACATGCAGTTTCTGGTTTTACAAGCAAGAGTTGGTTTCTGGAAAGGAGGGTCACTATTGAGCTCCCTTTGCCATACACGGTGCAAATGGCACTCGCGTCGGTTCCCAGCAAATACAGTGTATTGGTCGGAAGAGAAGGTACTGTTCTTCTCAGTTACCTAAGAGGAGTTAAACTAGATATGGCCCGTGTGTGAAGGAAGCACAGTTCTTTTGTTCTGAGCAAGCTCACTGTTCTGGCCCTACTGGTATCACAGTAGAGTAGAAGAGTGCTCTTTTCTCTAAAGCAGAGTGTTTTTCTAGTAAGGTGAGCTAGTGTTTGTTTCTCATTCATAAAGGGAGTTGAATCACATGCAGTTTCTGGTCCTATGAACAAGAGTTGTTTTCTGGTAAGGAAAGTCACTATTGTGCTCCTATTGCCATACACAGTAGAAGTAGCACTCGCAATTTTTCCTAGTAATTACTGTGTATTGGACTGAAGAGAAGCTACTCTTCTTGTCAGTTTCCTAAGTAGAGTTGAACTAGATATGGCCCATGTGTTTAGAAAGCACAGTTCTTTGTTCTGAGCAAGCTCACTTTTATAGCCCTATCGGAAACACAGTAGAGTAGAAGAGTGCTCTTTTCTCAAAAGGAGAGTGTGTTTGTAGTTAATCTAGCTACTGTTAGATTCCCATTATTAAACAGTGTTGAATCACATGCATTTTCTGGTCAATGAACAAGAGTTGTTTTCTGGTAAGGAAAGTCACTATTGTGCTCCCATTGCCATACACAGTATAAATAGCACTCGATTCTGTTCCAACAAGTACAGTGTGTTGGACTGAAGAGAAGCTACTGTTCTTGTCAGTTACCTTATCAGAGTTGAACTAGATATGTCCCGTGTGTGTAGGAAGCACAGTTCTTTTGTTCTGAGCAAACTCACTGTTCTGGCCCTTTTGGAAACACAGTGGAGTAGAAGAGTGCTCTTTTCTCAAAAGCAGAGGGTGTGTCTCATAAGGCGAGCGACTGTTTGTTTCCCATTCACTAATGGAGTTGAATGAGATGCAGTTTCTGGTCCTACAAACAAGAGTTGTTTTCTGGTAAGGAAAGTCACTATTGTGATCCCATTGCCCTACAGAGTGCAAATAGCACTCATGTCTGTTCCCAGCAAGTACAGTGTATTGGACTGAAGAGAAGCTACTGTTCTTGTCAGTTTACTAAGCAGAGTTGATGTAGATATGGCTCATGTGTGCAGGAAGCACAGTTCTTTTTTTCTGAGCAAGCTCACTGTTCTGGCCATATAGGAAACAGTGTAGAGTAGAATAGTGCTCTTTTCTGAAAAGCAAAGTGTGTTTCTTCTAAGGTGAGCTAGTGGTTGTTTTCTATTTATATACGGAATTGAATCACATGCAGTTTCTGGTCCTACGAACAAGAGTTGTTTTCTGTTAAAAAAAGTCACTATTGCATTCCCATTGCCGTATACAGTGCAAATAGCACTCGCGTCTGTTCCCAGAAAGTACAGTGTATTGGACTGAAGAGAAGCTACTGTTCTTGTCAGTTACATTAGAGGAGTTGAACTAGATATGTTCCGTGTGTTTAGGAAGCACAGTTCTTTTGTTCTGAGCAAGCTTTCTGTTCTGGCCCTACTGGAAACACAGTAGAGTATAAGAGTGCTCTTTTATCTAAAGCAGAGTGTTTTTCTAGTAAGGTGAGCTAGTGTTTGTTTCCCATTCATAAAGCGAGTTGAATCATATGCATTTTCTGGTCCTATGAACAAGAATTGTTTTCTGGTAAGGAAAGTCACTATTGTACTCTTATTGCCATACACAGTCCAAATAGCACTCACGTCTGTTCCCAGCAAGTACAGTGTATTGGACTGAAGAGAAGCTACTGTTCTTGTCAGTTACCTAAGAGGAGTTGAACTAGATATGGCCCGTGTGTAGGAAGCACAGTTCTTTTGTTCTGAGCAAGCTCACTGTTCTGGCCATATAGTAATCAGTGTAGAGTAGAAGAGTTCTCTCTTCTCAAAAGCAGAGTGTGTTTCTTGTAAGGCGAGCTAGTGTTTGTTTCCCATTCCAAAATGGAGTTGAATTACAGGGAATTGAAGGTCCTACGAACAAGAGTAGATTTCTGATAAGGAAAGTCACTATTTAGCTCTCATTGTCATACACAGTACAAATAGCACTCGCTTCTGTTCCCAGAAAGTACAATGTATTGGAGTGACAAGAAACTACTGTTCTTGTCAGTTTCCAAAGCAGAGTTGTACTAGATATGGCTCATGTGTGTAAGGAGCAAAGTTCTTTTGTTCTGAGCACGCTCACTCTTCTGGCCCAATAGGAAACACCGTAGAGTAGAAGAGTGCTCTTTTCTCAAAAAGAGAGTGTAAGGGGCTGGTGTTCGTTTCCCATTCATAAACAGAGTTGAATAACACGCAGTTTCTGGTCCTATGACAAGAGTTGTTTTCTGGTAAGGAAAGGCAATATTGTGCTCCCTTTGCCATACACAGTGCGAATAGCACTCACGTCTGTTCCTAGCAAGTAAAGTGTATTGGACTGAAGAGAAGCTACTGTTCTTTCAGTTTCATAAGCAGAGTTGAACTAGATATGGCCCATGAGTGTAGGAAGCACAGTTTTTTTGTTCTGAGCAAGCTCACTGTTCGGGCCCAATAGGAAACAGAAGAGTAGAAGAGTGCTCTTTTATCAAAAGCAGAGTGTGTTTCTTGTAAGGTGACCTAGTGTTTGTTTCCCATCCATAAACTGAGTTAAATCCCATGCAGTTTCTGGTCCTAGGAACAAGGGATGTTTTCTGGTAAGGAAAGTCACTATTGTGCTCCCATTGCCATACAGAGTGTAAATAGCACTCAATTCTGTTCCAACAAGTACAGTGTGTTGGACTGAAGAGAAGCTACTGTTCTTGTCAGTTACCTTATCAGAGTTGAACTAGATATGGCCCGTGTGTGTAGGAAGAACAGTTCTTTTGTTCAGAGCAAGCTCACTGTTCTGTCCCTTTTGGAAACAGAGTAGAGTAGAAGAGTGCTCTTTTCTCAAAAGCAGAGTCTGTTTCTCATAAGCGAGCTAGTGTTTGTTTCCCATTCAATAACGGAGTTGAATCACATGCTGTTTCTGGTCCTATGAACAAAAGTTTTTTTTCTGGTAAGGAAAGTCACTATTTTGATCCCATTGCCCTACAGAGTGCAAAGAGCACTCGCGTCTGTTCCCAGCAAGTACAGTGTATTGGACTGAAGAGAAGCTACTGTTCTTGTCAGTTTCCTAAGCAGAGTTGATCTTTTTATGGCCCGTGTGTGTAGGAAACACAGTTCTTTTGTTCTGAGCAAGCTCACTGTTCTAGCCCTATAGGAAACACAGTAGAGTAGAATAGTGCTCTTTTCTCTAAAGTAGAGTGTGTTTCTAGTTAGGCTAGCTCATTTTTGTTTCCCATTCATAAATGGAGTTGAATCACATGCAGTTTCTGGTCCTATGAACAAGAGTTGTTTTCTGGTAAGGAAAGGCAATATTGGGCTCTTATTGCCATACACAGTGTAAATAGCACTCATGTCTGTTCCCAGAAAGTACAGTGTATTGGACTAAAGAGAAGCTACTGTTCTTGTCAGTTACTTAAGCAAATTGAACTAGATATGACCCATGTGTGTTGGAAGCACAGTTCATTTGTTCTGAGAGAGCTCACTGATCTGGCCTTATAGGAAACACAGTAGAGTAGAAGAGTGCTCTTTTTTCAAAAGAAAAAGTGTGTTTCTAATTAGGCGAGCTAGTGTTTGTTTCCATTCATAAACAGAGTTGAATCACATGCAGTTTCTGCTCCTACGAACAAGAGTAGATTTCTGGTAAGGAAAGTCACTATTGTGCTCCCATTGCCATACACAGTACAAATAGCACTCGTGATTGTTCCCAGCAATTACAGTGTATTGGACTGAAGAGAAGCTACTCTTCTTGTCAGTTTCCTAAGCAAAGTTGAACTAGATATGGCCCATGTGTTTAGGAAGCACAGTTCTTTTGTTCTGAGCAAGCTCACAGTTCTGGCCCTATTGGAAACACAGTAGTGTAGAAGAGTGCTCTTTTCTCAAAAGCAGAGTGTGTTTCTAGTTAGTCCAGCTATTGATTGTTTCCCATTAATAAATGGAGTTGAATCACATGCAGTTTCTGTTCAACAAACAAGAGTTGTTTTCTGGTAAGGAAAGTCACTATTGCACTCCCATTGCCATACACAGTGTACATAGCACTCGCATCTGTTCCCAGAAAGTACAGTGTATTGGACTGAAGAGAAGCTAATGTTCTTCTCAGTTACCTAAGTGGAGTTGAACTAGATATGGCCCGTAGTGTAGGAAGCACAGTTCTTTTGTTCTGAGCAAACTCACTGTTCTAGCCCTATAGGAAACACAGTAGAGTAGAATAGTGCTCTTTTCTCTAAAGTAGAGCGTGTTTCTAGTTAGGCTAGCTAATTTTTGTTTCCCATTCATAAATGGAGTTGAATCACATGCAGTTTCTGGTCCTATGAACAAGAGTTGTTTTCTGGTAAGGAAAGGCAATATTGGGCTCTTATTGCCATACACAGTGTAAATAGTGCTCATGTCTGTTCCCAGAAAGTACAGTGTATTGGACTAAAGAGAAGCTACTGTTCTTGTCATTACTTAAGCAAAGTTGAACTAGATATGGCCCATGTGTTTAGGAAGCACAGTTCTTTTGTTCTGAGCAAGCTCACTGTTCTGGCCCTATTGGAAACACAGTAGTGTAGAAGAGTAGTCTTTTCTCAAAAGCAGAGTGTGTTTCTAGTTAGTCCAGCTATTGATTGTTTCCCATTAATAAATGGAGTTGAATCACATGCAGTTTCTGTTCAACGAACAAGAGTTGTTTTCTGGTAAGGAAAGTCACTATTGCACTCCCATTGCCATACAGAGTGTAAATAGCACTCAATTCTGTTCCAACAAGTACCGTGTGTTGGACTGAAGAGAAACTACTGTTCTTGTCAGTTACCTTATCAGAGTTGAACTAGATATGGCCCGTGTGTGTAGGAAGAACAGTTCTTTTGTTCAGAGCAAGCTCACTGTTCTGTCCCTTTTGGAAACAGAGTAGAGTAGAAGAGTGCTCTTTTCTCAAAAGCAGAGTCTGTTTCTCGTAAGCGAGCTAGTGTTTGTTTCCCATTCAATAACGGAGTTGAATCACATGCTGTTTCTGGTCCTATGAACAAAAGTTTTTTTTCTGGTAAGGAAAGTCACTATTGTGATCCCATTGCCCTACAGAGTGCAAAGAGCACTCGCGTCTGTTCCCAGCAAGTACAGTGTATTGGACTGAAGAGAAGCTACTGTTCTTGTCAGTTTCCTAAGCAGAGTTGATCTTTTTATGGCCCGTGTGTGTAGGAAACACAGTTCTTTTGTTCTGAGCAAGCTCACTGTTCTAGCCCTATAGGAAACACAGTAGAGTAGAATAGTGCTCTTTTCTCTAAAGTAGAGTGTGTTTCTAGTTAGGCTAGCTCATTTTTGTTTCCCATTCATAAATGGAGTTGAATCACATGCAGTTTCTGGTCCTATGAACAAGAGTTGTTTTCTGGTAAGGAAAGGCAATATTGGGCTCTTATTGCCATGCACAGTGTAAATAGCGCTCATGTCTGTTCCCAGAAAGTACAGTGTATTGGACTAAAGAGAAGCTCCTGTTCTTGTCAGTTTCCTAAGCAGCATTGGACTAGATATGGCTCATGTGTTTAGGAAGTAAATTTCCTTTGTTCTGAGCAAGCTCAGTCTTATGGACCTAGAGAAAACACAGTAGAGTAGATGAGTGCTCTTGTCTCAAAAGCAGTGTGTTTTTCTCTTAGGCAAGGTAGTGTTTTTTCCCATTCATAAATGGAGTTCAATCACATGCAGTTTCTGGTCAACTAACAAGAGTGGTTTTCTGGTAAGGAAAGTCACTATTGTGATCCCATTGCCCTACACAATGCAAACAGCACTCGTGTCTGTTCCCAGCAAGTACAGTGTACTGGACTGAAGAGAAGCTACTGTTCTTGTCAGTTTCCTAAGCAGAGTTGATCTATACATGGCCCGTGTGTGTAGGAAGCACAGTTCTTTTTTTCTGAGTAGCCATATACGAAACAGTGTAGAGTAGAATAGTGCTCTTTTCTGAAAAGCAGAGTGTGTTTATTCTAAGATGAGCTAGTGTTTGTTTTCTTTTCATATATGGAGTTGAATCATGTGCAGTTTCTGTTCCTACGATCAAGAGTTGTTTTCTGTTAAGGAAAGTCACTATTGCATTCCCATTGCCATACACAGTGCAAATAGCACTCACGTCTGTTCCCAGCAAGTAGAGTGTATTGGATGAAGAGAAGCTACTATTCTTGTCAGTTTCTTGAGCAGAGCTGAACTAGATATGGCCCGTGTTTGTAGGAAGCACAGTTCTTTTGTTCTGAGCAAGCTCACTCTTCTGGCCCTATAGGAAACACAGGAGAGTAGAAGAGTGCTCTTTACCCAAAAGCAGAGTGTGTTTCCTGTAAGGAGAGCTAGTGTTTGTTTCCCATTTATAAGTGGAGTTGAATCACGTGCAGTTTCTGGTCCTATGAAGAAGAGTTTTTTTTCTGGTAAGGAAAGTCACTATTGTGCTCACTTTGCCATACACAGTGTAAAAGCACTCCTGTCTGTTCCCAAAAAGTACAGTGTATTGTACTGAAGAGAAGATAATGTTTTTGTCAGTTTCCTAATCAGAGTTGAACTAGATATGGCCAGTGTGTAGGAAGAGCAGTTTTTTTGTTCTGAGCTAGCTTACTGTTCTGGCCATATAGGGAACAGAGTAGAGTAGGATAGTGCTCTTTTCTCAAAAGCAGAGTGTGTTTCTTGTAAGGCGAGCTAGTGTTTGTTTCCCATTTTTAAACGGAATTGAATCACATGCAGTTTCTGCTTCTATGAACAAGAGTTGCTTTCTGTTAAGGAAAGTCACTATTGCACTCCCATTGCCATACACAGTGCAAATAGCACTCGCGTCCCTTTACAGCAAGCAAAGTGTATTGGACTGCATGAAGCTACTGTTCTTGTCAGTTTCCTAAGCGGAGCTGAACTAGATATGGCCCATGTGTGTAGGAACCACAATTCTTTTGTTCTGAGCAAGTTCAGTGTTCTGGCCCTTTAGGAAACACATTAGAGTAGAAGAGTGCTCTTTTCTCAAAAGCAGAGTATATTTCCTGTAATGCGAGCTAGTGTTTTTTTCCCTTTCAGAAATCAGAGTTGAATCACATGCAGTTTCTGTTCCTACAAACAAGAGTTGTTTTCTGGTAAGGAAAGTCACTATTTTGTTCCCATTGCCATATACAGTGCAAATAGCACTCACGTCTGTTCCCAGCAAGTACAGTGTATTGGACTGAAGAGAAGCTACTGTTCTTGTCAGTTTCCTAAGCAGAGTAGAACTAGATATGGCCGTGTGTGTAGGAAGCACAGTTCTTTTGTTCTGAGCAAGTTCACAGTTCTGGCCCTGTAGGAAACACAGTAGACTAGAAGAGTGCTCTTTTCTCAAAAGCAGAGTGTGTTTCTTGTAAGTCGAGCTACTGTTGGTTTCCACTTCATAAATGGAGTGGAATCACATGAAGATTCTGTTCCCATGAGCAAGAGTTGTTTTCTGGTAAGGAAAGTCACTATTGTGCTCCCATTGCCATACACAGTGCAAATAGCACTAGGGTCTGTTCCCAGCATGTACAGTGTATTGGACTGAAGAGAAGCTACTGTTCTTGTCAGGTTCCTAAGCAGAGTTGAACTAGATATGATCCATGTGTGTAGGAAGCACATTTCTTTTGTTCTGAGCAAGCTCACTGTTCTGGCCCTATTGGAAACACAGTAGAGCAGAAGAGTGCTCCTTTCTCAAAAGCAGCATGTGTTTCTTGTAAGGCAAGCTAGTGTTAGTTTCCACTTCATAAATGAGGTTGCATCACATGTAGTTTCTTGTCCTATGAGCAATAGTTGGTTTCTGGTAAGGAAATTCACTATTGTGCTCCCATTGCCATATAAAGTGCAAATAGCACTCATGTCTGTTCCCAGGAAGCCAGTGTATTGTTCAAAAGTGAAGCTACTGTTCTTGTCAGTTTCCTTGTCTGAGATGAATTAGATATGGGTCGTGTGTGTAGGGAGCACAGTTATTTTTTTCTGAGCAAGCTCACTCTTCTGGCCCTATAGGAAACACTGTAGAGTAGAAGAGTGCTCCTTTCTCACCATAGAGAGTGTTTTTTGTGTGGCGAGCTAGTGTTGGTTTCCACTTCATAAATGCAGTTGTATCACATGTGGTTTCTGGTGCTGAAGCAAGAGTTGGTTTCTGGTAAGGAAATTCACTATTGCACTCCCTTTGCCATATACAGTGCAAATAGTACTCATGTCTGTTCCCAGCATGTACAGTGTATTGGACAGAAGCGATGCTGCTGTTCTTGTCAGTTTCCTAACACAGTTGCACTAGATATGGCCCCAGTGTGTAGAAAGCACAGGTTTTTTTTTTTTGTGAGCAAGCTCAGTGTTCTGTCTCTATAGGAAACACAGAAGAGTAGAAGAGTGCTCCTCTCTCAAAAGCAGACTCTGCTTTTTGTAAGGGGTATAGTATTGGTTTCCCCTTCATAAACGTAGTTGAATCACATGCATTTTCCGGTCATGAGAGCAAGAGTTGTTTTCTAGTAAGGAAAACCCATAGTGTGCTCTCATTGCCAAACACAGTGCAAATAGCACTGGCGTCTGTTCCCAGAAACTTCAGTGTTTTGGACAGAAGAGAATGCACTGCTCTTGTCAGTTTCCTAACAGAGTTGAACTAGATACGGCTCCTGTGTGTAGGAAGCACAATTCCTTTGTTCTGTGGAAGCTCACTGTTCTGGCCTTAAAGGAAACACAGTAGAGTAGAAGAGTGCTCTTTTCTCAAAAGCAGAGTGTGTTTCTTGGACGGTGAGCTAGTGTTTGTTTCCCAGTCCTAAATGGAGTTGAATCCCATGCAGTTTCTGGTCCTACGAACAACAGTTCTTTTCTGGTACGAAAGTCACTATTGCGCTCCCATTGCCATACACAGTGTAAATAGATTGCATGTCTGTTCCCAGCAAGTACAGTGTATTGGTCGGAAGAGAAGCTACTGTTCTTGTCAGTTTCCTAAGCAGAGTTGAACTAGTCATAACCATTGTGTAAGAAGCACAGTTATTTTTTCTGAGCAAACTCACTGTTCTGGCTCTAAAGGAAACACTATGGAGTAGAAAAGTGCTCTTTTTGTAAAAGCAGAGTGTGTTTCTTGTAAGAGAAGCTAGTGTTGGTTTCCCCTTCATATAAGGAGTTGAATCACATGCAGTTTGTGGTCCTACAAACAACAGTTATTTTCTGGTAAGGAAAGTCACTATTGTACACCCATTTATATAAACTGGTTAAATAGCAATCACGTCTGCTCTCAGCAAGTACAGTGTATTGGATGGAAGAAAGGCTACTGTTTTTATCAGTTTCCTCACCAGAGTTGATCTAGATATGGCCTTTGTGTGTAGAAAGTACAGTTCATTTGTTCTGAGTAAGCTCACTGTTCTGGCCCTATAGGAAACACAGTAGAGTAGAAGAGTGCTCTTTTCTCAAAAGCAGAGTGTGTTTCTAGTTAGGCGAGCTAGTGTTTGTTTCCCATTCATAAACGGAGTTGAATCACATGCCGATTCTGGTCCTACGAGCAAGAGTTGTCTTCTGGTAAGGAAAGTCACTATTGCCCTCCCATTGCCTTACACAGTGCAAATAGCACTCACGTCTGTTACCAGCAAATACAGTGTATTGTACTGAAGAGAAGCTACTGTTCTTGTCAGTTTCTAAGCAGAGTGGAACTAGATATGGCCCATGTGTGTAGGAAGCACAGTTCTTTTGTTCTGAGCAAGCTCACTGTTCTGTCCATATAGGAAACACAGTAGAGTAGAAGAGTGCTCTTTTTTCAAAAGCAGAGTGTGTTTCTAGTAAGGCGAGCTAGTGTTTGTTTCTCATTCATAAACCGAGTTGAATCACATGCAGTTTCCGGTGCTATGAACCAGAGTTGTTTTCTGGTAAGGAAAGTTACTATTGCACTCACATTGCCATATACAGTGTACATAGCACTCACGTCTGTTCCCAGAAAGTACAGTGTATTGGACTGAAGAGAAGCTAATGTTCTTCTCAGTTACCTAAGTAGAGTTGAACTAGATATGGCCCGTGTGTGTAGGAAGCACATTTCTTTTGTTCTGAGCAAGCTCACTGTTCTAGACCTATAGGAATCACAGTAGAGTATAAGAGTGCTCTTTTTTTCTAAAGCAGAGTGTGTTTCTAGTTAGGCTAGCTGTTTTTTGTTTCCCCTTCATAAACGGAGGTGAATCACATGCAGTTTCTGGTCCTCTGAGCAAGAGTTGTTTTCTGGTAAGGAAAGTCAGTATCGAGCTCCCATTGCCATACACAATGCAAATAACATTCGAATCTGTTCCCAGCAAGTACGGTGTATTGGACTAAAGAGAAGCTACTGTTCTTGTCAGTTTCCTAAACAGCATTGGACTAGATATGGCTCATGTGTTTAGGATATAAATTTATTTTGTTCTGAGCAAGCTCAGTCTTCTGGACCTAGAGAAAACACAGTAGAGTAGATGGGTGTTCTTGTCTGAAAAACAGTGTGTTTTTCTCTAAGGTTAGCTAGTGTTTTTTTTTTCCATTCATAAACGGAGTTCAATCACATACAGTTTCTGGTCAATGAACAAGAGTGGTTTTCTGATAAGGAAAGTCACTATTGTGCACCCATTGCCCTACACAGTGCAAACAGCACTTGCGTCTGTTCCCAGCAAGTACAGTGTATTGGAATGAAGAGAAGCTACTGTTCTTGTCAGTTTCCTAAGCAGAGCTGAACTAGATATAGCCTATGTGTGTAGGAAGCACAGTTCTTTTGTTCTGAGCAAGCTCACTGTTCTGGCCATGTAGGAAAGAGAGTAGAGTAGATTAGTGCTCTTTTCTTAAAAGCAGAGTGTGTTTCTTCTAAGGCGAGCTAGTGTTTGTTTTCCGTTCATGTAGGGAGTTGAATCACATGCAGTATCTGGCCCTAAAAACAAGAGTTGTTTTCTGTTAAGGAAAGTCACTGTTGTGCTCCCATTTCCATACACAGTGCAAATAGCACTCGTGTCTGTTCCCAGAAAGTACAGTGTATTGGACTGAAGAGAAGCTACTGTTCTTGTCAGTTTCCTAAGGGGAGTTGAACTAGATATGGCCCATTTGTGTAGGAAGCAGAGTTCTTTTGTTCTGAGCAAGCTCACTGTTCTGGCCCTGTAGGTACAAAGTAGAGTAGAAGAGTGCTCTTTTCTCTAAAGCAGAGTGTTTTTATAATAAGGCGAGGTAGTGTTTCTTTCCCATTCCTAAACAGATTTGAATCACATGCAGTTTCTTGTCCTATGAACAAGTGTTTTTTTCTCGGAAGGAAAGTCACTATTGTGCTCACATTGCCATACACAGTATAAAGAGCACTCGCGTCTGTTCCCAAAAAGTACAGTGTATTTTACCAAAAAGAAGATACTGTTTTTGTCAGTTTCCTAATCAGAATTGAACTAGATATGGCCCGTGTGTGTAGGAAGCACAGTTCTTTTGTTCTGAGCTAGCTTACTGTTCTGGCCATATAGGAAACAGAGTAGAGTAGAAAAGTGCTCTTTTCTCAAAAGCACAGTGTGTTTTGTGTAAGGCGAGCTAGTGTTTGTTTCCATTCCTAAACGGAATTGAATCACATGTAGTTTCTGCTTCTACGAACAAGAGTTGCTTTCTGGTAAGGAAAGTCACTATTGCACACCCATTGCCATACACAGTGCAAATAGCACTCGCGACTCTTTATACCAATTAAAGTGTATGGAACTGCAGAGAAACTACAGTTCTTGTCACTTTCCTAAGCAGAGTTGAACTAGATATGGCCCATGTGTGTAGGAACCACAGTTCTTTTGTTCTGAGCAAGCTCAGTGTTCTGGCCCTTTAGGAAACACATTAAAGTAGAAGTGTGCTCTTTTCTCAAAAGAAGAGTACGTTTCCTGCAAGGCGAGCTATTTTTTTTTCCCTTTCAGAAATTGGAGTTGAATCACATGCAGTTTCTTTTCCTACGAACAAGAGCTGTTTTCTGGTAAGGAAAGTCACTATTTTGTTCCCATTGCCATACACAGTGCAAATAGCACTCGCATCTGTTCCCAGCAAGTCCAGTGTATTGGATTGAAGAGAAACTACTGATTTTGTCAGTTTCCTAAGCAGAGTGGAACTAGATAGCGCCCGTGTGTGTAGGAAGCACAGTTCTTTTGTTCTGAGCAAGCTCACTGTTCTGGCCCTGTAGGAAACACAGTAGAGTAGAAGAATAATCTTTTCTCAAAAGCAGAGTACGCTTCTAGTAAGTGATTAGTGTTTGTTTCCAATTTATAAGTGGAGTTGAATCGCATATAGTTTTTGGTCCTATGAACAAGTGTTGTTTTCTGATGTGGATAGTCACTATTGTGCTTCTATTGCCAAACACAGTGCAAATAGCACTCTCTTCTGTTCCCAGCAAGTATAGTCTATTAGACTGAAGAGAAGCTACTGTTCCTGTCATTTTCTTAAGCAGAGTTGAACTAGATATGGCCCATGTGTGCAGAAAGCACAGTTCTTTTGTTCTGAGCAAGCTCACTGTTCTGGTCCTATACAAAACACAGTAGAGTAGAAGAGTGCTCTTTTTCAATATCAGAGTGTGTTTCTTGTAAGGCGAGCTAGTGTTTGTTTCCCATTCCTAAACGGAGATGAATCACATGCAGTTTCTGGTTTTAAGAACAAGAGTTGTTTTTTGGTAAGGAATGTCACTATTGTGCTCCCATCACCATATACAGTACATATAGCACTCACGTTTGTTCCCAGCAAGTACAGTGTATTGGACTGAAGAGAAACTACTGTAATTGTCAGTTTCCTAAGCAGAATTGAACTAGATATGGCCCAAGTATGTTGGAAGCATACATCATTTGTTCTGAGCAAGCTCACTCTTCTGGCCCTATAGGAAACAGACTAGAGTAGAAGAGTGCTCTTTTCTCAAAAGCAGAGGGTGTTTCTAGTATGGCGAGATAGCGTTTGTTTCCCATTTATAAACGGATTTGAATCACATGCAGGTTCTGGTCCTATGAGCAAGAGTTGTTTTCTGGTAAGGAAAGTCTCTGTTGAGCTCCCATTGGGATACACAGTGAAAATAGCACTCGGGTCTACTCCCAGCAAGTACAGTGTATTGGACTGAAGAAAAGCTACTGTTCTTGTCAGTTTCCTAAGCATAGTTGAATAGATATGGCCCATGTGTGTAGGAAGCACAGTTCTTTTGTTCTGAGCAAACTCACTGTTCTGGTGCTTTAGGAAACAGAGTAGAGTAGAAGAGTCCTCTTTTCTCAAAAGCAGAGTGTGTTTGTAGTAAGGCGAGCCAGGGTTTGTTTCACGTTCATAAACGGAGTTGAATCACATGCAGAATCTGTTCCTACAAGCAAGAGTTGTTTTCTGGTAAGAAAAGACACTACTGTGCTCCCCTTTCTGTATTCAGTGAAATAGCACTCGCGTCTGTTACCACCAGTTGCAGTGTATTGGACGGAACAGAAGCTACTGGTCTTGTCAGTTTCCTAAGCAGAGCTGAACTAGATATGGCCCATGTGTGTAGGAACCACAGTTCTTTTGTTCTGAGCAAACTCACTATTCTGGCCCTACAGGAAACAGTAGAGGATAAGAGTGCTCTTTTGTCAAAAGCAGAGTGTGTTTATTGTAAGGTGAGCTGATGTTTGTTTCCCATCCATAAACGGAGTTGAATCACTTGCAATTCCTTGTCCTATGAGCAAGAGTTGTTTTCTGGTAAGGAAAGTTACTATTGTTCTCCCATTGCTATATACAGTGCAAATAACACTCACTTTTTTTTTCCAGCAAGTACAGTTTATTGGATTGAAGAGAAGCTACTGTTCTTGTCCTTTTACTAAGCAGAGTTGATCTAGATACGGCCCATGTGTGTAGGAAGCACAGTTCTTCTGTGGTGAGCAAACTCACTGTTCTGGCTATTTAGGAAAAAGAGTAGAGTAGAAGATTGCTCTTTTCTCAAAAGCAGAGTGTTTTTCTTGTAATGCGAGCTAGTGTTTGTTTCCCATTCATAAATGGATTTGAATCACATGCAGTTTCTGGTGTTATGAATAAGAGTTTTTTTCTGTTAATTAAAGTCACTATTGCGCTCCCTTTGCGATACACAGTGCAAATACAACCTGCGTCTGTTCCAAGCAATACAGTGTATTGGACTGAAGAGAAGCTACTGTTCTTTTCAGTTCCTAAGCAGAGCCGAACTAGATATGGCCCATGTGTGTTGGAAGTACTGTTCTTTTGTTCTGAGCGAGGTCACTGTTATGGCGCTATAGGAAACATAGTAGAAGTAGAAGAGGGTACTTATCTCAAAAGCAGTGTGTGTTTCTAGTAAGGTGAGCTAGTGTTTGTTTCTCTTTCATAAACTGAGTTGAATCACATGCAGTTTCTGGTCCTCAGAGCAAGAGTTGTTTTCTGGTATGGAAAGCCACTATTTTGCGGCAATAGCCATACAAATTACAAATGACATTTGCAGTTTTTCCCAGCAAGTACAGTGTGTGGAACTGAAGAGAAGCTACTGTTACTGTCAGTTTCTTAAGCAGAGTTGAACTAAATATGGCCCATGTGTGTAGGAAGCACAGTTTTTTTGTTCTGAGCAAGCTCACTGATCTGGCCCTATGGGAAACAGAGTAGAGTAGAAGAATGCTCTTTTCTCAAAAGCACAGTATGTTTCTCTTAAGGCGAGCAACTGTTTGTTTCCCATTCATAAATGGATTTGAATCACATGCAGTTTCTCATCCTAGAAACAAGAGGTGTTTTCTGGAAAAGAAAGACACTATTGCGTTCCCATTGCCATACACAGTGCACATAGCACTCGCGTCTTTTCCCAGCAAGTACAGTGTATTGCACTGAAGAGAAGCTACTGTTCTTGTCAATTTCCTAAGCAGAGCTGAACTAAATATGGCCCATGTGTGTTAGAAGCACAGTTCTTTTGTTCTGAGCAAGCTCACTGTTCTGGCCCTATAGGAAACACAGTGGTGTATAAGAGTGCTCTTTTATCAAAAGCAGAGGGTGATTCCAGTAAGGTGCGCTAGTGTTTGTTTTCCGTTCATGAACAGAGTTGTATCACATGCATTTTCTGGTCCTCCGATCAAGATTTTTTTGTAGTAAGGATAGTCACTATTGCGCTCCAATTGCCATACACAGTGCAAATAACATTCACATCTGTTCCCAGCAAGTACAGTATATTGGACTGAAGAGAACTTACTGTTCCTGTCAGTTTCCTAAGCAGAGTTGAATAGATATGGCCAGTGTTTTTAGGAAGCACAGTTCTTTTGTTCTGAGCAAGGTCACTGTTTTGGCACAATAGGAAACACAATAGAGTAGAAGAGTGCTCTTTTTTCAAAAGTAGAGTGTGTTTCTAGTAAGGCGAACTAGTGTTTTTTTTTTTTTTTCTGATTCGTAGACAGTGTTCAATCACATGCAGTTTATGGTCCTATGAACAAGAGTTGTTTTCTGGTAAGGAAAGTCACTATTGTGCTCCAATTGCCAGACACAGATCAAATAGCTCTTGCGTCTGTTCCTGGCAAGTACAGTGTATTGGACTGAAGAAAAGCTACTATTCTTCTCAATTTTCTAAGTGGAGCTGAACTAGATATGGCCCATGTGTGTAGGAAGCACAGTTCTTTTGTTCTGAGCAAGCTCACTGTTCTGTCCATATAGGAAACACAGTAGAGTAGAAGAGTGCTCTTTTTTCAAAAGCAGAGTGTGTTTCTAGTAAGGCGAGCTGGTGTTTGTTTCTCATTCATAAACCGAGTTGAATCACATGCAGTTTCCGGTGCTATGAACCAGAGTTGTTTTCTGGTAAGGAAAGTTACTATTGCACTCACATTGCCATATACAGTGTACATAGCACTCACGTCTGTTCCCAGAAAGTACAGTGTATTGGACTGAAGAGAAGCTAATGTTCTTCTCAGTTACCTAAGTAGAGTTGAACTAGATATGGCCCGTGTGTGTAGGAAGCACATTTCTTTTGTTCTGAGCAAGCTCACTGTTCTGGCCCTATAGGAAACACAGTAGTGTAGAAGAGTGCTCGTTTTTCAAAAGCAGAGTGTGTTTTTACTAAGGAGAGGTAGTGTTTGTTTTCCATTCATAAACTGAGTTGAATCCCATGCAGTTTCTGGTCCTCTGTGCAAGAGTTGTTTTCTGCTAAGGAAAGTCACTATTGCGCCCCCATTGCCATACACAGTGCAAAAAACATTTGCATCTGTTCCTCAGCAAGTACAGTGTATTGGACTGAAGAAAAGCTACTGTTCTTGTCAGTTTCCTAACCAGAGTTGAACTGTATATGGCCAGCGTGTTTAGGAAGCACAGTTCTTTTTTCTGAGCAAGCTCACTGTTCTGGCCCCATAGGAAACAGAGTAGAGTAGAAGAGTTCTCTTTTCTCAAAAGCAGAGTGTGTTTCTTGTAAGGTGAGCTAGTGTTTGTTTCCCATTCATAAACGGAGTTGAATCACATGCAGTTTCTTGTCCTATGAGCAAGAGTTGTTTTTTGTAAGGAAAGTCACTATTGTGCTCCCAATGACATACATAGTGCAAATAGCACTCGTGTCTGTTCCCAGCAAGTATAGTGTTTTGGACTGAAGAGAAGCTACTGTTCTTGTCAATTTCCTAAGCAGAGTGGAACTAGATATGGCACGTGTGTGTAAGAAGCACAGATCTTTAGTTCTGAGCAAGCTTACTGTTCTGGCCGCATAGGACACAGAGTAGAGTAGAAGAGTGCTCTTTTCTCGAAAGCAGAGTGTGTTTCTAGTAAGGCAAGCTAGGGTTTGTTTCTCATTCATAAACGGAGTTGAATCACATGCAGTTTCTGGTCCTCTGAGCAAGAGTTGTTTTCTGGTAAGGAAAGTCACTATTGCAATCCCATTTCCATTGAAACAGCACTCACGTCTGTTCCCAGCAAGTACAGTGTATTGGACTGAAGAGAAACTACTGTACTTGTCAGTTTCCTAAGCAGAGATGAACTATAAATGGCAGTGTGTGTAGTAAGCACAGTTCTTTTCTTCTGAGCAAGGTCACAGTTCTGGTACAATAGGAAACACAGTAGAGTAGAAGAGTGTTCTTTTCTCAAAATCAGAGTGTGTTTCTAGTAAAGCAAGCTAGTGTTTTTTCCCATTCATAAACAGAGTTGAATCAAATGCAGTTTCTGGTGCTACAAACAAGAGTTGTTTTCTGGTATGGAAAGTCACTATTGTGTTCCCATTGCCATACACAGTGCAAATAGCACTCACTTCTGTTCCCAGCAAGTACAGTGTATTGGACTGAAGTGAAAAAACTATTCTTGTCAGTTTTCTAAGGAGAGCTGAACTAGATATTGCCCTTGTGTGTAGGAAGCACAGTTCATTTGTTCTGAGCAAGCTCACTGTTCTGGCCATATAGGAAACAGAGTAGAGTAGAAGAGTGTTCTTTTCTCAAAAGTAGAGTGTGTTTCTAGTAAGGCGAGCTAGTGTTTGTTTTCCAGTCATAAACGGTATTGAATCACATGCAGTTTCTGGTCTTCTGAGCAAGAGACTTTTTCTGGTAAGGAAAGTCACTATTGTGCTCCCATTGCCTTACACAGTGCAAATAACACTCGCGTCTGTTCTCAGAAATTACAGTATATTGGACTGAAGAGAAGCTATTGTTCTTGTCAGTTTCCTAAGAGAAGATGAACTAGGTATGGCCCATGTGTGTAGGAAGCAGAGTTCTTTTGTTCTGAGCAAGCTCACTGTTCTGGCCAAATAGAAAACACAGCAGTGCATAAGAGTGCTCTTTTTTCAAAAGCAGAGTGTGTTTCTAGTAAGGAGAGCTAGTGTTTGTTTTCCATTCATAAACGGAGTTGAATCACATGTAGTTTCTGTTCCAACAAGCAAGAGTTGTTTTCAGGTAAGGAAAGTCACTATTGCGCTCCAATTGCCATACACAGTACAAATAACATTCACATCTGTTCCCAGGAAGTACAGTGTATTGGACTGAAGAGAAGCTAATGTTCTTGTCTGTTACTAAGCAGAGTTGAACGATATATGGCCACTGTGTATAGGTAGCACAGTTCTTTTGTTCTGAGCAAGCTCACTCTTCTGGCCCAATAGGAAACACAATGGAGTAGAAGAGTACTCTTTTCTCAAAAGTAGAGTGTGTTTCTCATTAGGCGAGCTAGTGTTTGTTTCCCATTCATAAATGGAGTTGAATCACATGCAGTTTCTGGTCCTCTGAACAAGAGTTGTTTTCTCCTAAGGTAAGACTGTATGCGCTCCAATTGACATACACAGTGTAAATAACATTCGCATCTTTTCCCAGCAAGTATATTTTATTGGACTGAAGAGAAGCTACTGTCCTTGTCAGATTTTTAGCCAGAGTTGAAGTATATATGGCCAGTGTGTGTAGGAAGCACAGTTCTTTTGTTATGAGCAAGTCATTGTTCTGGCACTAAAGGAAACAGAGTAGAGTAAAAGAGTGCTGCTTTCCTAAAAGTAGAGTGTGTTTCTAGGAAAGGTGAGCTAGTGTATGTTTCCCATTCATGAACTGAGTTGAATCACATGCAGTTTCTGGTCCTACGAACACAAGTTGTTTTCTGGTAAGGATAGTCACTATTGCACTCCCATTGCCATACACAGTGCAAATAACATTTGCATCTGTTCCTAGCAAGTACAATGTATTGGACTAAAATGAAGCAACTGTTCTTGTCAGATTCCTAAGCAGAGTTGAACTACATATGGCCACTGTGTGTAGGAAGCACAGTTCTTTTGTTCTGAGCAAGCTCACTGTTTTAGCCCCATAGGACACAGAGTAGATTCGAAGAGTGCTCTTTTCTCAAAATAGAGTGTGTTTCTAATAAGGTGAGATAGTGTTTGATTTCCAGTCATAAACTGTTGAAACACATGGAGTTTCTGGTCCTCAGATCAAGAGTTGTCTTCTGGTAAGGAAAGACACTATTGTGCTCCCATTGCCTTACGCAGTACAAATAGCACTCGCGTCTGTTCCCAGTAAATACAGTGTATTGGACTGAAGAGAAGCTACTGTTATTGTCAGTTTCTTAAGCGGAGCTGAACTAGATATGGCCGATGTGTGTAGGAGGCACAGTTCTTTTGTTCTGAGCAAACTCACTGTTCTGGCCTTATGGAAAACACAGCAGTGCAGAAGAGTGCTCTTTTCTCAAAAGTAGAGTATGTTTCTATTATGCCGAAGTAGCGTTTTTTTCCCATTCATAAACGCAGTTGAATCACATGCAGTTTCAGGTCCTCTGTGCAAGAGTTGTTTTCTGCTAAGTAAAGTCAATATTGCACTCCAATTTCCATCCATAGTGCAAATAACATTCACATCTGTTCCCAGCAAGTACAGTGTATTGGAATAAAATGAAGCAACTGTTCTTGTGAGATTCCTAAGCAGAGTTGAACTAGATATGGCCAGTGTGTGTAGGAAGCACAGTTCTTTTGTTCTGAGCAAGCTCACTGTTTTGGCCCCAAGGGAAACAGAGTAGAGAAGAAGAGTGCTCTTTTCTCAAAAGTAGAGTGTGTTTCTAGTGATGCGAGCTAGTGTTTGTTTCCCATTCATAAACGGAGTTGAATCACATGCAGTGTCTTGTCCTATGAGCAAGAGTTGTTTTCTTGTAAGGAAAGTCACTATCTCACTCCCTATGTCATACACAGCGCAAATAGCACTCTCATCTGTTCCAAGCAAGTACAGTGTTTTGGACTGAAGAGAAGCTACTGTTCTTGTCAGTTTTTTAAGCGGAGCTGAGCTCGATATGGCCCGTGTGTGTAGGAAGCACACTTCTTTTGTTTTGAGCAAGGTCACTCTTCTGTTCCTATAGGAAACACAGTAGAGTAGAAGAGTACTCTTTTCTCAAAAGTAGAGTGTGTTTCTAATAAGGCGAGCTAGTGTTTGTTTTCTATTCATAAACGGAGTTGAATCACATGCAGTTTCCTGTCCTCCGAGCAAGAGGTGTTTTCTGGTAAGAAAAGTCACTATTGCGCTCCAATTGCCATACATAGTTTAAATAACATTCGCGTCTGTTCCTAGCAAGTAAAGTGTATTGGACTGAAGAGAAGCTACTGTTCTTGTCAATTTTCTAAGCAGAGCTGAACTAGATATGGCCCATGTGTGTAGGAAGCACAATTCTTTTGTTCTGAGTAAGCTCACTATTCTGGCCCTATAGTAAAAACATTTGTAAAGAACAGTGCTCTTTTCTCAAAAGCAGAGTGTGTTTCTAGTAAGTAGAGCTAGTGTTTGTTTTCCATTCATAAACGGAGTTGAATCACATGCAGTTTCTGGTCCTATGAGCAAGATTTGTTTTTGGTAAGGAAAGTAACTATTGTGCTCCCATTGTGTTACACAGTGCAAATAGCACTCACGTCTGTTCCCAGTAAATATAATGTATTGGACTGAAGAGAAGCCTACTCTTCATGTCAGTTTCCTAAGCCGAGTTGAAATATATATGGCCAGTCTGTATAGGAAGCCCAGTTCTTTTGTTCTGAGCAAGTTCACTGTTATGGCCCCATAGGAAACAGAGTAGAGGAAAAGAGTGCTCTTTCCTCAAAACAGAGTGTGTTTCTAGTAAGGCAAGCTAGTGTTTGATTCCCATTCATAAACAGAGTTGAATCACATGCAGTTTCTGTCCTATGAGCAAGAGTTTTTTTCATGTAAGGAAAGTCACTTATGTGCTCCCAATGCCATACACAGTGCAAATAGCACTGGTGTCTGTTTCCAGAAAGTACAGTGTATTGGACTGAAGAGAAGCTACTGTTCTTGTCAATTGCATAAGTGGAGCTGAACTAGATAAGGCCCATGTGTGTAGGAAGCACAGATATTTTGTTCTGAGCAAGCTTACTGTTGTGGCCCTATAAGAAACACAGTAGTGTAGAAGAGTGCTCGTTTCTCAAAAGCAGTGTGTGTTTCTAGTAAGGAGAGCTAGTGTTTGTTTTCCATTTATAAACAGAGTTGAATCACAAGCAGTTTCTGGTCCTCCGAGAAAGAGTTGTTTTCTGGTAAGGACAGTCACTATTGCGCTCCAATTGCCATACACAGTGCAAATAACATTCGCATCTGTTCCCAGAAGTACAGTATATTGGACTGAAGGGAAGCTACTGTTCTTGTCAGTATACTAAGCAGAGTTGTACTGTATATGGTCAGTGTGTGTAGGAAGCACAGTTCTTTTGTTCTGAGCAAGCTCACTGTTCTGGCCCAATAGGAAACACAGTAGAGTAGAAGAGTACGCTTTTCTCAAAAGCAGAGTGTGTTTCTAGTAAGGCGAGCTCGTGTTTGTTTCCCATTCATAAACCGAGTTGAATCACATGCAGTTTCTGGTCCTATGAACAAGAGTTGTTTTCTGGTAAGGAAAGTCACTATTTTGCTCACATTTCTATACACAGTGCAAATAACATTCGCATCTCTTCCCAGCAAGTACAGTGTATTGGACTAAAGTGAAGCAACTGTTCTTGTCAGATATCTAAGCAGAGTTGAACTAGATATGGCCAGTGTGTGTAGGAAGCACAGTTCTTTTGTTCTGAGCAAGCTCACTGTTCTGGCCCCAAGGGAAACAGAGTAGAGAAGAAGAGTGCTCTTTTCTCAAAAGTAGAGTGTGTTTCTAGTGATGCGAGCTAGTGTTTGTTTCCCATTCATAAACGGAGTTGAATCGCATGCAGTATCTTGTCCTATGAGCAAGAGTTGTTTTCTTGAAAGGAAAGTGACTATTTCACTCCCTATGTCATACACAGAGCAAATTGCACTCTCATCTGTTCCAAGCAAGTACAATGTTTTGGACTGAAGAGAAGCTACTGTTCATGTCAGTTTCCTAAGTGGAGCTGAACTTGATATGGCCCGTGTATGTAGGAAGCACACTTCTTTTGTTTTGAGCAAGCTCACTCTTCTGGTCCTGTAGGAAACACAGTAGAGTAGAAGAGTACTCTTTTCTCAAAAGTAGCGTGTGTTTCTAGTAAGGCGAGCTAGTGTTTGTTTTCTATTCATAAACGGAGTTGAATCACATGCAGTTTCTTGTCCTCCAAGCAAGAGTTGTTTTCTGCTAAGGACAGTCACTATTGCGCTCCAATTGCCATACACAGTGCAAATAACATTGGCATCTGTTCCCAGCAAGTAAAGTGTATTGGACTGAAAAGAAGCTACTGTTCTCATGAATTTCCTAAGCAGAGCTGAACTAGATATGGCCCATGTGTGTAGGAAGCACAGTTCTTTTGTTCTGAGCAAGCTCACTGTTCTGGCCCTATAGGAAACACAGTAGTGCAGAAGAGTGCTCTTTTCTCAAAAGCATAGTACGTTTCTAGTAAGGAGAGATAGTGTTTGGTTTCCATTCCTAAATGCAGTTGAATCACATGCAGTTTCTGGTCCTATGAGCAAGAGTTGTTTTTGGTAAGGAAAGTAACTATTGTGCTCCCATTGCCATACACAGTGCAAATAGTACTCGCGTCCATTTCCAGCAAGTACTGTGTATTGGACTGAGGAGAAGCTACTGTTCTTGTCAGTTTCCAAAGCAGAGTTGAAGTATATGTGGCCATTGTGTGTAGGAAGCACAGTTCCTTTGTTCTGAGCAAGCTCACTGTTCTGGCCCCTTAGGAAACAGAGTAGAGGAGAAGAGTGCTCTTTTCTCCAAAGTAGAGTGTGTTTCTCGTAAGGCGAGCTATTGTTTGATTCCCATTCATAAATGGAGTTGAATCACATGCAATTTCTGTCCTTTGAGCAAGAGCTTTTTCCTTGTAAGGAAAGTCACTATTGTGCTCCCAATGCCTTTCACAGTGCAAATAGCACTCCCATCTGTTCCCGTAAAGTACAGTGTATTGGACTGAAGAGAAGCTACTGTTCTTGTCAATTGCCTAAGTGGAGCTGAACGAGATAAGGCCCATGTGTTAGGAAGCACAAATCTTTTGTTATGAGCAAGATCACTGTTCTGGCCCTATAGGAAACACAGTAGTGTAGAAGAGTGCTCTTTTCTCAAAAGCAGAGTGTGTTTCTAGTAAGGCGAGTTAGTGTTTGTTTTTCATTCATAAACAGAGTTGAATCACATGCAGTTTCTGGTCCTCGGAGAAAGAGTTGCTTTCTGGTAAGGAAAGTCACTATTGCGCTCCAATTGCCATACACAGTGCAAACAACATTCGCATCTGTTCCCAGAAGTTCAGTGTATTGGACTGAAGAGAAGCTACTGTTCTTGTCAGTATTCTAAGCAGAGTTGAACTGTACATGGCCAGTGTTTGTAGGAAGCACAGTTCTTTTGTTCTGAGCAAACTCACTGTTCTGACCCCATAGGAAACAGTGTAGAGTAGAAGAGTGCTCTTTTCTCAAAAGTAGAGCCTGTTTCTAGTAAGACGAGGTAGTGTTTGTTTCCCATTCATAAACGGAGTTGAATCACATGGAGTTTCTGGTTCCCCAAGCAAGAGTTGTTTCCCGGTAAGAAAAGTCACTATTGTGCTCCAATTTCCATACACAGTACAAAAACATCGCATCTGTTCCCAGCAAGTACAGTGTATTGGACTGAAGAGAAGCTACTGTTCTTGATAGTTTCCTAAGAAGAGTTGAACTATTTATGGCCAGTGTGTGTAGGAAGCACAATTCCTTTGTTCTGAGCAAGCTCACAGTTCTGGCCCCACAGAAATACAGTAGAGTAGAAAAGTTCTCTTTTCTCAAAATTAGAATGTGTTTCTAGGAAGGCGATCTAGTGTATGTTTCCTATTCTTAAACAGACTTGAATCACATGCAGTTTCTTGTCCTACGAGCAAGAGTTGTTTTCTGGTAAGGAAAGTCACTATTGCGGTCCCATTGCCATTCACAGTGCAAATAGCACTCGCGTCTCTTCCCAGCAAGTATAGTGTATGAGACTGAAGAGAACCTACTGTTCTGGTTACTTTCCTAAGCAGAGTTGAACTAGATATGTCCTGTGTGTGTAGGAAGCACAGTTCTTTTGTTCTGAGCAAGCTCACTGTTCTCGCCCAATAGGAAACACAGTAGAGTGGAAGAGTGCTCTTTTCTCAAAAGCAGAGTGTGTTTCTTGTAAGGTGAGCTAGTTTTTGTTTCCCATTCATAAACGGAGTTGAATCACATGCAGTTTCTGGTCCTACGAGCAAGAGTTGTTTTCTGGTAAGGAAATTCAATATTATGCTTCAATTGCCATACACAGTGTAAATAACAATCGCATCTGTTCCCTGCAAGTACAGTTTATTGGACTGAAGAGAAGCTACTGTTCTTGTCAATTTCCTAATCAAAGTTGAAGTATATACGGCCAGTGTGTGTAGGAAGCACAATTCTTTTGTTCTGAGCAATCTCACTGTTCTGGCCCTATAGGAAACAGAGTAGAGTAGAAGAGTGTTCTTTTCTCAAAAGTAGAGTGTGTTTCTAGGAAGGCGAGCTAGTGTTTGTTTCTCATTCACAAACAGAGTTGAATCACATACAGTTTCTGGTCCTACAAACAAGAGTTGATTTCTGGTAAGGAAAGTCACTATTTTGCTCGCATTTCCATACAAATAGCACTCATGTCTGTTCTTAGCAAGTACAGCGTATTGGACTGAAGAGAATCTACTGTTCTTGTCAGTTTCCTAGGCAGAGTTGAACTAAATATGGCCAGTGTGTGTAGGAAGCATACTTCTTTTGTTTGAGCAAGCTCATTATTCTGGCCATATAGGAAACAGAGTAGTGTAGAAGAGTGATCTTTTCTCAAAAGCAGAGTGTGTTTCTTGTAAGGCGAGCTAGTGTTTGTTTCCCATTCATAAACGGAGTTGAATCACATGCATTTTCTTGTCCTATGAGCAAGAGTTGTTTTCTTGTAAGGGAAGTCACTATTGCACTCCCTATGCAAAACACAGCGCAAATAGCACTCTCATCTGTTCCAAGCAATGACAGTGTAATGGACTGAAGAGAAGCTACTGTTCTGTCCGTTTCCTAAGCAGAGCTGAACTAGATATGGCCCGTGTGTGTAGGAAGCACAGTTCTTTTGTTTGAGCAAGCTCACTGTTCTGACCTGATAGGAAACACAGTAGTGTAGAAGAGTGCTCTTTTCTCAAAAGCAGAGTGTGTTTCTTGTAAGGTGAGCTAGTTTTTGTTTCCCATTCATAAACAGAGTTGAATCACATGCAGTTTCTGGTCCCCTGAACAAGAGTAGTTTTCTGGTAAGGAAAGTCACTATTATGCTTCAATTGCCATACACAGTGTAAATAACAATCACATCTGTTCCCAGCAAGTACAGTTTATTGGACTGAAGAGAAGCTACTGTTGTTGTCAGTTTCCTAAGCAGAGTTGAAGTATATATGGCCAGTGAGTGTAGGAAGCACAGTTCCTTTGTCCTGAGCAATCTCACTGTTCTGGCCCTATAGGAAACAGAGTAGAGTAGAAGAGTGTTCTTTTCTCTAAAGTAGAGTGTGTTTCTAGGAAGGCGAGCTAGTGTTTGTTTCCCATTCATAATCGGAGTTGAATCACATGCAGTTTCTGGTCCTATGAACAAGAGTTGTTTTCTGGTAAAAACAAAGTCACTATTTCGCTCGCATTTCCATACAAATAGCACTCATGTCTCTTCCCAGCAAGTACAGCATATTGGACTGAAGAGAAGCTACTGTTCTTGTCAGTTTCTTAAGCAGAGTTGAACTATATATGGCCTGTGTGTGTAGGAAGTACAGTTCTTTTGTTCTGAGCAAGCTCACTGTTCTGGTCCTATAGGAAACAGAGAAGAGTAAAAGAGTACTCTTTTCTCAAAAGTAGAGTGTGTTTGTATTATTCTGAGCTATTGCTTGTTTCCTATTCATAAACAGAGTTGAATCACATGAAGCTTCAGGTCCTCCATAAAGAATTGTTTTCTGGTAAGGAAAGTCAATATTGCACTCCAATTGCCATACACAGTGCAAATAATATTTGCATCTGTTCCCAGCAAGTACAGTGTATAGGACTGAAGAGAAGCTAATATTCTTGTCAGTTTCCTAAGCCGAGTTGAACTAGATATGGCCCTTGTGTGTACGAAGCACAGCTCTTTATTTCTGAGCAAACTCACTCTTCTGGCCCTACAGGAAACATAGTAGAGTAGAAGTATGCTCTTTTCTCCAAAGAGAGTGTATTTTTTGTAAGGCGAGCTAGTGTTTGTTTCCCATTCATAAACAGAGTTGAATCACATGCAATTTCTGGTCCTATGAGCAAGAGTTGTTTTCTGGTAAGAAGAGTCACTATTGTGCTCCCATTGCCATACACAGTGCAAATAGCACACGCGTCTGTTCCTAGCAAGTACAGTGTATTTGACTGAAGAAAACCTACCATTCTTGTCAGTTTCCTAAGCAGAGTTGAACAAGATATGGCCCCTGTGTGCAGGAAGCACAGTTTTTTTGTTTTTATTAAGCCCACTGTTCTTGCCCTATAGGAAACAGAGGAGAGTAGAACAGAACTCTTTTCTCAAAAGTAGAGTGTGTTTCTAGTAAGGCTAGCTTGTGTTTGTTTTTCATTCTTAAACGGAGTTGAATCACATGCAGTTTCAGGTATAGGAGCAAGAATTGTTTTCTGGTAAGGAAAGACAGTATTGCGCTCCCATTGTCGTACAAAGTGCAAATAGCTCTCGCGTCTGTTTCCATCAAGTACAGTGTATTTGACTGAAGAGAAACTATTGTTTTTGTAGTTTCCTAAGTAGAGTTGAACTAGATATGGCCTGTGTGTAGGAAGCACATTTCTTTTTTCTGAGCAAGGTCACTTTTCTGTCACTATAGGAAACACAGTAGAGTAGAAGAGTGCTCTTTTCTCAAAAGCAGAGTGTGTTTCTTGTAAGGCTAGCTAGTGTTTGTTTCCCAGTCAGAAATGGAGTTGAATCACATGCATTTTCTGGTCCTACGAGCAAGAGTTGTTTTCTTGTAAGAAGAGTCACTATTGTTCTCCCATTGCCATGCACAGTGCAAATAGCCCTCACATCTGTTCCCAGCAAGTACAGTGTATTGGATAGAAGGGAAGCTACTGTTCTTGTGAGTTTCCTAAGAAGAGTTTAACTAGATAGGGTCCATGTGTGTAGGAAGCAAAGCTTTTTTGTTCCGAGCCAGCTCACTGTTCTGACCCTGTCGGAAACATAGTAGAAAGGAAGCATGCTGTTTTCTCAAAGGCAGAGTGTGTTTCTAGTAAGGTGAGCTTGTTTTTTTTTTTTCCATTAATAAACGGGTTGAATCACATGCATTTTTGGTCTAGGAACAAGAGTTGTTTTCTGGTAAGGAAATTCACTATTGTGCTTCCAATGCCATATAGAGTGCTAATACCACTCACGTCTGTTTCCAGCAAGTACAGTGTATTGGACTGAAGAGATACTACTGTTCTTGTCAGTTTTCTAAGCAGAATTGAACTAGATATGACCCGTGTGTGTAGGAAGCACAGTTCTTTTGTTATGAGCAAGCTCACTGTTCTTTCCCTATAGAAAAACATTTGAGTAAAAGAGTGCTATCTTCTCAAAGGCAGAATGTGTTTCTAGTAAGACGAGCTTGTGTTCTTTTTCCATTCATAAATGGAGTTGAATCACATGCATATTTGGTGTAGGAACAAGAGTTGTTTTCTGATAAGGAAATTCACTATTATGCTTCCAATGTCATATACAGTGCAAATATCAATCGCGTCTGTCCCCGCAAGGGCAATGTATTAGACTGAAGAGAAGCTACTGTTGTTGTCAGTTTCCTAAGCAGAGTTGAACTAGATATTTCCCGTTTGTGTAGGAAGCACATTTCTTTTGTTCTGAGAAAGCTCACTGTTCTGGCCCTATAGGAAACACAGTAGAATAGAAGAGGGCTCCTTTCCCAAAAGCAGTGTGTGTTTCTTGTAAGGCGCACAAGTGTTTGTTTCGCATTCATAAACACAGTTGAATCACATGCATTTTCTGGTCCTACGGGCAATAGTTGTTTTCTGGTAAGGAAAGTCACTGTTGTGCTCCCATTGCCATACACAGTGCAAATAGCACTGGCGTCTGTTCCCAGCAAGTACAGTGTATTGGATTGAAGAAAAGGTACTGTTCTTGTCAGTTTCCTAAGCAGAGTTGAACTAGATATTTCCTGTGTTTGTAGGAAGCACAGTTCTTTTGTTATGAGCAAGCTCACTGTTCTTTCCCTATAGAAAACTAGTTGAGTAAAAGAGTGCTCTCTTCTCAAAAGCTGAGTGTGTTTCTGGTAATGCGAGCTAGTGTTGGTTTCCCCTTCATAAACGGAGTTGAATCATATTCAATTTCTGGTCCTACGGGCAAGATTTTTTTTCTGGTAACAGAAGTCACTATTGCGCTCCCATTGCCATATACAGTGCAAAGAGCACTCGCGTCTGTTCCCAGCAAGTGCAGTGTATTGGACTGAAGAGAAGCTACTGTTCTTGTCAGGTTAATAAGCAGAGTTGAACTAGATATGGTCTCTGTGTGTAGGAAGCACAGTTCTTTTGTTCTGAGAAAGCTCACTGTTCTGGCCCTATAGGAAACACATTAGAGTCGAAGAGTGCTCTTTCTCAAAAGCAGTGTGTGTTTCTTGTAAGGCGAATTAGTGTTTGTTTCCCAGTCATAAATGGACTTGAATGACATGCAGTTTCTGGTCCTACAAGCAATAGTTGTTTTCTGGTAAGGAAAGTCACTATTGTGGTTCCATTGCCGTACATAGTGCAAATAGCACTCGCGTCTGTTCCCAGCAAGTGCAGTGTATTGGACTGAAGAGAAGCTACTGTTCTTGTCAGTTTCTTAAGCAAAGTTGAACTAGATATGGCCCGTGTGCGTAGGAAACACAGTTCTTTAGCTCTGAGCAAGCTCATTGTTCTGACCATACAGGAAACACAGTGGAGTAGAAGAGTGCTATTTTCTCAAAAGCAGAGTGTGTTTCTTGTAAGGCCAACTAGTGTTTGTATCCCATTCATAAATGTAGTGAATCACATGCTGTTTCTTTTCGAATGAGCAAGAGTTTTTTTCTGGTAAGGAAAGTCACTATTGAGCTCCTATTGCCATACACAGTGCAAAAAGCACTCGCGTCTGTTCCCAGCAAGTACAGTGTATTGGACTGAAGAGAAGCTACTGTTGTTGTCAGTTTCCTAAGCAGAGTTGAACTAGATATGTCTCATGTGTGAAAAAGCACAGTGCTTTTGTTCTGAGAAGGCTCATTCTTCTGGCCCTATAGGAAACACAGTAGAGTAGAAGAGTGCTCTTTTCTCAAATGCAGAGTGTGGTTCTCATAAGGTGAGCTGGTGTTTGTTTCCTATTCATAATCAGAGTTTAATAACATGTAGTTTCTGGTCCTACTAGCCAGGGTTGTTTTCTGGTAAGGAATGTCATTATTGCTCTCCCATTGCGATACATAGTACAAATAGCACTCGTGTCTGTTCCCAACAAGTACAGTGTATTGGCCAGAAGAGAAGCTCCTGTTCTTATCAATTTCCTAAGTAGAGTTGAACTAGATATGGAGCATGTGTGTAGGAAGTACAATTCTTTTGTTCTGATCAAGCTCACTGTTCTGGCCCTATAAGAAACAGAGTAGAGTTGATGAATGCTCTTATCTCAAAAGCAGAGTGTGTTTCTTGTAAGGCGAGATAGTGTTTGTTTCTCATTCATAAACGGAGTTGAATCACATGCAGTTTCTAGTCCTACAAGCAAGAATTGTTTTCTGGTAAGGAAAGTCACTACTGCGCTCCCATTGCCGTAGACAGTGCAAATAGTTCTCGCTTCTGTTCCCAGCAATTACAGTATATTGGACTGAATAGAAGCTACTGTTGTTGTCAGTTTCCTAAGCAGAGTTGAACTAGACATGGCTCGTATGTGTAGGATGCACAGTTCTTTTGTTCTGTGCAACCTCACTCTTCTACCCTATAGGAAACACAGTAGAGTAGAAGAGTGCTCTTTTCTCAAATGTAGAGTGTGTTTCTTGTAAGGTGAGCTGGTGTTTGTTTCCCATTAATGAACAGAGTTTAATAACATGCAGTTTCTGGTCCTACTAGCCAGGGCTGTTTTCTGGTAAGGAAATTCATTATTGCTCTCCCATTGTGATACACCGTACAAATAGCACTCGTGTCTTTTCCCAGCAAGTATAGTGTATTGGACAGAAGAGAACCTGCTGTTCTTGTCAGTTTCCTAAGCAGTGTTGAACTAGATATGGCCCGAGTGTGTAGGAAGCAGAGTTTCTTTGTTCTGAGCAAGCTCACTGTTCTGGCCCTATTGGAAAAAACACTAGAGCAGAAGAGTGCTCTTTTCTCAAAAGCAGAGTTTGTTTCTTGTAAGGCGAGCTAGTGTTTGTTTCCCATTCATAACCGGAGTTGAATCACATGCAGTTTCTGGTCCTACGAGCAAGAGTTGTTTTCTGGTAAGGAAAGTCACTTTTGAGCTCCAATTTCCATACACAGTACAAACAGCCCTCGCGTCTGTTCCCAGCAATTACATTGTATTGGAGTGAAGAGAAGCTACTGTTGTTGCCAGTTTCCTAAGCAGAGGTGAACTAGATATGGCCCGTGTGTATAGGAAGCACAGTTCTTTTGTTCTGAGAAAGCTCATTGTTCTGGCCATATAGGAAACAGAGTACAGTTGTAGACTGCTCTTATCTCAAAGACAGAGTGTGTTTCTTGTAAGGCGAGCTAGTGCTTGTTTCCCATTCACAGAGTTGAATCCCATGCAGTTTATTGTCCTACCATCAAGAGTAGTTTTCTGGTAAGGAAAGTCACTATTGTGCTCACATTGCCATACACAGTGCACATCACACTCGCTTCTGTTCCCACCAAGTACAGTATATTGGACTGAAGAGAAGCTACTGTTCTTGTCAGTTTCCTAAGAAAAGTGGAACTAGATATGGCTGGTGTTTAGGAAGCACAGTTTTTTTGTTTTGAGCAAGCTCACTGATCTGGCCCAATAGGAAACACAGTAGAGTAGAAGAGTGCTCTTTTCTCAAAAGCAGAGTCTGTTTCTTGTTAGGTGAGCTAGTGTTTGTTTCCCATTCATAAACGGAGTTGAATCACATGCAGTTTGTGGACCTTCGATCAAGAGTTGTTTTCTGGTAAGGAAAGTCACTATTGGGCTCCCATTGCCATACACAGAGCAAATAGCACCTACGTCTGTTCCTAGCAAGTACAGTGTATTGGACTGAAAGGAAGCTACTCTTCTTGTCAGTTTCCCAAGAATAGTTTAACTAGATATGTCCTGTGTGTGTAGGAAACACAATTTTTTTGTTCTGAGCAAGGTCACTGTTCCGGCCCTATAGCAAACACAGTAGAGAAAAAGAGTGCTCTTTTCACAAAAGCAGAGCGTATTTCTTGTTAGGCGAGCTAGTGCTTTTTTCCCATTCCTAAAAGGTATTGAATCACCAGCAGTTTCTGGCCCTATGAGCAAGAGATGTTTTCTGGTAAGGAAAGTCACTATTGCGCTCCCATTGCCATACACAGTGCAAATAGCACTCGTGTCTGTTACCAGCAAGTACAGTGTATTGGACTGAAAATAAGTTACTGTTCTTGTCAGTTTCCTAAGCAGTGTTGAACTAGATATGCCCCGTGTGTGTAGGAAGCACAGTTCTTTTGTTCTGAGCAAGCTCACTGTTCTGTCCCTATGGGAAAGACACTAGTGTAGAAGTGTGCTCTTTTCCCAAAAGCAGAGTGTGTTTCTTGTAAGGCGAGCTAGTGTTTGTTTCCCATTCATAACTGGAGTTGAATCACATGCAGTTTCTGGTCCTATGAGCAAGAGTTTTTTTTCTGGTAAGAAGAGTCACTATTGTGCTCCATTTGCCATACACAGTGCAAATAGCACTCGCGTATGTTCCCAGCAAGTACAGTTTATTGGACTGAATAGAAGTTACTCTTGTTGACAGTTTCTTAAGCAGAGTTGAACTTGATATGGCCTGTGTGTATAGGAAGAACAGTTCTTTTGTTCTGAGAAAGCTCACTGTTCTGGCCCTATAGGAAACACAGTAGAGTAGAAGAGTGCTCCTTTTTCAAAAGCATTGTGTGTTTCTTGTAAGGAGAGCTAGTGTTTGTTTCCCATTCATGAACAGGGTTGAATAACATGCAGTCTGGTCCTACTAGCCAGAGTTGTTTTCTGGTAAGGAAAGTTGCTGTTGAGCTCAGATTGCCATACACAGTGCAAATAGCACTCCTGTCTGTTCCCAGCATGTACTGAGTATTGAACTGAATAGAAGTTACTGTTCTTGTCAGTTTCCTAAGCAGTGTTGAACTAGATATGCCCCGTGTGCACAGTTCTTTTGTTCTGAGCAAGCTCACCGTTCTGTCCCGATCGGAAACACACTAGACTAGTGTAGAAGTGTGCTCTTTTCTCAAAAGCAGAGTGTGTTTCTTGTTAGGCGAGCTAGTGTTTGTTTCCCATTCATAACCAGAGTTGAATCACATTCAGTTTCTGGTCCTGTGAGCAAGAGTTGTTTTCTGGTAAGGAAAGTCACTATTGAGCTCCCATTGTTATACACAGTGAAAATAGTCCTCATGTCTGTTTCCAGCAAGTACAGTGTATTGGACTGAAGAGAATCTACTGTTGTTGACAGTTCCTAAGCAGAGTTGAACTAGATATCGCCCATGTGTATAGGAAGAACAGTTCTTTTGTTCTGAGAAAGCTCACTGTTCTGGCCCTATAGGAAAGACAGTGGAGTAGAAGAGTGCTCCTTTTTCAAAAGCATTGTGTGTTTCTTGTAAGGAGAGCTAGTGTTTGTTTCCCATTCATGAACAGAGTTGAATAACATGCAGTCTGGTCCTACTAGCCAGAGTTGTTTTCTGGTAAGGAAAGTCACTGTTGAGCTCTCATTGCCATACACAGTGCAAATAGCACTCGTGTCTGTTCCCAGCAAGTACTGAGTATTGGACTGAATAGAAGTTACTGTTCTTGTCAGTTTCCTAAGCACTGTTGAACTGATATGGCCTGTGTTTGTAGGAATTACAGTTCTTGTATTCTGAGCAAGCTCACTGTTCTGGCCCTATGGGAAACAGAGTAGAGTAGATGTGTGCTCTTTTTTCAAAAGCAGAGTGTGTTTCTTGTTAGGCGAGCTATTGTTTGTATCCCATTCATAAATGGAATTCCATCACATGCAGTTTCTGGTGCTTCTAGCAAGAGTTCATTTCTGGAAAGGAAAGTCACTATTGTTCTCCCATTGCCATACACAGTGCAAATAGCACTCGCGTCTGATCCCAGCAAGTACAGTGTATTTCACGGAAGAGAAGCTACTCTTCTTGTCAGTTTCCTAGGCAGAGTTGAACTAGATAGGGCCCGTGTGTGTCGGAAGCATAGTTCTATTTTTCTGAGCAACCTCAATGTTCTGGACCTACAAGAAACACAGTAGAGTAGAAGGGTGCTCTTTTCTCAAAAGCAGAGTGTGTTTCTTGTAAGACAAGCTAGTGTTTGTTTTCCATTCATAAATGGAGTTGAATCACATGCACTTTCTGGCTCTATGAGCAAGAGTTGTTTTCTGGTAAGGAAAGTCACTACTGCCATACACAGTGCAAATAGCACTTGCGTCTGTTCCCAGCAAGTACAGTGCATTGGACTGAAGAGAAGCTACTGTTCTTGTCAGTTTTTTAAGCAGAGTTGAACTAGATATGCCCCGTGTGTGTAGGAAGCACAGTTTTTTTTTTGTGTGTGCTGAGCAAGCTCACTTTTCTGGCCAAAGAGAAAACACAGTAAAGTAGAAGAGTGGACTTTTATCAAAAGCAGAGTGTGTTTCTTGTAAGGTGAGGTAGTGGTTGTTCCCATTCATAAATGGAGTTGAATCACATGCAGTTTCTGTTCCTATGAGCAAGAGTTGTTTTCTGGTAAGGAAAGTCACTGTTGTGCTCCCATTGCCATACACTGTACAAATAGCACTCAGATGTGTTCCCAGCAAGTACAGTGTATTGGACTCAAGAGAATCTACTGTTCTTGTCAGTTTCCTAAGCAGAGTTGAATTAGATATGGCCCGTGTGCATTAAACACAGTTCTTTTGTTCTGAGCAAGCTAACTGTTCTGGACGAACAAGAAACACAGTAGAGCAGAAGAGTGCACTTTTCTCAAAAGCAGAGTGTGTTTCTTGTAAAGTGAGGTAGTGATTGTTTCCCATTCATAAACAGAGTTGAATCCCATGCAGTTTCTGGTCCTACAAGAAGAAGTTGTTTTCTGGTAAGGAAAGTCACTTTTGCGCTCCCTTTGCCATACACAGTGCAAATAGCACTCGCGTCTGTTCCCAGCAAGCACAGTGTATTGGACTGAAGAAAAGCTACTGTAATTCTCAATTTCCTAAGCCGAGTTGAATTAGATATGGCCCGTGTGTGTAGGAAGTAAAGTTCTCTTGTTCTGAGCAAGCTCAGTGTTCTGGCCCTATAGGAAACACAGTAGATTAAAAGAGTTTTCTTTTCTCAAATGCAGAGTGTGTTTCTCGTAGTGTTTGTTTCCCATTCATAAACGGAGTTGAACCACATGCAGTTTCTGGTTCTACGAGCAAAAGTTGTTTTCTGGTAAGAAAAGTCACTATTGGACTTCATTCCTATACACAGTGCAAATAGCACTCGCGTCTCTTCTAGCAATTAGTTTATTGGACTGAAAAGAAGCTACTGTTCTTGTCAGTTTACTAAGAAGAGTTTAACTAGATTTGGCCCGTGTGTGTAGGAAGTCCAGTTTTTTTTTTTTTTTTTTTTTTTTTTTTGTACTGAGCAAGCTCACTTTTCTGGCCCAAGAGGAAACACAGTAAAGTAGAAGAGAGCACTTTTATCAAAAGCAGAGTGTGTTTCTTGTAAGATGAGCTAGTGTTTGTTTCCCAGTCATAAATGGAGTTGAATCCCATGCAGTTTCTGGTCCTAAGAGCAAGAGTTGTTTTCTGGTAAGAAGAGTCACGATTGTGCTCCCATTGCCATACACTGTGCAAATTGCACTCACGTCTGTTCCCAGCAAGTACAGTGTATTGGACTGAAGAGAAGCTACTGTTCTTGAAAGTTTCCTAAGCAGTGTTGAAGTAGATATGGCCCGTGTGTGTAGGAAGTACATTTCTTTTTGTCTTTGCAAGCTCAATGTTCTGGCCTTATAAGAAACATAGTAGAGTAGAAGAGTGCTCTTTTCTCAAAATCAGAGTGTGTTTCTTGTAAGGTGAGCTATTGTTTTTTTCCCATTCATAAACGGAGTTGAATCACTTGCAGGTTCTGGTCTTATGAACAAGATTTTTTTCTGGTATGGAAAGTCACAATTGAGCTCCTAATGCATACACAGTACAAATAGCACTCACGTCTGTTCCCAGCAAGTGCAGTGTATTGGACTGAAGAGAAGCTACTGTTCTTGTCAGTTTCCTATGAAGAGATGAAATAGATATGTCCTGTGTGCATAAAGCACAGTTCTTTTGTTCTGAGCAAACTCACTTTTCTGTGCCTATAGTAAATATAGTACAGTAGAAGAGTGCTCTATTCAAAAAAGCAGAGTGTGTTTCTAGAGAGAGGAGCTAGTGTTTGTTTCCCATTCATAAACGGAGTTGAATCACAGACAGTTTTTGTTCCTATGAACAAGAGTTGTTTTCTGGTAAGGAAAGTCACTATTGAGCTCCCATTGCCATACATAGTGCAAATTGCACTCGAGTCTGTTCCCTGCAAGTACCGTGTATTGGACTGAAGAGAAGCAACTGTTCTTGTCAGTTTCCTAAGCAGAGTTGAACTAGATATGGCCTGTGTGTGTAGGAAGCACAGTTCTTTCGTTCTGAGCAATCTCACTGTTCTGGCACTACAGGAAACACAGTAGAGTAGAAGAGGGTTCTTTTCTCAAAAGCAGAGTGTGTTTCTTGTAAGTCGAGCTAGTGTTTGTTTCCTATTCATAAACGAAGTTGAATCACATGCAGTTTCTGGTCCTACCAGCAAGAGTTGTTTTCAGGTAAGGAAAGTCGCTATTTCGCTCCCATTGCCAT
The DNA here is from genome assembly GCF_949786415.1 of Peromyscus eremicus. NCBI lineage: Eukaryota > Metazoa > Chordata > Mammalia > Rodentia > Cricetidae > Peromyscus > Peromyscus eremicus. Next base: position 67,760,240 of record NC_081432.1, read on the forward strand.
ACACAGTGCAAATCGCTCTTGTGTATGTTCCCAGAAAGTACAGTGTATTTGACTGAAGATATGGTACTGTTCATGTCAGTTTCCTAAACAGAGTTGAACTAGATATAGCCCGTGTGTGTAAGAAACACAGTTCTTTTGTTCTGAGCAATCTCTCTCTTCTACCCATGTAGGAAACAGAGTAGAGTAGTAGAGTGCTCTTTTCTCAAAAGCAGAGTGTGTTTCTTGTAAGCGAGCTAGTGTTTGTTTCCCATTCATAAAAGGAGTTGAATCAAATGCAGTTGCTGGTACTTCCAGCAAGAGTTGTTTTCTGGTAAGGAAAGTCACTGTTGCATTCCCATTGCCATAAACAATGCAAATATCCCTCGAGTCTTTTCCCAGCAGGTACAGTGTATTGGACTGAAGGGAAGCTACTGTTCTTGTCAGAATCTTAAGCAGAGATGAACTAGATATTGCCCATGTGTATTAAGCAGAGTTCTTTGTTCTGAGCAAGCTCACTGTTCTGGCCCTATTGGAAACAAAGTAGAGTAGAAGAGTGCTCTTTTCTCAAAAGCAGAGTGTGTTTCTTGTAAGGCAAGCTAGCGTTTGTTTCCCATTAATAAACAGAGTTGAATCACATGCAGTTTTTGGTCCTACCAGCAAGAGTTGTTTTCTGGTAAGGAAAGTCACTATTGTGATCCCATTGCCATACACAGTGCAAATAGCACACACGTCTGTTCTCAGCAAGTACAGTGTATTGGACCGAAGAGAAGCTACTGTTCTTGTCAGTTTCCTCATCAGAATTGAACTAGATATGGCCCCTGTGTGTAGGAAGCACAGTTCTTTTGTTCTGAGCAAGCTCACTCTTCTTGCCCTTTAGGAAACACTCTAAAGTAGAAGAGTGCTCTTTTCTCAAAAGAAGAGTGTGTTTCTTGTAAGGCGAGCGAGTGTTTGTTTCCATTTTATATACAGAGTTGAATCAAATGCAGTTGCTGGTCCTACCAGCAAGAGTTGTTTTCTGGTGAGGAAAGTCACTGTTGCACTTCCATAGCCATACACAGTGCAAAAAGCACTCGCGTCTGTTCTCAGCAAGTACAGTGTATTGGACTGAAGAAAAGCTACTGTTCTTGTTAATTTCAGAAGCAGAGTTTAACTAGATATAGCCAATGTGTGTAAGAAGCACAATTTTGATCTGAGCAAGCTACTCTTATAGGAAACAGAGTAGAGTAGAAGAGTGCTCTTTTCTCAAAAGCAGAGTGTGTTTCTTGTAAGGCGAGCTAGTGTTTGTTTCCCATTCATAAAAGGAGTTACATCACATGCCGTTTCTGGACCTACAAGCAAGAGTTGTTTTCTGATAAGTAAAGTCACTATTGCGCTCCCATTGCCATGAACAATGCAAATATCCCTCGCATCTTTTCCTAGCAAGTACAGTGTATTGGACTGAAGAGAAGCTACTGTTCTTGTCAGAATCTTAAGCAGAGATGAACTAGATATTGCTCGTGTGTATGAAGCACAGTTCTTTGTTCTGAGCAAGCTCAGTGTTCTGGCCCTATCAGAAACAAAGTAGAGGAGAAGAGTGCTCTTTTCTCAAAAGCAGAGTGTGTTTCTTGTAAAGCGAGCTAGTGTTTGTTTCCCATTCATAAACGGAGTTGAATCACATGCAGTTTCTGGTCCTAGCAGCAAGAGTTGTTTTCTGGTAAGGAAAGTCAATATTGCGCTCCCATCGCCATACAAATAGCACTCGTGTCTGTTCCCAGCAAGTACAGTGTATTGGACTGAAGAGAAGCTACTGTTCTTGTCAGTTTCCTAGCAGAGTTGAACTAGATATTGCCTGTGTGTGTAGGAAGCACAGTTCTTTTGTTCTGAGCAAGCTCACTGTTCTGACACTATAGGAAACACAGTAGAGTAGTAGAGGGCTCTTTTCTCAAAAGCAGAGGGTGTTTCTTGTAAAGCGAGCTAGTGTTTGTTTCCCATTCATAAACGGATTTGAATCCCATGCAGTTTCTGGTCCTCCCAGCAAGAGTTGTTTTCTGGTAAGGAAAGTCACTGTTGAGCTTGCTTTGCCATACATAGTGCAAATAGCACTAGTGTCTGTTCCCAGCAAGTACCGTGTATTGGACTGAAGAGAAGCTACTGTTCTTGTCAGTTTCCTAAGCAGAGTTGAACTAGATATGGCCCGTGTGTGTAGGAAGTACAGTTGTTTGTTCTGAGGAAGCTCATTGTTCTGGCACTTTAGGAAACACAGAAGACCAGAAGAGTGCTCTTTTCTAAAAAGTAGATTGTGTTTCTTGTAAGACGAGCTAGTGTTTGTTTCCCATTCATAAACGGAATTGAATCACATGCAAGTTCTTGTCTTACGAGCAAGAGTTGTTTTCTGGTAAGGAATGTCACTATTGAGCTCCCCTTGCCATACACAGTGCAAATAGCACTCGCGTCTGTTTCCAGCAATTATACTGTATTGGACTGAAGAGAAGCTACTGTTTTTGTGAGTTTCCTATGCAGAGTTGAACTAGATATGTCCCGTGTGTAGGAAGCCCAGTTCTTTGTTCTGTGCAAGCTCACTTTTCTGGGCCTATATTAAACATAGCACAGTAGAAAAGTACTCTATTCTCAAAAGCAGAGTGTGTTTCTAGTAAGGGGAAGTAGTGTTCATTTCCCATTCATAAACAGAGTTGAATCACATGAAGTTTTTGCTCCTATGAACAAGAGTTTTTTTATGGTAAGGAAAGTCACTATTGAGCTCTCATTGCCATACATAGTGCAAATAGCACACACATCTGTTCCCAGCAAGTACCGTGTATTGGCCTGAAGAGAAGCAACTGTTCTTGTCAGTTTCATAAGGAGAGTTGAATTAGATATGGCCCCTGTGTTTAGGACGTACCGTTCTTTTTTTCTGAGCAAACTCATGGTTCTGGCCCAATAGGAAACAGAGTAGAGTAGAAGAGTGTTCTTTTCTCAAAAGCAGAGTGGGTTTCTTGTAAGGCAAGCTAGTGTTTTTCCCATTCATAAACAAAGTTGAATCACATGCTGTCAGCTCCTACGAGTAAGAGTTGTTTTCTGGTAAGAAAGTCACTATTGTGCTCCCTTTGCCATACAAAGTGCAAATAGCACTCGAGTCTGTTCCCAGCAAGTACAGTGTTTTGGACTGAAGAGAAACTACTGTTCTTGTCAGTTTCCTAATTAGAGTTAAACTAGATATAGCCCATGTGTGTAGGAAGCACAGTTCTTTTTGTCTAAGAAAGCTCACTGTTCTGGCCCTTTAGGAAACACAGTAGAGTAGAAGAGTGCTCTTTTCTCAAAAGCAGAGTGTGTTTCTTGTAAGGCGAGCTAGTGTTTGTGTCCCATTCGTAAACGGAGTTTAATTCCATGTACTTTCTGGTCCTACATGCAAGAGTTATTTTCTGTTAAGGAAAGTCACTGTTGTGACCCATTGCCATACACTGTGCAAATAGCCCTCGCTTCTGTTCCCACAAAGTACAGTGTATTGGACTGAAGAGAAGCTACCCTTCTTTTCAGTCTCATAAGCAGAGATAAACTAGATATGGCCCATGTGTTAGGATGCACAGTTCTTTTGTTCTGAGCAAGCTCACTGTTCTGGGAATAGAGCAAACACAGTTGAGTAGAAGAGTGCTTTTTTTTCTCAAAAGCAAAGTGTGTTTCCTGTAAGGCAAGGAAGTGTTGAGCTAATGCTTGTTTCGCATTCATAAATGGTGTTGAATCACATGCAGTTTCTGGTCCTACCAGTAAGAGTGGTTTTCTGGTTAGGAAAGACACTATTGTGCTCCCATTGCCACACAGAGTGCAAATAGCACTCGCATCTGTTCCCAGCAAATACAGTGTATTGGACTGAAGAGAAGCTTCTATTCTTGTCACATTCCTAAGCAGAGTTGAAATAGATATGGCCCGTGTGTGTAGGAGGCACAGTTCTTTTGTTCCGAACAAGCTCACTGTTCTGGCCTATAGGAAACACAGCAGAGTAGAAGAGTGCTCTTTCTCAAAAGCAGAGTGTGTTTGTTTCCCATTCATAAATGAGGTTGAATCATATGCAGTTTCTGGTCCTACGAGCAAGAGGTGTTTTCTCACTATTCTGCTCCCTTTGCCATACACAGTACAAATAGTACTCAAGTCTGTTCCCAGCAAGTACAGTGTTTTGGACTGAATAGAACCTAATGTTCTTGTCAGTTTCCAAAGCAGAGCTGAAGTATATATGGCCCGTTTGTGTAGGAAACACAATTCTTTTGTTCTGAGCAAGCTCACTGTTCTGGCCCAATAGAAAACACAGTAGAGTAGAAGAGTGCTCTTTCTCAAAAGCAGAGTGTGTTTCTTGAAAGGCGAGCTAGTGTTTGTTTCCCATTCATAAACAGAGTTGAATCACATGCAGTTTCTTGTCCTACGCGCAAAAGATGTTTTCTGGTAAGGAAAGTCACTATTGTGCTCCCTTTGCCATACAGTGCAAATAGCACTCGAGACTGTTCCCAGTAAGTACAGTGTTTTGGACTGAAGAGAAGCTACTGTTTTTGTCAGTTTCCAAAGCAGAGATGAACTAGATATGTCCCGTGTGTGTAGGAAGCACAGTTCTTTTGTTCTGAGCAAGCTTACTGTTCTAGCGCTATAGGAAACACAGTAGAGTAGAAGAGTGCTCTTTTCTCAAAAGCAGTATGTGTTTCTTGTAAGGTGAGCTAGTGTTTTTCCCATTCATAAATGGAGTTGAATCACATGCTGTTTCTGCTCCTATGAGTAAGAGTTTTTTTCTGCTAAGAAAAGTCACTGTTGTGCTCCCATTGCCTTTCACTTTGTAAATAGCACTTGCATCTGTTCCGAGTAAGTACAGTGTATTGGACTGCAGAGAAGCTACTGTTCTTGTCAGTTTTCTAAGCAGAGTTGAACTATATGTGGCCCATTGTGTAGGAAGCACAGTTCTTTTGTTCTGAGCAAGCTCACTGTTCTGCGATTATAGGAAACAAAGTAGAGTAGATGAGTGCTCTTTTCTCAAAAGCAGAGTGTGTTTCTTGTAAGTCGAGCTAGTATTTGTTTCCCATTCATAAACTGAGTTGAATCACATGCTGGTTCTGGTCCTATGAGCAAGAGTTTTTTTCTGGTAAGGAAATTCACTACTGAGCTCCCTTTGCCATACACAGTGCACATAGCTCTCGTGTCTCTTTCCAGCAAATACAGTGTATTGGACTGAAGAGAAGCTACTGTTCTTGTCAGATTCCTAGAGCAGAGTTGAACTAGATATGACCCCTGTGTGTAGGAAGCACAGTTCTTTTGTTTTGAGTAAACACACTGTTCTGGCCATATAGGAAAAACAGTAGAGTAGAAGAGTGCACTTTTCTTAAAAGCAGAGTGTGTTTCTTGTAAGGCGAGCTAGTGTTTGTTTCTCATTCATAAACAGAGTTGAATCACATGCAGTTTCTGGTTGTACGAGCATGAGTTATTTTCTGTTAATGAAAGTCACTATTGCTCTCCCATTGCCATACATTGTGCAAATGGTCCTCGCGTCTGTTCCCAGCAAGTACAGTGGATTGGGCTGCAGAGAACCTACTGTTCTTGTCAGTTTCCTAAGCAGAGTTGAACTAGATATGGCCCGTGTGTGTAGGAAGCACAGTTCTTTTGTTCTGAGCAAGCTCACTCTTCTGGCCCTATAGGAAACAGAGTAGAGTAGATGAGTGCTCTATTCTCAAAAGCAGAGTGTGTCTCTTGTAAGGCGAGCTATTGTTTGTTTCCCATGAATAAACGGAGTTGAATCACATGCAGTTTCTGGTCCTACAAGCAAGAGTTGTTTCCTGGTAAGGAAAGTCACCATTGGGCTCCTATTGTCATACACAGTGCAAAAAGCACTCAAGTCTGTGCCCAGCAAGTACACTTTATTGGACTGAAGAGAAGCTACTGTTCTTGTCAGTTTTTATAAACAGAGTTGAACTAGATATGGCCCGTGTGTGTAGGAAGCACAGTTCTTTTGTTCTGAGCAAGCTCACTGTTCTGGCCCTATAGGAAACAGAGTACAGTAGAAGAGTTCTCTTTTCTCATAAGCAGAGAGTGTTTCTTTTAAGGTGAGCTAGTGTTTGTTTCCCATTTAAAACGGAGTTGATTCACCTGAAGTTTCTTGTTCTACAAGCAGGAGTTTTTTTCTGGAAAAAAAGTCACTATTGTGCTCCGATTGCCATACACAGTGCAAATAGCACTCGCGTCGGTTCCCAGCAAGTACAGTGTATTGGACTGAAGAGTAGCTACTGTTCTTCTCAATTTCCTAAGCAGAGTTATATAGATATGTCCCGTGTGTGTAGGAAGCACAGTTCTTTTGTTCTGAGCAAGCTCACTCTTCTGGCCCTATAGGAAACACAGTAGAGTAGAAGAATGCTCTTTTTTTCAAAAGCAGAGTGTGTTTCTTGTAAGGAAAGCTACTGTTTGTTTCTCATTCATAAACGGAGTTGAATCACATGCAGTTTCTGGTCCTATGAGCAAGAGTGGTTTTCTGATAGGGAATGTTATTATTGCGCTCCCATTGCCATACACAGTGCATATAGCACTTACGTCTGTTCTCAGCAATTACAGTGTATTGGACTGAAGAGTAGCTACTATTCTTGTCAGTTTCCTAAGCAGAGTTGAACTAGATATGGCCCGTGTGTATAGGAAGCACAGTTCTTTTGTCCCGAGCAAGCTCACTGTTCTGGCAAAATAAGAAAAAGAGTAGAGTATAAGAGTGCTCTTTTCCCAAAAGCAGAGTGTGTTGCTTTTAAGGCGAGCTAGTGTTTTTTTACCATTCATAAACGGAGTTGAGTCACATCCATTTTCTGGTCCCATGAGCAAGAGTTTTTTTCTGGTAACCAAAGTCACTATTGGGCTCCCATTGCCATACACAGTCCAAATAACACTCGCGTCTGTTCTGAGCAATTACAGTGTATTGGGCTGAAGAGAAGCTACTGTTCTTGTCAGTTTCTTAAGCAGAGTTTACCTAGATATGGCCCGTGTGTGTAGGAATTACAGTTCTTTGTTCTGAGCAAGCTCACTGTTTTGGACCTATAGAAAACACAGTAGAGTAGAAGAGTGCTCTTTTCTCAAAAAGAGAGTGTGTTTCTTGTAAGGCAAGATAGTGTTTGTTTCCCATTCATAAATGGAGTTGAATCACATGCAGTTTCTGGTCGTACGAGCAAGAGTTGTTTTCTTGTAAGGAAAGTCACTATTGTGCTCTATTTCCATACAGTGTACAAATTGCCCTCGAGTCTGTTCCCAGCAAGTACAGTGGATTGGGCTGCAGAGAAGCTACTGTTCTTGTCAGTTTCTTAAGCAGAGTTTAATTAGATATGGTCCGTGTGTGTAGGAAGCACAGTTCTTTTGTTCTGAGAAAGCTCACTCTTTTGGCCCTATAGGAAACACAGTAGAGTAGAAGAGTGCTCTTTTCTCAAAAGGAGAGTGTGTTTCTTGTAAGGCAAGATAGTGTTTGTTTCCCATTAATAAACGGAGTTGAATCACATGCAGGTACTGGCCCTATGAGCAAGAGTTGTTTTCTGGTAAGAAAAGTCGCTATTGAGCTCCCATTGCCATACATAGTGCTAATAGCACTCGCGTCTGTTCCCAGCAAGTTCTGTGTATTGTACTGAAAGAAGCTACTGTTCTTGTCAGTTTCCTAAGAAGAGTTGAACTAGACATGGCGCGTGTGTGTAGTAAGCACAGTTCTTTGTTCTGAGCAAGCTCTCTGTTCTCGCACTTTAGGAATCACAGAAGACTAGAAGAGTGCTCTTTCTCAAAAGCAGAGTGTGTTACTTGTAAGGCGAGCTAGTGTCTGTTTCCCATTCATTAACAGATTTGAATCACATGCAGTTTTTGGTCCTAAGAGTATGAATTGTTTTCTGGAAAGGAAAGTCTCTATTGGGCTCCCATTGCCATACACAGTACAAATAGCACTTGCTTCTGTTCCCAGCAAGTACAGTGTACTGTACTGAAGAGAAGCTACTGTTCTTGTCAGTTTCCTAAGCAGAGTTGAACTAGATATGGCCCGTGGGTATAGGAAGCACAGTTCTTTTGTACTGAGCAAGCTCACAGTTCTGGGCCTATAGGAAACAGAGTAGAGTAGAAGAGTGCTCTGCTGTGGGATGTATGGCAAATGTGTTGCTAATTAATCAATAAAACACTTATTGGCCGTTGGCTAGGCAGGAAGTATAGGCGGGGCAAGGAGGAGAATAAAGCTGGGAAGTGGAAGGCTGAGTCAGAGAGACACTGCCAGCCGCCACGATGAGAAACAGCTTGTGAAGATGCCGGTAAGCCACGAGCCATGTGGCAAGGTATAGATTAAAGGAAATGGATTAATTTAAGCTATAAGAACAGTTAGCAAGAAGCCTGCCACGGCCATACAGTTTGAAAGCAACATAAGTCTCTGTGTTTACTTGGTCGGGTCTGAGAGGCTGTGGGACTGGCAGGTGAAAGAGATATATCCTGACTGTGGGCCAGGCAGGAAAACTCCAGCTACAGTGCTCTTTTCTCAAAAGCAGAGTGTGTTTCTTGAAAGGTGAGCTAGTATTTCATTCCCAAACATAAACGAGGTTGAATCACATGCAATTTCTTTTCCTACGAACAAGAGTTGTGTTCGGGAAGGGAAAGTCACTATTGCACTCCCATTTTCAAACACAGTGCAAAAAACACTCGCGTCTGTTCCCACCAAGTACAGTGTACTGTACTGAAAAGTGGCTACTGTTCTTGTCAATTTCCTAAGCAGAGTTGAAGTAGATATGTCCTGTGCGTGATGGAAGCACAGTTTCTTTGTTCTGAGCAAGCTCACTGTTCTGGCTCTATAGGAAACACTGTAGAGTAGAAGAGTGCTCTTTTCTCAAAAGCAGATTGTGTTTCTTGTAAGGCAAGCTACTGTTTGTTTCCCATTCCCAAACGAATTTGAATCACATGCAGTTTTTGGTTCTATGATCAAGAGTTGTATCTGTTAAGGAACGTCACTATTGTATTCCCATTGCCACACACAGTGCAAAGAGCACTCGCATCTGTTCCCAGCAAGTGCAGTGTATTGGACTGAAGAGAAGCTACTGCTCTTGTCAGTGTCCTCAGCTGAGTTGAAATAAATATGGCCCATGTATGTAGGAAGCACAATTTTTTTTCTGAGCAAGCTCACAGTTTGGCCCTGTAGGAAACACAGAAGAGTAAAAGAGTGCTCTTTTCTCAAAAGCAGAGTGTGTTTCTTGTAAGGTGAGCTAGTTTTTTTTCCCATTCATAAAGGGAGTTGAATCACATGCAGTTTCTCTTCCTACGGGCAAGAGTTGTTTTCTTGTAAAGAAAGTCACTAATGTGCTTCCATTGCTGTACACAGTGAAAATAGCACTCGCGTCTGTTCCCAGCAAGTACAGTGTATTGGACTGAAGAGAAGCTACTGTTCTTGACAGTTTCCTAAGCAGAGTTGAACTAGATATTGCTGTGTGGGTATGAAGAACAGTTCTTTGTTCTGAGCAAGCTCTGTATTCTGGACCTATACGAAACAGAGTAGAGTAGAAGAGTGCTCTTTTCTGAAAGCAGAGTATGTTTCTTATAAGATGAGCTATTGCTTGTTTCCCATTCATAAACGGAGTTGAATCACATGAAGTTTCTAGTTCTATGAGCAAGAGTTGTTTTCTCGTAAGGAAAGTAACTATTGTGCTCCCATTGCCATACACAGTGCAAATAGCACTCGTGTCTGTTCCCAGCAATTACAGTGTATTGGATGGAAGGAAAGCTACTGTTTTGTAGTTTTCTAAACAGAGCTGAACTAGGTATGTCCCATGTGTGTAGGAAGCACAGTTCTTTTGTTCTAAGCAAGCTCACTGTTCTGGCACTATATGAATCTTTTAGTGTAGAAGAGTGCTCTTTTCTCAAAAGTAGAGTGTGTTTCTAGTAAGGCGAGCTAGTGTTTGTTTCCATTCATAAACGGAGTTGAATCACATGCAGTTTCTGGTCCTACGAGCAAGAGTTGTTCTCTGGTAAAGAAAGTCACTATTGTGCTCCCATTGCCATATACAGTGCAAATACCACTCGCGCCTCTTCCCGGCAAGTACAGTGTATTGGACTGAAGAGAAGCTACTGTTCTTGTCAGTTTCCTAAGCAGAGTTGAACTAGATATGGCCCGCGTGTGTAGGACGCACTGTTCTTTTGTTCTGAGCATGTTCACGCCTCTGGCCCTATAGGAAACACAGTAGAGTAGAAGAGTGCTCTTTTCTCAAAAGCAGAGTGTGTTTCTAGTTAGGCGAGCTAGTGTTTGTTTCCCATTCAAAAATGGAGTTGAATCACATGAAGTTTCTCGTCCTACCAGCAAGAGTTGTTTTCTTTTAAGGAAAGTCACTATTGTGTTCCCTTTGCCATACACAGTGCAAATAGCACTCGCGTCTGTTCCCAGCAAGTACAGTGTATTGGACTGAAGAGAAGCTACTGTTCTTGTCAGTTTCCTAAGCAGAGTTGAACTAGATATGGCCCGTGTGTGTAGGAAGCACAGTTCATATGTTCTGAGCAAGCTCACTGTTCTGGCCCTGTAGGAAACACACTAGAGTAGAAGAGTGCTCTTTTTTCAAAAGCAGAGTGTGTTTCTTGTAAGGCAAGCTAGTGTTTGTTTCTCATTCATAAAGGAGGTTGAATCACATGCATTTTCTGGTCCTACGAGCAAGAATTGATTTCTGGTAAGGAAAGTAACTATTGCGCTCTCATTGTTATACACAGTGCAAATGGCAGTCGCTTCTGTTCCCAGCAAGTACAGTGAATTGGACTGAAGAGAAGCTACTGTTTTCATCAGTTTTCTAAGCCTAAAGGAAACAGAGTAGAGGAGAAGAGTGCACTTTTCTCAAAAGCAGAGTGTGTTTCATGTACTACCTGGGAAGCACTCGCATCTCCTTCCAGCAAGTACAGTGCATTGGACTAAAGAGAACCTACTGTTCTTGTCAGTTTCCTAAGCAGTTGAACAAGATATGGCCCATGTGTGTAGGAAGCACAGTTCTTTTGTTCTGAGCAAGCTAACTTTTCTGGCCCTTATGAAACACAGTAGAGTAGAAGAGAGCTCTTTTCTCAAAAGCAGAGTGTGTTTCTTATAAGGCGAGCTAGTGTTTGTTTCCCATTCATAAACAGAGTTGAATCACATGCAGTTTCTGGTCCTACGAGTAAGAGTTGTTTTCAGTTAAGGAAAGTCACTACTGTGCTCCCATTGCCATACACAGTGCAAATAGCACTGGCGTCTGTTCCCAGCAAGTACAGTGTATTGGACTGAAGAGAAGCTACTGTTCTTGTCAGTTTCTTAAGCAGAGTTGAACTAGATATTGCCTGTGTGTGTAGGAAGCACATTTCTTTTGTTCTGAACAAGTTCACTCTTCTGGCCCTATAGGAAACACAATAGTGTATAAGTGTGCTCTGTTTTCAAAAGTAGTGTATGTTTCTAGTAAGGCAATCTAGTGTTTGTTTCCCATTCATAAACGAAGTTGAATCACATGCAGTTTCTGTTTTTCTGAGCAAGAGTTGTTTTCAGGTAAGGAAAGTCACTATTGTGCTCCAATTGCCATATACATTGCAAATAACATTCACATCTTTTCCCAGCAAATACAGTGTAGTGGACTGAGAGAACCTACTGTTCTTGTCAGTTTCCTAAGCAGAGTTGAACTATATATGGGCAGTGTGTGTAGGAAACAGAGTTCTTTTGTTCTGAGCAAACTCACTTTTCTGGCACTATAGGAAACACAGTAGGGCAGAAGATGCTCTTTTCTCAAAAGCAGAGTGTGTTTCTTGTAAGGAGTGATAGTGTTTGTTTTCCATTCATAAATGGAGTTGAATCACATGCAGTTTCTGGTCCTTTTTGCAAGAGTTGTTTTCTTGTAAGTTAAGTCACTGCTGTGCTACCGTTGCCATACACAGTGCAAAGAGCACTCGTTTATCTTCCCAGCATGTAAAGTGTATTGGAATGAAGAGAAGTTACTGTTTTTGTCAGTTTAGTAAGCAGAATTGAACTATATATGTGCAGTGTGTTTAGGAAGCAGAGTTCTTCTGTTCTGAGCAAGCTCACTGTTCTGGCCCTATAGGAAACAGAGTAGAGTAGAAGAGTGCTCTTTTTTCAATAGTAGAGTGTGCTTCTCGTAAGTGGAACTGGTGTTTGTTTCCCATTCATAAATAGAGTTGAATCACTTGCAGTTTCTATTCCTATGAACAAGAGGTGTTTTCTGGTAAGGAAAGTCACTATTGCCCTCCCATTGCCATACACAGTGAAAATGGCACTCGCGTCTGTTCTCAGCAAGGACACTGTATTGGAATGAAGAGAAGCTACTATTCTTGTCAGTTTCCTAAACAGATTTGAACTAGATATGGCCCGTGTGTGTAGGAAGCACAGTTCCTTTGTTCTGAGCTAGCTCACTGCACTGGCCCTATAGGAAACACTGTAGAGTAGAAGAGTGCTCTTTTCTCCTAAGCAAAGTATGTTTCTGTAAGGCGAGCTAGTGTTTGTTTCCAATTCATACACGGAGTTGAATCACATGCAGTTTCTCGTCCTATGAGCAAGAGTAGTTTTCAAGTAAGGAAAGTCACTATTGTGCTCCCATTACCATACACAGTGCAAATAGCAATCGCGTCTGTTCCCAGCAAGTACAGTGTATTGGACTGAAGAGAAGCTACTGTTCTTGTCAGTTTCCTAAACAGAGTTGAACTAGATATGGCCCGTGTGTATAGGAAGCACAGTTCTTTTGTTCTGAGCAAGCGCAGTGTTCTGGAACAATAAAACAGAGCAGAGTAGAAGAGAGCACTTTTCTCAAAAGTAGAGTGTGTTTTTAGTAAGACGAGCTAGTGTTTGTTTCCGATTCATAAACGGACATCAATCACATGCAGTTTCTGGTCCTATGAGCAAGAGTTGCTTTCTGATAAGGAAAGGCACTATTGTGCTCCAATTGCCATACACAGTGCCAATAACATTCACATCTATTCCCAGCAAGTACGGTGTATTGGACTGAAGAGAAGCTACTGTTCTTGTCAGTTTCCTAAGCAGAGTTGAACTACATGTGGCCAGTGGGTTTAGAAAGCACAGTTCTTTGTTCTGAGCAAGCTCACTCTTCTGGCCCTATAGGAAACAGAGTAGAGTAGAAGAGAGCTAATTTCTCAAAGATAGAGTGTGTTTCTAGTAAGGCGAGCCAGTTTTTTTTTCCCATTCATTAACAGAATGAACCATATGCAGTCTGGTCCTATGAGCAAGAGTTGTTTTCTGGTAAGGAAAGTCACTATTGCGCTCCCATTGCCATACACAGTGCAAATAGCACTCGCGTCTCTTCCCAGCAAGGACAGTGTATTGGAGTAAAGAGAAGCTACTGTTCTTTCAGTTTCCTAAGCAGAGTTGAAATACATATATGGCCCGTGTGTGTAGGAAGTACAGTTCATTGTTCTGAGCAAGCTAACAGAGAAGATTAGAACAGTGCTCTTTTCAGAAAATCAGAGTATGTTTCTAGTAAGGTGAGCTAGTGTATGTTTCCCATTCAGAAACGGAGATGAATCACATGCAGTTTGTGGTTCTTTGAACAAGAGTTGTTTTCTTGTAGGAAAGTCACTATTGTGCTCCCATTTCTATACACAGTACAAATAGCACTCGGGTCTGTACCCAGCAATTACAGTGTAATGGACTGAAGAGAAGCGACTGTTCTTGTCAGTTTCCTAAGCAGAGTTGAACTAGATATGGCCCGTGTGTTTAGGAAGCACAGTTCTTTTGTTCTGAGCAAGCTCAATGTTCATGCTCTATAGGAAACACAGTAGAGTAAAAGAGTGTTGTAGTCTCAAAGGCTGAGAGTGTTTTATAAAGGGGAGTTAGTGTTTGTTTCCAATTCATGCATGGAGGTGAATCACTTGCAGTTTCTGGTCCTATGAGCCTGAGTTGTTTTCTGGTAATGAAAGTCACTATTATGCTCTCATTGCCATACACAGTGCAAATAGCACCCGCGTCTGTTCCCAGCCATTACAGTGTATTGGATAGAAGAGAAGCTACTGTTCTTGTAGTTTTCTAAGCAGAACTGAACTAGATATGTCCCATGTGTGTAGGAAGCACAGTTCTTTTGTTCTGAGCAAGCTCACTGTTCTGGCACTATATGAATCTGAGTAGTGTAGAAGAGTACTCTTTTCTCAAAAGCAGAGGGTGTTTCTAGTAAGGTGAGCTAGTGTTTGTTTCCCATTCATAAACGGAGATGAATCACATGCAGTTTCTGGTCCTACAAACAAGAGTTGTTTTCTGCTAAGGAAAGTCACTATTGCTCTCCCATTGCCATACACAGTGCAAATAGCCCTCGTGTCTGTTCCCAGCAAGTACAGTGTATTGGACGGAAGAGAAGCTACTGTTCTTGTCAGTTTCCTTAGCAGAGTTGAACTATATATGGCCAGTGTGTGTAGGAAGCACAGTTCTTTTGCTCTGAGCAAGGTCACTGTTCATGCTCTATAGGAAACACAGTGGAGTAGAAGAGCTCTATTTACTCAAAAGCACAGTTTGTTTCTAGTAAGGCGAGCTAATGTTTGTTTCTCATTCATAAACGGAATTGAATCACATGCAGTTTCTGGTCCTACGAACAAGAGTTGTTTTCTGGTAAGGAAAGTCACTATTGTGCTCCAAATGCCATACATAGTGCAAATAACATTCACATCTGTTCCCAGCAAGTTCAGTGTATTGGACTAAAGAGAAGCTACTGTTCTTGTCAGTTCCCTAAGCAGAGTTGAACTACATATGGCATATGGCCAGTGGGTGAAGGAAGCTCAGTTCATTGTTCTGAGCAAGCTCACTCTTCTGGCCCTATAGGAAACAGAGTAGATTAGAAGAGTGCTCTTTTCACAAAATCAGAGTGTGTTTCTAGTAAGGCGAGTTAGTGTTTGTTTCCCATTGATAAACAGAGTTCAATCACATTCAGTTTCTGATACTATGAACAAGAGTTGTTTTCTCGTAAGAAAAGTCACAATTGCGCTCCCATTGAATACACAGTGCAAACAGCCCTTGCGTCTGTTCTTAGGAAGTACAGTTTATTGGACAGAAGGGAAGTTACTGTTCTTGTCAGTTTCCTAAGCAGAGCTGAACTAAATATGGCCCATGTGTGTAGGAAGCACAGTTCTTTTGTTCTGAGCAAGCTCACTGTTGTGGCCCTATTGGAATCACAGCAGTGTAGAAGAGTGCTCTTTTCTCAAAAGCAGAGTGTGTTCCTAGTAAGGTGAGTTAGTGCTTGTTTTCAATACATAAACGGAGTTGAATCACATGCAGTTTCTGGTCCTCGGAACAAGATATATTTTCTGGTGAGGAAAATCACTATTGCGCCCCCATTGCCATACAAATAGCACTCGCATCTGTTAACAGCAAGTACAGTGTATTGGACTGAAGAGAAGCTACTTTTCTTGTCAGTTTCCTAAGAAGAGTTGAATAAGATATGGACCATTTGTGTAGGAAGCACAGTTCTTTCGTTCTGAGCGAGCTCACTGTTCTGGCCCTAAAGGAAACAGAGGAGAAAAGAAGAGTTTTCTTTTCTCTAAGGCAGAGTATGTTTCTAGTAAGTCGAGCTTGTGTTTTTTTCCCATTAATAAACGGAGTTGAAACACATGCAGTTTTTGTTCCTGCGAACAAGAACTGTTTTCTGGTAAGGAAATTCACTATTGTTCTTCAATTGCCATACACAGTGCAAATAGCACTCGCGTCTGTTCCCAGCAAGTACAGTGTATTGGACTGAAGAGAAGCTACTGTTCTTGTCAGTTTCCTAAGCAGAGTTGAACTAGATATGGCCATAGTGTGTAGGAAGCACAGTTCTTATGTTCTGTGCATGCTCATTTTCTGGCCCTATAGGAAACATAGTAGAGTAGAACAGTGCTCTTTTCTCACAAGCAGAGTATGTTTCAAGTAAGCGGAGCTAATGTTTGTTTCCAATTCATTAACAGACTTGAATCACATGCAGTTTCTTTTCCTACGAACAAGAGTTGTTTTCTGGTCTGGAAAGTCACTATTGCACTTCCATTGCCATACAAATAGAACTAGCGTCTGTTCCCAGCAAGTACAGTGTATTGGACTGAAGAAAAGTTACTCTTCTTGTCAATTTCCTAATCAGAGTTGAACTAGATATGGCCCGTGTGTGTAGGAGGCACACTTCTTTTGTTCTGAGCAAGCTCACTGTAGATGTAACCATCCATCTTATTAAATAAGAAACACAGAGCTGATTCAGAGAAGAAAGCCAAGAGGTCAGAACTAAGAGCCTTACCCTTCCTGCTTCAGCTATCCTGCTTCAGCCAAGAGAGCTCTTCGAAAAAAAGGGGCCTCTTTCTGTGTGTATGTCTTTATACAGTCTGGATGTCCTGCCTTCTCATTGGTTGTAAACTAAACACGTGACTGCCTTGTCACTGCCTGTATGTACTGCCCTCCAGGTCCTTAAAGGCGTGCGCCACCACCGCCACGCACTTGCTATGGCTCTAAAACTCTGACCCCCAGGCAACTTTATTTATTAACATACAATTAAAATCACGTTTCAGTACAAGTAAAATACCACCACATTTCCCCTTTTCTACTTTAATAAAAAGGAAAAAAAAGAAAAAGGTTATAACTAACAAAAGAAAAACTATATACAAAAGTACAATAACTATATACAATATATACAAATAATAAATGTCTAAACAATGTCTAGTCCATTTGTATTTGACAAATTCAGAGTTAATAATTTCATTGTCCTATTTTGTTAAGTCGAAAATGTATCTAATTCACTTTCTATCCTAATTAATCTTCAACTATAACTAACTAACCTTCAACTATAACTAACTAATTTTCAACTCCCTCAGAGACCCAAGAAGGAAATAATACTAGCTAACAAAAATAAAAACAAAGTGCATGCAAGCAACTTCCAAAAAATTTGTGAGTTGACAGAAACAGCCAACTGCCTGGACAGTCACCTGAGGTTTCTCCGCAATGCTGGGGCATCATCTTCAGCCTATATAGGCTTAGCATATCTGACAGAAGTAGGATGTACACAAGGTCAACAGTTCAACCTCACATTGGGTGAGAGCAGTCCATGCACCAGAAACACCTGAATTCCACTAATGTCATGTCATGATTCAGGATTTTAAATTCTGGAAAATGTTGATGGTTTTTTAATTCAGCTCTACATTCTTCTTGGCTGTGTACATATGGCTTCATCTCAGCATCCCGTTCTTCTCCACATCTCTCTATCAAATGCCAGTCTACTATTGAGAGGCATGAGCTTAGTTACACTTTAAGAATAACTGTTTCAGCTGCTCTTCTGATCTTACAGTGAACACAGCAGAGTAGATGAGTGCTCTTTTCTCAAAAGCAGAGTGTGTTTTTTGTAAGGCAAGTAGTGTATGTTTCCCATTCATAAATGGAGTTGAATCACATGCAGTTTCTGGTCTTACGATCAAGAGGTGATTTCTGTTAAGGAAAGTCACTATTGTGCTCCCATTGCCATACACAGTGCAAATAGCACTCGCATCTTTTCCCAGCAAGTACAGTGTACTGTACTGATAAGAAACTACTGTACTTGTCAGTTTTTCCTTGCAGAGTTGAACTAGATATGGCCGTGTGTGTAGGAAGCAGTTCATTGTTCTGACCAAGCTCACTGTTCTGGCCCTATGGTAAACACAGTAGAGTAGAAGAGTGATCTTTTCTCAAAAGCAGAGTGTGTTTCTTGTAAGGTGAGCTAGTGTTTGTTTCCCATTCATAAACGGAGTTGAATCACATGCAGTTTCTGGTCCTACGAGCAAGAGTTGTTTTCTGGTAAGGAAAGTGACTATTGTTCTCCCATTGCCAGACACAGTGCAAATAGCACTCATTTCTGTTCCCAGCAAGTACAGTGTATTTGACTGAAGAGAAGCTACTATTATTGTCAGTTTTGTAAGCAGAGTGAACTAGATATGGCCCCTGGGTGTAGGAAGTACAGTTCTTTGTTCTGAGAGAGCTAACTGTTCTTGCACTTTAGGAAAAACAGTAGACTAGAAGAGTGCTCTTTTCTCAAAAGCAGAGTGTGTTCCTTGTAAGCGAGCTACTGTTGTTTCCCAGTCCTAAATGGAGTTGAATCACATGCAGTTTCTGGTCCTACGAGCAAGAGTGGTTTTCTGGTAAGGAAAGTCATTATTGTGCTCCCATTGCCATACACAGTGCAAATAGCTCTCATGCATCTTCCCAGCAAGTACAGTGTATTGTACTGAAGAGAAGCTTCTGTTCTTGTCAGATTCCTAGAGCAGAGTTTAACTAGTAATGGCCCATGTGTGTAGGAAGCACAGTTCTTTTGTTTTGAGCAAGCTCACTGTTCTGGCCCTATAGGAAACACAGAAGAGTAGAAGAGTGCACTTTTCTCAAAAGCAGAGTCTGTTTCTTGTAAGGCGAGCTAGTGTTTGTTTCTCATTCATAAACAGAGTTGATTCACATGCAGTTTCTGGTCCTTCTATCAAGAGTTGTTTTCTGGTAAGAAAAGTCACTATAGAGCTCCCATTTCCATACATATTAGAAATAACACTCGCGTCTGTTCCCAGCAAGTACAGTGTATTGGACTGAAGGGTAGCTTCTGTTCTTTTCAGTTTCCTAAGCAGAGTTGAACTAGATATGGCCCATGTGTGTAGAAGCACAGTTCTTTTCTTCTGAGCAAGCTAACTCTTCTGGCCATATAGGAAACAGAGTACAGTAAGAGAGTGCTCTTTTCTCAAAAGCAGATTGTTTTTCTTATAAGGCGAGTTAGTGTTTATTTCCCATTCATAAAAAGAGTTGAATGACATGCAGTTTCTGTTCCTGTGAGCAAGAGTGGTTTTCTGGTAAGGAAAGTCATTATTGTGCTCCCACTGCCATACACAGTACAAATAGCACTCGCGTCTGTCCCAACAGTACAGTGTATTGGACTGAAGAGAAGCTACTGTTCTTGTCAGTTTCCTAAGCAGTATTGAACTAGATATGGCCCGTGTGTGTAGGAAGCACAGTTCTTTCGTTCTGAGCATGCTCACTGTTCTGGCATTACAGGAAACACAGAAGACTAGAAGAGTGCTCTTTTCTCAAAAGCAGAGTGTGTTCCTTGTAAGGCGAGCTCGTGTTTCTTTCCCATTCATAAATGGAGTTGAATCACATGCAGGTTCTACTCCTACGAGAAAGAGTTGGTTTCTGGTAAGGAAAATCACTATTGAGATCCCATTGCCATATACAAGGCAAATAGCACTCGCATCTATTCCCACCAAGAACAGTGTATTGGACTGAATAGAAGCTACTATTCATGTCATTTTCCTTAGCAGAGTTGAACTAGATATGGCCCGTGTGTGTAGGAAGCCCAGTTTTTTGTTCTGAGCAAACTCACTGTTCTGGCCCTACAGGAAACACAGTAGAGTAGAAGAGTGCTCTTTTCTCAAAAGTAGAGTGTGTTTCTTGTAAGGCGAGCTTGTGTTTTTTTTCCCATTCATAAACGGAGTTGAATCACATGCAGGTTCTACTCTTTTTTTTTTTTAAATTTTTATTTTGCAATACAATTAAGTTCTACATATCAGCCACAGATTCCCTTGTTCTCCCCCCTCTCACCCCCTCACCTTCCCCCCAGCCCGCCCCCCATTCCAATCTCCTCCAGGGCAAAGCCTTCCCCACAGACTGAGATCAACCTGGTGGACTCAGTCCAGGTAGGTCCAGTCCCCTCCTCCCAGGCCGAGCCAAGGGACCCTGCATAGGTCCCAGGTTTCAAACAGCCGACTCATGCAATGAGCACAGGACCCGGTGCCACTGCCTGGATGCCTCCCAAACAGATCAGGGCAATCAACTGTCTCACCCACTCAGAGGGCCTGATCCAGTTGGTGACCCCTCAGCCATTGGTTCATATTTCATGTGTTTCCGTTTGTTTGGCTATTTGTCTCTGTGCTTTATCCGACCTTGGTCTCAACAATTTTCTCTCATATAAACCCTCCTCATTCTCGCTAATTGGACTCCCAGAGATCTACCTGGGGCCTAGTCATGAATCTCTGCATCCAGATCCCTCAGTAGTTAGATGAGGTTTCTAGCACGACAATTAGGGTGGTTGGCCATCCCATCACCAGAGTAGGTCAATTCGGACTGTCTCTCGACCATTGCCAGCAGTCTGTTGTGGGGGTATCTTTGTGGATTTCTGTGGGCCTCTCTAGCACTTTGTTTCTTCCTATTCTCATGTGGTCTTCATTTACCATGGTCTCCTATTCCTTGTTCTCCCTCTTTGTTGTTGATCCAGCTGGGATCTCCCACTCACCCAACCTCTCTTTCCCTCGACCCTCGCCCTTCACTACCCCCACTCATGTACAGGCTGTTCATGTAGATCTCATTCCATTTCTCTGTCATTGGGCGATCCCTGTGTCTTTCTTGGGGTCCTGTTTTCCAGGTAGCGTGCCTGGAGATGTGAGTAGCAGTCCAGTCATCCTTGTTCCACATCTAGTATCCTGTTATGAGTGAGTACATACCATGTTTGTCTTTCTGAGTCTGGGATACCTCACTCAGGATGATTTTTTCTAGATCCATCCATTTGTCTGCAAACCTCATGATGTCATTGTTTTTCTCCGCTGAGTAGTATTCTATTGTGTATATGTACCACATTTTGTTTATCCATTCTTCAGTTGAAGGGCATCTAGGTTGTTTCCACGTTCTGGCTATTACAAACAATGCTGATATGAACATAGCTGAACAAGTGCTCTTGTGGTGTGGTTGAGCATTCCTTGGGTATATGCCCAAGAGTGGTATAGCTGGATCTTGGGGGAGATGGATTCCCAATTTTCTAAGAAATTGCCATATTGATTTCCAAAGTGGTTGTACAAGCTTGCATTCCCACCAGCAGTGGAGGAGAGTTCCCCTAGCTCCACATCCTCTCCAGCATAAAGTGTCTTCAGTGTTTTTGATCTTAGCCATTCTGACAGGCGTAAGGTGGTATCTCAGAGTTGTTTTGATTTGCATTTCCCTGATGATTAGGGATGTTGAGCAATTCCTTTAATGTCTTTCAGCCATTTGAGTTTCTTCTGTTGAGAATTCTCTGTTTAGTTCTATAGCCCATTTCTTAATTGGACTGTTGGGCAGGTTCTACTCTTTTGAGCAAGAGTTGGTTTCTGGTAAGGAAATTCACTATTGCGATCCCATTGCCATACACAAGGCAAATAGCACTCGCGTCTCTTCCCACCAAGTACAGTGTTTTGGACTGAAGAGAAGCTACTATTCTTGTCATTTTCTTTAGCAGAGTTGAAATAGACATGGCACTTGAGTGTAGGAAGCACAGTTCTTTTGTTCTGAGCAAGCTCACACTTTTGGCCCTATGGGAAACAAAGTAGAGTAGAAGAGAGCTCTTTTCTCAAAAGCAGTGTGTGTTTCTGGTAAGACGAGCTAGTGTTTGTTTCCCATTCATAAACGGAGTTGAATCACATGCAGTTTCTTGTCCTACGAGCATGATTGTTTTCTGGTAAGGAAAGTCACTATTGCATTCCCATTGCCATACACAGTGCGAATAGCACTCGTGTCTGTTCCCAGCAAGTGCAGTATATTGGACTGAAGAGAAGCTTCTGTTCTTTTCAGTTTCCTAAGCAGAGTTGAACTAGATATGGCCCGTGTGTGTAGGAGACACACTTCTTTTGTTCTGAGAAAGCTCACCCTTCTGGCATTATGGAAAACACAGTAGAGTAGAAGATTGCTGTTTTCTCAAAAGAAGAGTGTGTTTCTTGTAAGACGAGCTAGTGTTTGTTTCCCAGTCATAAACAGAGTTTAATCACATACAGTTTCTGGTCCTATGAGCATGAGTTTTTTTCTGGTAAGGAAAGTCACTATTGTGCTCCCATTGCCATACACAGTGCAAATAGCACTCCCGTCTGTTCCCAGCAAGTACATTGTACTGTACTGAAGAGAAACTTCTGTTTTTGTCAGTTTCCTATGCAGAGTTGAACTACATATAGCCTGTGTGTGTAGGAAGCACAGTTCTTTTGTTTTGAGAAAGGTCACTGTTCTGGCCCTGTAGGAAACAGAGTAGAGTAGATGAGTGCTCTTTTCTGAAAAGCAAAGTGTGTTTCTTGTAAGGTGAGTGAGTGTTTGTTTCCCTTTTGCAAATGGAGTTGAATCATATGCAGTTTCTGGTCCTATGAGCAAGAGTTGTTTTCTGGTAAGGAAAGTCACTGTTGAGCTCCCATTGACATACACATTGCAAATAGCACTCGTGTCTGTTCCCAGGAAGTACAGTGTATTGGACTCAAGAGAAGCTACTGTTCTTGTCAGTTTCCTAGAGCAGAGTTGAACTAGATATGGCCCGTGTGTTTAGGAAGCACAGTTCTTTTGTTCTGAGCAAGCTCACTGTTCCGGCCCTATAGGAAACACAGTAGAGTAGAAGAGTGCTCTTTTCTCAAAAGCATTTTTTGTTTCTTGTAAGGCGAGCTAGTGTTTGTTTCCCATTTGTATACAGTGTTGAATCACATGCAGTTTCTGGTCATACTTGCAAGAGATGTTTTCTGGTAAGGAAAGAATCTATTGTGCTCCCATTGCCATACACAGTACAAATAGCACTCGCATATGTTCCCAGCAAGTAATGTACTGTACTGAAGATTAGCTACTGTTCTTGTCAGTTTTCTAAACAGAGTGAAATAGATATGGCCAGTGTGTGTAAAAAGCACAGTTCTTTTGTTCTGAGCAAGCTCACTGTTCTGGCCCTAAAGGAAACACAGTAGAATAGAAGAGTGCTCTTTTCTCAAAAGTGAGTGTGTTTCTTGTAAGGCGAGCTAGTGTTTGTTTCCCATTCATAAACGGAGATGCATCACACGCTGTGTCTGGTCCTACCAGTAAGAGTTGTTTTCTGGAAAGGAAAGTCATTATTGCGCTCTCTTTACCATACACAGGGCAAATAGCACTGGCGTCTTTTTCCAGCAAGTACAGTGTATTGGACTGAAGAGAAGCTACGTTTCTTGTCAGTTTCCTAATCAGAGTTGAACTAGATATGGCCCGTGTGTGTAGGAAGCACACTTCTTTTGTTCTGAGCAAGCTCACTGTGCTGGCATTATAGGAAACACATTAGAGCAGAAGAGTACTCTTTTCTCAAAAGCAGAGAGTGTTTCTTGTAAGGCGAATGAGTATTTGTTTCCTATTCACAAAAGGAGTTGAATCACATGCAGTTTGTTCTCCTATGAGCAAGAGTTGTTTTCTGGTAAGGAAAGTCACTGTTGTGCTCCCATTGGAATACACCATGCAAATAGCACTCTGGTCTGTTCCCAGCAATTACAGTGTATTGGACTGAAGAGAAGCTACTGTTCTTGTCAGTTTCCTAAGTAGAGTTGATCTAGATATGGCCCGTGTGTGTAGGATACACAGTTCTTTTGTTCTGAGAAAGCTCACTGTTCTGGCGCTATAGAAAACAAGGTAAAGTAGATGAGTGGTCTTTTCTCAAAAGCACAGGGTGATCCTTGTAAGGCCAGCTAGCGTTTGTTTCCCATTATTAAACGGAATTCAATCACATGCAGTTTCTGGTCCTACCAGCAAGAGTTTTTTTCTGGTAAGGAAAGTCACTATTGTGCTCCAATTTCCATACACAGTGCAAATAGCCCTCGTGTCTGCTTCCAGCAAGCACAGCATACTGTACTGAAGCGAAGCTACTGTTCTTGTCAGTTTCCTAAGCAGAGTTGAACTAGATATGGCCCGTGTGTGTAGAAAACACAGATCATTTGTTCTGAGCAAGCTCACACTTCTGGCCCTAAGTGAAACAAAGTAGAGTAGAAGAGTGCTCTTTTCTCAAAAGCAGAGTGTGTTTATTTTAAGGCGAGTTAGTGTTTATTTCACATTCATAAATGGAGTTGAATCACATGCAGTTTCCGGTCCTAAGAGCAAGAGTTTTTTTCCGGTAAATAAAGCCATTATTGTGCTCCCATTGCCATACACAGTGCATGTACCACTTGTGTCTGTTCCCAGCAATTGCAGTTTATTGGACTGAAGAGAAGCTATTATTCTCGTCAATTTCCTAAGCAGAGTTGAACTAGGTTTGGCCCGTGTGTGTAGGAAGCTCAGTTCTTTTGTTCTTAGAAGCTGACTGTTCGGGCCCTATAGGAAACAACATAGAGAAGATGAGTGTTCTTTTCTCAAAAGCAGAGTGTGTTTCTTGTAAGGCGAGCTAGTGTTTGTTTCCCATTCATAAACGGAGTTGAATCACATGCAGTTTGTGGTCCTACGAGCAAGAGTTGTTTTCTGGTAAGGAAAGTCACTATTGTGATCTCATTGCCATAGACCGTGCAAATAGCACTCGCGTCTGTCCCAACAGTATAGTGTATTGGACTGAAGAGAAGCTACTGTTCTTGTCAGTTTCCTAAGCAGAGTTGAACTAGATATGGCCCGTGTGTGTAGGAAGCACAGATCTTTTGTTCTGAGCAAGCTCACACTTCTGGCCCTAAGTGAAACAAAGTAGAGTAGAAGAGTGCTCTTTTCTCAAAAGCAGAGTGTGTTTATTTTAAGGCGAGTTAGTGTATATTTCACATTCATAAACGGAGTTGAATCACATGCAGTTTCTGGTCCTAAGAGCAAGAGTTTTTTTCCGGTAAATAAAGCCATTATTGTGCTCCCATTGCCATACACAGTGCATGTACCACTTGTGTCTGTTCCCAGCATTTACAGTTTATTGGACTGAAGAGAAGCTATTATTCTCGTCAATTTCCTAAGCAGAGTTGAACTAGGTTTGGCCCGTGTGTGTAGGAAGCTCAGTTCTTTTGTTCTTAGAAGCTGACTGTTCGGGCCCTATAGGAAACAACATAGAGAAGATGAGTGTTCTTTTCTCAAAAGCAGAGTGTGTTTCTTGTAAGGCGAGCTAGTGTTTGTTTCCCATTCATAAACAGAGTTGAATCACATGCAGTTTCTGGTCCTACCAGCCAGAGTTGTTTTCTGGTAAGGAAAGTCACTATTGTGCTCCCTTTGCCATACACAGTGCAAATAGCACTCGTGTCTTTTTACCAGCAAGTACAGTGTATTGGACTAAAGAGAAGCTACTGTTCTTGTCAGTTTCCTAAGCAGAGTTGAAGTAGATATGGCCCATGTATGTAGGAAACACACTTCTTTCATTCTGAGCAAGCTCACTGTTCTGGCATTATGGGAAACACATTAGAGTAGAAGAGTGCTGTTTTCTCAAAACAGAGTGTGTTTCATGTAAGACGAGCTAGCTTTTGTTTTCCATTCATAAACGGAGTTGAATCACATACAGTTTCTGGTCCTATGAGCAAGAGTTCTTTTCTGGTAAGGAAAGTCAGTATTGTGCTCCCATTGCCATACACAGTGCAAATAGCACTCACGTCTGTTCCCAGCAAGTACAGTGTATTGGACTGATGAGAAGTTTCTGTTCTTGTCAGTTTCCTAAGCAGAGTTGAAGTACATATGGCACGTGTGTGTAGGAAGCACAGTTCTTCTGTTCTGAGAAAGCTCACTGTTCTGGCCCTATAGGAAACACAGTAGAGTAGAAGAGAGCTTTTTTTCTCAAAAGCAGAGAGTGTTTCTTGTAAGGCGAGTGAATGTTTGTTTCCCATTTATAAAACGGAGTTGAATCACATGCAGTTTCTTCTCCTATGAGCAAGAGTTGGTTTCTGGTAAGGAAAGTCACTATTGTGCTCCCATTGCAATACACTGTGCAAACAGCACTCACGTCTGTTCCCAGCAAGAACAGTGTATTGGACTGAAGAGAAGCTACTGTTCTTGTCAGTTTCCTAAGCAGAGTTGAACTAGATAAGGCCCGTGTGTGTAGGAAGCACAGTTCTTTTGTTGTCAACAAGCTCACTGTTCTGGCCCTATAGGAAACACAGTTGAGTAGATGAGTGCTCTTTTCTCAAAAGCAGAGTGTGTTTCTTTTAGTCGAGCAGGTGTTTGTTTCCCATTCATAAACGGAGTTGAAACACATGCAGTTTCTGGTCCTTCTTTTTTTCTGAGCAAGCTAACTGTTCTGGCCATATAGAAAAAAGAGAAGAGTAACAGAGTGCTCTTTTCTCAAAAGCAGAGTGTGTTTTTGTAAGGAGAGTTAATGTTGTGCTCCCATTGCCATACACATTACTAATAGCCCTAGCGTCTGTTCCCAGCAATTACACTGTATTGTACTGAAGAGAAGATTTTATTCTTGTCAATTGCTTCACTAAAGTTGAACTAGATATAGCCCGTGTGTGTAGGAAGCTCAGTTCTTTTGTTCTTAGCAAGCTTAGTGTTCAGGCCCTATAGTAAACAACGTAGAGTAGATGAGTGTTCTTTTCTAAAAAGCAAAGTGTGTTTCTTGTCAGGCGAGCTAGTGTTTTTTTAACATTCATAAACGAAGTTGAATCACATGCAGTTTCTGCTCCTACGAGCAAGAGTTTTTTTCTGGAAAGGAAAGACATTATTGTGCTCCCATTGCCATGCACTGTGCAAATAGCACTCACGTCTATTTCCAGCAAGTGCATTGTATTGGACTGAAGAGAAACTACCATTCTTGTCAGTTTCCCAAGCAGAGTTGAACTAGATATGTCCCATGTGTGTAGGATGCACAGTTCTTTTCTTCTGAGCAAGCTCACTGTTCAGGCCCTATAGGAAACACAGTAGAGTAGAAGAGCGCTCTTTTCTTAAAAGCAGAGTGTGTTTCTTGTAAGGCAAGCTAGTGTTTGTATCCCTTTTATAAACGCAGTTGAATCACATGCAGTTTCTACTCCTACGAGCAAGAGTTGTTTTCTGGTAAGGAAAGTCATTATTGTGCTCCCATTGCCATAAACAATGCAAAAAGCATTCGTGTCTGTTCCCAGCAAGTACAGTGCATTGGACTGAAGAGAGCTACTGTTCTTGTCAGTTTCCTAAGCAGAGTTGAAGTAGATATGGCCCAGGTGTGTAGGAAGCACAGTTCTTTTTTTTGGCGCAAGCTCACTGTTCTGGCCCTATAGGAAATACAGAAGAGTAAAAGAGTACTCTCTTCTCAAAAGCAGAGTGTGTTTCTTGGAAGGTGAGTTAGTATGTTTTTCCCATTCATAAACGGAGTTGAATCACATGCAGTTTCTGTTCTAACGATCAAGAGTGTTTTTCTGGTATATAAAGCCATTATTGCGCTCCCATTGCCATACACAGTACAAATAGCACTCACATCTGTTCTCAGCAAGTACAGTGTATTGGACTGAAAAGAAGAGTATTTTCTTTTCAGTTTCCTAATCAGAGTTGAACTAGGTATGGCCGGTGTGTCTAGGAAGCAAAGTTCTTTTGTTCTGAGCAAGCTCACTGTTCTGGCCCTATAGGAAACACAGTAGTGTCAAAGAGTGCTCTTTTCTCAAAAGCAGAGTGTGTTTCTTGTAAGGCAAGCTTATGTTTGTTTCCCATTCATAAACGGACTTGAATCACATGCAGTTTCTGGTCCTACGAGCAAGAGTTGTTTTCTTGTAAGGAATGTCACTATTGAGCTCCCATTGCCATACACAGTGCAAATAGCACTAGCGTCTGTTCCCAGTAAGTACAGTGTATTGGATTGAAGAGAAGCTACTCTTCTTATCTGTATCCTAAGCAGAGTTGAACTAGATTTGACCCGTGTTTAGGAAGCACAGTTCTTTTGTTCTGAGCAAGCTCACTCTTCTGGCCCTAAAGCAAAAACAGTAGAGTAGAAGAGTGATCTTTTCTCAAAAGCAGAGTGTGTGTCTTGTAAAGCAAGCTAGTGTTTATTTCCCATTCATAAACGGAGTTGAATCACATGCAGTTTCTGGTCCTACCAGCAATAGTTGTTTTCTGGTAAGGAAAGTCACTTTTGTGCTCCCAATGCTACACATACAAATGGCACTCGAGTCTGTTACCAGCAAGTACAGTGTATTGGACTGAAGAAAAGCTACTGTTCTTGTCAGTGTCTGGAGCAGAGTTGAACTAGATATGGCCCTTGTGTGTAGGAAGCACAGTTCTTTTTTGAGGAAGCTCAATATTCTGGCTTTATAGGAAACACAGTAGAGTAGAAGAGTGCTCTTTTCATAAAAGTAGAGTGTGTTTTTTTTTAAGGCAAGCTAGTGTTTGTTTCCCTTTCATAAAAGGAGTTAAATCACATGCAGTTTCTGGTCCTATGAGCTAGACATTTTTTTTCTGATGAAGAAAGTCACTCTTGGCCTCGAATTGCGGTACACAGTGCAAATCGTACTCGCATCTTTTCCCAGCAAGTACAGTGTATTGGACTGAAGAGAAGCTACTGTCCTTGTCAGTTTCCTAAGTAGAGTGAACTAGATATGTCCCGTGTGTGTAGGAAACACAGTTCTTTTGTTCTGAGCAAGCTCACTGTTCTGGCCATATAGGAAACACAGTAGACTAGAAGAGTGCTCTTTCCTTAAACACAGAGTGTGATTTTTGTAAGGCGAGCTAGTGTTTGTTTCCCATTCATAAATGGAGTTGAATCACATGCAATTTCTGCTCCTATGAGCAAGAGTTGTTTTCTGGTAAGGAAAGTCACTTTTGGGCTCCCATTGCCATACACAGTGCAAATAGCACTCTCGTCTGTTCCCAACAAGTACAGTGTATTAGACTGAAGAGAAGCTACTGTTTTTGTCAGTTTCCTAAGCAGAGTTGAACTAGATATGGCCCGTGTGTAGGAAAAACAGTTCTTTTGTTCTGGGCAAGCTCACTTCTCTGGCCCTCTCGGAAACACAGTAGAGTAGAAGAGTGCTCTTTACTCAAAAACAGAGTGTGTTTCTTGTAAGGCGAGCTACTTCTTGTTTCCCATTCATAAACTGAGTTGATTTAATGCAGTTTCTGGTCGTATGAGCAAGAATTTTTTTTCTGGTAAGGAAAGTTACTATTGGGTTCTTATTGCCATATACAGTGCAAATAGCACTCGCGTCTATTCCCATCAAGTACAGTGTATTGGAGTGAAGAAAAGCTTCTGTTCTTGTCAGTTTCCTGAGAAGAATTGAACTAGATATTGCCTCTGTGTGTAGGAAGCACAGTTCTTTTTTGAGCAATCTCAATGTTCTGGCCCAATAGGAAACACAGCAGAGTAGAAGAGTACTCTTTTCTCAAAAGCAGAGTGTGTTTCTTCTAAGGCGAGGTTGTGTTTATTTCCAATTCATAAACGGAGTTGAATCACATACACTTTCTGGTCCTATTAGCAAAAGTTGTTTTCTGGTACGGAAAGTCACTATTGTGCTCCTATTCCAATGCACAGTAAAAATGGCACTCGCTTCTGTTCCCAGCAAGTACAGTGTATTGTACTGAAGTGAAGTTACTGTTCTCGTCAGTTTCCTAAGCAGAGTTGAACTAGATATGGCCCATGTGTGTAGGAAGCACAGTTCTTTTGTTCTGAGCAAGCTCACTCTTCTGGCCCTATAGGAAACACAGTAGAGTAGAAGAGTTCTCTTTTCTCAAAAGCAGAGTGTGTTTCTTGTAAGGCGAGCTAGTGTTTGTTTCCCAGTCAGAAATGGAATTGAATCACATGCAGTTTCTGATCCTAGGAGCAAGAGTTGTTTTCTGGTAAGAGAAGTCACTATTGCGCTCCCATTGCCATACACAGTGAAAATAGCCCTCCTGTCTGTTCTCAGCAAGTATAGTGTATTGGACTAAAGAGAAGCTACTGTTCTTGTCAGTTTCCTAAACAGAGTTGAACTAGATATGGCCTGTGTGTGTAGAAAGCACAGTTATTTTGTTCTGAGAAAGCTCACTTTTCTGGCCCTAAAGGAAACACAGTATAGTAGAAGAGTGCTGTTTTGCAAAAGCAGAATGTGTTTCTTGTACAGCGAGCTACTGTGTGTTTCTCATTCATAAAGACAGTTGAATCACATACAGTTTCTGGTCCTACCAGCAAGAGTTGTTTCTGGTAAGGAATGTCACTGTTGCGCTCCCATTCCCAAGCACAGTAAAAATTGCCCATGT
This sequence comes from Peromyscus eremicus, assembly GCF_949786415.1. Classification (NCBI taxonomy): domain Eukaryota; kingdom Metazoa; phylum Chordata; class Mammalia; order Rodentia; family Cricetidae; genus Peromyscus; species Peromyscus eremicus. The sequence goes on from NC_081432.1 coordinate 67,789,986, forward strand.
GTCTGTTCGAACCAAGTACAGTGTATTGGACTGAAGATAAGCTACTGTTCTTGTCAGTTTCCTAAGCATAGTTGAACTAGATATGGCCCGTGTGTGTATGAAGCACAATTCTTCTGTTCTGAGCAAGCTCACAGTTCTGGCCCTATAGGAAACACAGTAGAGTACAAGATTGCTTTTTTCTCAAAAGCAGAGTGTGTTTCTTGTAAGGCGAGCTATTGTTTGTTTCCCATTCAAAAACAGAGTTGAATCACATGCAGTTTCTGGTCCTTCGAGCAAGAGTTGTTTTCTGGAAAAGAAAGTTACTATTGCGCTCCCATTGCCATACACAGTGCAAATAGCACTCGCGTCTGTTCCCAGCAAGTACAGTGTATTAGACTGAAGAGAAGCTACTGTTCTTGTCAGTTTCCTAAGCATAGTTGAACTAGATATGTCCCGTGTGTGTAGGAAGCACAGTTTTTTGTTCTGAGCATGCTCACTGTTATGGCCCTGTAGGAAACACAGTAGAGTATATTAGTGCTCTTACTCAAAAGCAGAGTGTGTTTCTTGTAAGGCAAGCTGCTGCTTGTTTCCAATTCCTAAACTGAGTTGAATCACATGCAGTTTCTGGTCGTACTAGCAAGAGTTTTTTTCTGATATGGAAAGTTACTATTGGGCTCCCAATGCCATACACAGTGCAAATAGCACTTCCGTCTGTTCCCATCAAGTACAGTGTATTGGAATGAAGAGAAGCTTCTTTTCTTGACAGTTTCCTGAGAAGAGTTGAACTAGATATGGCCTCTGTGTGTAGGAAACACAGTTCTTTTTTGAGCAAGCTCCGTGTTCTGGCCCTATAGGAAACACAGCAGAGAAGATGAGTAGTCTTTTCTCAAAAGCAGAGTGTGTTTGTTGTAAAGTGAGCTAGTGTTTGTTTTCTATTCATAAATGGAGTTTAATCACATGCAGTTTCTGGTCCTATGAGCAAGAGTTGTTTTCTGGTAATGAAAGTCACTATTGCACTCCCATTGTCATAAACAGTGCAAATAGCACTCGCGTCTCTTCCCAGCATGTACAGTGTATTTGACTAAAAACAAGCTTCTGTTCTTGTCAGTTTGCTAAGCAGAGTGGAACTAGATATGGCCCATGTGTGTAGGAAGTACAGTTTTTTTGTTCTGAACAAGCTCACTGTTCTGGCCCTGTAGGAAATAGTAGAGTAGAAAAGTGTACTTTTCTCATAAACCGAGTGTGTTTCTTGTAAGGCTAGCTAGTTTTTGTTTCCCATTCATAAAAGGAGTTGTATCACATGCAGTTTCTGGACCTATGAGCAAGAGTTTTTTGCCGGTAAGTAAAGTCACTATTGGGCTCCCATTGCCAAACACGTGCAAATAGCTCTTGCGTGTGTTCCCAGCATGTACTTTGAATTGTACTGAAGAGAGGCTACTGTTCTTGTAAGTTTCAGTTCTTTTGTTCTGAGCAAGCTCACTGTTCTGGCCGTACTGGAAACACAGTAGACTAGAAGGGTGCTCTTTTCTCAAAAACAGAGTGTGTTTCTTGTAAGGCGAGCTAGTGTTTGTTTCTCATTCATAAACAAATTTGAATCACATGCAGGGTCTGGTCCTATGAGTAAGAGTTGTTTTCTGGTAAGTAAAGTCACTATTGGGCTCCCATTGCCATACACAGTGCAAATAGCACTCGTGTCTGTTCTCAGCAAGTATAGTTTATTGGACTAAAGAGAAGCTACTGTTCTTGTCAGTTTCCTAAACAGAGTTGAAGTAGATATGGCCCGTGTGTGTAGAAAGCCCAGTTCTTTTGTTCTGAGAAAGCTCACTGTTCTGGCCCTAAAAGAAACACAGTAGAGTAGAAGAGTGCTCTTTTCTCAAAAGCAGGATGTGTTTCTTGTACAGCGAGCTACTGTTTGTTTCTCATTCATAATGCAGTTGAATCACATGTAGTTTCTGGTCCTACCAGCAAGAGTTGTTTTCTGGTAAGGAATGACACTGTTGCGCTCCCATTCCCAAGCACAGTAAAAATTGCCCTTGTGTCTGTTCCCACCAAGTACAGTGTATTGGACTGAAGATAAGCTACTGTTCTTGTCAGTTTCCTAAGCATAGTTGAACTAGATATGGCCTGTGTGTGTATGAAGCACAGTTCTTCTGTTTTGAGCAAGCTCATTGTTCTGGCCCTATAGGAAACACAGTAGAGTACAAGATTGCTCTTTTCTCAAAAGCAGAGTGTGTTTCTTGTAAGGCGAGCTAGTGTTTGTTTCCCATTCAAAAATGGAGTTGAATCACATGCAGTTTCTAATCCTACGAGCAAAAGTTGTTTTCTGGTAAGGAAAGTCACTATTGTGCTCCTATTTCCATACACCGTGCAAATAGCACTCGCGTCTGCTCCCAGCAAGTACGTGTATTTGACTGAAGAGAATCTTCTGTTCTTGTCAGTTTCCTAAGCAGAGTGGAACTAGATATGGCCCATGTGTGTAGGAAGTACAGTTCTTTTGTTCTGAACAAGCTCACTTTTCTGGCCGTGTAGGAAACACAGTAGAGTAGAAGAGTGCACTTTTCTCATAAGCAGAGTGTGTTTCTTGTAAGGCGAGCTAGTGTTTGTTTCCCATTCATAAAAGGAGTTGTATCACATGTAGTTTCTGTACCTACGAGCAAGATTTTTTTGCCAGTAAGGAAAGTCACTATTGGGCTTCCATTGCCAAACACAGTGCAAATAGCACTCGCATCTGTTCCCAGCATGTACATTCTATTTTACTGAAGAGAACCTACTGTTCCTGTCAGTTTTCTAAGCAATGTTTAAGTATATATGGTCCGTGTGTATAGGAAGCACAGTTCTTTTGTTCTGAGCAAGCTCACTGTTCTGGCCGTACTGGAAACACAGTAGAATAGAAGAGTGCTCTTTTCTCAAAAGCAGAGTGTGTTTCTTGTAAGGCGAGCTAGTGTTTTTTTCCCATTCATAAAAGGAATTGAATCACATGCACTTTCTGTTCCTTCAAGAAAGAGTTGTTTTCTAGAAAGGAAAGTCACTATTGAGCTCCCATTGCCATACACAGTGCAAATAGCACTTGCTTCTGTTCCCAGCACTTACGGTGTATTGGACTGAAGAGAAGCTACTGTTCTTGTCAGTTTCCTACACAGAGTTGAACTAGATATGGCCTGTGTGTGTAGGAAGCACAGTTCTTTGTTCTGTGCAATCTCACTGTATTGGCCCTTTAGGAAACACAGTAGAGTAGAAGAGTGATCTTTTCTCAAAAGCAGAATGTGTTTTATGTTAGGCGAGCCATTGTTTGTTTCCCATTCATAAATGGAGTTGAATCACATGCAGTTTCTGGTCCTTCGAGCAAGAGTTGTTTTCTGGAGAGGAAAGTCACTATTGTGCTCCTATTGCTATACACAGTGCAAATAGCACTCGCGTCTGTTCCCAGCAAGTACAGTGTATTGGACTGAAGAGAAGCTACTGTTCTTGTCAGTTTCCTAAGCAGAGTTGAACTAGATATGGCTTGTGTGTGTAGGAAGCACAGTTTTTTTTTTCTGAGCAAGCTCACTCTTTTGGCCCTATAGTAAACACAGTAGAGTAGAAGAGTGCTCTTTTCTCAAAAGCAGAGTGTGTTTCTTGTAATACGAGCTAGTGTTTGTTTCTCATTCCTAAACAAAGTTGAATCCCATGCAGTTTCTGGCCCTAAGACCAAGAGTTGTTTTCAGGTAAGGAAAGTCACTATTGTGCTCCCATTACCATACAGAGAGCAAATAGCACTCGCGTCTGTTCCCAGCAAGTACAGTGTATTGGACTGAAGAGAAGCTACTGGTCTTGTCAGTTTTCTAAGCAGTGTTGAACTAGATATGGCCCGTGTGTGTAGGAAGCACAGTTCTTTTGTTCTGAGCAAGCTCACTCTTCTGGCCCTTTTGGAATCACAGTAGAGTAGAAGAGTGCTCTTTTCTCAAAAGCAGAGTGTGTTTCTTGTAAGGCAAGCTAGTGTTTGTTTCCCATTCATAAAGCAAGTTGAATCACATACAGTTTCTGGTCCTATGAGCACGAGTTCTTCTTCTGATAAGGAAAGTCACTCTTGGGCTCCCATTGCCATATGGGCTGGATTTGGTCATTATGGGTGATCCCAAATAGTGTGTGGCCCTCCTATTAAAGTAAATGTTTATGTCACGTGGGAGGCAGGCGATCCCTGTAATTTCAGCCAATATGCAATTCATACTGAGTCCAAGAAGTCATTCTGCAGTTATTTTTCCAAGCACAGAATTTGTAATTGGGATAATTATACTTGGGTATTGGCACAATCTCCATGTTTTCCCTGATTTGTAGGATGAGGGTTATGATGGTTGGAAATGGCTATATGGAAGCTATTAGAGCTGTGATTTCTAGGGAAAATAGTGAATGAAAAACAATGTGCCTTATTATTGGGAGGTATAGGGAACAACAGCCTTGCTAGTGAGATCTTAGTGATGGTGAGTGGTGCCATGCCCCTTCTTCCTTTGAATGCTGGACCCTTTATTCGATACATATTGCATATCATTGACACCATCAAAGACTTGGAAAATGTAGGTGTGCTCCATACCTCCCTCTAATTATATTATCTGACCTATGCAAAATTGGGGTGGATCTTGAAGAATGAGAGTTGATCATTGTAAACTTGTAATAATGTAACGGGTGTGGTATGCATGTGTGCCTGAGCTGGTTCTGAAGACATGTTTCATGAAGAAGTAGCCAGTATGCATATGGTCCCTACTCTTGCTACATTGATTTTTCTTCCCAAGCATGCACTAATGGCCTCGTGTGTGTGTGTGTGTGTGTGTGTGTGTGTGTGTGTGTATGTGTGTGTGTGTGTATGTGTGTCTGTTCTTTATGATTGGTTGGTTGGGAAGAAGACTAGGTCTTGATTTGTAGATGGTTCTGCAAATATACAAGCATCACTCAGAAGTAGACAGCTGCAGCAATACAGTGTCTTTCTTGTACAACTCTGAAGGAATGTACTGAAGAGAAATCTTCACAGTGAGCAGAACTTCAGGCAGTATACATGGTTGTACATTATATTTAGAAAATGAGCCAAAGGTGAGATCATGTACTGACTTACCTATAACTATTACTTTGGCTGGATGGTCATGAACTTTGTTTGGAAAATTAGTAAGACATTTGTGGAAGTGTTCATTGGATGTAAACATGAATGGTTCTTTCAGTAGAAATGAACTTCAGTGATTAAGGAGATCGAATAATGTCTTCTGAGGATAATAGTCTCCTTCACTGGACATCCCAATGAGTATGTGCACAGCCTTGCCATGGTAGCAGAATTGGAGTTTATGGGTGTGCTCAACAACATGGTCTTACACTCACTGTGGCTGACCTGGCTACGGTGCTCTACAGTGTTGTGTATACTGTTGACTTTTCACTGGCTTACACAGATTTTTGTCAGAGACCTGGGATCTGAGGACCTGAAAGAATGGGGCAGACTACAGTCTAATGATATAGACAACATTATTTCAGTTTTAGTGTACTTTTATACACAAATGTAACAATGATCAATGGAAGATTGTTTGAATTCAGAAAAACATGTAAATAAATGCCAGTAAGCACATACTAAATATTGACAGAGCAGCCTTTTCCCAGATGTTTCTGAAACCACTTTAAACACAATTGCTGGGCACATACTACAGATTATATCTGGGAAATCATGAAAGCAAAGCAGAAGGACAAATCCAGATTCAGGGTACATTGACCAGATTGGGTTATATATCTATGTTCTGATATCTAACGAGAATAAACATGTCTTATAATTGAATGTAAGTGTAAATGTCATAAGAGGCATGAAATCACATCCAAGAACACTCCAGGGAACAAAATGCACCTGAGATAAAAGGCCCTCTTCCTTTTTCCCTGGAGCCTCTCTCATAGTTCCCCAAGGCATTGTTTACCATGTGACTTTTTTAAAATATTTTATATATATTTTTTTCCATATGACATTCTTTTGACTGTGTTCCAACAGTATACCAACAGTAGAAGGCAATGAGTCTCCAGTATGGCTCCATTCACCATGGTGTCTTATGGCAAGTTACCTATATTGGACCACTTCTGTCATAGAAGGTGCAGAGTTGTCTCACTGAAATAGACACTTAGGATTTGCCTTTCCTGCACATAATGCTTCCACCAAAACTACCATCCAAGCAGCTATAGAATGCCTTATCCTTCATCATGACTTTCCACAAAGCATCACTCATAACTAATTAACTCTCTTTACAATCAAAGAAATGTAGCAGTGTGTTTGTTTTGTGGAATTTAATTATGTTTCAATGTTCTTTACCATCTTGTAGCAGCTGGCATTATAGGACAGTAGAATGGCCTCTTATAGACATGGAGTTCCAACTATGTGACAATAACCTGATGTCTGGATTCAGGTGTCTAGATGGCATTATACTCTCCCAAGTCAGTGTCCAGTGTATGGTATGGTAATGGTTTCTCCCATAAACAGGAGTAAAGGGTCCAGGATTCAAAGGCAGAAGGGGCATGGCACCACTCACCATCGCTAACGTCTCACTGGCAAAGCTGATGTTCCCCCCAGGACTGTATGATTTGTGCTGGTATGATTTGTGTATGATTTGTGACTGTATGATAGAAGACTGGTTTCCAGAACAAGGATTGTTTCTGTCAGGAAGTCCAATAAACATTTCATTAACAACTGCTTGCACCACTGGGTTCTTGCACTCCTGAGTCACCAGACTTAAAAAGAATTCCAATGTTACCAAGGGTGACTGGTCTAGATGAGCAGGGAGAAATTTGATAGTACTCTGTAATTCAAGTAAGGAAGAATAAGACTATGGCTCAGGAGATCCTTGAAGGTTTCTCTTAAGTGTTGGTATGTCCTCTGATTAACATCAATCAGAAAGTACAAACCCCTGGCAAGGCAGGGTGATAAATGTCCCAGTCCTTTCAGAAGTAAATGTGTGGGTCATCCCTTCAGAAATGAACTAAGATGAGTTTCAAAGGAATACAGTGTGGATAGAGAAGGAAATAGTTATAATTACTGTGTGTGGTTGAGTGATCCCTGATAGAAGGAAGAATTGTAATTATCAAATGCATTTTGTTAATCATGTTTGTTGATGATGGTCTAGGGTTTGAGAACTAGCATATTCTTTGTCATTCCTTCTATGCAAGTATGAAGGCTTGCATATAGTAGTTTCCTCCTAATTGAAACATCCCCTCCAGGAGGGGGAGAGGCTCAATAGACTCAGGAGGTAAATGTCACATGTCCTCAAAAGATGAAATTTCAAGATTCTTTGTAGGCCCTTATGCAACTTTATAGATACAGTAAACAACATTTTGGAGTATAGGCTGAAGAGAGATTTCTGGGACCTGTTGCTGCCTGTAGGTTGCACAAAGAGCTCCAGGGTCTGAGCTGAGCTGAGCTTTTTGGTGATGCAGCTGCTTTATCTCATCCATGATCCTTTAAGTCACCCTGCACCCTTGCTCAATATGGTGTTAGTTGTTGTGCACTATGTGAAGGTGTATTGGCTGTAATTGGTGTAATAAAAAGCTTAATGGCCAATAACTAAGCAGGAAGTATAGATGGTACTTCTGGGGATAGAAAGGGAGAGGAGTTGGAATCTAGGTGTGCAGGAGAAGCCAGGAGATACAGAGAGGAAATAAAGTCTCCATGTCATTATTTGGGAGCTGGCTGACAGGACAGAAAAAAACTCATTAAATATGGCACTCAACATGGGCTATGACCACAAGGATAGAGAAGTCACACTAGCTGGCACTGCCACTGTTACCCTGTGGGTCTCTCCGTGAGCACTCAAAACAGTTGGCTGCTGCTCATGGGACTCTGGAAAGTGGGCTCAACAAGTTTCCAGAGCTAGGGTGGTAAACGTGCCTCCCACCTGCTGGCATGAAGCTAGGCTTTCAGGGAACTGAGGGGGGTGAAGTCAGCCACTAGAGCCAAGTGGCAGAGGGCCTAGCTGCCGCCTAACAGTTTAAGCTTTGCTCATGGGGACGGAGAACACTGGGTGCTTAGTAAAGCTAGTTCTAGGCTGACCAAACCTCTAAATAGGTACAGAATGCTTAAAAATGTGCTTAAATAAAAAAAGTAAGGAAAGAAAAAAAATAAAATGGGTATAGAAAGTCAGAAAAAAAGTTTGAAAATAATAAAGTCTTAAAAAATAAAGTAGTAAAAACAAAAACAAAAACAAAAACAAAAGCAAAAACAAAAAGCAAGCCATGTAAGGATGGGAAATATACAGGGTATCTGAATACTGTATAGTGCTTTGTTGACTTTGAATTTTTTAAATGCTGATGAGTGAATGACAGCTGATGAGAGATATTGGATTATGAAAGGGACTGCTAAATTAAACCAGCCTATATTCTTTAGAGATGTCTTGGTTTCAGAATGGAAGTCAAGAAATATGTTGTGTTTGAGGAGGTTATGCCTTTGTTTTCACAGGAACAGAAAGCTATGGATTCCTTCAAAGTTAATAGAGAACCAACTTGATGGGGGAGGGGAACCTCCTGAGGATCTTGACTGCAGTCACAAGGAAGACAGACAAAAAAGACTACAAGACAGGAAGACAGGTTACGTGTATGCTGATCCATCTACATGGAAACAGCACTGAGACAGGATGAGATGCGATAAATCTTTGTTGTCATTATCCTTTCATATGGATGGATAGAGATTTATATTACAGTTTGGTTATATAGCCCAAACAAACATAAAATTGACAGATGTCTTTTATTACCTGCTCAAACATAAAACAAAAAATCATCTTTAGCTGACTTGTGCATATTGTGCATTCCATACTTATGTTAATGCAGATATATATGTCACCATTAAAAGTTTGTGTGTTTTTTTTTTTTAAAAAGGACCAGACACCAATAAAAATAGTCCAGATGATACAGCCTCTTAGAGTATCTCTTTTGGCAGTTTCCTCAAATTCTACATCCAGAACTTCAAAGCTGCTAGCTAAGATGGTCCAACCTCACAGACTAAGCAGCCAGATCTTCAAATAAGCCCTACACTTTTTCTTTTTCTTTCTTTTTTTCCCCCAGCCACTGGTAGTTGTTTTTATTAAGTGAAGCCTTAAGTATTTTTATATTGTTAAAGATAGAGAAATTAAATTTACAAAAGGAGGTGAAAACACAGTACTGGTACATATGCTAATTCTCTAGAAAGTTATGACATAAGAGGATTTTCAAAATAGCAAATTATTCTTATCTTTTTTGAATAAATATTACCTTTATATGTTTTTTAATAAACATAAATAAAAGTGAGTGAGTCAGAAATATTATTATATAAATCAAAATGGGTGAGTGAAGTACAAAATAACCTCCAGAACATGAAATCTCATTCAAATATTATTACTGAGGATTTTAAAGAATACCAATTGTAGTAGAAATACTCAAGTCATAGTCAATATGAAAAACAGGAATTATTTGTGGGAATACTTTATAGTGTATGCATTATATATGTATAGGCTATACATTATCTGTAGTTTCTGCTTTGCTTTTTAAATTTTTATTAAGAAATTTTCAATTCATTTTATATACCAACCACCGATGATGCCCCACTCCTCCCTCCTCCTGCCCCCCAGCCTTCCTCCTGAACCCACCTCCCATTCCCACCTCCTCCAAGGCAAGGTCTCCCTTGGGGAATCAGCAGATCCTGGTATATTCAGTTGAGGCAGGTCCATCCAAGACCCTCCCCCCTGCACCAAAGCTGCACAAGATGTCCCACCATAGGTACTGGGCTCCAAAAAGCCCACTCATGCATCAAGAATGAATCCTGATCCCACTGCCTGGGGACTCCCTAAACAGTTCAAGCTGAACAACTGTCTTGCCTATCCAGAGGGCCTAGTCCAGTCCCATGGGGGCTCCACAGCTATTGGCCCACAGTTCATGTGTTTCCACATTTGGCTGGCCATCTTTGTACGTTTTTCCCATCATGATCTCAATGTCCCTTACTCATAGAATCCTTCCTCTCTCTCATCGATTGGACTTCTGGAGCTCAGCCTGGGTCCTGGCCATGGATCTCTACATCTGCTTCCATCAGTTACTGGATGAAGGCTCTATGATGACAGGGTATTCACTAATCTGATTACTGGAGTAGGCCAGTTCTAGCACCCTCTCTATTATTGCTAGTAGTCTAAGATGGGGTCATCCTTGCAGATTCCTGGGAACTTCCCTAGCACCCTATTTCTCCCTGTTCCTATGATGTCTTCATATATCACGGTATCTTTCCTTGCTCTTCCACTCTGTCCCCATTCCAGCTCGAACTTCCTGTTCCCTTATGTTCTCATTCCCCATCCCTTGCCTCCCTCACCCCCAGTTTGTTCATGTGGATCTCATATTTTTCTATCCGTCCCTCTTAGGGTTTTCCTTGTTAGCTAGCTTCTCTGGAACTGTGGGTTGTAGTCTGGTTATCCTTTGCTTTACATCTGATATCCACTCATGAGTGAGTACATACCATGTTTGTCCTTCTGAGTCTGGGTTACCTCACCCAGGATGATATTTTCTATTTCCATCCATTTGCCTGCAATTTTCATGATGTCACTATTTTTCTCTGCTGAGTAGTACTCCATTGTGTATATGTGCCACATTTTTTTAAATCCATTTTTTGGTTGAGGGGCATCTAGATTGTTTCCAGGTTCTGGCTATTATGAAAAATGCTGCTATGAGCATAGTTGAGCATGTGTTCTTGTGGTATGATTGAGCATTCCTTGGGTATATGCCCAAGAGTGGTATAGCCGGGTCTTGAGGTAGATTGATTCCCAATTTTCTGAGAAACCACCATACTGATTTCCAAAGTGGCTGTACAAGTTTGCATTCCCACTTACAGTTGAGGAGTGTTCCCCTTGATCTGCATCCTCTCCAACATAAACTGTCATTAGTGCTTTTGATCTTAGCCATTTTGACAGGTGTAAGATGGTATCTCAAGTCATTTTTGATTTGCATTTCCCTGATGACTAAGGATGTTGTTGAGCAATTCCTTAAATGTCTTTCAGCCATTTGAGATTCTTCAGTTGAGAATTCTCTGTTTAGCTCTGTAGCCCATTTTTTAATTGGATTGTTCAGTATTTTGATGTCTAGTTTCTTGAGTTCTTTATATATTTTGGAGATCAGCCCTCTGTCAGATGTGGGGTTGGTGAAGATCTTTTCCCATTCTGTAGGCTGTCATTTTGTCTTATTAACCATGTCCTTTGCCCTACAGAAGCTTCTCAGTTTCAAGAGGTCCCATTTATTAATTGTTGCTCTCAGTGTCTGTGCTACTGATGTTATATATAGGAAGTGGTCTCCTGTGCCAATGTGTTCAAGTCTGCTTCCTACTTTCTCTTCTTTCAAGTTCAGAGTAACTGGATTTATGTTGAGATCTTTGATTCACTGGGACTTGAGTTTAGTGCATGGTGACAGATATGGATCTATTTGCAATCTTCTGCATGTTGACATCCAGTTATGCTAGCACCATTTGTTGAAGGTGCTTTCTTTTTTCCGTGGTACAGTTTTGGCTTCTTTGTTCATAGGTGTGTGGGTTAGTGTCAGGATCTTCAGTTCGATTCCATTGGTCCACGTGTTGGTTTTTATGCCAATACCAAGCCTTTTTTTTTAAACTATAGCTCTATAGTAGAGCTTGAGGTCAGGGATTGTGATGCCTCCAGAAGTTGCTTTATTGTATAAGATTCTTTTAGCTATCCTGTGTTTTTCCATATGAAGTTGAGTATTGTTCTTTCCTGGTCTGTGAAGAATTGTGTGGGGATTTTAATGGGGATTGCATTGAATCTGTAGATTGCTTTTGGTAAGACTGCTGTGTTTACTATATTAATCTTACCTATCCATGAGCATGAGAGATCTTTCCATTTTCTGATATCTTCTTTGATTTCTTTCTTCAAAGACTAAAAATTCTTAACACACAGGTCTTTCACTTGTCCCAAGGTATTTTATATTATTTGTGGCTATTGTAAAGGGTGATGTTTCTCTGATTTATTTCTCAGCCCTTTTATCATTTGTATATAGGAGGGCTACTGATTTTTTTTTAGTTAATCTTGTATCCTGCCACATTACTGAAGGAGTTTATCAGCTGTAGGAGTTCTCTGGTAGAATTTTTAAGGTCACTTACTCATACTGTCATATCGTCTGCAAATAGTGAAAGTTTGCTTTCTTCCTTTCCAATTTCTACCCCCTTGATCTCCTTTTGTTATTGCTCTAGCTAGAACTTTGAGTACTATATTGAGTAAATATGAGGAGAGTGGTCAGCCTTGTCTTGTTTCTGATTTTAGTGGAATTGCTTTGAGTTTCTTTCCATTTAATTTGATGTTGGCTGTGGGCTTGCTATAAATTGCCTTTATTATGTTTAGGTATGTTCATTACATTCCTGATCTCTCCAAGACCTTTATCGTGAAGGGGTGTTGGATTTGTCAAAAGCTTTTTCAGCATCTAATGAGATGATCATGTGGTTTCTTTCTTTCAGTTTGTTTATATGGTGTATTACACTGACAGATTTTCATATGTTGAACCATCCTTGCATCCCTGGGATGAAGCCTACTTGATCATCATGGATAATTTTTTTTGATATGTTCTTGGATTCAGTTGGCCAGTATTTTATTAAATATTTTTGCATCAATGTTCATGAGGGAGATTGGTCTGTAATTCTCTTTCTTGGTCATATCTTTGTGTGGTTTGGGTATCAGGGTAACTGTAGCCTCATGTAAAGAGTTTGACAGTGTTTCATCTGTTTCTATTGTGTGGAATAATTGGAGAGTATTAGTATTAACTCTTTTTTGAAAATCTGGTAGAATTCTGTGCAGAAAGCCCCTGGTTCTGTTTTTTTTTTTTTTTTTTTTTTGTTTTGTTTTGTAGAGAGACTTTTAATGACTGTTTCTATTTCCTTAGGGGTTATTGGTCAATTTAATAGTTTATCTGGTCTTGATTTAACTTTGGCATGTGGTACCTACCCAGAAAATTTATTTCCTTCAGACTTTCCAATTTTGTGGAGTACAGTTTTTTTTTTCTGGTTTTTCAAGACAGAGTTTTTCCATGTAGTTTTGGTTCCTGTCCTAGATCTCGCTCTGTAGACCAGGCTGGCCTTGTACTCACAGAGATCCACCTGGATCTACCTGGATCTGCCTCCCAAGTGCTGGGATTAAAGGTATGTTCCACTGCCACCCTGCTTGAGAACAGGTTTTTGAAGTATGGCCTGATGATTCTCTGGATTTCCTTGCTGTCTGTTGTTATGTCTTTTCATTTCTGATTTTGTTAGTTTGGATGCTTTCTCTCTGCCTTTTGGTTAATTTGGACAAGGGCTTGTCTGTCTTGTTGATTTTCTCAAAGAACCGATTTCATTGATTTTTTTTGTATTGTTCTCCCCATTTCTATTTTATTGATTTCAGCCTTCAATCTGATTGTTTCCTGGCATGTATTCCTCCTGGGTGAGTTTGCTTCTTTATGTTCTAGAGCTTTTGGGTGTGCTGTTAAGTCTTTATGTGTGCATTTAGAGCTATGAATTTTCCTCTTGGCACTGCTTTCATAGTGTCCCATAAGTTTGGATATGTTGTACATTTGTTTTCATTGAATTCTAGGAAATCTTTAATTTCTTTATTTCTTTCTTGACCCATTGGTGATTCAGTTTAGCATTATTCATTTTTTATAAGATTGTAGGCTTTCTATAATTTTTGTTGTTGAAATCTAACTTTAAGCCATGGTGGTCCAATAAAATACAGGAGGGTATTTCAATTTTTTGTATCTGTTGAGATTTGCTTTGTGACAGGGCATGTGGTCGATTTTACAGAAGGTCCATGGGATGCTGAGAAAAAGGTATATTCTCTTGTGTTAGGGTGGAATGTTCTGTAGATACCTATTAAGTCCATTTGAGTCATAATGCCTGTTAGCTCCCTTATTTCTCTGTTAAGTTTCTGTCTGGCAGATCTGTGCTTTCGTGAGAGTGGGGTGTTGATGTCTGGGGTTTGATGTGATTTAAGCTTTAGTAGTGTTTCTTTTACAAATGTGGGTGCCCTTGTATTTGGGGCATAAATGTTCAGAATTGAGACTTCATCTTGGTGGGCTTTCCCTGGGATGAATATGTAATGTCCTTTCCAATCTCTTTCAATTTGAAGTCTATTTTATTAGATATTAGGATAGCTACACCAGCTTGGTTTTTAAGTCCATTTGATTGGAAAGTCTTTTCTCAACTTTTACTCTGAAGTAGTGTCTGTCTTTGAAGTTGAGGTGTGTTTCTTATTTGCAGCAGAAGGATGAATCCTGTTTTTTTATCCATTCTGTTAGTCTGTGTCTTTTTATAGGCGAATTGAGACCATTGATATTAATAATAATTAATAAATGAGTTTTTGTTAATTCCTGTTATTTTTTGTTGGTAGTGTATGTTTTCTTTCTTTGGTATTTGTTGGTGTGGGATTATTTATTGCCTGTGTTTTCATGGTATGTTGGATTTTTCCTTCTAGGGCGTTCTGAAGGGCTGGATTTGCAGATAGGTATTGTTAAAATCTGGTTTTATCATGGAATATTTTGTTTACTCCGTCTATGGTGATTGAGAGTTTTGCTGGGTGTAATAGTCTGAGTTGGCATCCATGGTCTCTTAGTGTCTGCATAATGTCTGTCCAGGACCCTCTGGCTTTCAGAGTCTCCATTGAGAAGTCAGGTGTTATTCTGATGGGTCTGCCTTTATATGTTACTTGGCCTTTTTCCTTTGCAGCTCTTAATATTTTTTCTTTATTCTGTATGTTTAGTGGTATGATTATTATGTTGTGAGGGGACTTTTTTTTTGAATCCAGTCTATTTGGTGTTCTGTAAGCTTCTTGTATTTTCATAGGCATTTCCTTCTTTAGGTTGGGAAAGTTTTCTTTTATGATTTTGTTGAATATATTTTCTGTGCCTTTGAGTTGGTATTCTTCTCCTTTTATAGCTATTATTCTTATGTTTGGTCTTTTCATGATGTCCCAAATTGTAGCTGGGAGATAAAGGATCAGGGTCGCCCCTTAAGACAGCATACAAAGAATGAAGTTGACCTGTTGGAATCTTTAAAGTAGGCTGAAGCCATTGAATATCTCCCAGAAAGGTTTGGAAATCATTAAGCATACATAGCTGATCTGTATGCAGAGTAATCTTTTGTGGACGTATGCCTGTGTGTAACAATTCATGACCTAAATAATGATAGGGAAGGGATACCTGTACCTTTTCTGAGGCTATTTGTAAATTAGCCAGGCTAAGAACCTCTTGTAATTTAGAAAAGACATCAAAAACAAGTTTTTTGCCTTCAGCAGCCAATAAAATATTGTCCATGTAGTGAATTATATAAACATCTGGAAAAGCTTTTTGAACTGGAGCTATGGCCAAAGACACATAAATTTGACATTAAGTAGGGCTATTGGCCATTCCTTGAGGCAAGACTGCCCACTGATATCTTTGATAAGGTTCTTTGAGATTTTCTGATGGAACACTAAAAGCAAAGCGAGGACTGTCCTCGGGATGTAAAGGAATGGTGAAGAAACAATACCTCAAGTCAATCACAATGGAATGCCAATGTTTAGTCATTGCCACAGGGGCAGGCAAACCAGGCTGTGTTGCTCCCATAAGAAGCATGATTTTATTTACAGCTCTAAGATCTTGTAATAGCCTCCATTTTCCTGACTTCTTTTTAGTAACAAATATAGGTGTGTTCCAGGGTGAAGTGGAAGGAATGATATGTCCAGCATCTAACTGTTCCTTAACTAATGTGTTCACAGCCTCCAATTTTTTTTTTTAGTAAGAGGCCATTGTTCCGCCCATACAGGGTCATCACTTTTTCAAGTGATTTTTATCGGTTGTATTATTGAAGGCTGCTGTGTAGTGACCCCTATGAAAAAAAACCCTAATCCTCTAGTATCCCCAGAACATCTAGCAACACAGCTTTTGTTTGCCACAGGTAATGGATCTCCTTGCAGCATTTTCCCTAAGCCTCTGCCCAGGCAGGATCCCTGACTCTTCAGCATCTGTTATACAGGCTGTGTAGTAAGCACTGCTCCCATACAGTTTAACACATCCCACCCCATAAGTTCACTGGAATGTTAGGTAGCACAAAGGGTTGAAAAATTCCTGCATGACCTTCCTTATCTTTCTAATTTAAGAGTAGCCTGCACTATAATGGCTTCTGAGCTGTGCCGATACCCTGTAGGTTAGAGGTGAAATTTTTAAGGGGCCATACTTTGGGCCAATGTTTTATAGAGATAACTGAAGTGTCAGCACCAGTATCTAAAAGACCCTGAAAATTGTGATCATTAACTTTTAAATTTAGCATGGGTCTCTGTTCTAAGGTGGAAACCCAGCAGGCTAGAAGGCCTGTAGAGCCAAATCTACCCTCACCTCTATGTGATTTAAGAAAAGGATTATTACTTTGAAAGTGAGGCATTAAAAGCAATTGTGCTATGCAAGCACCCTGGGGAATAGCTGTCACCCCCTTACCAGCCTCAACCATGATTCTTATTTTTCCTTCAAAGTCTTCATCTATCACTCCTGGAATTACTCTAATACTGTGCATAAGAGCACTGCTCCTGCCCAGAATCAGTCCTAAAGATCCTGCAGGTAGTGGACCCATGACTCCAGCACTAGAGCCTGGGGGCCCATCTGAGGTGTTAATGCTGCTCTGGCGGAGGTGCAGAGGTCCAATCCTGCACTTCCAGGGGTGCCTCTGATAAGTTCTTGGACAGAAAGGGATTTCTGTGAGGAATGAACTGGATAGGATGGTGGGAAACGGGTTGGGATGGGTGTATCTAGGGCTCCATACACCTGGCTGTGGGGATTCCAGAGTTGACCCCGCTGCCCATTTCCCAAAGGTGGTAACAGATTTTCCTGAGCTTCAACCTTAGATCGGCACTCGTTACTCCAGTGATGGCCCTTTTGACATCGGGGGCAAAGTCCCAGTGTCTTTGCCACTGCTTGGGCTTGAGGACAATTTTTCTTAAAATGACCTTGCTGGACCCATCCAAAGCAGGTTTTTTTGGCGGGCTCCTCCAGAATATTTCCCCCTCATGGCTGAAGCCATTACCTGTCACATGATGTGATGCCCATCTATATCTCTGTATAGCTTAAGATAATCATTTAAGCTCCTATTTTTATGGGGCCTAATGGCCTCCTTGCAATATTTTTTGGCATTTTCAAAGGCCAGTTGCTTTACTATAGGCATGGCTTGATCAACATCCTAAATACTCTACCTGCTAATTGAAGCAGATGATCTACAAATTCTGCAAATGGTTCTGATGGCCCATGAATGACTTTAGATAGTTGTTAGGCAGCCCTTTCCATGCTCTGGTAGCAGCTACGCTAATCTGTGCATAAACTGTGGGATCATACAAAATCTGCGCTTGTAAAGTGGCATACTGTCCTGTACCCATGAGCATCTCAAGACTGCAAGCTGGAAAGCCCGCAGCAGCATTTCTATTAACTGTAGTTTCACTCCTCCAAATTAAATAATCCCCCCCCACCAGAGAGAGCAGTGTGACACAACTGCATCCAATCACTAGGGATACAATTTAAGGCAGAATAAGATTCACGTATAACTGTGGTAAAAGGAGCATGGGGCCCATATGACATTACAGCTTCCTCAAGCTGTTTGATGCTTTTAAAATCTAGGGGATTATGTTCCCTTTGCCTCTGACCTTGAGCATTTTGAGTCTCTATAACTGGGTAAGCAACTCCCCCCATTAACCCCTCTATGGGTGCGGATGGAAGGACTTCTGTGCTGCAAAAGTCAGGGTTACAGGCTGGAGGTCTATCCTTGTAAGAAATCTTCTGTAATCTCCCTCTTAAGCATCTAGTATCCTTTTTAAATCTGACTTCTACATCATCACCCTCTGAAGATGACTCTGCAGAGTCAGAAACATTGGAAGTTTGAAGGGATCTGACAGCCTCCTCTACTTGAGCCTCTTCCAATACAGCTTTAGCTTCAGTTAATTTTTCTTGAACTTTGACATTATCATTAAGCAACACATCTTTAACCAAGAGCCACAAAGAGAAAGTAGCTAAGGGTATGGAATCAGGCCCTTCTTTATGCAAGCATTTTTGTAAATCTTTCTTAACCTGTTCCCAATCTGGTATATTAAATCCCCCAGAGATCAGAAACCAGGGACTAACATTCTGGAGGATCTGAATGAAATCTTTAGCCATCCTGCTCTTAATGGTGGTGTCCTGTTGCTTCAGCAGTCCAATTAACTGTTCCTCCAGGAGCAACTGAGAACTAGCTGCATCCATAACAATTCACCCACTCTTACCTTCTTTTAAAATACTGGCCAGCCTTTCTTTGGGTGTCCTTCAGTGCATCCCTTCTTTCTTATATCTCACTGGAACCTCACTTGTAGCGCCCATGCTACTACCTGTTCATCATGTCCGAGCAAGGGGCCAAGGATTAAAGCAGAGACAAGACAGCAGGTCATTTGTCTCAGTAGAATGCTGTTTATTAAAGGAGGGAGGAGGCCTTAAATACAGGCTTACAGCATAGTGGGAGAACCCCGAAGGGCAGAAGTTTGCTACAGATGTTTTACATTCTTGCATCCCAGCTGTTTACACCAATATGCAGGATACACAAACAAGGAACCTCCAATAAGCTGTTTAGGAGGAAGGAAATCAGGGAATTAGCCTAGGGAGTACATCTAATCAAGGTCAGCAAGCAAGGCAACAGTCACACAAGGAATGGGGGTCAGGGCCCAACACCAAATTTCTTGGACTTTTTGTTTTATGACTTTGTTGGCCTTAGTGTTTTCTTTGACTGACCAATCTATTTCTTCTATGGTATCTTCATTGACAGAGATTCTTTCTTCCATCTCTTGAAGTCTGTTGGTTATGCTTGCATCTGTAGTTCCTGTTTACTCATAATTTCCATTTCCAGCATTCCCTCAGTTTTTGTCTTCTTTATTGTCTCTAGTTCAGTTTTAAAATCTTGGACCTGTTTAATAGCTTTTTCTTGGCTTTTTTAAAGGGATTTATTTATTTCTTCTACTTTTTTGTTTGTCTTTTCCTTGATTTCTTTAAGGGAAATTTTCATTTCCTCTTTAAAGACCTCTATCATCTTCTTAAAGTCATTTTTAAGGTCGATTTCTCCTGCTTCTTCTGTATTGGGATGTTCAGGTCTTGCTGATGTAGAACCACTAGGTTCTGATGGTGCCATATTGGTTTTTATGTTGTTGACTGTATTTTTGCACTGGCATCTACCCATATCTTTCTCCACTCAGTGCAAGCAGTGTCTGTGTCTGAGGGAGCCTCTCTTGGTCCCAACAATACTCTTATTCTAGTGGGAGCTCTTGGTCTAATTGGGACTCTTGTTCCAATCAGTGCTGATGTGCTCTGTGTCTCAGGGAGCAGCTCATAGTCCAGTCAATACTGGCAAGCTTTGTCTCAGGGAGCAGCTGTAATCTCATGGGGTGGATTTGGGAGTGGTGTGGCTTGTAGGGTACAGTGTCTGGTGTGGGGTGGTGGTAGTCTGACCTGCCTACAGAATAACTGCCTGCTGGTCTGAAACTGGGACTGCAATGGGTGGTGGTGTGGAGGCACAACCCTGTGCCCCTAGAGACTGGGGGTTAGGCTATGAGAACAAAGACTCATCTCTAAGTCTATTTGGTGTTGGTGGGCTCTGTCTCAGGAACAGTTGCAGTCTTGGAGGGTGGGTGGGATTGGGGGAGGTTGGGTTTTTGGGCTCCTGGGTCTGGTGGGGGCTGGTATTTCAACCTGTCTTCAGGAGATCTTTTTGCTGGCTTGAAACTGGGACTGCAATAGGTGGTGGTGTGAAGGCACAGGGTTTTGCCCCTGGGCCCAAAGCCTAGAGGCTGGGGTATTAAGATATGAGAACAAAGACTCAACTCTTAGTCCAATCAGCACTGGCAGGCTCTGCCTCCACCCTATACTTTTTCATCATGCAGAGACTAAATAAAAAATAATACAGCTAGCTTTCCCAGAATTTGACCATTATCTCAATTTTCTTAGGGTTCCCTAAAGATGCCATTGCCCCAGACAATAGAAAACAGTCCAAAAAACACAACACCCACATTTCCCAAGAGATGGGGTGGATGGTTTTTGGTCATTCAGTGGTTTATGGGTATTTATCATTGTTTAGGTGGTTGGTTACAAGTTATTATTGATAATGGTAACAAAACAAAACAAAACAAAGGTGATTAGATTCAACAGTCTCTTTCGAAGGGAAAGGGAGATATAGTATAGAAATGATGGAATAAAAGGGTAGATTGTTGAGTCTACTTTTGAATAACCACTAGTCTCAAATACTTTACATTGGCATGAATTTTTGTATATTGATACAAATTTAAAGTTATTTTTGTTATTATATGTATATATAATATATATATATATATATATGTTTCTACTCATGTTTAAGATATTGTACATATGCAGTTCATTTAAAAAATGTAATGTAAAATTTTAGTCCTTGAAAGCTATTTAGGATAATAAAGAAAGACAGGTTAGTAGTTAGTCATCTGTAGCAATCAAATTTATAGTATTGTTAGGTATGTTTTCAAGGTTAAACAGATAGATGGTCTTCAAACATTTCAAAGACTCACAGAATATGACATTTAAAATGTTTCAACAACATAAGGCTTTTTATATGTAGTGAGACATGTCTGCTCCTGGCAGCACCAATTTACTTCAAAAAAAAGCACAGAGAACCTCCACGTGGAGTTTGATTTTATTGTGGCAAAGTTGGCCACTGGGCAAAGAAGCTACCCTTGCCTTGACTGCTGACAGTATGCTGTCCAAACTAGACAAGCAGGACACACACCAAAAAAAGACAACTGCTGAACTTTGCCAAGACAAGGCAGGATAGTCCTTCAAAATGCCTTTTTCACAGAAAAGTCTGTCAGATTATCTAGGTCTTTAAGCTGAAGATGAATGCCCAGCATTGCAGAGGAACCTTGAGTGACTGTTCAGACAGCCAGATGCCTCTGCCGCTTCTATAGTTTTGGAAGTTGCTTGCTCTGCACTTCCTGTTCACTCAGGTAATATATCCTTCTTGAGTCTGTGATGAGTATTATAGACTAGATAGTATACAATTTTTCTTGTTATCAAATTCAGAAAAAAACCATCAGAGATACAAAATTTACAAGATTGAGGAACAAAAACTTAAGTTGTTTATCTAAGAAGATATTTTTAGGTTTAAAAAGACATTTTTAGGATGGTAATACAAGTTATGATAGAAAATGGTTCAGGTATAAAACTTTGGACTCACTAAGATAAGATAGATGATACAGTACTTTCAATGAATTTGCCAAATAAAAATAGACCAAACTTTGTGAATATAATTATTACTTGATAGTTATTTTTATTGTATATAGTTTTACTATGTTAGAGTTAAAACCTTTCTTTTTTATTTAGACAAAAGGGAGAAATGTAGGATATTTTACACTGTGTGAAGGTGTATTGCTGTGATTGTTGTAATAGAAAGCTGAATTGTCAATAGCCAGACAGGAGATATAGGTGGGATTTCTGGGGAGAGAAAGGAAGAGGAGGAGGAATCTAGGCATGCAGGAGAAGCCAGGAGACACAGAGAAGAAATGCCACATGATAGAACATAGATTAATATAAGTGGGTTAATTTAAGTTATAAGAGCTAGTTAGGAACAAGCTTAAGCTACAGGCTGAGCTTTCATATTTAATAAGTCTCCATGCATGTCATTATTTGGGAGCTGGCTGGTGGGACAGAAAGACTTGTTATAATTAGTAACCATCATAAAAACTCATTGGTTAGGGTCAAGAGATGGCTCACTAAGTAAGAGCATGTATAACTCTTATTAAAGGATCCAAGTTTGGTTCCCAGCAACCACATCTAGCAGCTCCCAACCACTTGTAACTCCAGCTCCTGGGCATTCAATGCCACCTTCTGACCTTCATGATTACCTGCACAGATATGATACATTCCCACCCCAACACAAAACAAATCTTAAAATAAATGAAGGAACTGAAGAGGTGGCTTAGTGGTTAAGAGCACTTACTGTTCCTATAGAGGGCCTGGGTTTGGTTTCCAGCACAGTAGCAGGGAATCCAACACACTTTCTTGATCTCTGTGAATTAATTCATGCACAAAAATCACATATATACACTCAGGCACATATATAGAAAAATTTAAAGGTAAAATATTAACTATATTTAAGAAGTCATTGGTTCAATCTGAAAGGCCCAATATCAGCTTAGGACTTCCCAAGACAAAGCCCTTAGCACAAAGAAGATTTATTTGCCCCAGAGGGACAAAAGGCAGGGAATAAGAGACAAAGACAGGAGATAGAGGATGAAGGAAAAGGGCAGAAGAATAAAGGAGGGCAATGGGACAAAGGACTGTTTCTGCATAGAAAGGAGACAGATGTGGCCTATAGGAAAATGGTAGTTCTATCATTGAGATGAAGACCACCATCTAGGGATTTGCCCCATAGACACTCTAAATCCTGGTGGCTCAGCCTGAGTTACACACTACTCAAAGCCAAGAATCATTCAACTATTGCCATAGTGAGAAGACACACTACCACATAAAGGTAAAAGGAGAAACCCCATGTTAGGATTAGTTGTTTAATTTTGATTGGGCATGTTAATTAGGTGAGCAAAAGGGAGCTTTTAATTGCTGGACTTCAATACTTTGGTAGCTGGACCTTAGTAGTCAGCCTCAGGAAGAGGAAGTGGCTAAGAGAATAGACCTTTGTGGTTAGCTTTAGGAATGTAATCTTAATAGTTTTTAGCAAGGCAGAGGGAATGAGTAAGAAGGGCAAGGCTTGCCAGTCATTTTTGCCATGCTTGGGCTGGCTAGAGTCCTTTCACAATCAAGTTGGATTTTGGTGAATCATCACTTTGATCGATCATGGGTTCACTTTCTGAGGTGAGCAGATGTGTGTGTCTTGTGTGTCCCCAGAAAATCTCTCACACAACACTTAGTGCCTGAATAGGGACCTGACTGAACCATAGATGAGTTTGGAAGGAATGACTGCATGGTCCTGGCTGCGGGAAGCAAGACAAATAACTAAGGCTGAACCATCTGAAGGTGGAGCATTCACAGTGTAAATTCTCATACAACTAACCTTTCCCATGTAGTATGTGGTAGTGTCTTCTCACTATGGCAGTGGTTGAATGATTTTTGGCTTTGAGTAGTAACTCAGGATGAACCATCAGGATTTGGAGTGTCTATGGGGCAAATCCCTGGATGGTAGTCTTCCTCCAAGTGGTATGGCATGGCACTGCCTGATGAGTGAGGTCCACCATGTGAGCATGAAGATGCCCTTAAAATGGTTGAAGGTTTAGAGCAAATTTTGAAATCTTTTGAGAGTAGCATGTAATGACTGAGAACATAGGAATGTGGCCATAGGGGTTGCCTAGCTGCTATTATGTGTAATAAGATGTACATTTGAGGCAAAGTTTCTTGTATAAAGGAGGAACTATGATAAGGAACGATGTGGCTAGAATCCTCCATGCTAGCTGTTAGCCTGTGATTTGGAGGTGTTGGCTTATAATTTCTTATGGTTCAGGGTTGAAAGGAAAAGAACACAAGTTAGGTATGTTCTATAAAGTTCTTTCTGGGGTCTGAGAACTTGGAACCCAGAGAAAGAATTGGAGGGTGAGGAAGAAAAGAACATGGTGAAAGTGATAGAGGATGTCCTTCAGGTCTGATCATTAATACAGAAGAAGAGAAAGTCTGATTCAACATACAGCCTTAACAATGGTCTGTGATATGTTTTTTCCCAGATAATGTTTCCCTGCTGATGCAGTAAGTGGGATCAAGCCAAATTACAAGTAGAACAAAAGGCCTATTAAGAACAAAGCAACCCTCAGGGCAGGTTCACTTGTCTCAGAGTGCAAGGCCAGAGAAGTTGAGCTCCCAAGCCAAGGCAGGGAGATATTATAGACCTTAGGTACAGAGTTGATGACATGCCAACCAGGAGTTGGGACTGTGCCTCAATATGGTCAAAAGATAGGTCCCTGGGCAGGTACTTGAGTGCCATTCCTTTGTTCAGAGTGTTTTCAGTGCAGGCAGGTTGGGGGAAGTAGGACAGATAGGGTTTTCCAGCTTATGCAGGGGCAAGCCAGAAGCACTAACTAAAAATTCTGGTACAAGAAACTATAATGAGGGGATACTCAGCACCTTGACTACTCAAATTTTTTCCATTTATTTATTTTATGTGTATGAATTTTTTTCTTGCATGGATATGTATGTGCACTATTATGAGATGTATTTCTTGAGGAGATGCAACACATACATGTCTATTTATTCCAGGAAAGGATTCCATGACCAACCAAAGTAATGACTGCACCAATTTCCAATTTGTTAACCAATGAATTTTTTTTTATTGGGATTACTAACAGAGACATGGGTTAGGGGTTGCTTATAAAGAGCAGGGAAAACTCAAAAACAGTTGCATCACCAGAAATTCCACATGTGTATGGGAGACCACTCTCTGGAATTCTTGCCACAGCTTGCAGGCAGTTCCACTGTCTGAAGATCTTTTCTGCAGCTTGGCTGGTCAGTCTTCACACCAACAACTATTTGCTGTCTCCTGTGATGTTGGTACAGACTTCAGGATACTTTCAATTTCATTTTCTTCCCAGACATGTGACCTTTTAATCTCTTATTTATTACCTCCCCCTCCTTCCTCGGGCAAATGTTTCCATTTCGAGGGAATGTTACAATTCAGAGGATTATGCCTGCTTGCTTGGTGCCCATGGAGGCTAGAAAAGGGCACCAGATTTTTTAGAACTGGAGGTATGGATGGTTGTGAGCCACCATGTGGATTTTGGGAGTAGAACCTAGGTCTACTACAAGGGCAACAAGTCCATCTCTCTAGCCCCATTGGTGAAGACTTTTAAACAAGCAAGAGGCTGCCACAGACTGGTTCATGAGGCTGTAGGACATGGGGGAAGATGAGAGGCGTCTGACTGCTGTGAAGGCATAGGCTGCATAGCCTGAGGCAGTATGAGGAAAATCATCCTCTCATAGGTTGGGTTCTTTGATCCATTAAGGACACCATCTGAGCTTCCAGTGGGTATCAGGGAGTAGCACACAATAAAACATAGGTTTTGATGAGGGTACTGGGCTTGCAGGATACTGATTTCAGTTTTCTAGACCTTATCAGACTGTTCACTGGGAAGTTTCTTCCCCACCTCCCCTCAACATAGTTTCTCTGTGTAGCCCTGGCTGTCCTGGAACTTGCTCTGTAGATCAGGTTGGCCCCAAACTCACAGAGATCCTCCTACCTCTGCCTCATGAGAGCTGGGCTTAAAGGTGTGTGAGAGGACTGAGCAGATGCCATAACAGGGTTCTTGGTCTTCTTTTAGAGATCAGGCCTCAATTTCAGTTTTCTGAGATTGAACAAGCAGTTTCTGAGGAAGAGCCACAAAGGACAATCAACCACTGGTGGCCTGACCACAAGGACAAGGGAGATAGGATGCACCAAGCCTGGGCCACTGAGTCAGCCTCCACAGTCAGTGCATACTAGACCATCCAGCCTCCACAGCAGCTCTGGGACAAAGCCAGGGACTTATCCAGGCCTTCCCAAAAATGGAAGCTGTACCTTGACCATCCTCTAACTAACCCTAGCCAATTAAAAGTTACTAACATGATTGCCACTTGCATAAGTTAATCATATCTAAGATGAGCTAAGTTCCTTGGACACTCTCCATAGTTAGGCTTCAAAGGAGCTCACACATCCCTCTTGAGTCTTCACCATCTTACCTTTATGTGGGATGGCATACCCCAGCATGCTGGAATAATAAACACTCTTGTTGATTGCATACATGGGTGGTGATCTTTTGTGGGACTTCTCCAGGACCCTAACAGCATGCACCCCACTACCAGTCTGGGAAGTGGGTTTTTTTAAAAGAGGAAAACTCAACATGGACTTCAAGACTGACATGGAGCTCTAATGTGTTTGTTGAATCCCATGTTGATCTTTATGAAGTGGAAGAAGCTTTGGTAGACCAGAAAATCCTAGACTGGTATTTGCATTGATGTTGTAAAGTGGCAAGCCAACCTAGAGGAGATAAAAGGACAAAGTAATTTCTGTTGCTATGATAAAATGCAATGATCAAGGCCATCTATAGCGGGGAGAGTTTATTTGGGTTTACAATCCCAGAGAGATAAGACTCCACCATGGTGGGGAAGGATGGCAGCAAATGACAGGCATGGTGGCAGGAGCAGGAAGGTGGAAGCTCACATCTTGAATCACAAGTGCAAAGCAGACAGTGAAACTAAAATATGACATGTCTCTTAATCTCAGATCCCACTCCTAGTCATGTACTTCCTGCAGCAAGGCCTCACCTCCTAAATCTCCCCAAACAGTGTCACCAATTGGGGACCAAGTATTCAAATGTCTTAAATCTGTCCTGGCCACTGGCAGGCAAATGTGGTGAAATTTGTGTTACATTAGAGTTCCTAAGGAGAAAGTTGAGAGGAAGCCAAATGTTGTGCTAGTGAGCTTCTGAAAGGTTAAAGCCTGAGCTTTAACAGTTCCTAGAAGGCACAAATGATTAAATAGTACAAATAAAGACTCAGGTGGTCCCAGGGCCAGGCAGTCATGTCAAAAGTAAGTTATACATTTCTCTCCAGCAGGAAAGTGTGCTGGGGGTGGAATTGTTTAGACTCTCACAGCAGCAATATACAACTTAAGGAAGAGGCCATGAGAGTGGTTACATCTGCAGTGTCCTTCTAGAGCCTGTCAGGCTCTCAGGGATCTCACAGCAGTCAGAAATGGCTGAGAAAGAGTCATGGACATTGTCTACAGCCTACGTCCTATGAGACCCGACTAGTCAACTCAAATCACAAGTGGAAACATGGCACTGCTTACCCATAAACCTGGGTCAGGCCAAGCAATTTTTGCCAGCCTTAATAAACCAGCATAAATCAGGAGTGAGTGAGATGCATGATGGCCACATAGAAGCACCCCAAGATTAAAATTCAGGATAGCTCAGGAGGCAGGTAAGTTAGTAGAATAGTTGAGGTGGTGTATGTCACCTTACAACTCTGTTCACATCGCTCTTTTAAGGAAACATAAATGATGGAATCTTTTCAGGCTATAATGGACCTTGCTAAACATTTTACTTAAGCTTCTTCAGCTTCTGACTTCTGAGATCAGCTGACTTGGGATGGACTACAGCTGGCCTTTGGAGAGCTTTCCTCTGTGAAAGGTTTATTCACCTGGGTGTTTTAATGCTAAGCTGAGTGTTTTTCAGATGTAGAGAAGCATCTAGAGATCGTTAAAAAGCAGTTGAAGACCTTTAGAATAGGAGGCAACCTGTGGCAGTGGAAAAGGAAACCCCCAGAGGTCAGTCATAAGGTTGTAAAATAAAAATCTTAGAGCCAGAGACTACTTCCCTATGAATTATTGTCACAAATCATTATTGCCACTGCTGTTGGTTAAATACCAGATCTAGGCAGTATGATCCTACTGGTTGATGAAGACACCACATACTTTAGTTGCAGGACATGAATATAAGTAGGCACAACAAGAAACCACAGAATACAATCAAACTCGATGAAAAATAGCAGCTTTAATGAAAAGCTGCCAGGACACCCTGGATAATAGAGGACAACAGCCCAGCTGGGGAAGTTTTTTGGGTTATATGGTAGCAGAAAGGTAGGGGACAGGATTGGTGCACATGCTAGAATAGCCCGGTGGGTTACCGTGGGGACCCGGGAGACACTTCTGTTGTGGTTAGAAGCATTCTGGTCCTAAGTGCAGTGTGCCTGGACTGTTCAGCCATGACTGCTGCTATCAGGAGTGCTCTGCCACCTGTTAGGGACTTTCTAAGAAACACTTCAGGTTTCCATTTCTCAGAAAAACCAAGTCTCCTAGCAAAGCCTGGAGATGCTATCTCGGCTGATGAAGTACACTTGTCACCAGCAGTCCGGCTAGACTTTGTGTGATACAGTGCCATCATGTCAGGCAGGATGTGCTTACTTGTGCAATAGTGGCATCAATGTAGCTACAACCAACAGCTTTTCAATTGTATTTAATGCTTACTATACAGGAGGGAGCCCACATCAGGACAAAATACATGACAGAGAAAGTCATAGGGCCTAGAGGGTGAAGACACTGCTCTTTTATCATGTGTTTGTTAAACTGCCTTCTAAACATTTGAGCTTTTGCCCATAGATCACTATTGCATCAGCCTCAGTCATGGAAGGAAACTCCTTTTGCAGTGGATGGTGTACAGTAAAACTCATAACTGTTAACGAAGCTCCTGAGAACAAGTGTCCCCATGCTTAGCTGCAGACAGACATCTCTATCACCCCCTAAGGCTCAGGGAGCTCTGTAGGGAAAAGGATCTGGCTAGAGAAACCCACCCTGACCCTGGAGCCCAGAATTAGGGAAGGATGGCTCAGATAAAGCCAGTGAGAGAAACACAGTTTAGCTCAGATCAGAGCCATCTCTGCCCCTGTCCAACTGACTTGTGAAAACAACCAATCACAGAGCAGGACAGTAAAATCCTGGCCCTAGGGCCCAGGACCAGGGAAAGAAACACAGCCTGTGTTTGGACCTGGGCCAGAGAAATGAACCAAGGAAACATGCCCTGACTCTGAAACCAGTACCAAAGAAAAACTCATGGCCCCTAGAATCAGAGTCAGTGAATGAAATGTGCCCTGGCCTTAGAGGTAGTGTCAGCTAAGTAAGGCCAGTGAGAGAAACACAGTTTAGCTCAGATCAGAGCCATCTCTGCCCCTGTCCAACTGACTTGTGAAAACAACCAATCACAGAGCAGGACAGTAGAATCCCGGCCCTAGGGCCCAGGACCAGGGAAAGAAACACAGCCTGTGTTTGGGACCTGAGCCAGAGAAGTGAACACTTTATCCCCAAACCCAGAACCCAGGAAATATGCCCTGACTCTGAGACTAGTACCAAAATAACACTCACTCTTGGCCCCTAGAATCAGAGTCAGTGAAAGAAATGTGCCCTGGCCTTAGAGGTAGTGTCAAAAAGCCAATAAAGGCCAGTGAAAGAAACACAGTTTGGCCCTGAAATCAGGGCCATCTCTGCCCCTTGCTCACAAAACTGGCCAATCCCTGGGCAGAAAATAAACTAACCAGTCACAGTTGACTCTGTCCCCTAGACATCCTCTATAAACCGCCCTGCCCGGTCAGTTGTGAGCTGTTCTCTCCACCCTGGTAGAGGCAGCTACTCTCCTGGATAAACCTCTTTCTCAAAAGAGTATTGGGTGAAGACCTTCATTGACAGCTGAACAGAAGAACCTTGCTGGGACTTCCCATAGTGGACTTAGCAAGGAGGAGCTGAACAGAAGAACCTTGCTGGGACACCCCATAGTGGACTGAGCGAGAAAGAGCTGATAACACTGAGCCAGAGACTGTGGCTCTCCAGGAGAGGAGCAGGATTGCTGTGTCCTGTGGGGAGACCATCCCCCATCATACCATCATACCAGGTATATCCTGACCTTCCCAAAGAGTCAGGATACCCTTCCTTGCTGAGGTAGTTCCAGGCCTGACTCTCCCGAGAAGTCAGAAAACCTTCCTTTCCAAGGTTGGTCTGTTTCTTTGCAGTCTCAGCCATCAGAACTGTGCTAAACAGCTCCAGGTGTCCGGGACACCTTTAGGGCAGAGCTCTTGTTCTGAGTAGCTCTGAGGTGTCCGGATACTTCGCCCTCTAGGGCTGAACTGTCTCCAGTTCTGCCACCACTGCTATGCTAAACAGCTCCAGGTGTCTGGGACACCTTCAGGACAGAGCTCTTGTACTAAGTAGCTATGAGGTGTTCGAGATACCTCACCCTCTAGGGTTGAACTGTCTCCTTGCAGTTTCAGCCATCAATTTACTAACAGAGCTCTGCTGAAGAGGGGGTGGGAAAGTCTGTCAGAACTGGAAAAAGAGCTGGAGGACTGTTGGTATAGCAGTTTCCTCAGGATTGACATGTTCTTCCTGAGGGAGGGGAGGCTCATGAGACTCAGAAAGTAAACAAATGTCACAGCTGCTGGGTGAGAAGACTAACCAGCCCAGGAGCAGAGAGATGTCTTAGACCTGTGGAGCTACACTGAAGTGCAGAGAGCTCCAAATCACCAGCCCTATCTTGTAGACTTTTCTTTTTCTTTCTTCCCTTTTTCAATTTTTTTTGAGATAGGGTCTATGTAGCCATGGCTGTCCTGGAACTCACTATGTAGACCAGTCTGGCCTCAAATCCATAGAGATCCATCTGCCTCTGTCTCCCAATTGCTGGGATCTAATATGTACATCCCTGCTTCTATAAGTGATCGCTCATCTATACTCCTATTAGTAATTCTGACATAAACTCACTGATTCATCAAGTTGGACTTTAGTGTAATCTTTCCTTTGGCCTATCCTAAGTTCCCTTTCTGGAGTAAGTGGACACATATGTTGTCTCTCTCCAGGAAAAGGCTTTTATATAACAGAGTGTGATCCCTATAATCCTCATTAAAAATGGCTATGGGGCTGGAGGGATGGCTCAGAGATTAAGAATACTTGCTCTTGCAGAGGGCTCAGGTTCAGTTCCCAGCACCCACATGGTGGCTCATAGCCATCTGTGACTCTAGTTCCATAGGATCCAGTGCCCTCTTCTGGCCTTTTCATGCACCATGCACATACATACATGCAGGCAAAAACTCATACACATAAAACGAAAACCAAAACAATAAACAAACAAAAAATAACTGAGCATGGTAGTATGAGCTTTCAGGGCCAGGGAGACGGAGGCAGGTGGATCCCGATAGCTTCCTAGGCAGCTAGCCTAATTCCTGAGGCTGAGACCTAAGGTTGTCTATGTGTACCTGTACACATACTCAACATGAACATACACATCTGTAGCATGAATCCTAATTGGTCTTAATAATAAAAACCCAGAGTCAGATCCCAGGGTAAATGCTGAAAGATCAGAGAGACAAAGGAACAAGCCACAGTCACTTCTTACCTCAACAACTCCTCAGTGGAAATGACTGAGCTCCTGTCTCCTCCCGCCTTGCATTCCTTTTTCTGCCCAGCCATATCACTTCCTGTCTCAACCTCCCTAGTGCTGGGATTAAAGGTGTGTGCCACCACTGCCTGGCTCCTATGGCTAACTAGTGGCTGGCTTTGCCCTCTGATCTTCAGGCAAGCTTTATTTGTTGGAGCATACACAAAATATCACCACACACTGTCCTGACCAGCGGGATCTTCAGCAGAGGCCCTAGAAGGGAGAATGGCAAATGAAAGGGACAAGAGACACAAAGAATTGACAGCAAGACAGTATTCTGATCAAGCTGCAAAATTTTATTTTTCTCAGATGGGTTTTATAGTAAGCAGACCAGAAAACTTTCTTTTGGAAAAGATCAGGGGACTGTTGAGTTGCCAAGCAACCCAACCAAGCAACCTAACCACAAAACATTGTTACTAATGGTCAGTGTAGCAGAAAGATAAGGAAATGTTAAGTTATTTTTTAATAACTCAGGCCTTGTCCAGGCATGTCAAAAGTTGCTGGTTAGTGGCTCAATATTGGATAACAGAAACTTAACTCAGGCAGGCAATATGGCATGGCTCTTAAAATTGTCCTCAGCAACACACATCCATGCACATATACAAAATAATTTGCATACATATTAAGCTGATATTTGTTCTTTTCTTCTTGTAAAATTATTTGGGAGGATATGCTAATGCTACAGCATGTATGTAGAGGTCAGAGGATTACTGTTGGTTCTCTCTTTCCACCATGCTGGTTTTGGTGATAAAACTTAGGTTATTAGACTAGGTGGCAAGGTCCTTCACCTGTTTATGGAGCCATCTCACTTTCTCCATATAAGTATTTATTTTCTCTTGCTGAATCGTGTATTTGAACACAATTTCAGATATCAAAACTTCTGCTGCAACCTGCACAGCTTTGAGAGTGACATGGCTGAGGTGATATGGAGTGTGATAGACACATGTACAGAAAAGCTGGGATCAGGTGGGGATGTGCTCTGATAAAGGTACACCATCAGCCTGGAGACTCAGTGGGTTTATTATATACAGCTGAATGAAGAGTCAGGTTAGCTAATCTTTGCAAGAGTCTCTGTAGGGGAGCAGTCTCAGGCTACATTCACTGGTAGCATACTTTCTGCAATACTGTCAGCATCTGTCCTTGGAGCAGGGTAAGGCCTTGCTAATCCTCTAACCTTGACTGGAGGAAAACCTTACCATTCCCATGGGTCTGAGCCATTTCTGTCCTTAATATGGTCATGCTCATTCATATACTTGCTTTAGAGGGACAGAACTGATAGAATGAGTCTCCGTCTATCTATCTATCTATCTATCTATCTATCTATCTATCTATCTATCTATCTATCTATCTATCTTCTATCTGTCATCTATCATCTATCTATCTATCTGTCTATCTATATCTATCTATCTACCTGTCTATCTATCTATCTATCTATCTATCTATCTATCTATCTATCTATCATCATCATTATCTATCTATCTATCTATCTATCTATCTATCTATCTATCGTCTATCTATCTATCTGTCTATCTATATCTATCTATCTATCTATCATCATCTATCTATCTATCATCTATCTATCTATCTATCTATCTATCTATCTATCTATCATCTATCTATCAATCATGTATTTATGTATCTATCATCTATGTATATATGCATGTATGTATGTATGTATCTGTCATTTATCTATCTATCCATCATCTATCTATCTATCTATCTATCTATCTATCTATCTATCTATCTATCAATCACATATTATATGCATGTGTGTATGTATGTATGTATGTATGTATGTATGTATCTATCTATCTATCTATCTATCTATCTATCTATCTATCATCTATCTATCTATCTATCATCTATCTTTTTATGGGATTTATTAGAGTGGCTCATAGGCTGTGGTCTAGGTAGTTCAACAATGGCTGTTAGCCAACAGTCCAAGAATCTAATAGTTGTTCAGTCTGTGATGATGACTATCTCAGCTGGTCTTCAGTATATGCTGGAATCCTGAAGAAGTAGGTTCTAATGCCAGTGAAGGAATGGACTTACTAGCAGGAGTGACGGCAAGCAGGAAAAGAATGAAGCTTCTTTCCATGTCCTATATATAGGGTGCCACCAAGAGGTGTGACCCAGATTAAAGGTGGATCTTCCCACCTTAAAAGATTCAGATTAAAGTTTGGTTTTCCCACTGCAAATGATTCAATTAAGAAAAATCCCTCAGAGGCATGTCCAACTGCTTGGGCTTTAGTTAATTCCAGATGTAGTCAGTCAAGTTGACAGCCAAAAACAGCCATCACAGGAACAGTCGTGTTTCTGTGAGGATTTCCATCCTCAATGCATGAAGCTCCCAGTGCAGCAAGTGTTTATGTTGGTGGTCATGTTGGTTGAAGCGTGGAGATAGTACACATCCTGGGTGGAGGGCCTGTGCTCACTTTCCACATATACTAGCAGCTGACAACATTTCTTTAAGCAACATCCTAGTTTTACCTTGAACGTGATTTTTTTTCTTCATTTTATCTTTGTCTTGCTCTAAGTTCATGTTATAGTGTTTATTTCCCCTACAGAATAACCTCTTCCCTGACGTTTTGTGGATCCTGGGCAGGATCAGATAAGCTGAATATCTTTGGAATTTTAGGAGATTTTTTTTCATTCTTACTGTAATTTCTAGTCTCTATTTCTTTTTTTTAAATTTATTTATCTTTATTTTATGTGTATTGGTGTTTTACCTACATGTATGTCTGTGTAAGGGTGTCAGATCTTGGAGTTACAGTTATTAGCAGCCGTGTGGGTGCTGGGAATTGAACCCGGGTCCTCTTAACCACTGAGATATCATTTCAGCCCCTCTAGTCTCTATTTCTATATGATCATGTGTTTTCTCTTCACTAGTTGAGGTAAAGAGTCACACCATATGCAAATGTGTTCATTTTTATTTCCTTTCAAGGAATGCAGCAATACACATTTTCTACCAGAGCAGATCCTTCTACTCATCTTTTCTCCTCTTTACTCAGGTCTCCTGGCTATGGTTTTCTAAATATTGTTTTGATTTTTTTCCCCATGATCTAAATTATAACACTAGAGTGTTATAGATTTAGACATTGTTTTACTTTTGTATGATAGGTAATTAATGAAGATTTACGTACATATGTGCTAGATTTAATAAACTAGATTTTTTTTATTATTTGGGTGAAGATCACATATAGCCCAGGCTGGCCTTGTGGCGATATATTGTGTACCCTAATAAAATTTGCTGAAAGATCAGAGAGGCGAAAGAACAAGCCACTGCCATGTCTTACCTCTAGGACTCCTCAGCCTGAAAAGGGGTCCAGCTGAAAAAGCCTTCAGTTCCTGTCTCCTCACACTTTATATACCTTTCTCCACCCAGCCATCACTTCCTTCTTAGTGCTGGGATTAAAGGCATGTGTGCTTCCCAAATACTCTTGGTAGCAAAGGCATGAGTGTAGCTAGAGTTTTCCTCGTCCTGCCTGGCCCACGGTCAGGACAAATCTCTCTCACCCGCCAGTCCCCCAGTTGCTCAGACCCAATAGAGTAAACACACAGAGACTTATATTGTTTACAAACTGTATGGCCACAGCAGGCTTTTTGTTATTTAGTTTTTATATTTTAAATTAACCCATTTTTATTAATTTATAAGTTGTCATGTGGCTTGTGGCTTACCGGTATCTTAACATCTTTTTATGGTGGCGGCTGGCAGCGTCTTTTTGTTTTAGCCTTTTATTTTTTAGAATATGTTTTTGTCCCACCTATACTTTTTGTCTGGCTATACTGGCCAATCAGTGTTTTATTTATTAACCTATCAGAGCAACACATTTAACATACAGAATATCTTACAGTACTTTTCCTTTTTTTTTAAAAGGAAGGTTTTAACTTTTATATAGTAAAATTACAGATAACAAAACAATTATCAAGCTGGAATTACAGTTAGAATATCTAGTTTATTTATAATAACTAGTCTATTTGTATTTGGCAAAATTAAAGAAGATATCCTATTTATCTTATATTTGTGAATTTAAGGTTTTATATCTAACTTATCTTTTATCATAACTAAAGAAAATTATAACTATCTAGTCTCTAACTACATTAAAGACCTCAAAAGGATATAATATTACCTGAGAAATGGGAGAAGGATGTAAGCAACTTTTGGGAGTCTTGTAAGGTAGGCAGAGACAGCTGGCAGCCTGGACAGTCACCTGTTTCTTTGTAAAGTTGGGGCATCTGTCTTTAGCCCACAAGACTAGAGTCTTTTAGTTATATTTTTTTGTGTGTTCTGTAGAATGTTTGGCAGTTTTCTCTGTGAAGCAGGAACCTGAAGGATCATTTTGCCAAGCAAAGTTTACTGGTCACCTTCTTATGGGTCCTGTATGTCCAGTTGATCAAGCAGTCCAGGCAAGAATAGTTTCTTGTCCAAATGGCTATTTTTGTTAAGGTGAAGATAAACTCCATATAGAGTGTCTTTGATGTCCATCCCCCTCTCTGAAGTAAATTGGTGCTGCCAGGAGCAGACATGTTTCACTGTCTAGAAAGTCTAAATTTTTAAAACATTTTAAATGTCATATTTTGTAGGTCTTTGAAGTGTTTGAAGAGTACTTACCTAACTGAATTATATCTACGTATACCTAGAAAACTTAACTAACATGGCTACGAGTATGATTATCATAGATGACTAATTATTAATCTATTTTTTAATTGTCTATTACAATTTTAATGAATTACATAAACATAATACCTCAAACAAGAATAGAAATATATATATAGTATAACAAAATTAAGTTTAAACTTGTATCAATAAACTAAAATCTATAGCAATGTAAAATATTTTAAACAAGTTGTTACTATTTATCTTATCAAATCTACATTTTGTTTTAGAAAGAGATTGTATTTATAATCAACCTGTTTTAAATAAAAATATTTTTTTTGTCACACACCAGAGGGGTCTTTTGGTACGGGACACAAGAATCTCTCAACCTTTTGTTTTAGGAATATGTTTGGGTTTAGAGAAGGAGTGAGCCAATTTCTTCTCTAAAGCCAGTTTGGTATATTTGGGAATTTGGACATAGCTTTTCTTACTACTTTTTGTTGGAGGGGGGTGCTGTATCTTATGGGGACACAAAGAAAATTTTAGGATTATGGAGTAGTCCATGAGGGTGTTTCATCTGAGCCAGTTGTCTTGAAACTGTTTTGGATGTTGGATCATCTGGGCCATAGTTTCATTGGAGACCTTTCAGGGGGTCTTGGCTGGTCAAACCTGATGTATCCTAATCTGGAACAAATCCATAGCCTCTTGTTTTTTGTGGAAACAAAGCAAAGCCTCCTTTCCAAAGCAACATATCCTTAGATCCAAATTTTGAAGTTAAGGTATCTTTAAAAAATACATATTGGTTTAACTTAACAGCTTTTACAATCAAATGGTTTTTTTAAGTTAAAAATCTCAAAGACAATACAATCTAGATTTTCTGTGTGATATCCATCTTTATGTGGCTTATTATTTTTATATTACCTTTACTGTTTTTTTAAAGACTTTATTTTTAAAAAACTATTTGTTTATATAACTGTGTGTGTGTGTGTGTGTGTATATATGTATGTATATATATACACACAAAGTCTACATACATTTTTGCACACATTGTAAAGCATTTAAAGTCTTGTTTTATCTGAATCTACACATGAGGTCTCAAGTGTTGAGATTAAAGGTGTGTGCCACCACTGCCTGGTGTCTATGTTCAATCTAGTGGTTTGTTCTGTTCTCTGATCTTGAGGCAAATTTTATTAGGGTACACCATATGTCACCACATGGCCTCAAACCCACTAAGTGGTTGAACATGACCTTAAGCTCCTGATTCTTCTGATTTCAACCAAATGCTGTAGTTAAAGATATTTGCCACCTGCATGAGCCAGGGAGGTCAAGGTCATGATAGGGGAACCCATAGAGACAGCTGACTTGAGCTCATAGGAGCTCATTGACTCTGGGCCAACACTTAGGGAGTCTGCATGGGACCGACCTAGACCCTGTACATGTGACAGTTGTGTAGCCTGGTCTATTTGTAAGGCTTCTAGCAGTGAGATCAGGACTTATCCCTGGTGCTTAGCTGGCTTTTGGGAACCCGTTCTTCATGCTGGATTACTTTGCCCAGCCTTGATGCAGGGGGAGGAGCTCTGTCCTGCCTCAACTTGATGTGCTGTGCTTTGTTCAAGCCCATGGGAGGCCTCCCCCTTTCTGAATGGAGGAGGAGAAAGAGTGGATGGGGAGGGGGTAGATGGGAGGTAGAAGAAGAGGAGGGAGGGGAAACTGTGGTTGGTATGTAAAATAAATAAAAAAAGTGTTAATTAAATAAAGTAAAAACAAAAGGTATTTGCCACCAATTCAGATGCACTGCATTTAATATCTGCCTTTTGATTACCAATTAGTCAGAATGGTGTGTCTAAAGAAAGATCTCTTCATATGGTAATTTCAGCCAGTGATTATAATATAGAAATTGTGTGCTGCAGAAGGACAAAATCCCATTTTTATAAAATGTATTCTATGGAGGATGGAGAGATGGCTCAGTGGTTAAGAGCACTGGCTGGCCTTGAGTTTGATTTCCAGCACTCACATAGCAGCTCACAACCATCTGTTTTTGGTTCCAAGGGATCTGACACTCTCTTTTGACTTCTGCAGGCATCAGGCATTCAGGTGGTGCAGACATTCATACAGGCAAAACACCCATATACATAAAATAGAAATTTTAAAATGTGTTCAATGAATTTGAAGTATAAGGATTGATTGATATTTATATGTAGACAATTATAAAAATATAAGGCAATGTAATTAATTAAATACAATTTTACATTTATGTAATCACAATGTAATTATAGTCAATGATGCATATGATTCATGTACAGATATTTACTTTCATTGTTTTGTTTTGAAACTAAGTTTCATTGTGCAACTCTATCTGCTGGAACTCACTATATAAACCAGACTGGACTCAGACTCACGGAGATCCACCTGCCCCTGCCTCATGAGTTCTGAGATTAAAGGCCTGTGTCACCATACTTAGATATTTTATTTTAAAAGAAACAAGAGATTCTGCTTATCTTTGCTTTTTTGCATTTTAATTGTTGTAGAATATTATTTTAAGGTGTGTCACTTTTGTTTATGTTGCATTTGTTTAACTCTGTGAAGCTGTGTTACTGTGCTTGTCTAAAACACCTGATGGTCTAATGAAGAACTGAACAGCCAATAGCACGGCATGAGAAAGGATAGGTGGGTCTGGCAGACATAGAGTATATATAGAGAAGAAGAAAAGAGATAGATGAGTGAAGAAAGGAGCTAGGAGCCAGAGAAGAAGGAAGACTCCAGGGGTGAGCCACCCAGCTACACTGCAAGCCAAGGAGTAAGAGTAAGATTTACAGAAGTAAGAGAACAGGAAGAGCCCAGAGGCAAAAGGTAGATGGGATTATTTAAATTAAGGAAAGCAGGCTAGAAACTAAGTCAATCTAAGGCCAGGTGTTTATAATTAAGGATAAGCCTCTGTGTGAGATTTATTTGGGAGCTGGGTGGCAGGGCCTTCATATGAGCAAAAATAATAACAATTTGGTGCCCAATGTGGGTCTCATATTTCCATAGGGCCTGAGAAAGCTGGAAACAAACAAACAAAAATGATGTGACTCCTTTAAGAGGTGCTGCTGTTCAGCTGGCAGCACTAAATAAAAACCACAAGCTAAGTAAAAACCACCTGTAGCAACACAGGTACTGGCTTCCATAGCTAGGATGGCTGAATGTAGTTTTCAGTCACCAACTTCTGACCAGGGTCATGAGCTTTAGGA
Organism: Peromyscus eremicus; assembly: GCF_949786415.1. Taxonomy (NCBI): domain Eukaryota; kingdom Metazoa; phylum Chordata; class Mammalia; order Rodentia; family Cricetidae; genus Peromyscus; species Peromyscus eremicus. The sequence continues at coordinate 67,828,709 of NC_081432.1, forward strand.
TTGGCATTCCAACATGAGAATTGGGCAGAGCCAGCTGAGAGCCATGTGTAGAGAATCCAGGTGCAGGTTAGCAGTTTAAAAGTTTGCTCATATGGTCAAAAAGAACTAAAGATTCACAGTAAAAGTGGTCCAGATGGGAAAACCTCTAAACAGGTTACAGTGTGTTTAACAATGTGTTTAGGCTTAAGAAAAGGAAAAGGGTATCGTCATAGAAAAAAATGTATCGTTTTAAAATAAAGTCTTTAAAGAGAGAGTAAGATGGGAGATACACAGGGAGTCTGCATCCTGTATGTTATTGTGTTGATTTTGAATTTTTTGATTGTTGAAAAGCAAAGGATAGATGCAAAGAGACCTGGAATTGAAAGAGGGGCTGTTGAAATAAATCAGCCTATATACTTTAGGAGTGCCTTAACTTTCAAAAAGTCAAAAAATATATTTGTCAAATGGAAATCAAAAATGCTTTGGAGTTTTCTTCCCACAGGAGATGAGAGACTGTGGATTCTTTCAGGGTTAAAATGGATCAGGTTTGATCATGTGAGACCTCTTGAAACTTGACAGGTGATATCTGTCAGCAAAGATTACTGCTGATCTTCTCAGGACTTGGTCATTATCTCAAAATTTTTCTCTAAAAATACTTCGTCCACAGACAGCAGGAAGGAATATGTAGAAAACTATGCCCACATTTCCAAGAGCTGTGTGTGGGGTATGGGCAGTTTTTTTGTTATTTGGTAGGTTATGGATGTTTGTAACCATTTAGGGAAATATAGAATATTGATACAACGTTTTTTCCTCATTAGCATATTTTATTCTACAGGCTTTTATTTTCAGCAACTCTCTTAAAAAAAAATAACATTAAGCTTCCTCATGCCACATTACTGGCCATTGAAGGTTGCCAAGTGATCTTTTGGATTGGTAAGATTCACCACTTTTCAGTCACTAATACTTTGATTGGGGAACAAAGGAAATTAAACCCACCTCCAAACATAGCCTGATAGGTTTTTAGATCTCTATTCTGCTCTTCCCACCAGAAACCCAGCATGGGGAGGGAAGGGAAGCTTGCCTCTGCACACTGCCAGCAGGGGAGTGCCTGTCCAAAGGCTCTGCCAGAAGTGCCCAGCAAGCATTGCCCAGGGGTATGAAGAGTAGATCTCTGCTTGGAATCAAGGTTTGAATTTTCCAATCTTGAACTGATTTGTCTCAGCACACATCAGAAGCTGTTCCATGGTTTCTTGAAGGGTCTTCTTTGCCCCTCCTTCTTCTTTCCTGCCTCATTCTTAGAGAATTTCAAGAGTTTCCATGAGTGTTATAAGTGCATTTACCAGCATCAGGACTCCCTAGGTGTTCAGAAGCCCTTCCCAGGGGCTGCACCTGGTGAGTTAGGGTGAGAAAGGTCAGCGTGAAGGAGAGACGTTAGGCTGTCAACTTTAAGTCAATTGCTTGTTCTTTGACCAACAGACAGTGAACCTGGTCTCTCCTCCCTCTTTGTGGGCAGAGGTCTGGACCACAAAGCCAGAAGGCTGCAGGGAGCATGAGCTGAGCTCAAGAGGCTAAAATGGCAGGAGGAGCAACTGGTCTCCACAAAGCTTTCACTTGGGTTCCACTCTCAGCCTCTTTTTCCCTTGATGAAAGTGAACCCATAGTGCCAAAGTGGTGAGGCTCCTTGGAGGCTGAAGTCAAAGAAATGGAGGGCTTAGGCTATCAAACCTGTCTATTTAAAATTTAAAAGTCTGCTGCTGTTTGGTACTTTCCTCACACCTTCCCCCAATGAAACAAAAGTGCTGATACCCCATAAAAGCCAGAATATTGATACAAATTTAAAGTTAATTTTGTTACACTGTATATATATATATATTTACTCTTGTTTAAAGGATTTTTATATATTGGTAAAAATTTAAAAATTAAAAATAAAATTATTTTTGTTACAACATATTGTATATATGTTTCTATTCTTGTTTAAGGTATTGTACCTATGCAGTTTATTTAAAAATGTAAGGTAAAATTCTTGTTTTTGAAAGCTGTTATTATGAACTATGTAGGATAATCAGGAAACAGGTTAGTGGTTAGTCATTTATAACAGTCAAATTTGTAGATATGTTAGGTACACTTTCCAGATCATATAGATATATTTTAGATAGATGGTCTTCAAACCTTTCAAAGACATACAGAATATGGCATTTAAATAGGATTTTTCATGACAGTGAGACACATCTACTCCTGGCAGCACCAATTTACTTCAGAGAAGATGATGGGCATTGGAGAAAGTCCTTATGGAGTTTGCTTTCATTGTGGCAAGGTTAGCCACTGGGCAAAGAAATTGTTTTTGCCTTTGACTGCTGACAATGTACTATGCAGACTGGACATGCAGGCCACACAGGAAAAAGGCTGTTGAATTTTGCCAAAACAAGGCAGGACAGTCCTTCAAAATTCCTGCTTCACAGAAGAGTCCAACAGATATTCTGCAGGACACAGAGAAAAGCAACTGATGAACTTTGTCAATACAAGGCAGGACAGTCTTTCAAATTTTCTGCTTCACTGAGAAGTCTGCCAGATATTATGGGCCTGTAGGCTGAAGATGGATTCCCCAATGTTGCAGAAGGAACTTTGGGTGACTGTCCAGGTGGCCAGATGTCTCTGTCATTGCTAGAGTTTTGGAAGTTGTTTGTAATGCACTTTTTGTTTACTCAAATAATATCCTTCTGGGGTCTTTGATGGAGTTGAAGACTAGATAGTTATAGTTGCAGTTTTCCTTAGTTATGATAGAGAGTAAATTAGGTATAAAACTTTAGATTCACTAAGATAAGATAGATAATGGATTATTTTCTTTTAAGTTGCCAAACATAAATAAATTGGGATTCATTACATTGTGAATGTAATCTTTACTTGATAATTATTCTTTTTTTAAAAAGATTTTTTTAAGATTTATTTATTTATTATGTATACAGCATGTATCCCTGCAAGCCAGAAGAGGGCACCAGATCTCATTACAGATGGTTGTGAGCCACCATGTGGTTGCTGGGAATTGAACTCAGGACCTCTGGAAGAGCAGTCAGTGCTCTTAACCTCTGAGCCATCTCTCCAGCCCCCGATAATTATTCTTATTGTGTACAGTCTTATTATGTTAAAGTTAAAACCTTTCATTTTTTGTTTAGACAAAAAGGGGGAAAGGCTGTAGAATATTATTTCAAGGTGTGTTACTTTTGTTTATGCTCTGGAACATTTGTTTAGTGATACAAAGATGTGTTTGATTAAATAAAATTCACCTGTGGTCAGAAGGCTGAGTCTTCAACTAGGTGACAGGAAGTGGTAGGGAGGAGCTAGTGAAAAAGGGTTTATAAGGAGGAGTGAGTAGAAGCACAAGGGCTTTTTGGAGGATGTGAGCAAGGAGAGGAGGTGAACTATTTGCTATTCAGCCTCTCTGAAGAGCAGAATTCCACCTTAACCTTTGAATCTTGAGTTCTTTAGAGAGAATGAGGTTTAGTTAAGGTCCCTTCATAACTTTGCAAGAGTTGGAGCCAGAGGGAACAGAATTCCCTCTGGCCTCTGGCTACAGGCCCTTGCAGCCTAACCAATGCTGGTAGCAGTAGAATTGCAGTTGCTGATTCAGACAGCTGTGGCTTAAAAAAGCAGCAACAATTTAAAAAAGGACAACATTTAATCAATAGCATTTCTTTGTGAGACTATATTGTTGCACATATAACTTTAGTAGTCAGTTTTGTCTTCTTGAATACTGTTCTCCTACAGGTATGGAAAGTAGGGTATTGAAATAGAGGGGCAGAAAGAATCCACATCAAAGTAGTTCTCCCTTTATTCATGAACAAATGTATTACATACCATCCATGCATTTATGTTGTTGTCTGTGGCCAACATTAATTTCTTCACAGGGACTGGAAGGTGCATTACTGAATGTACTCTGTGCTCTCAGTGCAGGTCAAGCCCCAAAATTATCAGTATGTACTGCCCTTGACATTTGCCACTGGAGAGATCAATAGGGATCCTCACATTTCACCCAGCATAACTCTAGGATATGACATCCATAGTGTTCAGCAGAATAAGCAGTGAGGAACTCTCTTAGAGAATTCCCTCATTTTGCTCATAGGACAAGATCTCTGTACCCACAGGAGAGATATAAAGTCATTAACAGTGTGCACAGGAACAATGTGGACAATACTGGACAGACTGGAAAAATGCTGGAACTCTGTAAATTTCCACAGGTCAGGAGGGTGGGAAGAGGAGAGCTAAATCAATGCTCCTCTAGATCTATCCTCAGTTGCCTGAAGAGGCTGATTGGAGAGACTGGATTCATGCACTTCTCACAGTGTATAATCTCAGGGATTCACAGTCTCTTAGTGGGTTACTCACATATTTTTCTATAATAGAGAAGAAGTGAGGGGAAAGATGTTTCCTAAAAAAATGTTCACAGGGAATGAGATTATTCAAAACATGGGGTAAAAGTATCACCAACCACTCTAGCTCTGGCTTAACATATTTCAAGTATGAGTTATGTCAATGCTCTTCCTCACCCTGATCCAATTTTGTTTCTCTTGGCTCCTTTTCTCCTAGTTTGAGTGAAAGTGGCCCAGTCTCACTCTCTTTATCAGATACTCTCCAAGGACACATTGCTGATCCTTGGCATGTTCTCTCTGATGCTTCATTTCAGCTGAACCTAGGTGGGGTTGACCACTGGAGAAGGCACAGAAGGAACTCAGTTTCTTTCCAGCTTGAGGTGAGAGATGGACAGGAACATAGTCTACATTGCTTTTGTGAGAATGTTCATAAGTGATGTCTTATCACAGTACAATTATTCACAGCCATATCATTTATGAGCAACACCAACAGCTCTACCTTTAAAATGGTTAACAGACAAGCATCTATGGGTTCAGCAATGGTGTTTAACAACAGAGAAACTGCAGGCTTTAGAAGAGCTGGCACAAGAGCAGTTAAATGCTCAGCATATTGAAGAACCAACCAGCCCTTGGAATTCTCCTGTATTTGTTATTAAAAAGAAATCTACTAAATAGAGAATGGTAACAAACCTAAGAGCAATTAACAAAATAATTCAGCCAATGAGCTTGCTACAATCTGGAATTCTTTTGCCTACTCTGTTACCTAAAGGACAGCCTCTTATAATTATCGATTTAAAAGACTGTTTCTTCTCAATACCCTTACAAGAAAAAGACAGAGAAAGATTTGCCTTCATAGTGCCTACTTATAATAATTCTCAGCTGGTTAAGAGATACCAATGAAGGGTTCTCCCACAGGGACTGTTAAATTGCCCAACCCTGTGCCAATATTTTGTATGACTGCTATTAGAAGTAATATGTAAACAATTTCCTAAATGTATAATTTATCATTACATGGATGATATTTTACTAGCTGATTCAAAATGCAGACACCTTAGAGTGTTTGAAGAAGTGAAGTAAATTTTGCCTTGTTGGGGATTGCAAGTTGCTCCTGAAAAGGTACAAAGAGAAGATTCTATTAATTATTTAGGATATAAAATAGGCCTACAAAAAATTAGACTCCCAAAGGTGCAAATTAGGAGAGATCTATTATGAACTCTTAATGACTTTCAAAGAGTATTTGGAGACATTTCCCATCTACAAACTGTTGTTGGAGTAAAAAATGATGAACTGAGTAATTTGTTCAAAATCTTAGAAGGTGACAAGGACTTAAATAGTCCAAGAGAATTATCAGCTGAAGCTGAGAGAGAATTGGCCTTGGTAGAAATCAAAGTACAGGAAGTACATGTGGATTGTGTGGATCCAAAGCTCGATTGCATTTTGGTTATTTTACCCTCTAAGCATTCTCCTACAGGAATTTTAATGCATAGGGAAGATATTATATTGGAATGGATTTTTTACTAAATAAACAGAGTAAAAAATTAAAAACTGATGTGGAAAAGATCTCTGACTTGATTTTAAAAGTAAAATTGAGACTTCATTAATTATCAAGAATAGACCCAGCAGAAATTGTAGTACCTTTAACTAAGGATGAAACTGACAAATTGTGGACAGAAAGTGAACCTTGACAAAGAGCTTGCAGTAATTTTTTGGGAGAGATTAACAGCAAAAAACCAAAAGCAATAGAATTCAACTTATAAAGAGAGCTGATTGGATTCTGCCTCGAACTGTATGGGAAACACACATATCTAGAGCCCATACATTTTATACAGATGCAAACAAACAAGGAAAGGCAGGTTACAAATCAGAAAATTTAAGTAAAGTGGTTCAAAGTCCTTATTTTTCAGTTCAAAAATCAGAATTATATGCTATTCTGTTGGTATGAATGGATTTTTCTGAACCTCTCAACATAGTTACTGACTCCCAATATGCTGAAAGAGTGGTCTTACATATTGACCATATTGAGACTGCAGAATTTATCTCTAATGAGTCAGAATTAACTTTGTTATTTATTCAGTTACAAGATATAATCAGGAATAGGAAGCATCTTTATATATAACTCACATCCAATTCCCTATGAGTCTGCCAGGCTCTCTAGCATAAGGTAATGATAAGACTGATAAACTATTGATAGAAAATGTGCTGGAGGCCTCAGAATTTCACAAAAAAACATCATGTCAATAGTGAGGGTTTAAAAAATGGATTTTTCTATAACTTGGCAAGAAGCCAAGGAAATTATAAGGATATGTCCTACTTGTTCTTTTTACAATCAGTCTCCACTACCAGCAAGATGTAATCCAAAGGGTACTCAGAGGAATGAAATCTGGCAGATGGATGTGTTTCACTTTGCAGAATTTGGAAAACTGAAATATGTACACCACACCATTGGTACCTATTCAGAATTTCAATAGGCAACTGCTCTGAATTCTGAAAAAGCTGATTCTGTAATCATACATTTGCTAGAAGTTATGGCCATCATGGATATACCTGAACAAATTATAACTGATAATGCTCAAGCATATGTCTCTGGTAAAATGAAGCAGTTTTTTGCTTATTACAATATAAATATACAGGCATACCACATAATCCTACAGGCCAAGCAGTCATAGAAAGTTTAAATTGAACTCTAAAGTATATGCTAAATAAACAGAAAGGGTTAACAAAAAAAACCCAGAAATAGATTACATAATGATCTATTAACTTTGAATTTTCTCAGTGCTAATGAGAAAGGAACGACACCTGTGGGGAGACATTGGATAATAAAAAAAAATCTATGGAATTAAATCAGCCTGTATACTTTGAGGATGTGCTGACCTCAGAATGGAAACCAGGATATGTGTTATGTTGGGGACGAGGTTTTGCTTTTGTTTCTACAGGAGAAGAAAAGCTATCGATACCATCAAAATTGATAAAGGTTCAATTTGAACAAGAGAGACCTCTTAATTAGAAGAGGTGATAATTCATTAACCAGCATGACCATCCAATTTAAAATTAACTTATACCACGAACAAATGCTTTTCACTTAATCAGAAATAACTTGCCAAAAAGGAACCTCCCCAAAGTCAGGCTTGGGGAAGGGTTTTTTTTTTTTTTGTCTTTCAGGAGAATAAAGGCTAAGGAATCTGAAGAACACTGGACAAATGAGACATCTGAACAAAAAGGACAAATCATCCAGGAAAAAAGTCCAAAGAAAAATAGTAAATTGGCCCATTGGTATATCATATATAAAGTTTCATGTCTTCCTAAATGTTTATTTCTGCTCTTCAGATACTTAACATAAATTTTCTTTATGTAGTCCTAGTTCAATTAAAAATTAAAGCTGGCTTTGGAGTTGGAGAATGGCTCTCTCTCTGAACCCAAAAATGTTGTTAAAAAGAAAATGCAAAATCTCTGTATGTCAGAAGAGCCATCTGATACGGGACAGAAGAAAACCAAAATTAAGGGACTCTTCTTTTGCCACTAATCTCATAATTATTTGGTTCTATTTTGATTCTTTAACTTTTTGTAAGGTATGAATTTTATATCAAAATTTATAAGATTTATATGTATATATTTTTAAACTTTTGTCATGATATTAATGGTCATAAAGAGTACTAACTTATTCTAGAAAAAAGGCTTCATCTAGCTGCCTGTACATGTTTTTGTGTTTTAGTCTCTATTAGTTTTCAGCAGGGAATGATGACTATGCCTAACAGCAAATTTGAAGTCTCCAAAAATATGATGTCCCCCCACAATGATGATTCCACATGGACAATTATACCACTAAGCTGACAAACATCACCCAAAGACCAACTTTGGACTACAAACTGCTCAGGACTATTTTGAGATGGCTAGCTGAGTTGATCCAGCCTCATAGATCACTCAAGCAAGGACTTGAGATAAGCCCTGCACTTTTTACATTATACAGAGACTGGACAACAAATGATAAAACTATTACTCCCATGACTTGACAGTTAACTAAATTTTTTCTTTTCAGGAACCCCAAACAGCAAGAAGCAATTTTAAGAACACGGCACTCACATTCCCAAGAAGTGGGGTGAGTGGTTTTGGTCTTTCAATGGGTTCTGGATGATTAGCACTGTTTAGGATGGTTAGTTACAAGTTGGTATTGTTAATGGTCAGGAAAAAGGCTAAACAAAGGTGATTAGATTTAAGGTTCTTGTTTGAAAAGTAAGAGGATATTGATAAGAGATTATTGAACCTACTCTGACAAAAAAGGTATAGAAATGATAAAATGAAAGATAGATTATCGAATATACTCTGAAAAGAAAAAAGAGAAGATATAGATATGATATAGACAAAAAGTTAGATTATTGAATCTACTTTTAGAAAGTAACTACTAGTTTTAAATATTTTATATTGGATTAGATTTTTGTATATTGTATACAAATTATGTATATTGATACAAATTTTATATTGATTTTGTTAGAAAATGCTGTACATATATTTCTAATCTTGTTCAAGATATTGTACCTATACAGTTCATTTAACAATGTAATGCAATTTGCTAGTTCTTGAGTGTTATTATTACCAGCTATTAGGATATAAAGAAATGAAAGTTAGTAGTTAGTCATTACAATTGAACTTGTAGTCATATTAGGCATGTTTTCAAAGTCAAGCTGAGATATATTTTAGATAGACAGGTTATTTTCAAACCCTTCAGAGATCTATAGAATATGGAATTTAAAATGTTTTAATAATATAGATTTTTTCTTTTTTTTATGACTATGAGACATGTCTGCTTCTGGCAGCACCAATCTACTTCAGCGAAGGTACGAGCACTGAAGAAACTGTGTATGGAGTCAACTTTCATTGTGGCAAAAGTTAGTCCCTGGGCAAGAAAGTGTCCTCAAATCGACTGCTGACAGTATGCTATCCAAAATGGACAAGCAGGACAATAAAATAAAATAAAAGAAAAGAACTGCTAATCCTTGCCAAAACAAGTGTGGTTGCAGCTTTGGCAACAGGCATCCTCTGAGACCAGGACAATATGGCACCATTGCTGAAATGGCTTTGCAATTCAGAAAAGGTACAGTGCCCCTTCCTTTGAAGGCAGCTGAACAGGCAGCGGGCCGATGATTTCTGGTGTGCAGTGGAACAGTAGCTAGAACAATTGTTCTTGGAGGAGTAACTAGGCTGATGGAGTCTGACCTCTCAATGGTAGACTGGCATTTAATAAAGGAGATGAAGCCACCCACAAGCCAAGAAGAATGAGAAGCTGAATTCCAAAAATACCAGCAATTTCCAGAATTTAAAATCCTGAATCATGACAGGACACTGGAGGAATTCAAGTTTATCTGATACATCAAATACTAGCTCCGAATGTGGGGTCAGCTGTAGACCTTGCATACATCCTGCTTCACAATTGAGTCTGTCAGAAACACTAAGCCTGTAGGCTGAAGATGATGCCCCAACGTTGCAGGGAAATCTTGGGTCACTGTCCTGACAGCTGGCTGTTTCTGTCATAACTCACATTTTTTTGGAAGTTGCTTGTTTGCACTTCCTGTTTTACTAGGTAATATTATTTCCTTCCTGGGTCTCTGAGGGAGTTGAAGATTAGATAGTTGTAGTTACAGTTTTCCTTGTTAACAATTTCAGAAAAGAAACTCACTAAGAGGTGTAAAGTGTATAAATTTGAAAGAAATAAGATAGTTTTCTGTTGGAAATACAAAATAGTATAGAAAGTGAAATAGGTACATTTAGGACTTACCAAAATAGGATAGATGATGGAATATTTTCTCTGAATTTATCAAATGCAAATGGACTAGACATTGTTGATGTATTTATTGCTTGTATACATTGTGTATAGTTGTACTTATTGTGTATAGTTTTTCTCATATTAGTTATATGGTTGATATATTGTGCACCCCAATAAATTTATCTGGGGGTCAGATAACAGAATAGCCACTATATTAAACATAGAGGTTAGGCAGTGGTAGCACATGCCTTTAATCCTAGCATTCCAGAGGCAAAGATCCATCTGGATCTCTGTGATTTCAAAGCCACACTGGAAACAGCCAGGCATGGTGACACACGCCTTTAATCCCAGGAAGTGATGGCAGGAAGCAGAAAGGTATATAAGGCATGAGGACCAGGAACTAGAGCCTTTTTAATCTTTTAGCTTTTAGAAGCAGTTCATCTGAAATCCATTCAGATGAGGACTCAGAGGCTTTCAGTTTGAGGAAACAAGATCAGCTGAGGAATTGGCAAGGTGAGGTTGGATGTGGCTTTTTGTGGTTCTCTGATCTTTCAGCATTCAACACAATATCTGGATCTGGGTTTGTTTTATTAATAAGACCTTTTAAGATTCATGCTACATAGTTATAGCTTTTTATTATTTTTTATTAGACAAAAAGGGGACATGTGGTATTTTATCTGTGTCTCCCAACAAAATTTACCTGAGGATCAAAGGAAAAAGCCAGCCACTATATTAAACATAGAAGTCAGGCAATGGTAGCACACACCTTTAATCCTATCATTTGGGATGTAGGGATCTGTCTGGATCTCTGTGAGTTCAAGGCCACACTGGGCACAGAGCCAGGCATAGTGGCACATGCCTTAAAATTCAACACTAGTTAACCATGAAGGTTTGGAGTTCTGTACAGACAAACAGGAAGTGACAGAGCTGGGCAGGAAGAGGAAGTGATGCAGCTGGAGAGGGAGAACAAATGAGATAGCAGAACAGAAAGGCATATAGGAGTGGATATACAGGAAGTAGGTCTTCTTGGAGACTGAGTTGTCAGTGAGGTGAGGTTAGCTTGTGGCTTTTCCTATTTCCCTGTTTTCACATCCATTCTGTTAGTCTGTGTCTTTTTCTTTGGTAATTGAGACCATTGATGTTGAGACTTATCAATGAACTATGATTGCTAACACCTGTTATTTTGTTTTTATTATTGTTGTTGTGTGTGTGCTTCCCTTTTTTTGACTTTGCTGGTCTGGGATTATTTATTCCCTGGCTTTCATAGTTGTAGTTAACCTCTTTGGGTTGTAGGTTTCCTCCTAGCACCTTATGTAGGGTTGGACTTGTAGACATACACTGCTTAAATTTTATTTTATTATGGAATGCTTTATTTTCTCCATCTATGTTGATTGAAAGTTTTACTGGCTTTAGTAATCTGGGCTTGTATCTGTGGTCTCTTAGAGTCTGCAGCACATCTGCCCAAGCCCTTCTGCTTTTAGAATCTCTGCTGAGAACTAATGTGTAATTCTAATAGGTCTGCCTTGTTACTTGGCATTTTTCCCTTATAGCTTTTAATATATTTTCTTTGTTCTGCATATTTAGTATTTTGATTATTTTGTACTGAGAGGACTTTCTTTTCTGGTACAGTCTATCTGTTATTCTGCATGCTTCTTATACTTTGATAGGCTTCTCCTTCTTTAAGTTAGGTACATTTTCTTCTACAATTTTATTGAAAATATATTTGTGCCTTTGTCCTGAGTTTCTTCTTCTATTATTTATTATTATTCTCATATTTGTTCTTTTCATAAAGTCCTAGATTTCCTGGATGTTTTGTTCCTAAATTTTTTTATTTGACTTTTTTTCTTTGACCGATGTATCTATTTCTTCTATTGTATCTTCAACACTTGTCATTCTCTATTTCATCTATTGTATTCTGTTGGTGAGGTTTGCCTATGAGGTTCCTATTTGAGTTCCTACATTTTTTGTTTCCAGATTTTCCTCAGTGTGAATTTTCTTTATTGATTCTGTTTTCACTTTTAGGTACTGAACTATGTTTTATTAATTTCCTTTCACAGTTTGTTTGTATTTTCATTGATTTCTCTAAGAGATTTATTTATTTAATCCTTAAGGACCCCTATCATATTATAAAGGCTGTTTTAAGGTATTTTTCTTGTGCTTCAGCCATGTTGGAACATTCAGGACCTACAGTGATAATATTGCTGGGCTTTAGCAGAGACATATTGTCTTGGCTGTTGGTTGTGTTTTTATGCTGGTGTGTAGGCATCTGCGATCAGGAAGAATGTAATTCTATCTGGTTTTGCCTTTTGTTGGCTGGGTGTTTTGTTCCTTGGTTTCTGTTTCCTCTCTTGTTCTTAGGAGAGTATGGTGGCTGTCTGTTGCCTGGTAGGAAATCCTTGTGGAGTGTGGCCATAGGGGGCTCCAGGTAAAATGTGTTTCTGGCTATTGGTAACTGACACTTAGAAATGGGAATGGGCTGGGGTGAAGAGCTGAGGGTGTTCACAAGAGGCATTAAAAAGGGTGTTATACCAGAATCTGCTTAGTTAGTCCCCTAAGAAGAATGCAGGCATAGAGAGGGGAGAGGCCACAGCAGAAGGTCTGATGTAGAACTGAGGATGAGACTGGTTGATTGGACTTTGTGGAATGAGGGAGCAATTAAGATCTGCAGTTAACCTACTTATTTCTCTGGTCTGAGTAGTCTGTAGTTCCCATGGTGTGCCTGATGGAGTTGGCACCTGGGAGAAAGCAATGGGTGGGGGGAAGGAAGTTTGAAGGGGAAGATCTGTGTGATCCAGATGGGGAAAGGGAGGCTGCAGTAGGCTTTCTGCTACAGACCTGGAGATGAGACCAGGGGATTGGATTTGCAGGAGCAAAGGTTAGAAGTGAAGATCTGCAGTTAGCCTACCTGCTTCCCTGGCCAGAGTGGCATGTGGGTTCCCAGGGAGTGCCTGCTGGTGTTGGGATATGGGACAGAGCAAGAGTTGGGGGAGGGAGTTTAGGAGGGGAAGATCAGTGGGATCCACTAGAGATGGGGAACAAGGGGGAGGCTGCATCAGGTGTTCTGTAGCATAGCTGGTATGAGACTTGGGGTGTGATTTGGAGGAATGGAGGTTGAGGTCAAGATCTACAGTTAGCTTCCCTGCTTCCCTTCTTAGAGTGTGCATTACTGTTTTCAAAAGCCAATTGTTGGATTAAGATCTATTTGCTGATCAAGGACCATCTGCTTTCTTAATGCTTTCATATAGTGATCAAGAAATTCAGTAAAATGTTCTGAAGGGCCTACCCTGTCTGTCTGTCAGTCTGTCTGTCTTTCTGTTGCTTTTTTTCCTTCCTTCCTTCCTTCCTTCCTTCCTTCCTTCCTTCCCTTCCTCCCTTTCTTTCCCTCCCTCCTTCCTTCCCTCCCTCCCTCCTATCTTCCCTCTCTCCCTCCCTCCATCCTTTCCCCTTCCCTCCCTCCATCCCTCTTTTCTTCCTTCCTTTCTTTTTCTTTTTCTATTTTAACACACTATTTCTCTGAGTAGTTCTGTCTATCCTGGAACTCACTTTGTAGACTAAGGTGTCCTCAGACTCAGAGATCTGCTTGCTTTTGTCTCTCAAGTACTGAAATTAAAGGCATATCCCAATATGACAAGCTAGTGCCCTGAATATTTTTTAGAAAACCTGAGTGGTGTCCCCATGTGAAGGCAGATTTTGATATGCTTGCTGTAAAGGCAGTTATAGAGTCGTGGAGTTGGTCTGATCTAGATGCCTTGAGAGGCCTGTGTCAAAGGTTTTTCAGTCTGTGGCTTCTGTGGCACTGTGGCTTTTAGTTCCTGAGAAATTGAGGTACTCCCCCAGGCATTCGGGCTGCCTTGTGATTATCTGTGTTCCCTAAAGGTCAATGTAGCATGTAAAAGCTTGACAAGATAATTGGTCTTAGGCATTAATCTTGTGTACCCTTTACAGCTTGCAAATGTCATTATATCCTGGCAACTACCACTGCATTTATCCCTACAATTACCATTATATTCTGTTTCTGATAAGGGTATAAAAAGTTTTATTGCTTTCAATAAACTTGTCACAGCCTTAGTCTTGCTGTGTCCCCTACATCCCATGCCTGGTTAAGATGACATTTCTCACTGGCTATAATCAGGTAACCCTGGCTTGGTAAGTAAGCTTTGGCTTACTTACAGACGGCATCTGGAACAGGGACCTGAAATATGGAAATTTAAGAAAAATAAAAAAGGGAAAGTCAAGGTTTAAAAGGGTTAAAAGTGAAGAACTCCTGGGTTTGTGTGCATGAACAAATATAATAAGGCAGGACACTAATTTGAATTAAAAAATAATGAGAAAGACAGGGTTGAAGGAGCAGCATTTGTTTGCAGAAGTTCTGTGAACTTTGTTGCTAGAGGAAAGAGTTAAAGCAGAACACCATCAGTTGATGAAATTCCTGGAGAACAAATTAGCAAACTTCAGCCTTCTTTCCTTTCTCTGGATTTCAGAACTTAGTCCCAGTTAAGAAAAGCAATTGAGAGAGAATAAGATGCCAGGGGATAAGAGGAAATTCCTAGTGAAGCTTTTCAGCTTTGGAAAGAAAGAAAAACAATAACAGACAAAAATGACACAATGAAAATGAAAAATGAAAATGATCAGGAAAATGTGGAACTAACACTGGGAATAGAAGAAAAATTAGAACTTGAAGATATATTATCAAGTGTCTCTGTTTGTGATGAAGTTGACTGTCTTCCTCCTCCTTGTGCTGGTTTTGCACTCTCTCTCTCTCTCTCTCTCTCTCTCTCTCTCTCTCTCTCTCTCTCTCTCTCCAATGTCCTCCTCTCTTAACTCCTATCCCTTCCCTCAAGTGCAGTTTCTAATAACCTGGGAACTTTTTTCACTGCTTTATTTCATCTCTTCCTGAGGTTGTTAGGGAGGTTTCCTCACCTTCTCCCAATAAGAGAATTTATTCCTTTTGAGTCACATACACATCTGCCATGGAAGAGACTCTCTACTGAGCCTGAGAGATGAAAGAGGACATGAAAAGATTTCCTCTTTTTCCAGTGAGTAAAACACCCAATCTTAATAACCTAATGGCAGCAAGTTAAAAATTAAATACACATTTCATTTAAGACTCTAAATGATCTTAAGCAGGCTTATGCTCAAATTTTTTCCATGCACAGCTTTACTTTGTGATTGTGTACAGCTTGAACTCACATGAACTTGACTCATTCGACCTTTCTTAACCTTCAGAGTACAAATTGTCTGATGCTCTGAATACAGTTGGCTATTACATCAGACTTTAGTCTGCCTCCATTGGCTCCATCCTCCCAGGTCCCACTGACTGTGGAGTGGTGACAAGTTATGCCTGAAAAGGGACCTAAAATAAGCTGAGATAAGAGAGTGGGCACTCTCCCAGAAGGAAATGTGTGAGAATAATGTGGCAGAAGCCAGGGAAGGATCTGCCTCATGTTGAACTTGTGTGTCATCTTTTTAAAGATGGAGGAGCACAATTATCAAAACCACAATGCTTAGATTACTTGCAAATTGTTTATGATTATAATCCCTGGTTTCCAGAAGAAGACCCTTTAGATGAAGAAGTATGGGACAGAGTCTGAAAGAATATTGAAAAGGCATATAAACAAGGTGGAAAGATCCTTGTTCAATTTTGGGTCACTTGGGCATTAATCCTGACTGCTATCAAAATACATAAGGAGGGGCTGGAGAGATGGCTCAGTGGTTAAGAGCACTGACTGCTCTCCAGAGGACCCAGGTTCAATTCCCAACACCCACATGGTAGTTCATAACTGTCTGTAACTCCAGTTCCAGGGGACCTGACACCCTCACACAGACATACATGCAGGCAAAACACCAATGCACATAAAATTTGAAAAAAGTACATAAGGAATATAAGGTGGTTGTTAATCATGAGAAAAAGATGGTTTATTTTTACTTGAATATAAACTGAATGACCAAACCTTAAAAGTAGTATAAAACAAGCTGAGTGTGGTGGCACACACCTTTAATCCCAGCACTTGGGAGGCAGAGGCAGGCAAGTCTCTGAGTTCAAGGTGAGTTCCAGGACAGCCAGCAGAAAAATCCTGTCTCAAAGAAGAGGGACAGGCAAAAGAGTCAAAAGAGATTTTCCCCATGCAGGCAAAATCAAAAGTAAAACCAGCACCACTGACAATGATGCCAGTGATGGCTCCCTCTGTTCCCTTGCTGGATTCTCCTTTAGATGTGTATCCATGTGTATCTTCCATTGCCTGAAGATGATCCTGGAGTGTGGGTGAGAAATTTATTAATCAATCTAATCTTGAATTTTCTCTACTTCTTGATGAGAACTTAGAAGAGCCCATGAAAAAGTTAACTTTATAATCTAGACAAGCTATGCCCTGACAGGGAAAAGGAATTTGTTTACAAATTCTTCCCTAGCCTCATGAGTGGCACTTGGTATTTCCACTGCAATTTTAATGAAATCAAAATTTTTATCAGAGATCTGACATAGATATAATGAAAGATTTTTAAAAGAATTGTGCTTCCTATGGATCCACTACTTTGTATTGTTATGAATATCTTTTTGGTTAGAGCAATAACGCACAATGGTTGCCATTTTATTTACACATAATTGTTAAAATGGTTCTTAGCCCTTCCCAGTTTCTTCAGTGACCAATGTGGCTTGTTGATGAAACCCATGAACAAGTTCAACAACTAGGACTGAGGGGTAATCCTGGAAATGTCTCATATGAAATGCTGACAGGACTGGTAGATGGGTCTCAACAGATTATCAGTTACATACTATACTTCCTGCAGTTCTCCCACATGTTGGAAACATAGCTGTGGGCACCTAGATGAAAACTGATATAGGATCTGACTTTGGGTTTAGTTATATGAAGATTATACAAGGTCTGTCTGGGCCTTATGCTGATTTCATAGGGAGCAAAGATGCTATTGAAAAACAAGGAAATGGGGAAAAAATTTTAAGAGTTATTATTAAAACAGCTGGCTTTTGATAATGTCAGTGAAGATTTTTAAAGATTCATCAGAATTCAGAGAGAGACAGGAAATGTTATAGACTTTCAGAAGTCATGTAGAAATGTGGGGACCTATAAACATAGAGCAAAATTGGCTGTTTCAGAAACCTGTGCTGTTCAAAAACAGATATTGGCAAAGTGTTTCAATTGTGGCAGACATGGCCTCTTAAAGGAACACTATAAATTGCCCTTACAACAAATGAATGGTCAGAATCAAGGAGCTCCTGGATTATCTCCTAAATGCAAGAAAAGAAAATTTAGGTAACCTGATCTAAATATGATAAGGACAGCAATACATTGCCTAGCAACAATAATAATACCATCCAACAACAGGGAAATGTATTGAAGGCCCTCCCTCAGGCCCCACAAAATTAGAGAGTTTAACTCCAAAAACAATAATAGTTGTGCCAGCTTCAGGTTGTAATCAATCGATTCCTTTGTTACAAGCTACTACTCAAGGAAGTGCTATTATTTAAATTCCTTGGGCTAAAGGTATTATCATTTTCCCTCTACAATGTTGTTATTTAAATTTATTTTTAAGTTATAAATAATACAGGATCCCGTGACTTATGTTGCCTAGAACCGTTGGACTGTTATTGGGCTGCAGTAGTTTATCCATGAAGGAAATCACGATTCATTGATGAATTGCTTATACAGGAGTCATTGATGAAGATTATGCAGGGGAAATTGTAATCATGATCTCAGTGCCCACTGACTGGCAATTTAAAGCAGGAGAAAAAGTGCACAGTTATTATTATTGCCTTATGTGGTAATATAATACCTTCATGAAAAAAAAAACATGCTTCATGATGGAGTATATGGTAGTGAAGATCAACCTATAGCTTTGAGCACCTCATTGAAGGAAAATGATAAACCATTATTGGATTTAAAAATAAAGGAAAAACTTTTACAGGATTCAGTGATTCTGGAGCTGATGTCTCTATTATAGGAGAACAGCCCCTGAATGACTTGTTATGGAGTTAAATTTAACCCTGATAGGATTAAACAAAGTGCTACAAGTTGCAATGCACAGGTCCATTGGCATAATGACAGTCCTACAGCCTCATGTCACTCAGGTTCCATTCATCTTTGGGAAGGAGACTTTCTAGAACAAACTAATACAGCTATCTATATTCCCACCTCCAATGCTGCCTATCCTTCATAAGTGCAAGGCTAATGAAAAGAATAGGGTATCAAAAAGAAAAATGACTAGGACATGGAAATCTAGTGAGCCTGTCTGGACACCTAAAGAAATTATAGACTCTTCATCAGTTACAGAACAGTTGGAGAACGGGCACAAAGAACCGCCCCCCCCTTCTTTCCTCTCTGGAATTCTCCTGTTGTAATTAAGAAGAAATGTGGTAAATGGAAATTGTTGGCTGACTTATGAAATGCTAATGCCCTGCCACCATGTGGCCAATGGGAGAATTACAGCCTGGTTTACATACTCTCAAAGATTGGCCTTTAATAGTTTTGGATTTAAAAGATTGCTTTTACCCTATTCAGATTCACCCTGATGGTAGAGCAAATTTCCCATTTTCTGTTCCCTCACTCAATCATAAAGAGCCTCTGCTCTGATATCAATGGACACTCTATAGTCATCAACTCCTCTCAGCTGAGAGACTTTAATGGGCAAAGAAAATGGCCACATTTCCCATGTTTCTGGGAATTAAAACTGTTTACCAATGATGCTCATGTTCATAAGATCTTCTAAGCTATGAAACTGAATGTATATAATGTATAACTTCCATTTTCCACATGGAGGAGATTCAAGTTCATTCCTAATTTAATGGATAAACCCCTTCTCTCAGTTTCCCATTTAGTTTTTTATATGATCATCAAAGAAATTATATATTATTTTAATATTCTGTAATAATAGCAAGGCACGACCAGAGCAGAACATGAGTCATTGCAGCATTTTCTACAAGGATAAAGTAGAAACACAGAAGAAGTTAAAATGTGTTCTTCAGGAGACTCTAAGAATTACTTGGTTTTAGGAATTTTCTGATATGCCCTGCAACTCATTCCCTTTACCTGAGAGCTTATTAGATGACAGAAACTGGTCTTCATCACATCTTGTATGATAAAAGATGTGCAATCTAAAATCAATTTTGCAGTACAGTTCTATGGCAGAAATTGTGGGACTACAATATAGTGAACAATCTTTTAAATAAATTACAGGGATGAGAATTTTTCCAAATGATACCATTCAGTCAGAAGAATCTCTCTTGATGGCAATTAGGAAAGTCCAAGTCTGAGCCTGTCTAGATTTCAATGCAATACAAGGTCAGGTAACACAATGAGGTTTGGAACTGACAGATTTCTCATTTACCAATCAGTAGGCCAACTAGAGTCAACAGCTCTTGAGAAGCTCCACTCATATATGCTGTGGTGTTGAATCTGACTGGGTCACTAAGACATAACACTACTCTGTCTTCCCACTCTGCCCAGCACCTCCATCCCTACATCTATGATCCAAATCATTCTTCTACCCCTAACTTTGTCTTTGTTACTTTTTCCTGTTGTCATTTGGACATCATTGTTGAAATTGGAAACTTTAAGAATTACTAAGTAAATTGCAACTGTTAAAACATGTACATGAATGATAATAATTTACTTTTCACAATTATCAAAATATTTTCTAAATTTAGAAAAATTAGGAGGAATATCTAGCACACTGAAGAAACTTAACTCCTGAACTTGAAATCTCTTCAGTTATCTACTCCAAGAGGAACTAATATTGAACACACAATTCAGAGATCTATAGACTTATTTTTTTCTAACCTCACTACTTTTCTGAAACGCAACATGTCTAAGGAAATTATGGGTTAGAGAAAAGTGAATCTTTTCTCAGTCATTTTCTTCTTAAGTGCAGATGTCTGGAGGCACTCTTTTTGCTTTCTGAGCTCTAGAATCACTGGCTAACAAGCTAATTTGTCAGTGGATCAACAGATAAAAATCAAAGAAGAGAATTAAATATTTATTGGTTGCCTGGTTCTCTGAGCAAAGACTTTCATTTCCATCTCCATATCCTGAGCTCCCTTGGCCTCACTTTCAGGCCCTCCATGCTGTGCAGGAGCTCAGAGGAAACATCAGCAGGTGCCTCGGTGGATGAATAGAATTCACTCTAATGGTGAACTCATGTGGTTGGTGACCTTTTGAAGAAGCTGGACTAGAGGCAGAGTGAGGAGTCCAGGCCATGCACGAAGTCGGCCGGCAGAGAGGAATAATGAATCTCAAGTTCTAGAATTCCTCTTTTTTTGAGGCTGGTTCCCAACTCTCTAATGTTCTCCCAGCTCACCTAATTTGTCATTTATTTGAGGCACATGTCCCAAGTTTCTTCTCTGGAGATCAGCTTCTCCTGTTGGATTCAGACCCCATAAATCCAGAATTTGGACACCAAATGTTCCCTCTAAAACATTGGTGTCAGGATCTTCTGTTCTTCCTTCTTCTGTCCCTCCTGTCCTTAACTTTGGGTGCACCTAATTGAGACTGCCACCTCCAGTATCTTTTGCTGTATACACCTGCGTACCTGGGAGACCTGGCCATGAAAATCCATCTTTCCACTTTCTTAGTGAGCTCCCATGTATGTTCCCTGCCCCAACACCAAGGCGTTTTTCAAAGTCTGGATTTGAGGGAAGGGTTGAAGAGGGAGGTATCATCACATCTCTCCCATCCACACCTTCCTTATGGGCACTCACTACCTCTGAGTCTTCAAACCCAGGCACATAGGAATTCTCATACATGTAGGAATCTGGTATCAGAGGAAAATGAGTGGTACTTGGGTCAAAGATGGTGAGGCATACCAGAGATGCCACTGACCAAGCTGTACAACCCTGAGAAACTAAGATGTTTTGCAGGCTGGTGAGGTAGAGTTATCAAAAACAGTCCTATTCAGCTATGGACTTCAGGTGTTATGCTATCAGCATATCAGGCAAGATGTGCTCACTGAAGCAACAGTGGCATGAGTGTTATGGGTATAACCAACTACTTTCTGACTGATTGCATTTAAGTTTCATGCCACAGAATAGAACCCATATATTGTCCTGTAAGCTAGGAGAAAACATGTAGTTGGTGAAATCAGAGGCCTGAGAGAGAAAGCTACTGCTATTGTTTCATTAGACCAATATGATGGGTCCATCAAATTATCCTCTAAACATGTGTGGCCATGCCTATAGATTTTTGCTGCTCTTAGCCATAGTGAAAACCAACATCTCTTGCAATGGCTGGTGGCTACACCAGAGAACTCATTTATTCACCATGATAGACTTGTGTAGCTTGAGTTTTCTTGCCTGGCCAACAGTCAGGACAAATCTCTCTCACCTGCCAGTCCCACAGCCACTCAGACCCAACCAAGTAAACACAGAGACTTATATTGCTTACAAACTGTATGGCCGTGGCAGGCTTCTTGCTAACTGTTCTTACTGCTTAAATTAATCCATTTTTATTAATCTATACCTTGCCACATGGCTCGTGGCTTACCGGCATCTTCACATGCAGCTTGTCATCATGGCAGCTGGCAGTGTCTCTTACCCAGCTTCCTGTTCTCTCAGTTCTCCTCTCTGTTAGTCCCGCCTATACTTCCTGCCTGGCCACTGGCCAATCAGTGATTTATTGACCAATCAGCAACACATTTGACATACAGACTGCCGGTAAGCCACGAGCCATGTGGCAAGGTATAGATTAATAGAAATGGATTAATTTAAGCTGTAAGAACAGTTAGCAAGAAGCCTCCCACGGCCATACAGTTAGTAATCAATATAAGTCTCTGTGTTTAATTAGTTGGGTCTGAGTGGCTGTGGGACTGGTGGGTGAGAGAGATTTGCCCTGACCGTGGGCCAGGCAGGAAAACTCTAGCTACAGACTTGGAGGATCTTTCTTAGGTCAGCCAGTCTTTTCCCTGTTTATAAGTAATAAACATTTTGTTTACAACTCCCAAGAAATCTGTGGATGGAGAGATAGCTCAGCAGTTAAGAGCAACTTTCTGCTCTTGCAGAGGACAGGAGTTCAGTTCCCAGAACCCAGATGGCAGTTCATAACCAGTTGCAATTACCATTCCAGGGAATCTGATGCCCACTTCTGACCTCTGAAGGCTTCTGCACTCATGTGGTACACATAATACATGCAGGCAAAGAATTCATATACATAAAATAAAAAAATAAATAAATCTTGAAAAGAAGAAAGAAAAGAAACCATATCACATAGGTAAGGCCAAGAGTTAAATACATAAGCCCATCATGACTACCATGGGCCCAGGACAGCAATGATGGGATCTCTGTAGCAGCAGCTCCTATAATGCCTGTCCACCCTTGTAAGTCCTTCAGATATTCTCTTACCAATGAGCTGGGAAAAATGTGCAGGCAGATAGATGATATTCCCTGTGGACTCCTGTACACACCACACACACACACACACACACACACACACACACACACACACACACACACACTACTGATGATAAACTGAGAGAATTACTGGACAGAAAAATGTCTTACCTCTAAACTTCCATGTGGAAAAATGCCTCCATGAAATAGAAACTATTTTTTGTGTTTTCTTTAATTTTATAAACTTATTTTTCCTTATTATAATTTTTGTGTTTGTCTACTATATATAATAATAAGTTTCTCCACAGAAACACAGTAAATAGATATCAATGCATTAGGTATAAGGAACTAATGCTTCAAATTGGAATAAAAGCTTGTAGAGTTGGGAAGTTTCATGATCTCTACAGTTTAAATAAGTCAGTGCTATAACTTGATCAAGTTGAAGGGACAGATGAGTGGAGGGAAGTGCTGTAAGTCTCTAGTCAGTTTGAGGGTAGAGACACTATAGCCTGGATGTTCCAAGACAGGAGAAAATGGAATGGGCTGGTCAAAATGGAGGGAGTAATTCACCCATCTGTGTTAGAATTGTCCAGGCCTGAAGTGGGTCACTGGTGTCACCTTCCAGTGGTGAGCAGCATCTTCTGTACTAAATCAAATATTTAGCTTTTCTGGAAACACCATGATAGACATAATAAGGAGTGATATCTTGGGGTGTATGTGGAATCTACATAAAATTAACTATTACAGGATGTGATAGGTAACCTAGAACAGAATCACAGTTATGATAACCCTAAGGACACAGGTTTAGACTGTCTCAGGTCTATCTTTTAACTTTCTCCAGGAAATGACTAAGCAACAGGTAGGAAATGAATAATCAGTTTCATTCAGGAAGATTCAGATATTCATTACTCAGATGGAGAAATAATTTACAAAAGGTCCAGGCAAACAATTCCAAAGCATTATAAAATGATAAAAGTATGAGATGAATTTGCTGGCTGTCAGGTGCCTATGTAGTTGAGAAAGAGGTGCATGTGGTTCACTCTTGCTGCCAAAACTTAAATTATTCCATCTGAAGAGCAGCAGGTAAACCTTATACAACACTAAACTAATTTGACCTTTTACCTTGAAGTATCTACTTGGTGATTTATCCAAATAGAATGGCAAAAGCCAGGGGCAACAAAGTGTTAAGAGATGATCATGATGCTGACTAGAAATGGTTAAGTCAATGAAACCCACACACCTAACAGCATGAAGATGAGTAGACAGAGTGTACTAAGACTCTATCAATCTCATCGGCACAAGAAGTAGGCATTTAAAAAAACCAAATGAGTCTGTAGAGAGTAAAACACCTGCCTGCAGACTTAAGTACTCATTTTGGTGCCATTGAGAGGACTCATTGAGCTGTTAGAAACCTTGGAATCTCCTGATGTTCATTCTAGGTGTGATTTTAAATCACTTCTGGAGAACAGATGAAGGACTGGTGAGTAATGAATTTGACACAAGTTCCAATTATTCCAAAAATTCACCAACTACGTCACTCATTGGATGTGAACTATTCTGGTGGGAATATGCTGGGACCTCCAGGGTTTAGCCAACTGTTGTACTAACTAATGGTGTTTGTCATGGTTTCATCAGCTAAGTGACTGTTCAGTTGTCCACTTTGGGGAAATAGCTCTGTAAGTCTTCAGTCATTTTTGGAGATGTATTTCTTAATGGAGACTAAGGGGGTCCAGCCCCTTGATGGTCCCCTCCCAGGGTCCAGGAAGAATCTACAACCAGCTGATAATTTAATCTTTGAGGATAAGAAATGAATCTATGTACATGAAACTCCTTAGCCCATTCACAGAGAACTGTTCTGTGTCAGTTCACTCTCTACACAGCTTCTATTCTGCTCTCACACCTAGCTCCTTTCTTGCCTGATTTCTTTCTACATTTATCTGCTGTCTCCTCTGAGTTCTATCTTAATTCTCTCATATTAGTTCTGCCCCATCTAGGTTCTCATCCATCTAGTTCCTTCCCATCTTAGCTCCTCTCCCATCTCCTCCTTTCTTATCTTGTTCTTCCTCATCTTGTTTTTCCTCATCTGGCTCTTCCTCATCTTCCATCTTGTTCCTCTAGTACTCTCTTTTAGCCCATCAATCTAGTTCCTCCCCATCTTAGTTCATTCCTCTCCAGTTCTTACCCATCTAGTTCTTCCATTCTCTTTTTTCTTTTCTCTCTCCTCCTCTCTATCTTCTTATTCTCTCTGTTCTCTCTAAGTCTCTCAGGAATCCAGTTATAAACCAAAGCAATAGCAATCCTCTGGCAGAGAAAGAATTCTTAAGGGATCATAAGGGAAGGTAAGAATTTCCTCAGGCAGTGACCACCAGGCTTTCTTTTACAACCCAAAAGGGGAATAGTAAAGGAGGAGGTCAATAGAGAGCTAATGATCACTTAGTATATCAAGAAGGGGATATATGTGCTCAGTCTACATTCCTGGAAGTAGTTAGGTAAGAAATTAGGAGTCTATTAATAAGGCTGTAAGGAAGGAGGATCTCAACCTTAATTGCACACGAAATAAAGTTATCCTCCTGACCTAGGAGACAGGTGTTGTTTTGTTTGGCCTTGGATGCTTGATAGGTATTTTAGATAAATACACTGTTAGGCGTTCTTGGAAGCATGCATATCATTACAAGAAAATCACTGTAGGAACCAGCTATATATATATATATATATATATATATATATATATATATATATATATATATATATATATATATATATATAAGCTAAAACATCACCAAGACTTCTTAAGCCATGGCTTGACCTTTGGAGAAGTCCTTGACTTTTCCAAATAGCAGCTTTTGTGATAGTAGCTGAATTCCATTACATTTTCCTGTGGCTTACAGCAATTTTTGACTATAGTTTTTGAACCAAATCTTATTTGACTAACAATACTTATCTTTTTGTGCTTTGATAGTACTATAATATCTACTTGAGTTGAACATACACCTGCCTCTGACCCCTTGATGTTTTGATAGGAGGGTCAGAATGCCACTGTCTTCCAAAAGACAGGTAAAGCTTGGAGAAATGTTGAAAGCATCTTTCTTTTTAAGTTAAAAAAATAATTTCTTTTATTTTTTTCAGATAACATAATTACATCGCTTCCCCCTTCCCTTTCCCCCTCCAAACCCTTCCATACATGCTTCCTTGCTCTCTTTTAAGTTCCATAGTCTCTTGTTTATTAATTGTTGCATATAAGTATTCTCTCTGTCTCTCTCTCTATCTCTGTCTCTGTCTCTGTCTCTGTCTCTCTCTCTCTATCAATACATAGATACAAACTTCTCAGTCTGTATGTATTTGTTTTCAGGGCTGACCATTTGTTATTGAATAACCAGTTAGTGTGCTCTTCCCTAGGGAAGATGATTTCTCCTACTCTCAGCATTCCATAGTTGCCTATAGTTCTTTGTTTAGGTTTGAAGCCTCATGAGCTTTTCCATTTCCTAATTTAATGCATCTCCTGGTGTTGACCTTGTTCAGCTCCTGTTTAGGCAGTCATGTTGGTGAGACTTTATCATGGTAGCTTCTGACATTCCTAGGAGATATAATCTCATAATCAGCCCCTGTTCCTCTGCTTCTTACGATCTTTCCACCTCATCTTCTGCGGTGATCCCTGAGCCTTAGATTTAGGAGTTTCGATGTAGATGGTAGCAGTTGGGACTAGGCTCCACAACTCAACATGTAGTTGGTTATCATTTTCTGCAATGATCTCCATCTACTGCAAAGAGAAGTTTCTTGATGAGGAGTGACATCAACATTTATCTGTGGTTATAAGCACCAACATTTAAAATGTACTTAGGGATTGTGCTGGTTTAGTGAAGTGGCAGTTGTAGCTGCCTTCTTTATTTCCACCTCCTACCTTTTAAAGGCTCAACATATTGCTCCACATGGCCACCCTGTATTTAGAGGTATTTGGAGGAAGCAGCTGGTCTTTATGTAGGAAAAAAAAACAAACTTCTTGGGTTTGCTGAGGTCCAGAGAGGTTAATTCACTTTTTTCTTAGGCTGCTAATAAGTGGAACATCTCTGTGATGAGCCTGGCCTCCATCTCTCCAATTTTGTGCTTTCTCTGGGCACCACTTCCTGCCCTCCACAAGAGGCCTTGTCACTCCCTGTTTATACAGATATGTTCCTTTGGCTCACATAAACTCCATATTGCCTGCATTTATACACTGAGTAGGAATCTGGCAGGACAAAAGGGCATGTTGGAAGATAATTCCTATCTCATCCAGTGACTCTGCAAAACATGGGTGAAAGCTTGTAGATATAAGTAGACCAGAAAGAAAAAGTCAGCTCACTTTCGCTAGAGAGAAAATCAAACTTCTGCACCTAGCACTAAGCCCTAACATGTCCTGTTTCCAGCCTTGATACAGGGACCCAACTCATGTGCTGTCAGTCCTCTACTAGGAGGTTTAGTCCTCAGAATATTTCTAAAGGGATCAATGAAGTCCAGAACTGCCTGTATCCAAGAGACCAATTTCACATTTCACCTGAAGCTGCACCCTTCAGCTCTCCACAGCCTCTTCTTTCCCAAAGGCACTCAAATTGGACAAGATGATGAAAATCAGCTAAGAAAGCACATCAATTGGTAGGAATGCTGAAGGAAAATGGTTTCCAGACTGAAAAGGCTATTGGATTAATGTCTCTAATGTCCAAATTTCTATTCAGCTAAGTAGTGTAGGTGTCAAATAATCAGTCTCTGTGAATCTGGGCTTCCTGGCACCCAAGTGGTACCACATACATCTCCCAGTCTGGTACCTGATGCTATCCTATATGTGCAATCTCAAGGTGAGAATAAGGACCACCATTTTCTTTCCTACTGGTCATGACATGTGCCTCATTCGGAGATCAGAAAATACAAGTAAAAACAAGTATATGACACCATCTTACAGAAAGAACATGAGGACACTCAAAAGAAAACAGAAAAGAAGTGAGGGAAGAAAGCCCATTGATAGGTATACGGCGTGAGTTACTGGCAGAAAAGTCATGGGTCACGACCACGACTACCAGAGTTAGAAAGAGCTTTACTAGAAAGAAGCCAGGCCAGGAGAGAAAGGGAGGAGAGAGAGAGAGAGAGAGAGAGAGAGAGAGAGAGAGAGAGAGAGAGAACAGAGAGGAAACACAGAAAGGAGAGTATGGGGGTCTGTGTCTGGCTTTTTAAGGCAGGGATGGCGTGACCACACGGCAGGTACACAGTTGCTGGTGCCCACTGATGATGTAAGCCATCAGAACCCGGAAGAACGAGGGCAGAATCCTAACACCCATGACACATGTTTCAAGATAAAACTCTCCAACAGAAGCTCCACACAAGTCTTGGCAAAGCAATCAACATATCAAGTACAATTACTTTCTACACTCTGGTACTTTACAACATCTTCCTTTGACTTACTGCTAACCTAGGCTGCCTCCACTAACTGTTGCCCTGAGGAGCAGGAAGTCAACAGGGACCCCAGTACAGCTCTGCTAGTGCTGAAACTTTGAGCAAGTGACTAACCCTCTGTAGTTTCACATTTTCTTATTTGAGCAATGGGACTAATTCCATCCTCCCTGGAGGAATGCTGTACTGATAAACTTGATCATTAATTATAAGATGCTCAGCACAGATTCTGGCAGAAAACAAGCACTCAATTCATGCTCTAAGCCCAAAAACACATCAAGGAAAAGTTGATAGTAAAAAAGAAAGAGGACTAGGGGCATCATGTCAAAGTGGGTAACAAAATCCTTCAGATTTGGGAATGCATCCAGGAAATGAAGTTCAAATACATAGTGCAGGTCCAGGATATCATAAGCAAGGAAATCCACAAAAGTAGTCTACAAAAAGTCAAGAATGAAGGGGCATGAAATTCTGTCCCCTAGAAAGAATAACAACTCTCAATTTCTTACCTTTGACCTTTTCACCAACAAACCATATCTGCTTCCCTGGGAACTGTGAAGGACTTCATCATTCCAGGGAGCTGCTCCAAGTATTATGCCTTCAGTTTCTCCTGAAGCAAAAATAGCTGTCACCATGAGTTTCCTGACAGAGTGACCATGTTCATCAGTGTTATTTATGGCCTTAAATGGCCAGGGGTAGTCATTATCTCCACTAAGATAGAGATCAAATCACTGTCCAGGCTTTGATATAACATATGAGCACTTATTAGATTCTGTGGTAGCTCACTTCACCCTTCTAACGCAATGGAAATCCAGAGAAGAATAAGAAACCACCCACAATAGGATACCATCATTCCTGAAGCCTAGACCTATGAATGTCCTGAGCACCTGGCAGATAATGAAGACAGTCAGCATCAAAGAAGAGAGAACTAAAAGTACTTGGAGAAGATGAGAGTTCCACATAATAGGTTCCAGAAGAATAAAATATATTTGAGTTTTTCTCATCAATTGAGGAGTATTTGAGAGTAAATGGAGAGGAGAGAAAGTCCTTCAGGCTGTTCCTGAGCTACCTATAGGAAAATAAGCTGATTCATGGGGTGTGGCGGGAACCACTTTACATGTGAACTTCCTGGTAGAGGACGTATGGCAGAAGGCATAGGTGGAGAACATTTGGAAAACATGACTTCTTTATTCTAAGAACTTAATGTTCACTCTGGGAAGTCTTTACTGTACCATAAGATAGGTTGGGCTAAAATCAGTGTTCATTTGATAGTTTAGTGTTATGAGGACACCTGGTGACAACACAGGACACATCCAGGAGGCTAAGTGGCTAAGAATTCAAATGGGAATAAGATTTGTGCAGATGTGAAACTGAAAGAACTGATTCCTGACCCAAACACTGCCTACTCCAACCCAGCGTGGGAGTTGGATGAGACTCACAAAGTCTGGGCTGTAGTCAACTCTAACCAGCTGATTGGAGACATCCATACCCTGGTTCTCCAAAATATCCACAACACTAACTTTCTCTTTTCTTCTATCTCCAAAATGATCACACCAAACTTCTTTTCTGTCTCCTCACCTGCAGTACGTACAGCGCAGACTCATCCTCAACATCTCACCTCAGCCAATCCAAGGAGGTTATTCCTCATGCTCCACCTTGCAGCCAGCCCCACCCACACAGGTTGTGCTTACAGGCAAGGTAGGGTAGGATGGAATCACTCTGGATGAACTTGTTTGACCCATCAATTAAGTATGGCAAGCAGGGATAATCAGATAGGATATGAAGCTCCAGTCTCACTTCCCTGGGTTAGGACAGATATGTGGCCTGGCACTCCCTGCTGCTAACATGGGAGACACCCCATGAACACATTGCACAATGAATGGAAGAGCTAGGGCACAGCCCATCACAGAAATACTGTGCAACCACCAGAAATGAGAGCATGAGAGCAAAACAACTGATTCCAAACCCCTTAGCCAGGCAAGAAGATGAGGTGGGGACATTATGGCTTCCCCAGACCTCTCCTTTTCCTCTATCTACATTGGGACCATTCAGGACCACCTTGAATTTCTCACTCAGCCACTGGGTTCTGTCATAATCAGGAGCTTTGGTTGATGAGATTACGTAAAAAGAAATCAGCCTAGTGTCCAACACTCCTACTCCAGGGACTCAACTTCCTAAGGCAGGGGATCTGCAGCCTCCCATACTGAGTCTCACAATGCAAGTCTTGAGGGGTGAAGAGTGCTTGGAACTGTGGCCCCTACATCTGTAAGACTTACAAAAGTTTTTGGCAAGTGTTCATGAGGAATGTAGTCTAATATCAACAGGAGTGAGAGGATCCATCCCACAAACTCCAGGATTCTGTTTTGAAAGACCAAGCCCAACCCTCAGGAAGTTTCTGGAAGAGGCATATTCTATGCTCACCTGGAGGAGCCTTGTAGTGTAAGAGGGTCAGACATAGGTTGATAGGCACCAATGGGCAGGGATAGGGAAGAAATCTGACCAGAATGATGTCATTACTGTCCCCATGGTGTATCTCTTCTCCTCATAATATATGGACCAAAGTTAACTTGTAAGCCCCACTTGCCCAAAATAGGATAGCTTCCTGGAATGCTGGGAGCTATAGTTCTTGGAAAATAACAAGCTACATGTTTTCACTCTCTTAAATAAGTCTGTTTGAACAAACTACACTGGATGTACTTGATCACAGGTAGGGGAGGGAAGAATGAATCTAGATCAATCAATCAATTTCAGTCCACCATGATGGGTAAGGCATGGTGATATTTATGGCAGCAAGAGTATGTGGCAGAGGCTCCTCACATCATAACAGACCAAGATGGAGAGAGGACAGTAGAATGCATAGCCAGTATGTAACTTTCCATGCTCCACTCCTAGTGAGTCACTTCTACCAATGTGATCCCACCTCCCAATCAGTGCTACCAGATGGGGAACAATTGTTGGAGATGTGAGTTGTAGAAGGGTACTAATTTGCATGACTATCACGTCCTTCTACAATTGTCCTGTGTGTTGAGCTAGGTGTGGGAGTTGCAGGTCATCAAGGGTACTTGTGTTTTACTTTAGCAGACACTATGAAATCATCTTCCATAGTAGAGACCCCTGAGAATTCTGCTCCGCATTCTCACCAGAACAAGCTTTGCTTTAGCGGTGTGCAGTATCTCTCTTAGGCTTTATTTGCATATCCCTGATATCCTATCAAGATGAATATCTCACTGGGCTCAATGGCACATACCTTTAGAACCAGGATTAGGGAGTCAGTGGCAAGCAGATCTCTATGATTTCAAAGCCATTCTGCACTACACATTGTATTCCAGAACAGCCAGGGCTCTGTAGCTAAACCTTGCCTCAAAAAACTTAAAACACAAAGGTTGTTGTGGTATGGGTCTGGGGTTGATCAAAGATTCACCATGGCCATAAATAAATTTTAATAAGAAGAGGCTTTTTATTTAGCTACTGGCACCCAGACTGATAGGGCCAGGTCTACACCTGAAGTACTCCCAAGATGGAGCCCTAGCCATATCAGCCCAAGGCTTATAAAGTAAAAAAAACCACAAGATACATGTATTCTGTCTGAAAGTAGGCATGGTCTAATTTTAACATTCATGCCTTGCAGCTGTCCTACTCATTGAGTAGAGTAAGCAAATTTGATTACAAGAGCAGAAATAGTAGTTAGTTTTATGACCTATTATCTTGCAAGAACAGCAAATTTTACAAGATCAATTTAAGAATAGTCTTCCACATCTGGGAAAAGAGGGAAGTAGGCTTCTAGATAGAGTACAGCCTATACAAGCTAGGGGCTTCCATGTTAGAGACTTTTTGCTTTTTGATCTCCCAAGCAACTATTAAAGTCTAAACTTTAAATGTAATATTAACCATTAGAAGATTAGCATCTCTGTTGTATGATATTTTGTTTGTGTTCTTACAAATAAAGCTTGTCTAGAGATCAGAGGGCAGAGCTAGCCACCATAGAAGTTGGATGGTTGTATCTCACACCTTTAATCCCAGAACTTGGGAGGAAAAAGCAGGAAGATCAGGAGTTCAAGACCACCCTGGGTTACATGAGATTGAGCCAGTCTAAAAGAGAAACAGAGCTGGGCAGTGGTGGTGCATGCCTTTAATCCCAGTACTAGGGAGGTAAAACAAAGTGCAAGGTGGGTCAAATGTATAGGGCCAGAAAGACAGAGAGGAAAATTAAAGCCATATGTGGCTAATACAGCAATAAATTTACAGCAATGGAATACCCAGATTAACATTCCTCCAATCTCAGGAACAAACCATAAGCTAACATGTGTATCTGGGAAAAATATTAAAAGGTATATTATAGAGAACAGTCACCAACCATTCAGGCTGTACAAAAACAGGGCATAACAGATGTTGATCTTTCAAAGGTACCAACAGCTCTACCTTTAAAATAGTTAACTGACAAACCTGTCTGGGTGGAACAATGGCCTTTGACAACAGAGAAATTATAGGCCTTAAAACAGTAGATACAGGAGCAGCTAAATGCTCAACATATTGAGGAATTAACCAGTCCTTGGAATTCTCCTGTATTTGTTATTAAAAAGAAATCTGGAAAAGTGTAGAATAGTAATAGACTTAAGAGGGTTATTAATAGCGTGATTCAGGCAATGGACCCTTTACAGCCTGGAATTCCCCTTCATCTCTATTACCTAAACAATGGTCTATTATAGTTATTGATTTAAGAGACTTTCTTCACTATACCTTTACAAGAAAAGGGTAGAGAAAAATTTGCCTTAATGGAGCCTACTTATAATAATTCTCAACCTGTTAAGGAATATCAATGGGTTTGTAGGATCTGGGCCCTGGGGTACAACCTATGCCCCTGCCCCTCGCTGCCCCAGTTGCAGGCCAGCAGGGAAAACACCTGAGAGCAGGCCTCCACACCAACACCCCTCATTGGACCTGGCAATCTATAAGACCCACTCCCTACCCCAAACCCACCCATCCCCCTGTGACCTCAGTGGCTCCCTGAGACACAGAACTGCAAGCTGTGATTGGATCATGACTTTTCTCCCACCCCGAGAGTCCTATATCTAGGACCTAGGCCCTAAGACATAACCTATGCCCTCCTCACCCCCCACCCATAGCTGCCCTAGTTGCAGGCCAGCAGGGAAGACCCTTGCAGGCAGGCCTCCACACCAACACCCCCCAATGGACCCTGCAAACTACAAGACTCACTCCCTGGCCCAAACCTACCCATTCTCCTGCAACCTCAGTGGCTTTCTGAGACACAGAATCCACCAGCTCCAATTGGACAAACAGGTGAGTGACTCTTCTCCCACCCAGAGAGTCCTGCCTCGAGGACCTAGGCTCTAGGGCACAATTCATGACTCCCACAACCCCCACCCATAGCTGCCCCAGTTGCAGGCCAGCAGTGAAGACTGCTGCAGGCAGCCCTCCCCACCAAAACCTCTCATTGGACCTTGTAATCTACAAGATCCACTCCCTACCCCAAACCCACTCACCTCCCTGCCACCTCAGCAGCTCCCTGAGACACAGAACCTGCCAGCTCCAACTAGACCAAGAAGTCCAACTGGACCAAGTGTAGCCCCCTGAGACACAGATACAGCAAGCAAAGGTTGCACCAAGAGCAGCTCCCTCAGACACAGACACCTCTTGCACCTATTGGAGGAAGAGATGGGTAGATGCCAGTGCAAAAATACATACAACAACATACAGAGCAATATGACACCACCAGAACCTAGAGGTTCTAAAACAGCAACATCACAACATAGAAGAAGCAGAAGAAAGTGACCTTAAAAAAAACTTTACACAGATGATAGAGGCCATCAAAGAGGAAATGAAAAACTCCCTTAAAGAAATTGAGGAAAAGACAAACTGACAATTGGAAGAAATCAATAAATACCTTGAAGAAAGCCAAGAAAACTAAGAAAAAACAATTAAACAGGTGAAGAAAACAGTTCAACACCTGAAAATTGAAATAGAAACAGTGAAGAAGACACAAACCAAGAGAATGCTAGAAATAGAAAAGCTGAGTAAACAAACACAACCTTAAATGCAAGTATAACTAACAGAATACAATAAATGGAAGAGAGAATCTTTGGCATGGAGGATACAATAGAGGAAATACATTTGTCAGTCAAAGAAAACACTTAAGCCAAAAAAATCATAATACAAAACATCCAAGAAATCTGGGACATCATGAAAAGGCCAAACCTAAGAATAATAGGGATAGAAGGAGAAGAATATCAACTCAAAGACACAGAAAATATACTCAACAAAGTCATAGAAGAAAATATTCCCAACTTAAAGAAAGAAACATCTATGAAGGTACAAGAAGCTGACAAAATACCAAATAGATTAGACCGCCTGAAAAAGTCCCTTGCCACATAATAATTGAACCACTAAACATACAGCATAAAGAAAGAATATTAAGAGCAGCAAAAGAAAAAGGCCAAGTGATTTATAAAGGCAGACCCTTCAGAATAACACCCGACATCTCAATGGAGACTTTGAAAGCCAGAAGGTCATGGACAGACAGAATGAAGACACTAAGAGACCAGGGATGCCAGCCCAGACTACTATACCCAGCAAAATTTTCAATCATCATAGACAGAGTAAAAAAGATATTACAAGACAAAACCAGATTTAAACAGTACCTATCCACAATCTAGCCTTACAGAAAGTACTAGAAGGAAAAATCCAACCTAAGGAAGTTAGATGCACCCACAAGAACATAGGCAATAACACCACAGCAGCAAATCCCAAAGAAGGAAAATACACATGCATTACCACCAAGAGATAACAGGAATTAACGATCACTGGTCATTAACATCCCTTAATATCAATAGACTTAACTTACCTTTAAAAAGACACAGGGTAATGGAATGGATATGAAAACAGGATCCAATCCTCTGCTGCATGCAAGAAACACACTTCAACTTCAAAGACAGATATTACCTCAGAGTAAAAGACTGGGAAAAGACTTTCCAATCAAATGGACTCAAGAAGCAAGCTGGTATAGCTATCCCAATATGTAACAAAATAGACATCAAACTAAAATCAATCAAAAGAGACCTGGAAGTGCATTACATATTCATCACAGGAAAAATCCACCAAGATGAAGTCTCAATTCTGTATATTTATGCCCCAAATACAAGGGCACGCACATATGTAAGAGAAACAATACTAAAGCTTAAATTGCACATCAAACCAAACACATTAATAGTGGGAAATTTCAACATACCACTCTCACCAATGGGCAGGTCTGCCAGACAGGCTTCATCCCAGGGATGCAAGGATGGTTCAACATATGAAAATCTGTCAATGTAATCCATCATATAAACAAACTGAAAAAAAAACCCACATGATCATCTCATTAGATGCTAAAAAAGCCTTTGACAAAATTCAACACCTCTTTCATGATAAATGTCTTGGAGAGATCAGGAATACAAGGAACATACCTAAACATGATGAAGGCAATTTTCAGCAAGCTGACAACCAACATCAAATTAAATGGAGAGAAACTCAAAGTTATTCCACTAATAATAGGAACAAGACAAGGCTGTCTACTCTCTCCATATTTATTCAATATAGGACTTGAAGTTCTAGCTAGAGCAATAAGACAACAAAAGGAGATGAAAGAAATAGAAATTGGAAAGGAAAAAGTCAAACTTTCACTATTTGCAGACAATATGATAGTACACATAAGTGACCCCAAAAAATCTATCAGGGAACTTCTACAGCTGATAAACACCTTCAACTCTCCTATACACAAATGATAAATGGGCTGAGAAAAAAATCAGAGAAATATCACCCCTTACAATAGTCACAAATAATACAAAATCCCTTGGGGTAACTCTAACTAAGCAAGTGAAAGATCTAAATGACAAGAACTTCAAGTCTCTGAAAAAAGAAATTGAAGAAGATGTCAGAAAATGGAAAGATCTCCCATTCTCATGGATAGGAAGGATTAACACAGTAAAAATGGCAATCTTGCCAAAGGCAATCTACAGATTCAACGCAATCCCCATCAAAATCCCTAACACAATTCTTCACAGACCTGGCAAGAACAATATTCAACTTCATATGGAAAAACAAAAAACCCGGAATAACTAAAAAATTTCTGTACAACAAACAACTTCTGAAGGCATCACCATTCCTGATCTATAGAGCTATAGTAATAAAAACAGCTTGGTATTGGCATTAAAAACTGGCATGTGGACCAATGGAATCAAATTGAAGACCCTGAAATTAATTCGCACACCTACGAACACCTGATTTTTGACAAAGAAACCAAAACTATACCATGGATCTAAAAAAGCATCTTCAACAAAGTGCTGGTATAACTGGATGTCAACATATAGGAAATTGCAAATAGAACCATATCTATCACTATGCACAAAACTCAAATCCAAGTATATCAAAGACCTCAACATAAATCCAGTTACACTGAACTTGATAGAAGAGAAAGTAGGAAGTAGCCTTGAATACATTGGCACAAGAGATCACTTCCTAAATATAACACCAGTAGCAAAGACACTGAGAGAAACAATTAATAAATGGGAACTCCTGAAACTGAGAAGCTTTTGTAGGGCAAAAGACATGGTCAATAAGACAAAACTACAGCCTACAGAATGGAAAAAGATCTTCACGAACCTCACATCTGACAGAGGGCTGATCTCCAAAATATATAAAGAACTCAAGAAACTAGACAGTAAAATACCAAACAATCCAATTAAAACATGGGCTACTGAGCTGAACAGAGAATTCACAATGAAAGAATCTCAAATGGCTGAAAGACATTTACGAAATTGCTCAACATCCTTAGTCATCAGGGAAATGCAAATCAAAGTGACATTGTCATACTATCTTATACCTGTCAGAATGGCAGATCAAAAACACTGATGACAGCTTATGTTGGAGAGGATGTAGAACAAGGAGAACATTCCTCCATTGTTGGTGGCAGTGCACACTTGTACAGCCACTTTGGAAATCAATATGGTAGTTTCTCAAAAAATTGGGAATCAACCTATCTCAAGACCCAATGATACCACTCTTGGGCATATACCCAAGGAATGCTCAATCATACCACAAGGACACTTGCTTAACTATGTTCATAGCAGCATTATTCATGATAGCCAGAACCTGGAAACAACCTAGATGATCCTCAATTGAAGAATGAATAAAGAAAATGTGATTCATATATACAACAGAGTACTACTCAGCAGTAAAAAACAATGACATCATGAAATTAGCAGGGAAACGCATGTAACTAGAAAATATCATCCTGAGTTTGGTAACCCAGACTCAGAAAGACAAACATGATATGTACTCACTCATAAGTAGATACTAGATATAAAGCAAAAAATAATCAGCTCCAGAGAAGCTACCTAACAAGGAGGACCCTAAGAGGGACACATGAATCATCCTGAGAAAGAGAAATAGATGAGATCTCCATAAATAAACTGGAGGTGTAGGGGCAATAGAGGGTAGTGGTGGGGGATGTGAACATAAGGGAACAGGATGGTTAAGCTGAAACAGGGACAGAGTGGGAGAGCAATGAAAGAGATACCTTGATAGAGGGAGACATGATGGGGATAGGGAGAAACTAGGTGCTAGGAAAGTTATCAGGAATCCACAAGGATGACCCCAGCTTAGACTACTATCAATTGTGGAGAGAGTGCCTAAGTTGGCTTACCCCGGTAATCATATCAGTGGATACCATAACAGCCATCGTAGAGCCTTCATCCAGTAACTGATGAAAGCAGATGTAGAGATCCACAGCCAAGCACAAGGCCGAGCTCCAAGAGTCCAGTTGAAGAGAGAGAGAAGAGGGATTCTATGAGCAAGAAACATCAAGATCATGATGGGGAAACCTATAGAGACAACCAAACCAAGCTAGTAGGAACTCATGAGATTTAGACCAACAGCTGTGGAGCCTCCATGGGACTGGGCTAGGCCCTCTGCATAAGCAATACAATTGTGTATCTTGGTCTGCTTAAGGGGCTCCCTGGCAGTAGGATCAAGATCCATCTCTGGTCATGAGCTGGCTTTGTGGAACCCACTTCCTATGGTGGGATATTTTGCACAGCCTTGGTGCAGGGTACCTCCAAGGGGTTTGGACCTGCCTCAAATGAATGTACCAGGCTCTCCTGGCTCCCCATGGAAGGCTTTACCTTTTCAGAGGAGGGAATGACAGTGGGTTGGGGGGGGGAGGCTGCGGCAGTTGGGAGGAGGGAAGAGAGGGCAATCTGTGGTTGGTATTTAAAATGAATAAAAAATTTATTAATAAAAAATTAAGAAAAAGAAATGCCAATCAATGATTCTTCTACAAGGCATGCTAAACAGCCCTACCCTATTCCAATATTTTGCACAACAGCCTTTGGAAATGATTCATGTACAGTTTCCTCAATCTATAGTTTGCCATCATATGGATGACATCTTACTAGAAGATTCAAATGTAGATACTTTAGAGAAAATGTTTGAAGAAGTAAAGAAAATTGCTGAGGATTACAAATTGCTCCTGAAAAATACAAAGAGGAGATTCTATTAATTACTTAGGATATAAATTAGGTCTACCAAAAATTCAACCCCAAAAGGTACAAATCAGGAGAGATCAATTGAGGACTCTTAATCACTTTCAAAAATTGCTGGGAGACATTGCCAATCTAGACCTACTATTGGAGTAACAACTCAAGAACTGAGTAATTTGTTTCAAACCTTAAAAGGTTAAATGGACTTAAATAGTCCCAGAAAATTATCAGCAGAAGTTGAGAGAAAATTGTCTTTGGTGGAAAAGAAATTACAGGATGCACATGTGGGTCATTTGGATCTGGAACTTGACTGCATCCTGATTATTTTACACTCTATGCATTCCACTACAGGCATTTAATGCAGAGGGAAGATATTATCTCAGAATGGATTGTCAGGGACAAGGATAGAATCTCTAGTTATTGGAAAAATACAGACCCCCATAAGACAGGGAACTAGATCATCTTACAGTCAGGTTGCCTAGCAACAGGACATTGAGGCAGAGCCCTTGACCCTTTCACCCTGTAAACGTCCTATACAAACATCCTTAGCTTGCCCCACCTTATGCAGATGACAGCTTCTTGCTCCCCCCACCCTGCAGAAACTATATAAACCCTCTTGGAGAAAAATAAAGTTGCACCTTGATCAGAATCCAGACTTGGTGTGTTTCCTTGTATCTCCTGTCCCTATCATTCCATCCTTAGGGTGGTCGAGAACCCATTGAAGCCCTGCAGGTGGGGCAAACTGGCACCCAACGTGGATGAAACCACCTCTTGAGGATTCGGAAAGTCGTCTCCCGGAGGAAGACCAAGGCCTTGGTGAAGTTGTTGGATCCCCCTGAAATCGCCTGGTTCAGGATGCAATCCCGGAGGAGGGCGGAGACAACGCAGGTAAGAAAGTGACGAGCCATGGGACAGGCAACATCGTCACAGGATTTATTTATTTCTGGCCTAAAAGAGGCCCTCAAGATACGAGGAACTAGGGTAAAGAAAAAAGATCTTAAAGCCTTTTTTGATTATATTATAGACACATGTCCTTGGTTCCCCCAAGAAGGAACCATAGATGAAAAAAGTTGGGCACGTCTCGGGGACTGTTTAGATGATTACTACAGGACTTTTGGACTAGAGAAGGTTCCCGTCACCACATTTTCTTATTGGAAGCT
Organism: Peromyscus eremicus; assembly: GCF_949786415.1. Lineage (NCBI taxonomy): Eukaryota > Metazoa > Chordata > Mammalia > Rodentia > Cricetidae > Peromyscus > Peromyscus eremicus. The sequence continues at coordinate 67,868,242 of NC_081432.1, forward strand.
TATTTATGACATTCTTAGGGTCTATAAATATTCCCCTGACATACAAGAGGTTATTAATATAGGAGAAAAAAATCTTCAAAGAAGCCTTTTGCTCCCCCTCTACCTGCCCTAAGACCCCCCGAGCGCTTTCTGGTCCGCCTTCAGTCTGTCCCTCGGTTCACGACCTGCGCTCTATGGAAGAGGGGATGCTTACAACTTTTAAACCTAGGAATCCCCAGGAGTCCGCTTTTGCCCATCCTCATGCCTCTGTTAATAATTTGACCTCTAACTCCCCTCTAGATCCCACCGAGGAGGCTTCCCTAGAGAAAGGGGTGGCCCGTTACCATAATCCAGACTGGCCCCCCTGCAAAAATCTCCCCTTGCCGGGCGGTGGTGGTGCACACCTTTAATCCCAGCACTCGGGAGGCAGAGCCAGGCAGATCTCTGTGAGTTTGAGGCCAGCCTGAGCTACCAAGTGAGTCCCAGGAAAGGCGCAAAGCTACACAGAGAAACCCTGTCTCAAAAAACCAAAAAAAAAAAAAAAAAAACTCCCCTTAACACAGGAGTCCTTGGGCCCTTTTATACCACCTCAAAAATCTCTGGCAGTTCCCCCTTCCGCAATGCTCCCTCCATATATTTCTCCGTCTTCCCATTTTTGGGGGCCTATTCTTGATGAGTTGGCTCCCCCTGTCCCAGATCTCGGCTCACTGAGACAGGCCCTCCAGGCTCGCAGGGAACATGTTGAGCTTTTAAGGGAATTGAAAACTCTTGACAAAGAACTTAAAGATCTTGCCCCTGAAATGGTGTCTCCCGGTCCGCTAAAACCATCTCAAAAATCTAGTATATCAAAGAGTAAGCCTCAGCCTGTCCTGGCATTTCCTGTTACCAGGAGCCAGACCTCTGGGGACTCATCCGAGGCAGCCGCCCAGAGCGGCCCCTTAGGGGATTTGGAAGATCAAACTGAGGAGGGGGAGGAGGGGGAGGAGGAGGAAGAGCCATCACCAGAGGACCCCCCGCCAGGACAGACTTATCACAAATTAAATTTCCGCCTAGTTGAAAAGCTGAAATCTGCCTGTGCTCAGTATGGTCCTACAGCTCCTTTTACATTAGCCTTGGTGGAAAACCAGAGCGAACATTGGTTGACCCCTAATGACTGGTATTTTCTTGCCCGTGCGGCTCTTTCTGGGGGTGACTTTGTCTTCTGGAAAACAGAATTTACAGAAAATTGTCGAGAAGTTGCTCAAAAAAATACTGAACAGCCATCCTCAAAAACTTGGACATTAAAGAAACTCCTCAGCAACCCCCCTTACGATACAAATGCAGCACAGGCAAAATTCCCTCCTGGCCTCCTGGCCCAGATTCAAAATGCGGGGGTCCAGGCCTGGAAATGCCTTCCCCAAAAGGGCTCGGCTACCACCTCATTAGCAAAGATTCGTCAGGGCCCTGATGAACCTTTTAGCGATTTTGTCTCTCGCTTAAATGATGCAGCTGAGAGACTTTTTGGGCCGAACAAACACGAAAGCACCTTTGTTAAACACTTGGCCTTTGAAAATGCAAACCCTGCCTGCCAGGAAGTCCTCCACCCTCATAAAAACAGAGCGGACCTCTCTGAATATGTGAGACTCTGTTCAGGTGTTGGCGCCACCCATGCCATGGGATCAGCTATAGATGCTGCCCTCAGGGCTTCACAACAGCCTGGAGCCCGCACCTGTTACTTCTGTAAACAACCCGGACATTTCGCTAGGGAATGTCCCCAGAAAGGTTACAGCCTCCCGCCCTTAGCCCAGCCGGCTCAGGAGGCCGCCTCTATGAGGGCCCTGCCTTCCACTCTCTGCCCTTGCTGCAACAAGGGCCGTCATTGGGCTACAGAATGCAGGTCAAAAGTCAATTATCTCGGTCAGCCCCTTCCTCCGAGGGTGCTGGGAAACTTCCAAAGGGACCAGCCCCTGGCCCCAATGCCTCCAAGAGCGCACCCTGGGGCCTTGAGGTCCGCTCACCCCCTAACTCCCCAGCCTCAACAAATTCTCCAGCCCCAGTTCCATTCTCCTCCCTCCGGAGAGCAACTCCAGGCAATGCCGGATTGGACTTGTGTGCCGCCGAAACAGTATTAAACTCCCTTGAAGGGGCTCAGGTCATCCCTACAGGGGTGACAGGGCCCCTACCTCCTAATGTTTGTGCGCTTGTCCTTGGCCGTGCTTCTGCGGCCCTCCGAGGGGTCCAGGTCTACCCTGGCATAATAGATAGTGATTTCACAGGTGAAATTAAGATTCTGGCCTCTGCTGTAAACGGCATGGTCACGATTCCTCAAGGTACGCGCCTGGCACAGCTAGTTCCTCTACCCTCCTCTGTCTGTGATAATCCCTCAATTACAAACACCCCTCGGGGGTCAGCTGGATTGGGCTCCTCAGACACCTACTGGGTCCAGCCTGTTACTCAGGATCGCCCTACTCTCACCCTTACTATAGAGGGAAAGAAGTTTCAGGGTATCTTGGATACAGGGACAGACACCACAGTCATTTCACAGTCTCACTGGCCGTCTGCTTGGCCACTGGTTCCATCCTTCACCGATTTAAAAGGAATCGGGCAGTCTAATAATCCTTTAATTAGTCTCACCTTAGATGCTGCAGGGCATTCTGCTGCTGACAGGCACTGGCACCCTTCTCCAGATGCCACCTGGCCACTAGCCATGTGGCGAGATCCCCTCATGGGGCGTTGGAAGGGCCCCGACCTGGTCCTTATTTGGGGATGAGGTTCGGCCTGCATTCTTGACCAGATACACTCTGCTCCCAGATGGTTACCAGAATGCCTGGTTAGAGCTGTAAATATACCTGATCTGCCCAGGAGAGATAGCCCCTCTCCTGAGGAAACTTCTTCTGTTTTAGATGCTGTCCCTCCAGCAAGCCCTCCAGGCTATTGTCCTCACCCACAGCAACCCCCACCAGCCCTTTAGCTCTGTTATCACTCTGCTCAGAGTTCCTGTGGGGGGACAGTGGGAACTTTACAGCAAACTGTGTTTGAGACCTTTCACACAGTATACAAGTCCCATAGTCAATCATGTTCTGGGCTGTGACACTGCTTGTCACAAATCCAGTCTGACAGCAGGGGTCATGTTTCCAAGGGCAGTGCTGAATTTTCATCCAAGGTGTCAGAAAGACTTGTCGGACCTGCTGGCCTTGGTGTCACAGGTGGTCATAGCCATGTTGAGCCAGCTTGACACAGCCTATGGCTGGCAGGTAGCACAGCAAACAGGGTAGTACCAGAGATGCCACTCAGGGCACTTAGGTCCCTTCCACCTAGACTAACCTTTTATTCCTCAGATCAATTCCTAGATCTCTAGGAAGAGAAGCCGTGTTGAGACGACTGCCTTGATGGGAGCCTGTTACTGCTATCACCTTAGCAGTTCTTCTGGGGGTTGGAGCAACGGGAACAGGCACAGGAATTGCCTCTCTGGTCCTGTCCAACCAACATTAATCTAAGCTTTGACTGTCCATAGACGAGGATATTGCTCAATTTGAACAGGGAATTTCAGCCCTCCAGTCATCCCTTTCCTCCCTAGCTGAGGTAGTTTTACAGAACAGGAGAGGCCTGGATCTCCTCTTTCTACAACAGGGTGGTCTTTGTACTGGGCTCAAAGAGGAATGTTGCTTCTTTACAGACCACACCAAGATAGTCAGGGACAGTATGGAAGGTTAGAAAAGGACTAGAAAAAAGAGAGAGAGAGAGAGAGAGAGAGAGAGAGAGAGAGAGAGAGAGAGAGAGAGAGAAAAGGAGAATAAGAGCTTGGGTGGTTCTAGAATTGGTTTTCCAACTTCCCTTAGCTAATAACCCTTTTTCCCTCCCTCCTAGGACCTGTTGTAGGCCTGCTCCTGGTCCTTGCCTTTGGGCCATGGGCACTTTCCTGGCTCACATCCGAAGCCAAATAACAGACCTGCCAGCCAGGCAGATCCAGGTTCATTACCATTGTTTTGATATGCAGGACTCCAGGGGTGAAATTTCCCCTGATGAGAGATGCCCCACACAGACCCCTTCACTCGGGGGAGACTGCACCTATGTGTGGGAAAAAGGCTCACTCAAGGCATGATTGGAGTGCAGCTGGGACTGCACAGGCTGGGGACCATGGTACCCCAAAATCCCGAGAGCCTGGATGATATGCCCTGTTGCATAGCGGTTGTGCAGTAACAGCCTTGCGCTTACCCATTTCCACTCCCTCAAAAAACTGCACGGTCCATTGATTCCTGCACTATGGGGACGCCTGTGGTGCTTGAGTCTGGAGAGACATTCCCTCTCGGACCTTTTTTCACAACCTTTAGAGGGATAGGGCCTCTGTAATCCTCCATGCAAAGCCTCTTTCAGAGTCCTCCTTTTAGACCATTCGAACCTGGTTTATGTTGGCCCTTAGATTTATTACTAAAAAGGGGGAGATGTCAGGGACAAGGATAGAATCTCTAGTTAGTGGAAAAATACAGACCCCCATAAGACAGGGAACTAGATCATCTTACAGTCAGGTTGCCTAGCAACAGGACATTGAGGCAGAGCCCTTGACCCTTTCACCCTGTAAACGTCCTATACAAACATCCTTAGCTTGCCCCACCTTATGCAGATGACAGCTTCTTGCTCCCCCCACCCTGCAGAAACTATATAAACCCTCTTGGAGAAAAATAAAGTTGCACCTTGATCCGAATCCAGACTTGGTGTGTTTCCTTGTATCTCCTGTCCCTATCATTCCATCCTTAGGGTGGTCGAGAACCCGTTGAAGCCCTGCAGGCAGGGCAATGGATATTTTTATCACACAAACTAAGTAAAAAATTAATGACATGTGGAAAAAATTTCTGAGTTGATTCTAAAAGGAAAATTAAGATTTCATCAATTAACAGAAATTAATGGACAATTCAATCTAAACTAATTTATAAAGTTAATTTATGCTTTTCATTTGATCAGATGAAATCTTCCAAAAGGGAATCTCCCTAAGTTAGGGTTGGGTCAGGTTTTTGTTTTTGTCTTCCCAGGTGAATGAAGGCATCCAGTTTAGGGATCTGAAGACCACTGTACAAATGAAATATCTGAAGAAAAAGAATCAATCACCAAGAGAAAATGTCCTAAGAAAAGGAGTAAATTGGCCTATTCGTATATCATATTCTCAATAGGATAAAATTTCATAAAATTTCCCAAATGTTTGTTTTTGCTGTTAACTACAGAATTAATGCAAATGGTCTCTCATAGTCCCAGTTCAGTTAAAAATTAAAGCTGGCTTTGGAATTGGAGCATGGTTCTCTTTTTCTCTAAACCCAAGCATGCTTGTTAAAAGGAAAATCCAAAATCTCTGTCTTATGTCAGGAGAACTACCTGATAAGGGACAGAAGAAAAACCAAAATTAAGGGACCACTCTATTGGTACTAATTTCATGATTCTTTGATTTTGTTTTGACTCTTTAAAAGTTTCTTAAGGTATGAATATTATATCAAAATTTATTAGATTAATATATATATATTTTAAACTTTTTGTCATGATATTAATGGTCATATAGCATACTAATTCTAGCAAAAGGCTTCATTAAGCTTCCTGTACATGATTTTGAGTTTGAGTCTCTATCAGGTAACTAGGAATTAGTTTTTGTACTCTCAATATATATATAACAAATTATGGTTCTTTAACTTCTTTAAGATCTGCAGCATATAACATTTAAAATGTTTAAGTTTTCTTCAGCAAACCATGACCACGCCTAACAGTTACTTATGAAGTCTCCAAAAGGAGGATGGAGCCCCATAATAATGATTCCACCTGGACTATGGTAATGCCACTAAGCTGAAAAACACTGCCTAAAGATTAGCTTTAGACTACAAACTGCTCAGGACAATTTCAAGGTGGCTAGCTGAGATGATCCAGCCTCACAGACTACTCTAGCCAGGACTTGAGACAAGCCCAGCACTTTCCCATTACACAGACACTGGACAACAAGTGATACAGTTAGCTCTCCCAGCACTTGATAATTATCCCAATTTTTTTCAGGGTCACCTAAAGATACTGTTGCCCCCAGACAGCAGGAAGTAATTTTAAGAACTCAACACGCACATTCCCAAGAGGTGGGTTGGATGGTTTTTGTTCATTTAGTGAGTTATGGATATTTTTCATTGTTTAGGATGGTTGGTTGAAAGTTGTTATTGGTAATGGTCAGGAGAGAAGCTGAACAAAGGAGATTAGAATCAGGGATCTTGTTCTGAAAAGAAAAAAGAAGAATATAGAAATAGAATAAAACGGTAGATTATTGAATCCACTTTTAGACCAAAAAAACAACTACTAGTTTAAAATATTTTACATTGACTTAGATTCTTGTATATTGATACAAACTTGAGGTTATTTTTGTTATACTGTATATATGTTATAGAAATGATAGGATAAAAATGTAGATTACTGAATCTACTTTTAAACCAAAAAAAGCACCTAGTATTTTTATGTATTTTACATGGTCATGGATTTTTGTATATTGATACAAATTTGAGGTTATTTTGGTTAGAACATACTGTACATACATTTCTACTCTTGTTCAAGGTATTGTAACTATACAGCTCATTTAACAAAGTAATGTAAATTTCTGATCCTTGAAAGTTATTACAAACTATTTAGGAAGGGCAGGTTAGTAGTCACCTATTATAATCAAACTTATAGTCATGTTAGGTATGTTTTCAAGGTCAAATAGAAACATATTTTAGATAGACAGGTGGTCTTCCAACATTTCAAAGATCTACAAAAAATGACCTTTAAGATGCTCTAATAACATAATGTTCTTTTTTATGACAGTGAGTCATGTCTGCTCCTAGCAGCACCAATCTACTTCAGAGAAGATGATGGGCATCAAAGACACTCCATATGGTGTTTACTTTATTTGTGGCAAAAGTTGGCCACTGGGTGAGAAAGTGCCCTTGCCTTGACTGCTTGTCAGTATGCTGTCCAAATTGGACAAGCAGGACACAAAAGAAAGTGACTGCAGAACTTTGCCAAGACAAGGTGGAACAGTCCTTCAAAAATTTTGCTTCACAGATAAGTCCTTCAGATATTCTAAGCTTTTAGGCTGAAAATGGATGCCCCAAATTTGCAGAGGAACCTTGGGTGACTGTCCAGGCAGCAGCTGTTTCTTTCATTTCTTATTTTTGGAAATGATTTACTCTACACTTCTTGTTTACTCAGGTAATATTATATCCTTCTCAGGTCTCTGATGGACTTGAAGACTTTATAGTTATAGTTTTCCTTTTTAACCAATTTAGAAAAAACACCAACAAAAGAGTTGTAAAGTATATAAGGTTGAGAGACATAAAAAAGACAGTTTGGGGTTGGAAATGCAAGTTAAGATAGAAAGTGAATTAGGTACAACACTTTGGACTCACCAAGGTAGGATAGACAATGGAGTATTTTCTCTAATTTTGTCAAATGCTAATGGACTAGACATTGTTAATGTAATTATTGCCTGTATATATTTGTATATAGTCATTGTACTTATTGTATATAGTTTTTCTATGTTAGTTAAAACTTTTGCTTTTTGTTTAGACAAAAAGGGGCAAATGTTGTATGATATTTTGTTTGTGTTTTGACAAAAAAAGCTTGCCTGGAAATCAGAAAGCAGAGCTAGCCAGTAGTTAACCATGGAGGCCAGACAGTGGTGGCACATACCTTTAATCCCAGCACTTGGGAAGAGGAAGCAGGAAAATCAGGAGTTCAAGGCCACCCTGGGCTATATGAGATTCAACCAGTCTAAAAGAGAAGCAGAGCTGGGTGGTGGTGGTGTACACCTTTAATCTCAGCACAAGGGAGGTAGAGACAGGAATGAAAGGCAGGTGGAGATAGGATCTCAGTCCCCATTTGGTCTGAAGATTCATAGAGGTAAGAAGTTACTAGTGATTTCTCCTTTGCTTCTCTGATCTTTCAGGTTATTATCCCAATATTTGACTCCTGGTTTTTATTGATAAGTCTAGTTAGGTTTGCTCTTCACATCTCTCCCAGCTTTACTTATCATTTAGATATCCTCTTCTGTGAAATTCCTAACCAAGGCCTCTGTATTAGTCAGTGTTCTCTAAAGGAACAGAGCTGATAATAGAATGAATATAGACATAGATATATGAATATTAAAAGTGGAGTTATTAGAGTGGCTTACAAGATGTGGTCAGAGTAGTTCAACAATGCTTGTCTTTTTATGGGAAAAGCCAGAAATCCAGTAGTTATTCACCCACAAGACTGCGTGGCTCTGCAGTCACATCCGGTACTACAGTCCTGGGAGATTCCCAGAGGGTTGCTGGTCTTCAGTCTATGTTGAAATCCCAAAGATTAGGAACGCCTCAGCAGCAGGAGCAGTGAACTCACCAGTGAGTGGGACAGCAAGAAGGTACAAAGGGAAAAGCTTCCTTCTCGATGTCCCTTTGTGTGGTCTGCAAGCAGAAATTATGGCCCAGATTTAGGGTAAATCTTCCCAGTCCAAACAATATAATCAAGAAAGTTCCCCACAGGAGTGCCTAGCTGCTTAGGTTTTAGTTGTACATGTAGTGAAGTTGACAACTAGCATTAGCCATCACAGCCTTTATTTTCTATATTTAGGGATAATATAAAATTGTCTACTTTTATATTTTTCTTATTAATCTATAAGAGTTTTGAAAATCTGTTCTGGATGTAGTTCTTTTACATAATCCCATTCTGTTGCTTTTCATGAGCAGAATTCTTAATATAATAACAGTTTTTTTCTTCACAGTATATTTTGTGTTCCATTTAAGAAATCTTTGAATTCCCAGGATCATCAACATGCTTTCTCTATTTTCATCTAATAGCAGATTTAGGGAGATAGAGAAATGGTTTGGGGGTTGAGTGTGCTGTTCTTCCAAAGGCCCTGAGTTCAGTTGCAGTATCCACTTTAGGTAGCTCCTTAGTGCCTGCAACACCAGCTCCAGAGGATTTATGACCCTCCTCTGGCCCCCATGAATACCTGCACTCACAGCACACACATATACATCATTTCTTCAAAACTTTTCAAAGCAGAATCAACCAGGCATGGTGGCACATGCTTGTGATCCCAGCACTCAGGAGGTAGAAGTAGGAGGACCATGAGCCCAAGCCCAACCTCAGCTTTATTACAAGCTCAAGGCCAGCCTCAGCCAAATAAACAACTGCAAAATCATCCTAAAAGTAGATCTCCACACCTGAAATGTCATTGCTATAAGGTGTGGTTTTGTCAGAGGAGCCTGCTGATGGAGCTTCACCAAAAGCAGAGAACTTCCCACAGGGACAGGCCCATCCCAAGATGAGGCTAGGCCAGAAAGAACTTAAATGCCAGCAGTAGGGAAGCAGAGGCAGATAGATCTCTGAGAATCTGAAGCGAGCCTGGACTAATATCTGTACATCTCTATACAGATGCATCATATATTCACACAATACTAATTTTTTTTATTTCAGTGAAGTATGCTGGTGCATGCCTTTAATTCCAATACCCAGGAGGCAGGGGCTGGTAGAGCACTTTGAGTTCAAGGCCAGCTCAGTCTACATAGCAAATTGCAGGCTAGGTAAGGTGGCATAGTGAGACCTTGCCTCAAAAAAAAAAAAAGATTTTAATTGTGTGTGTGCACATATACACAATGAGTGGGCATATGCCACTGGCATATTTTCTTCAAGAGTTGGAGTTTCAGTCTTGTGCCAGATAGTCTTGTGCTGCTAAACATGGGTGCTAGAACCCAAATTCAATAGACAATCTTGACTACTTTCTAGCCCAATAGTATATTTTTTTAGATATATGTGTATGTGAGGGGCTGTAAGTATTTCTGTGTACCCCATATGTACCTGGTGCTTCCAGAGGCCATAAGAGGGCATAAGGTTTTCTAGAACTAGAGTTAAAGGCAATTATGAGCTGCCATGTGGGTGCTGGGATCTCAACCCAGGACCTCTGCAAGAGCAAGGGCTCTGAACCACTGATGTAGGTCTCTAGCCCCTTGTCCCTGTTCTTTAAAGCATTTGAATTTGACCACCATCCCTGTATTGTCTCATTCAGGCATTTCTGAAGGGATCTGGACAGCTCAAGCATGGTGAGCATTGCTCTAGCAGGCTTGCCCTTCTCTCCCTTTCCCTCTGCCTTGCTAAAAACTGTTAAATTACATTCCTAAAGCTAGCCACCAAGGCCTATTCCCTTATCTGGCCATTTCTTCCCCCTGAGGCTGACTACCAAGGTCCATCTATTAAAATATTGAAATCCAGCAATCAGAAGCTCCCTTTGGTTCACCCAATTAACATGTCCAATTAATATTAAACACCTCATCCTAACACAGGGTTTCCCATATTATCTTTATAAACTGCCATTTGCCTATGTGACATGTTTGTCTCTTCTCTACCCAGAGACAGTACATTATCTTCCAGGACAATTATCCCTACCCCCGCTCCCTTGTTCCCTTCGTTTTCTCCCTTGTCCTCTATCTCCTCTACCTCCATTTCTCTTTTTCTGCTCTTAAAAAATTACACCTGCAAGGTCATTTGCTGCTGTTTTTTTCTGCCAGAATCAGAAAGCAGCCATTTTAACTTTTCTTCCCTGATTAATAAAGGATTTTGCTCTGAAAACAGATATTTGTGTGTGGTTTGTGTCTAATCTGGAGTCTGGGTGAGAGCAGGAGTTTCCCTCAATTTCCACTCCCCTCCTCTTCCTGTAGGGAAGCATAGACCATCTATTACTTGGAATTCAGACCAGCTTGGTGGCATGGAGAGGCAGAATAGGAGTGTATATGAATGACAGGGAAGAGAGTTCTCATGGACACTGGGGATATGACAAAGCCCTGGGAGTTGCTATAACCTTAAGCCAGTTCTAAAGAGCAGTATTAGAAAGAGAAAAGGAGGACAAATTTGCAGTGCTAAAAAGGCCCCTCTGGAGAATACACACAAATGCACACACAGAGGCTGAATGATTTACAGAAGGAACACAGGTTGAAAGGGAGGGGGGCCCTGCACAGTGCATCCTGACCCATCCCAATTGCCTTAGCAACAGCTGCTCCTTCTCCCAGTCAGGGAACCAGGGTGGATTAGTATCCTATGATTGAGTATACATAGTAAAATCTTTTCATATAAGCCAGTCCATGGATTCAACTAGACAGGGAAAAGACACTCCTCAATTAGAAAGAGTGGGGGGAAATACTTTTATTGATTAAAGAAAGATAAAGAAAAAAAGAGAGAAAATGAACAAATCTGATTTAAAAACAAGAGTAACATAAGTATTTATTTTCCAGCCTTTCTTCATTTGGATATAATTTTAATTTTCCAATTTGTAAAGATTAGAAGTCAATAAGACTTTTCAACCTTTGTGACCTAGAAGTAATTTTGTCTGGTACTAGATGTATTACTTGACATTTGTTGCATGGTCAGTAAAGCAAGAAATGAATCCAAATGAAGATGGAACTGTTGGAGGATATCTCCTGGAGCTACTCTCTCCAAATCCCACCCTCAGCCACTCTCTTTAAACCCTGCCACTGAGAAAGCCTGACACACAGTGGCCCCATCACCAGAGGGTATCTAAGGTCTAGCCTCAAACATCCCCTCATGGTTCCCCTTTATGGCTTCTCTTTCCCTGGGACCACAGGAATGCTCTGCTCAGATTAAACCTGGATTTACTAATTTGGCCTGGTTACTAATTATTACATGGACAGAGGTGTTACTACTGGGGGATTCAAACTTTTTAGGAACATTAATATATGCCAGAAGATTTGCTTATAACACATTAAATCTCTAGCTAGGGTGAACTTTCTTGGGTGCAGTAAATCACTCCTATAATTCCAGCACTTGGGAGGTAAAGAAAGGAAAATCAAGAGTTCAAAGTCATCATCAGCTATATCACAAGTTCAAAAGCAGTCTGGGCTGTCTCAAAATAAAACAAAAGAATAACAACAAAACAAAACAGAGGCTGGAGCAATGACTCAGCATTTAAAAACACTGACTGCTCTTTCTAAGACCTGGTTTCAATTTCCAGCACCCACATGGTGATTTACACCCATCAATAAATATAGTTCCAGAGGACGCCTTCCTCTGGCCTCCATGTTAACAGGGCATGTAACACATACACATATGTGAGGCAAAACACTCATAGACATAAAGTTAAATCTTTGAAACAAAACATTTTTGTTGTTGCTCTGAAAAAAAAAGTTAACAGTTAAAGACATTGTATAACTGGAGTTCAAGGCAAACAGGAGAGTCGGGGGGGGGGGGGGGCTTCTTTTCTGTTATCACAAGAATCCAGGATCTTATTCCCAGGCCTGAGCTGCAAGGACCTCCACAATGTACTTCAGGTTTCGGAGTTTCAAACCACTTCATTCTCTAGATTCTTGCTGAACGCCACGACTAATCATCTGTTCATGTGATGCAGGCAGACCAGGACTTAGGAGTCAGGATCCTTAGTTTCCTCCTGGCTCTGCATTCAGAGAGCTAGCAGGATTTGTGAAACTTCATGTGGGCACAAAAGGCTTCTTGATTCAGGAATCATTTACCACAAGTATTTCTGGAGCCACCAGTGGCCTTGTGTGAGGTCTGTTTATGTTCATGTCCATTAGGAGCAGCTTGGTATGTAAAAGGCTTGAAGGGCACACTTGAAGGGCGCTTGAAGGGCTTTTCACCAGAGTACAGTCTAATGTGTGTTTGGAGTGTGTGGGAAGCACTTAACTTCTGCAGAGGGCAAAAAGCAGAAGGAAAAGCCAAATTCCATTAGCTGGACTCATTTCATTACACCTGACAACTCAGCCTTTAGGTTTCTGGTTGAGAGAAACTCTGATTTAAGTCTATGTAAATCACTTGAGGTCAAAAGCAGTAGGCTTAATCAAAAAGGACTAGACTGGGCAAGTGCAATGGCTCAGCAGGGAAAGGAGCCTTCTCTAAGACCAATGACCTGTGTTTGATACCTGGGACCCAGTTAAAAGAAAAGAACCGACTCATGCAAGTTGTGTTCTGGTCTCCCACATGCATAGTGATGCATGCCTCCCTGACCCACATATGCACAACACTAAATAAACAAAATGCGATTTTAAAGGGACTGATTTTTCACCTTGGCCAATTTGAGCATCACTGAATATTAGAATAGTGCATTATTAGTGATTAAGTTAACTGGAAATATTAGGTCAAATGTAGATTGTTGGGCTGGGGTTAGGTAAGTGATAGGGTGATTGTCTTGCAATTTTGAGACCCTGGGTTTGACCTCCAGCATCATAAAGAGGAAAATAAATGCTGTCAAACCTAACCCTAGATGATGTGACCTAAAAGCAACTGGTGTGCAATCTGCAAGCAGCAGGGAGGTAAGCAATTCTCTTTTGAGGGCTGGTAAGGACACAATAAGGTCTCAATATGTAGCTCAGGCTGGCTTTAAACTCATGGGCAAGCCTCATGCCTCTGCCTTCCAAGTGCTGGGATTACAGGCATGTGTCACTATGTCAAGCTTTAATGGGCAATTCTGAGTGTATTTTGAGACAGGTCACATTACTGAGGAAGAGGCTGATGTTGCTTAGAATCTTTACAACCAACAATTAGTTTCTAATTAACTTCCTTCTGGTATTTTGTTTTTGTTTTGTTTTGTTTTTTGGTCTTTGGTATTATTGGTGTGGTTGATATAAGGTCTCTCTGTGGTGCTAAGGCCAGCTTTGAACTCATTATCTTACTGTGGTTGCTGAGACTATAAGTGTGTACTACCACACCTGCCTTCTCTTTTTAATTTAAGCTTTAATTATAGATTAACAGTAAGTTGTAAAATGCAATTGAGATTTGCGTGTGTGTGTGTGTGTGTGTGTGTGTGTGTGTGTGTGTGTGTGTGTGTGTACCTGATACCTAGGTACCTCATTGCTCATGTCTTTCAATAGCAAAGCACAATTCACAAGCAGGATGTTGACACTGACAGTCAGTCACACCACAAAGTTTGCTGGGTGTGGTAGTCGTCACCTGTCACCCCAGCATTCCTCATAGAAAAATGAGGATGAAAATTTCAAGGCTAGTGTCAGATACCTATGAACTTTAATCCTGCCTCTACTATAGGAGACAGATGGCTCAGTATTTAGAGCACTGGATGCTCTTCCAAAGGACCTGGGTTTGCTTCTCAGCACTCAGTGCCTTCTGCTTTCCAAGTATCAGTGGACACACACTTTCCTCTGGTCTCCTCAGACACCAGGCATGTATGTGGTGCACAGACATGCATGTAGGCAAATCATCCACACACATAAAACTTAGTTAAAAAAATTGAAAAAACTAAATTTTTATCATCCAAATCCCTCCTTGCCCTTTGCAGTGACAGAGATCCTTTCCTTTTCCACTTCTGGCAACACAGATGTGTTCTCTGTCTTAAAGTCTCATCATGAATGCATGGTGCAATGTGACCTTCAGGACTCACTTTCCCATCCAGCACCACTCCCAGTCATTCATCAAAGTATGTTTATCAGTAATTTCATTCTTTCCTTGCTATATGATATGCAAGTGGATACATCCCAGACTGTCTCATCTGACATCTGCTGAAGAATATCTAGGTTGTTTCCAGATTGGGGCCACGATGTTTTATTGCTGTTCTTTGTTTTATTGTGAGATGGGGGTCTCAAAAATCCTAGTGTGTGGTTTTAAGTTATTTTTACAGGTGTGTGCGTCACACACACACACACACACACACACACACACACGCACACACGCACACACGCACACACGCATGCACATGCACACGCACACACACGAGTTTACACATATATGTCAGAGGACAACCTGTAGGCATTAGTTCTATTTTTTACAATTTACTTATTATGAGGGAATATATAGTTAAAAGATATCCTGTAGGACTTGGTTTTCTTATTTCATCATGGATATCAAACTCAGGTTTTCAGACTTTACCACTGTAAAGGTAGCCTACACTGGCCTTAGACATGTTTACATCACTACCTAAGTCCTTCTTCACCACAGCTAGGCTACATTGCTCCTCCTTGTCTCTTAGTCTGTCACTACTCCCTCCAAACTGATTTTCAAAAGTTGCCAATCTTGTCACAGCTCACTTAAGACTACAGTATGTCTCACTCTATCTCATTAAAAGCTTAAATATGAGCCGGGCGGTGGTGGCGCACGCCTTTAATCCCAGCACTCAGGAGGCAGAGCCAGGCGGATCTCTGTGAGTTCGAGGCCAGCCTGGTCTACCAAGTGAGTTCTAGGAAAGGCGCAAAGCTACATGGAGAAACCCTGTCTCGAAAAAAAAAAAAAAAAAAAAAAAAAAGCTTAAATATGTATAAGTGACTTGCTAGGAATGGTGGAGTAACTTAGATTTTTCTTAATTGTCAAATTTTATTGTCCCTTGGTATTAATTCAAATGAGTATTTTTCATATTTTTCTCTGCTTACTTCCATGATATTGTGGCATTATTTATTAGATTTCTTACCTATGTAAAAATTATATCAGTGGAACAATATAAAAGGAACAAAAACATATTTTGGTTCATGGTTTTAGAGGGCTTATACCGTAGTTACTTGGCCCAGTGCACTTGGGCAGAACATCCTGCTGTCAGAGTATATGGGAAAAGAGAGCTGTTCACTTTATAGTATGAAGTTAGGTTTTATAGCCTCCCAAAGCAGTTATGGGAACAGGCATTGAAAGCATGAGGTTTGAGGACGGAATAGCCTTTAGTCAATAACACAATGACTTCTACTACAGAGGGTATTAGTTATCTGTTTACCATTCAATAATTTGCCTAAAATGTAACATACAAACCTACTGGACTTACTCTTTCTTAAAAGTCTGTAGATTCACTAAGAGGTCCCTTTAGTCTGTGTTAACCTTGTGAGGACCTGAATGATTTACCATGAACTCAATCACACATCTCTGACTCTGCCTACACAACCGGCATGTCTGTAACCCCTGTTCTGTCTCCTGAAGGTCTTTTGTCCTTCATGGGATAAACTGGAATTTTCCATATAGTGGACAATAGCACACCAGCAAGCTCCCACACAGTTTTTACTTATTTGTGTGTGGTCATTTGTGCTTTTGTCAATTAAGATTTTTATCATATTCCCTTGTCATATATATGCCACATAGAAACCTAGCACACAGGAAAAAGGGAAATCAACCCCATTCTTCAGAGAAAGTAGTGGGAAAATCACAAGACTAAGGTCTTACACATAGGAGAAATTATTTCACAGTCTTTTGTAAATAAATTGCCCCATCAAATTTTAATGTCACTTCAATTCCTTGTCCTTGAGAAAGGACTTCATAAAATTATTTTTCTTCATCTACAAGTTTGCATGGTTTTGAAGCTTTATATAACATGACATGTTGCTTAGTATCATTGATTATATGCTAATTATGCATATTTAATAATTTTTATCTGCTTATGAATTATATTTATAATTATCTTAAATTATAATCAATTTGTTTTGTTGCTACTGCTGTACTTACTGAACTGATTAAGCTTTTTATGTGAATGAATGGTTGAAGACTATACATAGTGAAGAATAATTAGACCAAGGAAGGACTGAAACCCAGCGGAGCAAATACCAAATCTTGTAGCTCTGTTTCAGACACATGGGACTTCAGTTTCAAAGGGCTTAGATGGTTCTATTCTTGCAACTTTTCATACATTGCTCTCTTTGGTTACTTCTACTCTCTATATGCATTTCTCCATGGCAGATATCTCATAGCTTAGGTGCCTCAACATGTTGTGGTTGCAAAAGGCAACCCAGGCTTAATTCTCACAACTTCATGCAGTGAACTCTCCCATTCTCCTCATCAGGGCTCTGATTCTGTCAAACATAGATGAATAAAACAGTACTGAACTGAAACCACAGACTAAGAATCCATGTTTTTCATTGTTTTCTGAACCAGTACAGTGTGGGTATAAAAATTGGCTTCTAAATTGGGAGGAACTTGGACCACAGTTACAGGAGGATCTGTACGAAGTTGCTTCCTGGGAATAGAAATCACTTTGCCTACTGCTTCCATTAATTGAAGACTTAACATGATGGAGTGTTACACTTATAGGGCACCTTCCTAGGCTTCCACTGTAGAGCAAGGGCCTTCTCTTTAGTGGTGATAATCTTGAAAATTCCTGCTTTTGTTTCAGTACTTTTCTGGAATCTGAAACTACTGAGTGATGTTTTTCCTCTACAAACCACAGACTTTGCATTTTCTTTTATCCCACTTTTTTCACTATTAACCTGGATGATTGGTTCATCAATACTAACCATCCAATAGAATCAATATTTTGTCTAAGAAATTGACCTATTGCTTTTAAACTCTGCCTCATTCAATTTTGCAGGACATGTGCAGAATAAGAAAGATTTTGGAGCAAATTATCACACAAATGACCTCTAGCTTAATTTTTCTTGGAGACTATTTTCCCAATGAAATCCTATGACCTTGTACACATTACTATCGACCCTTCCATCTTCCAGGTACTACAGGAATAGCCAATTAAGCTCCATGTACAACTTTCAATGGCTTTTGCCATTTAAAGTCCTAATATCATCCATGTTCTTCCAAAAGGCAACATCCCCAGGTCCTTTGCAGCAACAAAATCAGTCTTGAGGTACCATTTTTTATTCTAACTTGTTTCTCTGTTCTGGTGACTAAATTCTCTAATCAAAAGCAACTCAGGCCGGGCAGTGGTGGCACACGCCTTTAATCCCAGCACTAGGGAGGCAGAGCCAGGTGGATCTCTGTGAGTTTGAGGCTAGCCTGGGCTACCAAGTGAGTCCTAGGAAAGGTGCAAAGCTACACAGAGAAACCCTGTCTCGAAAAACCAAAACACCAAAAAAAAAAAAAAGCAACTCAGGTAATGAATAGGTTTATTTGTTTGAACCCACCCCACCCCCGGCCAAGTCATAGTCCATCACTGTGGGAGCTTAGGATATAAACCCAAGCTAATAACTGAAGACAAAACCACATGGAAACATGGTTTCCTGACTTTCTCACTTGCTTTGTCACTGTCATGCTCAGCTAGCTCTTTTACACAGCAAAGTCCAACTTGCTTAGGGATATTGTCACCCTCAGTGGAAGAACCTTCCCACAGAAGGAACAGAACAGAAACACAGAAACAAAGCTCTGATGCTGGGAGCCTTGCTCAAAATGGGTCCAATGACCTGGGACTGATTCATGAAGTCATCACAATGAAAAAACTGTGACTACCTGCTTCAAACAAGTAGCCCTGAATAGCCTAGGCTGTTTTTATTTTTCAATGGCTTTCATGAACAGTTTTACAATCAAATTTATTTCCTTAAGTTTCTAAAAATGCTCACATAATTGTAAGCTTTTCCTTTACTCCATTTCCCTTCTGTCCCCCAACTTTGTCACTGGTAACCATTACCTACTTGATTCATAGCTCTAATGTTAGAAATATAAGCAGTGATACAAGTGACAAAGGAAGTTTTCTAATTAGGCACACCTCCAGGTAGAATAATGTGCCCAGTTGGCAGCATTTGTGGTTACAGCATCAGGCAAAGTGAAAGACAGTTTTGCCTTTAGCAGTTCACATTTACTTCTGGTAAGGTCTAAGTTCTCACAATCATCTCACCAGCCAAAGCTGGATCAACTCATTTTTCATTCTGTACTATTCTACCTCCTATGTGGGTATACCAGGTTTTTTCCTATCATCCTGTAAGCAACATAACTTAAAAGCTTACTCTTAATATTTGGCGCTGCTTATCTCTTGTTCTCATGTCTCCTTTTGCTGTGGGATGGTCTTTCTGCAGGACATAGAAAACTTCTGGCTACATCTGTTCTCTCAACTTCCTACAGTATTGGCACAGCTATTAGAAGTGAGGGCTTTGTGGGTTTCTATGGTTCTGCTTCATTCCTTGTTCCTAGACTGTTCCCATTAACTCCTGGTATCATCTTATCTGCATTTCTCCCAGACTTTTATGGTTAAAATCATTCTCTCTGGAACAGTTATGCAAATTTGTAATATTGCCATGAACTACTGTGACTCTTTCAGATTAGTCACAAGGTACATTGGAGAGGCAACATCCTGTTCTTAAGAAGCCTGAATTCTCAGTCAAAGGAACATCAAAGGCTTTAGGGGCTGAAGCAGATCCACTGTATATTTTTAACAACATTCCCTCTGGCTCACCCAGAGGAGAGTCATCGGGGGAAGATTTCCTTTTGTGATAGCTATTTTTTGTGTGTGTTTATAATTTTGCAATACAATCCAGTTCTACATATCAGCCACGGATTCCCTTGTTCTCCCCCCTCTTTCCCCCCTCACCTTCCCCCCAGCCCACCCTCCATTCCCACCTCCTCCAGGGCAAAGCCTCCCCCCTCAGACTGAGATCAACCTGGTAGACTCTATCCAGGCAGGTCCAGTCCCCTCCTCCCAGGCCGAGCCAAGCAACCCTGCATAGGCCCCAGGTTAGACAGTTGATTGGCTTGATCTGTTTGTGATAGCTATTTTATCTGTAGCTCAGAGAAAGTGAAACTAGAGGCAGCCAGCAATATGGCTTGTATAGCGAAAGCAAGCAGAGTAGGTGGCACATATACTCCTGGGGTCATGCCCAGAATTATGCAGCGAACAGTCCATAGGCTTTGCCAAAGTTGGTCAGGGTCTCTAGAGCCTTGCCATAAGGAGAATTTGTTCATGTTATTCTCAGATCTTGTCCCCTGAAGTCACATGCCTGCCACTACTCCCACCCAACCAATACAAATGAAGAAATCAGCACCTAGACCTATAATCGTCCCAAATGCAGATTCCTAGATGCCAGTACAGGAACATAATAACAGCCAGGGCAATAAGTCACCACCAGAGCCCAGCCATCTTAGCACTGCAGGTCCTGAATGTTCTGACATAGATGAAGCATAAGAAAAAGACTTTAAAACTAACTATATGAAGATGATAGAGGTTCTTAAAGAGGAACTGAAGATATTCCTTAATGAAATCTAGGAAAACAAATAAACAATTGGAAGAACCCAATAAATCACTTAAATAAAGTCCCCTCCCTACCAGAAAACCACAAATAGTTGAAATAAATAAATAAAACTGTTCAAGAGCTGAAAATGGAAACAGAAACAATGAAAAAAAAAAACCACACTGGGGGAATCCTGGAAATGAAAAATTTCAGGACTATAAACAGGAACTATAGAGGCAAGCTTCACGAATAAAACACAAGAGATAGAAGAGAGAATTTCAGGCATCAAAAATACAATAGAAATAATGGATACACTGGTCAATAAAATATTAAATCTGAAATTTTCTGACACAAAACATCCAGGAAATCTGGGGCATTATGCAAAGACCAAACCTAGGAATAATAGAAATAGAAGAAGGAGAAGAATACCAGTTCAAAGGCATAGGAAATATTTTCAAAAAATCAGAGAAGAAAATTTTCCTAACCTGAAGCAGAAGCCTATCAAAGTACAAGAAGCATACAAAACACTAAATAGATTGGACCAGAAATGAAAGTCCTCTCACTACATAATAACCAAAACACTAAAGATACAAAATCAAGAACGAATATTAAAGGCTACAAGGAAAAAGACCAAGTAACATATAAAGGCAGACCTATTAGAATTACACCTGAATTCTCAATGGAGGCTCTAAAAGCCCGAAGGGCTTGGACACAGGTGCTGCAGACTCTAAGAAACCACAGATGCCAGCCCAGATTACTAGCCAGCAAAACTTTCTATCAACATAAATGGAAAAAATGAGATATCTATGTTAAAGTCAAATTTAAACCTTATCCATCCACAAATTCAGCACTACAGAAAGGGCTAGGAGGAAAACTCCAACCCAAGGAAGTTAACTACACACATGAAAATACAGGAAATAAATAATTATCAGAAAAACAAAAAAAAGGGAAGCACACACACACACTCATATACACACACCACCATCACCATTAGCAGCAGCAACAACAAAATAACAGGAATTAACAGTCATTGTTCATTGATATCTCTCAATATCAATGTCTTCGATTCCCAAATAAAAAGACACAGATCAACAGAATGGATACAAAAGCAGAATCCATCCTCCTTCATACAAGAAAATACCTGAATATCAGGGATAGACATTACCCCAAGGCTGGAAAAAGATATTCCAAGCACATGGACCCAAGAAGGAAGCTGGTGCAGCATTTTAATATCTAACCAAATAGACTTCCAACAAAATTAGTTTAAAGAGATAGGGAAGAACACTGCATATTCATCAAAGGAAAAATCCACCAAGATAACATTTTAATCATTAACATCTATTCCCCAAACATAAGGTCACCCACCTTTGTAAAACAAACAAACAAACAAACAAACCACTTCTGCAACTTAAATCATATATTGACCCTCATACACAGATAGTGACAGATGTCAATATCTCACTCTTACCAATGGACAGGACCTCAAAAAAAGGTGTGTGTGTGGGGGGAATGCTGGAGCTAACTGATGTTATAAACCAAATGAACCTAACTGATATTTACAGAACATTCCATCCAAACACAATAGACTATACCTTCTTCTCAGCACCTCATGAAATTTTCTCCAAAATTGAGCAAATGCTTGGAAACAATGCAAGTCTCAATAGATACAAGAAAATTGAAATCCTCTATATCCTATCAGACTACTCTGGATTAAAGCTGGGTATCAAAAATAACAGAAACAACAAAAAAGCATACAAACCCATGGAAACTGAACAACTCTCTACTGAATGAAAAATGGGTCAAAACAAAAATAAGAAAAAAATTGAAGACATTCTAGAAGTCAGTGTAAATGAATACACAACATACTCAAACTTATGGAACACAATGAAGAATGACCATGATGCTAAGAAGAAAGTATAAGTACAAAATGCACACACGAAAAATTGGAGCGATCTCATACTAGCAACTTAACAGCACACCTGAAAGGTCTAGAACAAAAAGAAGTAGTAAGCACACCTAAGATGAGTAGACAGAAAGAAATTATCAAATTGAGGACTTAAAACAATAAAACAGAAAGAAAGAGAATAACACAAAGAAGCAATGAAAGAAAGAGTTGGTTCTTTGAGAAAAAAATCAAGAAAATAGACAAATCCTTATCCAAACTAACTAAAAGACATGGAGAATATCTAAATTAATAAAAATAAGAAAAGGGGTACATAATAAGAGATAATGAAGAAAACCAGAGAATGATAAGGATATACTTTCAAAACCTATACTCCACTGAACTGGAAATTCTAAAAGAAATGGATAATTTTCTCCATAGGTAAATCAAAATCAGATAAAAAATTTAAATAGACTTATAACCACTAGTGAAAGAGAAGTCATTACAAGTCTGCCAGAAAAAAAAGCCCAGGACCAGAAGGTTCCAACTCAAAATTTGACATTTTTTTGTCCTCAAAACTTTTTAATTTTGGGGTGTCATCTTGGAAGAACCATCTTATGACTTACAAGACTGTTTGCTGACAAGTTTTCTACACCAGGAAACATTTCTGGGTGCAGCTTTCCATTCAATTGAATTTGCTCAGAGTATTTGTGTGAATAGGAAGAGCACACAAAACCACATCTTGCTGTCTACAGTTACAGAACAGGGAACCTTGGATAATAAAATGACCACAAACTAAGAAGCCACAGAAGAGAGTGTGACTAATATTACCTGCTCTCTGGCCACAATTTACATGATGACTCATCCTTAGTATGCACCCATTGTCTCTATCTCAGGGTTCACAGGGTTCCCGAGGCATGTCAGTAGCTAGGGCTGTATAATTCCTTGAAAGTCACTCACCATCTGACAGCTTGGGAATACCTATCCTGCACTACACATGTGTGTTACTTGCTCTGTTCCTGTCCTCTCCCCTTACAGGTTCCATTCTCCTGGTTATTTCCTTGAAAACAAACCATGCTCCCAAGATCTCCAAGGTCTAGCAAAGCTGGTGTGGAACTGTGCAGGTATCTTTATGCTTCCTGCAGAAATTAGTGCTCTCCCTGTACTCACAGCAATAGCTTCCATTTCTCATTGGCATCCATACTCTCTATGCTACAGGGCATAGGAGATGTCTCATCCTGAGTTGTGGGAGATAGATGTGGCATCACCTTGAAAAGTAAGAAGAGCAATTGTCTGCAGTCTCTGAGGTTTAGAGAGCACAGTTCAGGGAGGGGACATGATATAGAGATTGAGAATGGTATTGTCCTGCAGTATGTTCAGCTATGTGTCATGGCTGTGGACCATCTTGGGGACTTTCTTGAGGAAGGAGGGAGGACAGAACACATAGGAGAAATGGCATGGGGATACTTCACAGAACTAGTGTCACCCCAGGGTGCTGGAAGAGACAGAGAAGCTTTTCAGAGGGTGAAAACTGTTGGGGGTAGGGCTGCAGGCAGGAGGACTCCAAAAGTTGTCCCCATAGTTTTCTATACTGGTTCCTGGAAGAGAATATGATGGAACAGCACACTTTGCAACTGTGTTATGTTGTAGGCTGAAGAGTTTGTGTTGTGAATCTTATATATACATAAAAGAATTTTCTCTTGTGGGTGGCATCAGAAATTAGAACAGCTTAAGTGGGACAAGAACTTAAGGTGTCACTTCTAGATTTGAAGATGCGGGAAGCCACATGTAAAGAGAGAGTAGTCCCTTAGCTAATTAAGAAAATGAAGGCCTCAGTCCCATATTGACTAGACTTTCAAAGAAGAGTTAACACTAATACTCTTCAAAGGATTTTACAATATACAAACAGAAGGAACATTAACCAATTCATTTTATGAAGCCACAGTTACCCTGAATACCAAAGCACATAAAGACTCAATAAAGAAAGAGAATTACAGACCAATTTCCCTTATGAACATAGATATAAAAAAACTAAATAAAATAATTGCAAACAGAATCTAAGAACACATCAAAAAAATCATCCACCATGATCAAGTAGATTTCATCCCAGAGATGCAGGGATGGTTTATCATATAAATGTTAGTAAATGTAATTCACCATATAAATAAACTGAAAGAAAAAAAACCCCAAACATGACAATCTCATTAGATGCCAAAAAGCCTTTGACAAACTTCAACATCCATAATTAGAAAGATTAGTGATACAGGGGATATACTAAACATAATAAAGGCAATTTATAGAAAGCCTATACTCAACATTAAATTAAATGGAGAGAAGCTCAAACCAATGCTACTAAAGTCAGGAACAAGAAAAGATTGTCCACTCCCTCCATATCTATTCAATATGTATTTAAAGGTCTAGTGAAAGTAACAAGACAAATAAAGGAAATCAAGGGGATACAATTAGAAAAGGAAAAAGTCAAAATACCATTATTTGAAAATGATATGCTAGTATTCATAAATGATTTGAAAAATTCCACCTCCAAACTCCCAAAGCTGATAAACACTTTCAGCAAAGTGGCTACATACAAAATTAACTTTATTTATTTCGTTTTTCCCTTCCCTTTTCTTTTCTTTTATTTTACAATACAATTCAGTTCTACATATCAGCCACGGATTCCCTTGTTCTCTCCCCTCCCGCGCCCCTCCCCTTCCCCCTAGCTCACCTCCTATGCCCACCTCCTCAAGGGGAAAGCCTCCCTCGAGGACTGAGATCAATCTGGTAGATTCAGTCCAGGCAGGTCCAGTCCCCTCCTCCCAGGCCGAGCCAAGCGATTCTGCATAAGCCCCAGGTTTCAAACAGCCAACTCATGTAATGAGCACAGAACCCAGTCCCATTGCCTGGATGCCTCCCAAACAGATCAAGCCAATTAACTTTCTCACCCATTCAGAGGGCCTGATCCAGTTGGGGGCCCCTCAGCCATTGGTTCATAGTTCATGTGTTTTCATTCATTTGGCTATTTGTCCCCGTGCTTTATCCAACCTTGGTCTCAACAATTCTCGCTCATATGAACCCTCCTCTTTCTCACTAATTGGACTCCTGAAGCTCCACCTGGGGCCTAGCCATGGGTCTCTGCATCCAGATCCCTCAGTCATTGGATGGGGTTTCTAGCATGACAATTAGGGTATTTGGCCATCTCATCACCAGAGTAGGTCAGTTCAGGCTGTCTCTCAACCATTGCCAGCAGTTCACGGGGATCTCCCAATGATGGAGAAATGGATGAGATCTACATGAACAGCCTGGACATGCATGGGGGTAATGAAGGGCAAGGGTCGAGGGAAAGAGAGCTTGGGGGAGTGGGAGATCCCAGCTGGATCAAGAACAGAGAGGGAGAACAAGGAATAGGAGACCATGGTAAATGAAGACCACATGAGAATAGGAAGAAGCAAAGTGCTAGAGAGGCCCACAGAAATCCACAAAGATACCCCCACAAAATTAACTTTAAAAAAAATCAGTAACCCAACTATGGAGTGAGGAAGAAATCAGAGCAAAACATTTTTCACAATAGCCTCATATAATATAAAATATGTTGGAGTAACTTGAAAAAAGCAAATGAAAGACTTGTGTGACAAAAACTTCAAGTGTTTGAAGAAAGAAATTAAAGATATTAGAAGATGCAAAGATCTCCCATGCTCATGGATCTATAGAATAACATAATATAAACAGCCACCTTATCAAAAGTAATCTACAGATTTAACAAAATCCCTATCAAAATTCCAACACAATGCTCTATAGACCTTGAAAGGACAATAGACAGTTTCATATGGAAAAACAAAAAACCCAGGATAACTAAAACAATCCAGGACAATAAAAGAACTTTCAGAAGTATGACCATCTCTGATTTCAAGCTGTACTGCAAAGCTATAGTAATAAAAACTACATGGTATCAGCATAAAATACACACATTGATCAAGAGAATCAAATAGAAGACACAGAAATAAATCCACACAGCTATGGAAATCTAATTTTTGATAAAGAAGCAAGAAATCATAAAGTAAAAAAGAAATCATCTTTAACAAATAGTGCTGGTCAAATTGGTTATCTGTAGGTAGAAGAATGCAAATAGATACATATTTATGACTGTGCAACAAACTCAAGTCAAAGTGAACAAAAGACATCAACATAAAACCAGACACAATGAAAATGATAGAAGAGAAAATGGGAAACAACCTTGAGTGCACTGACACAGGAGACAACTTTCTGAACAGAATACCAATAGTGCAGGCACTAAGATCAACAATTAATAAATGTGACTTCATGAAACAGAAAATCTTCTGTAAGTCAAAGGACATCATTAGTAGGACAAAATGGTAGCCTAAGGAGTGGGAAAATATTTTACCAACCTCATATCCAATAGAGGCCTTATATACAAAATATATAATGAATTCAAGAAACTAGTTAAAAAAAAAAAACCCCAAATAATCCAGTTAAAAATGGAGTACAGATCTAAATAGAGATTCTCAGCAGAAGAATCTCAAATGGCTGAGAAACACTTAAAGAAATGTTCAGCATCCTTAGTCATCAGGGCAATGTAAATCAAAACAACTCTGAGATTCCATCTTAGACCTGTCAGAATAGCTAACATTAATAACACAAATGACAGTGCATGCTGCTGAGGATGTGGAGCAGGGAGGACACTCCATTGTTGGTGGGAGTGCAAACTTGTACAACCACTTTGGAAATCAATATGGTGGTTCCTCAGAAAATTGGGACTCAGTCTACCTCAAGACCTAGCTATACCATTTTTGGGCATATCTTCATAAGATGTTCAACTTTACCATAGGAACTCTTGCTCAACTGTGTTCATTGTGGCTTTTTTAAATAATAGCCAGAAGTTGAAAAAAAACAACAACAAGCAAGATGACCCTTAACTGACAAATGGATAAAGAAAATGTGGTACATTTACACAATGTAGTATTAGTTAGCTGTTTAAAAAGGACATCATGAAATTTATAGGCAAATGAATGAAACTAGAACAAATTCATGCTGAGGTAGCCTAATCCAGAACTGGAAAGACAAATCCCATATGTATTCATTGATAAGTGGATATTAGCTATTAGGTAAATGGCAATCAAGCTACAACCCATAGACCCAGAACAGTTGCGTGAAGAAGATAGCTGTAGGGGTGAAGCATGGGTTCTGGAAACAGTAAGTAGAATAGATTCTGTGGGTGGGATTGGGGTAAGTGAAGGACAGGA
Organism: Peromyscus eremicus; assembly: GCF_949786415.1. Classification (NCBI taxonomy): domain Eukaryota; kingdom Metazoa; phylum Chordata; class Mammalia; order Rodentia; family Cricetidae; genus Peromyscus; species Peromyscus eremicus. The sequence continues at coordinate 67,895,202 of NC_081432.1, forward strand.
GCAGGAGGCATCAGGTATGGGTCTGGAGGGAAAGAGTGCAGGGAGAAACACCTGAATTAGGAGGCATTTGGAGGTTAATGTGGAAACCTAGTGCACTGGCAACTTCCTTGAATCTGTGAGGGTGACCCTAGTGAGGACTCCTAGTAGTGGAGGATAGAGTCTGAATTGGCCATCTTTTGTAGACAGGTGTGTCTTGAAGTGGTGGGACTGGATTATATTCAGTGGAGTTGTTTTCCAAGAAGGTCCTCTGGAGATCCCTAAATTACTCACACTGATGCTAGGACAGACGGTTGTTCTCTGAAAACTGACAGCAGGGCCCCATTTCTCAGGACAGCTTTCACACAGTTCAATGAACGCAGAGAGGTAGCATGGGCAAAGTCTTGGAGCGTTCACACTTATTTTCTAGTCTCCTTGTCACAAGGAGGTATACTACAGGCTACAGAAAAAGAAACCTGGACACCAATCCAGCCACAAAACCCTCCACATACACTCTGTTCTGCTTGCAAGATGTGCTAGAGCATGGTGACACAGAACATATGGGAGTGCCCAACCAATGTTTGGTTTAACCATGAGAGGGAACCCATGCCTTACACTGCCCGGGTGGCCATGAACCTCACAGAAACTTAAATGGCAAACATGGGGTCTGCATGGGTCTGCACCAGGTCCTCTGCATATATATTATGGCTGTTTTTGTTTTGTGGAAATCCTAACAGTAGTAGCAGGTATACTTCTGATTCTTTTGCTTACTCTTGAGACTCTTTTCCTTCTATTGGGTTACCTTGTCCAGATTCAGTATGAGGGTTTTGCCTTTTTTTTTTCTTTTTTTTTTTTTGTGTGTGTCTAGTTTGGTCTTGTTTGGCTATTCTTTTTTGGAGGCCTGCTCTTTTCTGAAGAGGAAACAAAGGAGGGGAAGTGGATCTGAGGAAGCGGGGAGGTGGATGGGGCCTAGGAGTGGAGGGAGGGGACACTCTGATTAGTATGTATTGTATAAAAGAAGAATCTATTCTCTTTATTTTTTTAAGGTTTACTTATTTGAAATTTTTTTCCTTTTACATACTGCTCACTGTTCCCTCTCCCTCTCCTCCCACTCTTCCCCACCTCTCTTTATCCCACCCCCACCCACTCTTCATAATGGGTAAGGCCTCCCTTAGGTATTCAACACAGACTGGCTTACCAAGTTGGGGCAGGCCCAAGCCCCTCCCTGCTGCATCAAGGCTGAGTAGGCATGGCACCATAGGGAATGGGCTCTAAAAATGCTAGTTCATGCACTCAGGATGAGTCCTGGTTCCATTGCTAGGGGACACACAAACACATTAAACTGCATAACTGTCACCATCATTCAGAGGGCCTAGTGCAGTCCCATGCAGGCTCTCCAGCTGCCAGTCCAGTGACCATGGGCTCCCACTAGCTTGGTCTCTGTGGCTTTTCCCATCATAATCTTGATTCCTCTTGCTTCTATAATCCTTTCCCCCTCTCTTCAATGACTCCAGGAGCTTGGCCAAGTGCTTGACTGTGGGTCTCTGCATCAGCTTCCATCAGTCACTAGATGTAGGTTTGTGTTTGTCTTTCTGGGTCTGGGTTACCTCATTCAGAATGATTTTTTTCTAGTTCTATCCATTTGCCTACAAATTTCATGATGGCATTGCTTTTTACCACTTTGTAATACTCCATTGTGTAAATGTATCACATTTTTTTTTTATCCATTCTTCAGTTGAGAGGCATCTAGGTTGTTTCCAGGTTCTGGCTATTATGAATAGTACTGCTATGAACATAGTTGAGCAAAGGTGCTTGTGGCGTGGTTGAGCATCTTTTGAGTATATGCTCAAGAGTGGTATTTCTGGGTCTTAAGGTAGGTTGATTCCCAGTTTTCTGAGATACCTCCATGTGGGGCATTTACCCAACCACCCCCACAGTTCCCCAGAGTTTTCTTGAGTGTGAGCAGCAGGAAATACTAGATAGAAGGATTTATTGCGGAGAATCTCGCGGAGATAAACAGACAGAAAATAAAGGATAGCCTCGAGAGGGCCTGGAACCTATTCCAATGGGCCCCGACTGTCTCTGCCCCAAGGTTTTTATAGAGACGCCAAGGGGTGGAGCAAAAGACCTCCTCCCCCAGCACAGCCAAGTGCAGACCATCCCAGACACCTGCACTTAGGCCTGTGGTCTAATCATCCTCTATGCGGACCTGCTGGGTAAAGCCACGAGGAACTCGAGAACGGGCTCCCACAGGTCCCCCTTTCTTAATATATATAAAAAAATAACTATTAATGGCTTACAGCAATCTCCATAGCTGTTACACCTCCCAGTATGGGAGTAGAGGATGATATAGATGGCATTTCTCTTTTGAATTAGGTCCAAGGTGACTACAGCAGTCTTAGCTGCCTCAAGCCCTTTCTAAGCCAAAAACTCTTAAGGCAACTACAAACTTAAAGAATCCCTTAGCTTCATCATTACCATTAACAGGTTAACATAAATATTGCTATACATAGTCACAATTCTCTCAATCTTACAACTCAAAGCAAACTCATAACAGAACCATTTGAATTAGCATATATGGTGCTAAATATAGTTAATTTTCTCTGTCTTACAACTTTAACTCAATCATTGAATTTTCTTGCTAACAGAACATAGGAAAAACTTCAATGTATTCACATCAAACTTAAATATTTCCTTAACTCCACAAAACCAGGGTGCATTAATATCAATAGGGTAAATAAATTTCTGCAAACATAATTCAATCTCATAACTCCTCCTTTTCTTTATAATTTTTTAAACAAAATCTCAAACCTAGTTAGAGGAACCCAAAGTTATACAATTCCTACAAACCCATATTGAAAAGCAATATTTTCAATCTAACCATGAACACTTTGAAAACTTTTAGCAAAACATCCAAAAGCAGTTTCTTAATAAAACTCTTTACACTTTAGAAGTAGTCTCTTAATATACCCCATTTGCATTTCTTACTAACAAAACATGACATTAATCCACTCAAACAACTTTTGAAATTAGACTAAGGAATATTAACTCTTCCTTTTATAATTTTTTAAGCAAAATCTCAGGCCTAGTTATAAAACCCAAACTTCTGTTTAAACAGTTCCATTTGTAACACAAAACCAGTTCCATAAGTAATTCCATTTTTACATAAACAGTTCCACAAAACAACTCATGAATCACCAGTTAATAAAGCATATATGCATACACAAAACTGTATCTTGATTCTAGGTAGAAATAAATTTCTTCATTTAAATAGTTCCATTTTTTACCCAATTCCAGAAAACAGTTCCTAGGTCATTACTATAAGTAAACTCAAAATTGTCCCATTGCATGAAATCTCTATTGTTCATTTCATTTCTTAAGTCCCAAAATTCACATGATAAATTCTGGTACGAGCCTTCCAAATATGAAGAAATCCATAACCAAAATCTTTTTGTAGTTTTATCTCATTTTAAGTTCAAAAAGTTCAAACAAGAAATAAATTCTGGTATCAGGCTTTCACTTCCAAATGTGAAGAGACGTTTTTCAACCAAAACTTTTTGCAGTTAACAATTTTAGTTCAAACAAGTGTCTCTACAACTTTTGTTCACAGACCGACCTTTTTAGGTACAGTAGTATTCTAAACCACACCGTTTTTTGATGTTAGCTCAGGTTTTTCTGTGTTATGTTGATTTTCCACGGATCTCAGCTGCGGATGCCTTGTGCTGGTTCTTGCGTCCGCCATTCTTAGCTTTTTAGCGGCTTCTGGAGCTTTTGAAAACTGCTCAGACTGACTACTTTGCAGTCTACTAGGACACTTCCTTCCATGTCTCAGGTTCTTTCAACCATATACATTAAGAATAGACTCACACTTAACATTTACACTTTACAAACTCACATATAACATTTTTTGCATTTAGACTCACTTTTAACATTTACGTGTTTTTACAAACTCACATATAACACATTAACATCTATTTATTTATACTCCTTAAGGAAACTATTGAACTACTTTAGCAAATATATTTCTTATTACTTATTCATTCCATCTTATTCTTATTTAAACTTACATTTACAACTAGCATCTTTACTTCTTACAAGCTTATTACTACATGTCTTAAGACTACCTTAGGTACTTCTTGCAAGCTTATATTCTTGAAGGAACTCTATAGATCTATTTTACAAACTTATACAGGGCTACCATTAGCATATATTTAACTTAGCAAACATCTAAAGATTTCTTAACACAGATCTAAGAAGAGAATTTTTACAAACTCACATATCTTATTTTCACCTTTTTCTATTTCTTACTCTTAATTATTATCACTATCTCTATTAGAAAGATTCTCTTAACTAGACAGGAATTACGTACATCATTTCTAAATTTTAGAGTTTATAGTCAGCTTTGTTATAAAGCACTGGGATTTAGTGAGTGTTGTTATAGAATTGTGATAGTTGTTGCTAGGGGACTGTAACCTTCCTGGAATGACGCCACACTCCAAAGTTGCCAGTTCTCTCAGCAGTTCCGAACTGGCAGAGATGCACTGTCAGCGGTAAACTGTTTTTAAACTAGAGGCTGTCCATTCACCCAAATTCATAATAGCTCCCCTAAGTGCTTCAATTCAGACAAACGTTTCTATTACAGCAGTACTTTTGGTTTGTTCTACTGAATCTAAGACAACGTTCAGTGTATAAACTGCTTTCCCTTGTTTTAAGGATTTTAAAGTGGCTTGTTTGCTCTTATAGGTAGCTTTCTGTCATCCAAATACCGTAAAAACTTTGCACAGCTATTAGGGTAAATAAAGCATTTTGCCAAAGGAGCCCCAAACCGCGAAGGACCTAGTTCCGTATCCTTTCAATTTTTAATTGGAACTGACACTTAAACTCTTAGATGATTTTCCTCCTTATTCTTTTAAAAGCTGTATTTTAAGTTTACCATGAACGTATTTTAGAGCTGACAAAAGTATTTTAGGGCAACGTCGCCATCTTTAGTGGAAAAACTACCTTTCCCAGAATGCATTTCCCTTATATCAGTCCATAGTAATATCAGTCCCTTATATCAGTCATTTCCCATAGTTCTTTTTGGGTCTGAGAGTCAACTTCTAAGTTCTTTTACCAGACTTGCTTACAAATTCTTGCCCGGGAGGTTTGAACAAAGTTCTTGGCTTTTGCAACGGGAGATTTAAACAGCATTTTACATTTTCAATTATGGGACATTGGGAGGGTTCTGGTCTCTCCTTAGCTGGCTTCAACAGGTGTCTCTCCTTCATTTGACTCTGGCCCCCAAATCAGAACTGCACCTGCCTCGTTAGCACGCATTGAGGTGGACAATTTCTGATAGCAACTTTCCTTGGGGCTTGTGTTTGCCTTAGCCAGTCAGTGAAAAACAAGATCATTTACAACAGCTTTTCCATAGCTCCTTCAGAAGAGATTTTTCTCCCACTGATTTTATTCTCATTTTGCTTGTTCCTTCCTCCCCAGATGCAGCGCTTCAGGTATCTGTCTGCGGCTCTGTACCTCTGCTAGCTGCTTTTGGAGGTAGGGGCTTTTTTTCTCCCCCCGAATCTGCCTGAAATTTTAGCAGCTTTTTCAGGTCATATTTTTCTGGAGAGGATTATGTCCCTTTTCTGTTTCTTCAGAGTCTTTCTCCCAGACAGTTCCCAGTTTGGTCTCAGTTTATCCCCTCTACCCAGAAACAGTTTCCTCCGACACTACAGTGGAGGCTTTCCCTGCTACTGAAGGTAGGGCTTTTTGCCTGTTTTCCCGGTCTGTGTGGTTTGCGTACAGACTGAAAATCTAACAAGGGAGGTTTTTGCCATTTCTAAACTCCCATTAGGACAGGTTTTTTTGCCTCATCAGGCCTTCACCTGGCCCAGTCCCCCAGTGGGTTGTGTTTGTCTGGGGGCTCAAGGACAGAACTTATGCCAGAGGCAATCACCCCTCAGGGCTACACTCCCTCATCTCATGGGAGTCAGTTGAAACAAAGCTTTTCTCAAAGAGGTGCTTTCTCCGATAGAAAAGAAAGCTTTACTCCTGGATAGTTCTGTTCTGCCCTGGCTGGGCTCTTTCCCCAGACAGCATTCTGACTCAGCAGCACAACTGCTTCAGACACAGTTCAGCTTTACTGTTTTCCCAGGAAGGTCCTTACTCTGATAGGAAAGCTTTTTCTCAGATTTCTTTTTGCAGCTGTGGACCTATCAACCTGGGACTTGTAGGAAAGCGCACAACTGTGCTGTTCCCACTGGTTTTGGCTTTGTTTGTTCATTAGCAGTTTTTCCCTGGGTCCTGCACCTTCCTGCCTCAGCTCTGTGCTCCAGGAAGTTTACAACTGCCAGAACCCTAGTATCCTCGAAATGCACTCCAACTCAGAGACGCTGGCCAGTCGCCTCTGGGTTTTTGCTCAGAAGTGAGGATACAATGCTAACAGTTTGCATGCTTCAGGGGATCTTTGCATTAGGACGATTAGGAGCACCTTTTCATTCTGAAACACTCAAAACCCTTGATGCCTCAGCTCCACTGTAACTGAAAAGCTTGGCTTCTTTTGCTTTTCTCAGGTAAAATTTCCTGCCCTTTTGGGCTCTCTGTAGCTCTTTACCCACACTCTCCCAAGCGTTTCCCTCAGGGTACTCTGACCCGCTGTCTTTTACTAGCTTGAAGAGACAGAGCTTAGAAGAGGTTTTTAGGAACTTGTCCCTGCCTCCTGCAGTGCAGGGAGGATTTTTAAAGCTTGAAAGAACTTAGAGAGGTTTTGCTGTCTTAACAGGTTTGTTGTTTTCCCTTTGAGCTAATCACAGGTGGTCCCCATACTAAAATCTTCAGGTGATTCTAATTTTTGCCCTTTTGAGAAAGTTAAAGGCTTTAGTTTTTAAGTTTAAGAGCTTTTGAGAAAGATTAAGGCTTTTTAGAGATATTTTTCCCCAAAATTTTCCAAGAAAAGCTTTTAGTTTAAGAGAAAGTTTTTTTCCCTCAAGAGAAAGACCAACTTTTCCCAAAACTTCCCAACTTTAAACTTTTTGGCTTTTTACACCCCCATTTTTGCCTCAGGGAGAAAACACTTTCTCCTGCTGCTTGGACTTAGCATTTCAGCTGTCCCAGGACAAAAGCTTCCATAGGAAACTTTCTTCCCCATAAGCTCAGAGAGGAGCTTTTTTACTACCCGAAAAACCCAAAAAAAGATTTTTTTCCCCAGTTGGCATTTATAGCCCCCAAAGTTAGAAAATTGAAGTTTTTCTGTCTAGTTGCCTTACTTATTTTTTCCTACACAATCTTACACTTCTAAGTTTTTCCTAAACTATATTACTATGCTATACCTTAAACTTATTTTTCACAGATAGAAATTGAGAAAGGGATAGAAGATAGAAAATTTTGACAGAAGAGAATTTCGCTGCAGCATCGGACATCCTTCCAGTCCACTTTCCTTTTCTCTCGAGGATAAAACCCCTGCCTCTCTATATATAAAAATATATATATTTTCCATAACACCGGCATGCCTTATCCACTGGCAGGGCTGAACTCAGCACTTTCGCCAAAAACTCTGTAATAAAACTATTATTTTCCTTTATCTTTAGTCCCTATTACTTTGTCTTTAGTCCCTGTTCATTTGTCTTTAGTCCCCCCTTTTTTTATTCCCCCCTTTTTTTCTTTAGTCCCTTTTTTTTTCTTTTTTCTTTAGTCCCTGTTCGGGCACCATTCTGTGGGGCGTTTACCCAACCACCCCCACAGTTCCCCAGAGTTTTCTTGAGTGTGAGCAGCAGGGAATATTAGATAGAAGGATTTATTGCAGAGAATCTCACGGAGATAAACAGATAGAAAATAAAGGATAGCCTCGAGAGGGCCTGGAACCTATTCCAATGGGCCCCGACTGTCTCTGCCCCAGGGTTTTTATAGAGACGCCAAGGGGTGGAGCAAAAGACCTCCTCCCCCAGCACAGCCAAGTGCAGACCATCCCAGACACCTGCACTTAGGCCTGTGGTCTAATCATCCTCTATGCGGACCTGCTGGGTAAAGCCACGAGGAACTCGAGAACGGGCTCCCACACCTCCATAATGATTTCCAGTGTGGCTGTAGAAGACTGCACTCCCACCAGCAGTGGAGGAGTGTTCTCCTTTCTCTACATCCTCTTCAACATAAACTGTCATCAGTGTTTTTGATCTTAGCCATTCTGACTGGTATGAGATGATATCTCAGAGTCATTTTGATTTGCATTTCCCTCATGGCTAAGGATGATGAACACTTCCTTAAATGACTTTTGGCCATTTGAGATTCTTCTCTTGAGAATTCTCTAGAAGAATCTATTTTCAATTAAAATATAATTAAAATTTTCCTAAATGAAAATGCAAAGAAGGGAAGCAATAATGAAAAAAGAGAAGTGGAGTAGTGAAGACAGGGAAAGACATATACTCATTCTGCATGTATAGAGGATGAATATCATACAGGAGTTTATTTCAAGCTCATTCTTGCATCCTGTCTAGATCTGTGAAATCAAAAGATTTGTTCTCAGAAATATGAAAGATAGATCATGCAGGAAACAGACCCAGATCATTTTCTTGTGTTATCTTTTATTAGTTTGGATTATGGAATTACAGAGGTTACTGCTCATCTAATTCCAAAAGCATACTCTTGCTTTTCTTTAAGGAAACTCATGTCTGAATAACTATTTAAATCATGCAAATACATATGTGATGTTATAAAGTATTGCTGCATTAATTATATAATACATTAAATATATACAAACTGATATATTAAAATGTTAAATGTTTAAACACATTCTCTAAAGCAAAAGTGAAAGTTAAAATCTAAGGTGGGTTGTTTGATAAAAAGAAAAGAAAGAGATGAGTCACATGTCTAAGGCTGTTACATTTTTGTTAAACTATGATTTATTGTCATTGTTTAAATAAAGACAAAACAAGTAAGCCTGCATTTTTTTTTTTACTTTTTCATGTAGTATGGAGGAAGCTCTTACATCATTCAAATAAAGTAATTTTCTGCATTTTTACAGTATATTATAATAGCACATTTGCATCTCATCTCTATAACAACTCTTGCTACAAAAAGCTTGATGTTTAATTGTTTTTCTCCATGAACTAAATGAACATTAGAAAAACACTTTGAGGGGAGGGGGCAAAAAAAAAGAAAAACCCTTTGAAGGTAATTGCTTTCACCAGATTCTGTGTTCTTTCTGCCCTTTATTTTCTATTGCTAGAAAGAGCAATTTATTTAATTATATTAATAAATAATTAATATAATAAAATAAATTTACATTATTTAAATAGTTATTCAAACCTGAGTTTCCTTAAAGAAAAGCAAGAGTATGCTTTTGGAATTAGATGAGCAGTAACCTCTGTAATTCCATAATCCAAACTAATAAAAGATAACACAAGAAAATGATCTGGGTCTGTTGACATGGCCTAAGTTGTAACTATATGCTGTTTCATGACGGATACACCACTGACTATGAGAGTCCTTTATAAATGTATACTTTTTAACCATTGTTATTGTCTTCATTCATTTAGCACAATGTCCTCCTGAGGTACCAAACTTGTCCTTAACAAGTAAACATTTAGGTTATTTTCATCTTTAGGCCACCATGAATATAACTGCCATGAGCATGAGAATTCTGATACTTCTTAAATCTAATTACAGTTGTATGGAAAATATACTGAGAAGAGTGCTGGGATCCACAGCAATTCTGTCATTTTATGAGAACACTGTATACTATAGACACACGTGGGCACATGGATAGAAAAAGAATGTCTGGAGAATAGAGTTTACTGTTTTGTTTGTAGTAATGAGGTTGCTTGGATGTAGATAATATGTCCAAATGCATAAGAATACATACATTAAATAACATGATTTTAAGTAATTTTAATTGATATATGTGGAAAATCCCAACATACTGCTTATCAGAGATTATTTTGTATGCTACTGAACAATCCCACATCAAATTCAGATTCATTATTTTCTGGAGCATGTTTTATTTTCCTTCTTTTTGTTTTCTCAATTAAATCATACTTAGTGGGATATCTTTTATGTAAATATAATAATGTACTCTGTCACTAAATTATTCTGCACTCCTCTTTTTATACATTATTTCAAACCAGTTTCAGTTTCACACATTTACTGTAGTTTGCTAAACAAATCATTATGTAGAGCAATAGCTTTTACCCTTTTGTACTTCTGCAAACACCACCATTAAAATGATGTATTTTCCACAACAACAACAAAAAGATGTTGGCTATGTTTAATTTGGAGCATAAAATTCAATACAATCCACTGAAAATTCCCAACAAATTATAACAGGAAAGCTGATTCCAAACTTATGTATCACATGGAAAAATTATAAATTCTCAATAGGATTAAGAAGAAATGATACACATTCATATAATTTGTACTAACCCAAATCTGCAACAACAAAGAATATGTACAATATTTGTGAAAGAATAAAGGGAAAAGTGTGAGAAATCCAATAGCAAAAGCATAAAACTATAGTCAAGCTTTCATTAAAAGACCTAAGGAAACTCAGACAGGAAAAGTGAGAACTCCACCAATGTTACCTATGATTGTATAATGTATGTGTATAGAAATTAAACAGATTTCACTAGTCCCACAAAAATAACTTAAAGTGACTGCTAAATGGTTATATTTCTGACCCTCCAGCTACTACTGATCTCTCTTCCAAATCAAGAGGCTCCATGCTCTAGAGCTCTTTCTGGAAATTGAGATGATCAGAAAGGTTGGCTATTGAATTGCATCCCCCCATCCCCCCTGTGGTTTCAGACAAACCCAGTCTGACTGATGCCCACATAGAAAACAGTGTTGAAGGATAATTTAATGTCTGCTTCCTGCCACATGGATTATGGTACAAGATGTGGAATCTTCCCTTATCCATCAGCCCAATACAATGCACACCCAAGGAACCTCTGCAACTCAGAAATTCCGTTTGTCTCCTAGAATTGAATTTCCCTGAATCATGTCATTGTAGCTTGTGGTAGAGGAAAGTTAAAGCATTCTAATCAAGTATTTCTGAAGGATGATCCTCATTACCTCCTTTCTATCAGTTTCTAAACTAGTTGTAAATTTTATCACACAAAACTGAATGTGGAATGCAACCAGGCCTCCAGTTTTTCAATCTGTCTGCCCACTGCACATTAAAAGCATTGCCTGTGTATACAAACAGGACAGTGATATTATAAGCACCACAGCTCCAATGGCCAGGCATGAAGAGTCTCTCCATCCCTAGGAAATACACACTCAGGGAGGCTTAGAGTCCAAGGGCCACTGCCCAGGTCAACACATGGACTAACAGCACCACAAGTCCATCTCATGGTCCACCCAACTCTCAGCATAACTGCATGCTCAGCTAATCTGCTTCTCCTAAAGGGAAGGCAATGCACCCTCATTCAACATGGCATGGCTAATGGTCTCCCTCATGGCTCCCTAGAGCTACATCAGAGAAGAAGCCTAGAAAAACCCCTTAATCTACCTCCCACTAATGCTCCTAATTGCTAGGCTTGCCCAGAGTTCCTCAATACCACCAGGCTGGGCCTCAGGACAGAGATCCTACTAGATGAGCAGAGATCAAACGACTAAGGCAACAAGGCCTTCCCGGCTCTGCCCTTCCACCCAAGGGGCAGGTAGGACTCTAGTCTGGAAAGTTTGTGTTTTAGTAGAAAGTCTTACAGTCTCTCAGAGTGCTTCCTGTTTCTCTTCCAAGATACAGTGTCCCTTGTGTGCATATGTCATTATACAGTTACTGTCCAAAAGTGGGGCCAACCCTTTTCTTTATAGCTGGGAAGTTCTGCAGCCAAACATAGGTCACATTCAAATAGCAACTGTTGTTAAGGCAAAAAGAGGCCATGAATGAGAAAACAATGGAGGAGAGTTTAAAGTCAGGAAAGAAATGGTTGAAATGATGTAATTATAATCCCAAAAAATTATTTAAAAAGTTGAAACAGGCTTTATGGCTACATACTTCAGACACTAGGGATTTGTATTAGAGCAAACCAAGTATTAGTCACACATTTTCCCTCAGGCTGTACATCGTAAACCTACAAAATAACAGTTCTTTTAGGCAGGGCCACACCATTTTATCCAGTTCTATTTTGGTTGAACTAGTGTTAACTACTGTAGTTTGGGCTCATGATAAGTTTAATTCTTTATCCAGATTCTTTATCCAAATTACCTGGTCTGAGGACCCAAGAAATGGCCAGTGAGAACATAAATTGATTACCTCACTACTTATTTCTAATGTGAGCTACAGTCAAAGGAAAAAAGTTTTCATGCTCATTCTTGCCTACACATTCCTATGCTGGACTACAGCTGCTTTAAAGTTGGTCAGGGAACTCAATTCTTACACAGTCCCTCTTCATTTGTAAGTTTGCAATAAAATCCAGAGAAGTTGGAGGTCTATTTTCCCTTTTTACTGACCATTCAAGCACCAGCCTGGAAGGAGTTGTAGGACTTTCCTTCCAGCACTGGGCAGCAGATGCAGTAGTAGATGTTCAAAGTACATACTGTAAGGCAGGCATTAGCTGAAGGAGGCATTGCTCTACATAGGAAAAAAAATCAACAACACTTGAGAAAAATGACAAGAAATTCTTAATGACCTAGAATCAATGGGGAGTAAAAACAAATAAGAGAATGGAGCAGTGATGCATTTAAAGAAAATCAAATTTAAAAAGTGAAACTAATAATTATCTTTTTAAAAAGATAAATATAGGGCTGGAAAGATGGCTCAGAGGTTAAGAGTTGTTCTTCCAGAGGTCCTGAGTTCAATTCCCAGCAACCACATGGTGGCTCACAGCCATCTGTAATGAGATCTAGTGCCCTCTTCTAGTGGGCAGATATACATGCAGGCAGGACATTGTATATATAATGAGTAAATAAATCTAAAAAAGAAAAAAGACTATAAAAATATAAATATAATTGAAAAAACACATAGCTATACTGACTTTGAAAAAGAGAAAACCATTCCCTGGTAGAGGGAATGGCATTAGTTAAGATACTTTTTCACATGGCCCTATGTGCAATGTTAGCTGCTGAGACTTGTAACCTCATACACATAGCTACAGCCAATGGATTGTGTCTCAAATCTCTAATGTAATCATGACAAGCAGGATTGATCTTATCTGCATAGGAGAGTTCCCTTGTTGGAAATTCAGTATTCATTGGCTCAAGCTAGCCTGTCCAAATTGTACAGTGCTGTGGGCCACAGGAATATATCATAAGAACTCAGCTGGTTATGGCAAAGTCACTACCTGGAGGGATCAAGAAATTCCTCCAAAGGAAGCCAAATTCCAAGGAGCTTTTGGTATTACTTGGCTTGTTATATATCAGCTATCTTCTGTTGTGAAAATCACGTGTGTCTTCATAGTTTTCCCCTAAGAAGGGCTAACAGTGTGGACTGATCACTCTCTGGACATACACATCCAATGTTATTTGGAGAACAGCCTCAGGAAAGGCTTCCTCTGGAAGCAGATATCTCCCTTAGCCACTTTCAAGGACTAGCAGTGATAACAGTCCACATGCAAGTCTCCTGGTTTAAGGTAAATTACACAAGGAGACACTGCCTACGTCAGGTGGACCTTAAGTAATAGCTTTACACAATTTAGCTCGGACACTCCTTTCTTACAGCCTTACTAACTTTATAGACCTTTAACTTCTTACCTAACCACTTCTAAGAATATTTAGAGAACCTTCTGCGCTGACAGCTATGGTCAGCCAGAACCCCAGTTCAAACCTCCCTGTAATTATCGTCATTGGCAGCATCCGGCCAGGTCCATTCCCAGATGGAGGAAAGTACCTTATCAGAGATACCTCTGTACTCTCTAAGAACAGACTTGAGCATCCAGACTACCTGTTTGAGAAGGCCTGGTGGATGTGTCAATTAAGCTTAACTTCCTCCTTTCCCAAAACTTACCTCCAGTTCCAGATCTCCCTTTAACTATCACCAAAGGCATCTAGCTGTACACAGGTTGCCCAGTGACCAAGCATACTTTCCCCCACCCTGCAGAAAAATGGCAGATAGCTTGGACAGATATGAGCCACAGGAAAAAAGAAGGCAGTTTTATTTTTCTCCCATTGACATAGCAACTTATAGATTCTTAATATTTTCTACCAATCACATTTAAGACTATAGTGGAGCACATAAGATTCTTCTTCTTAAATATTATCCAAATTTAGCCTTTAGTTAATTCATTTCCCCATTGGTCACTTCTCTTTGGGATTGCAAATGATAATTGTCCCTCTATGTGATTCTTATCACCCCTCTGTTTGACCCTGGAAGCCTGGCTTTGCACTGCCAAGGGATTACTGCTTGTAAGTGTATATATACTGGGACTCCCAGGGCACAGGACAGAGAGATGGAGAATGGGGAGGGATAAGGAGGATTTTGACCAGAGAGTACCTGTGGGCGAGATGGAAGATGAGGAAGAGCCAGATGGGGAAGTATTAGCTGGATAAGAACAAGATGAAAAGAGCCTAGATGAGGCAGAGATGACAGAATTAAGATAGAACTTAGAGGGAGCAGTAGATAAATACAGAGAGAAATCTGGCAAGAAAGGAGCTAGGCACGAGAACAGAACTGAAGCTGTGTAGATAGGATGTTATGCCAGAGGAATTAAAGCAAGTGGACTATAGAGCTCGGTGTGCTGAGATTCTATTTCCCAAAAACAGTCCTTGCCATTCATAGTTCTCTCTCTTGAGCTCCTGGGATATATAATATTAAGGCTGGTCCCTCTAATATTATACAAGAGTACAGCCACCAATCTGACCTGCCTTTATTCACATGACATGGATTAATACATGCTGAAAAATTTAAAAATCACTGATCCTGCCGCAATTGGGTCCTATTTTACAATGGTGACTCTATCAACTGTTTACCTACTCTGTTACCCCCTCCAGTATATATAATAAACTGTTTATCCTATTCTGATCTGAAGGCAGAAGCCATGCTCCATACACAAATCTTGTTCCTGTTACTGAAATCTTGTTCCTGTTCCTGTTGACAACATGACTCAAATTTGTAATTTTAAAACTCAATGGTGTTTGAGTTTTTTAATCTAAGAATTCAGTTGATTTAATCACAAAGACAAGAAGGTCATTACCCTGGGGAGCAATGGAGTGGGAAAGAAGGTTGTCTTAGAAACATTTTTCTAGAAAGCTGGAGGAACTGCTGTTCTAGAAGTATTAACATGCCTTTTCAGGGAGAAATCATTCTACACACTTGAAAGTTTAATAAACAAAAATTTCTTTAATAACAGCATGCATCCAGTGGTGGCTAATGCTGAAAGAGGAGCCAGATGAGGATAGACTTTGCAGTCCTCATATGCTGTCATCCTCAAATCTTTTTTAGGTTCAGATCCCAGGCTATACATTGAACAGTTTAAGTAAGGACAGGAGAACGCATGCCTAGCCACTTAGGCAGATGGAGATTTACAGAGCAAGTCTATCTTTTATATCATGCATTATGATCTATTATCTTTAAATGTAAAAGATACATTTAAAAGATGTATCAATACCACAATCCTCACATATCACTGTTTGTCACGGCATAGGTGTGTGGGTTCATGTGGATCCATGGAAAGAACACTCAGAGGTATCTTAAGAATGAATTTGGCCTTACATGGCTGCAGGGAGGGTCCAGCCTCGAAGGACTGAAGCACTTTTCCTTCACCTTGGGCATTTTTGTTTTCTCTCAATTTATAGTTTAGTCAGTTAATTTCCAGACCTTCAAAGCAAACTGATCCTTTGCTCCCAAAGATAAAATGCCAAGTGCAAATTCCTTGATTTCTCAGGTATCATGGTTTTCCTGGTTTCCTGAACCAAGTTTTGCATAGGCCTTTGATCCTTGGGACTCTTTGATCCTTGACTCTCAGACAAGATTCACATAGGGCAAAAAGAGAAACAAAAGGTTTAAGAGAAACAAAAGGTGTTGGTTAAACAAAGGATGAATTAGGGCCAGGTGCTACTCTCTGGAACTAGGCCAGGTGTAGCTCAGCAGGAAAGCAGCCACACTCACATGTACAAAGGACATAGAACACAAATACAAAAAACAAAACAAAAAAGGGAAAGTTACCAATAGAACACAAATACAAAAAACAAAACAAAAAAGGGAAAGTTACCAATCCACACTGTGGATGCCGTTCTTAAGTGAACAGCTAATCCGAGCTATTCTAACCTCAGAATCAGGCTTCTTTTGCCCCTGAGCAAGCTAGCTCAGAAGAAAGTCACAGCTGCTTCTATGCAAGACCAGAAAGAGTTTATTTTAACTAGTCCTGACTGCTGTCTGTCTCAAGGCTGTGATATTACTGTACAGGATTCCATTTTTAAGTCTTATTTTATGTATATGGATGTTTGCCTGCGTGTGTCTGTGTGCAGCTCCTGCAGAGACCAGAAGAGGGAATCAAATCCCTTAGAACTGGAGTTACAGGAGATTGCTGGCTATCATGGTTTCTGACAATGTAACCTATGTCCTCTGCAATAACACTCAGTGCTCTTAATTGCTGAGCTATCTCTCAAGCCATATTGTTATTTAAAATTTATTTGTGTTTATTTTAATTAAATATATTACATCACTTTCCCTTTTCTTGTCCTTTCTCTATCCTATCCCAAATTCCTCTCTTTTAATTTCTTCCTTGTTAAGTATGTGTGAAAAGGTATGTGCAAATATATGAATAAGACCTGCTGGGTCCATGTCTGTTGGTTGTGTGTTATGATTTCAAGACTGTGTTGGATACACAGATCAGGAGTTCATCCCTGCCTGAGGCTAATTCACCCACTTGCAGGAGAATTTTATTCTTTATTGAGCAACATGAGTGTAGCTGAAGTTTTCCTGTGTCCTGCCTGGTCTGCAGTCAGGACAAATCTCTCTCACCCACCAGTCCCACAGCTGCTCAGACCCAAGTAAACACACACAGGCTTATTAATTAAAACTCCTTGGCCATTAGCTCAGGCTTCCTACTGACTAGCTCTTACACTTAAACTCAGTCCATTTCTGTTAATCTATAGGTTGCCATGTGTTCCATGGCTTTACCTGTCTGCCATTATATGCTGCTCCCTGGATGGTGGGCTGGTGTTTCCTGACTTAGCCTTCCTCTTCCCAGAATTCTCCTTATGTGCTTATCCTGCCTATACTTCTTGCCTGGCTACTGACCAATCAGTGTTTTATTAAACCAGTGTACAAAAGCATTATCCCACAGCACATGAGTCTGACCCCAAAGTGACCTAGGCTGCCTTGGACAGGAAACATTTTCAAGAATAGAAAACTTGGGGTGATAAATACCTCAGCTAACACTTGCTGGTGCCATGGCCCTGAAGTTCTAGAGCTGCAGGGAAGACTGTGTCCTGAGCCAATCACAGTCTCCCTAGGTTCTTTGTGCCTCCCACCTTAACCCATTGATCATTCTCATCTTGGATGACTTTGAAATCCTGAAATCTCTACCTCTCCTTTCTAAGTATCATGGTTACAGGCATGTGCCACCATACCTGATTTAGGTGGCTTCAATTTCATCTAGTGAGTCATTAGAATGATGGGATGAGGAAGATGAGCAGTTACACTTAAGTATATTCAAAACCCACTGATTTCTATGTGCCTGAGTTTCACCATTTGTAGTATAATGACAGTACTCTGCCCTAGTCCCTTGATGAATTATAATAGATTCAAAGATAAATAAAAACAATATTGCTCATAGTTGGAATACAGTGGACTTTAAGGAAGGAGGGCTGCATTTGATGGGAGCCTTCTTCTAATATTGGAGTTAGGCCAGAACTTGTGTCCTGGCTACCCTAACCAGCCTGGCTCAGCCACTCACTCTTATTAAGCCAATTAAAAAAAAAAACAAGTTACACTAGGTGGTGGTGGTACACTGGAGAGGCAGAGACAGATGGCTCTCTGTAAATTCAAGGCCAATCTGGTCTACAGAGCTAGTGTCAGGAAAGCCAAGGCTAAACAAAGAAACCCTGTCTCAAAACAACAACAACAACAAAATACAAAAAACAAAAACAGAAAACCAAGTTAGTTGTTTGTGATGTGTCCACCTATAATTCAGGTACACTGGAGACAAGGTAGGCAAACCTTTCTGACATTCTAGAAGACCCTAGGCTACATAGTGAGTTCCAGGCCAGCCACAGATTCATACTGAGATTATTCTTTAAAATAAAAGAGAAAAATATAAAAGAAAAAAGAGCAAATTATTAATACAAATTATAAACATGACATTTTTTCAGTGTGACTAATTTGGAACAGCGACGAAGATATAAGGTGATGAACAGGTTTAGATAAAAAGTAAGAGATGTGGACAATTAAGTAATATAACTAAATCATATGGTGAAATTTTTCCCCATCTTTAAAATCTTCCCTCATCCTCAGGTCATTTATCTCTTGCAAGGTGATCAGATAATGAGTAAATGTTTCTTCAGTAGAGACATTTCATCTTGAGGAGTTAGTCTTTTCCCACAATGAAATTCCCAGGAAAATTGGAATTTCATGGTGTCTACTGTTTCACTAGTTGTTAGCCAAAGGCAGGTACCAGGGATTGGTGGGGTGGAGACCAGGAGCTTTAAGATCCCAGTGGGTATTGCAAAGTAGAGGCTGTAGGGTATTGCCACTGACAGCTACATGAGTTGCCAAAAAAAAAAAAAAAAAAAAAAGCAAAGTAGAAGACCTGGAGGGGGCTGACCCACCACAAGTAAGGGGATACAGAGTACAGTGCATGTCAGCTTAGGTACACCTCAAGCACTGCTCTATGGCACTTGATCCTCGGTTTTCACACCCAAAACCCCCTCCCTATTAATTACTCCAAACCCCTAGGTCTTTGCAAATGCTTGATTGCCTTAGCCTTCGAGTAACTTCTGTTTAAATCTCAGGATCTCTTGACAACCTGGATGTCATCTGGAGTCGCCACCATTCAGAGCTGCCAACTGAAGGCTTTGCAGGCATCAGGGAAGCAGAATATGATCCCATTCGGACAAGTCAATCTTCATGCCTGCAAGTTCCTTTTCTCTCCTTACAGGAGGTATAAACTCAAGCAGGAGTACACCTGACATATGCCCCTTTGGGCCCCATCACTGCCTACTTACCACGTTAGAGATAAACCAAGTCTTGTGGCTTTGGTTATATGGTCAGCCACCTTTTAAAGACTTCTACTGTCAGCTTCTCTCCTGATTATTTTTTGTACTTTCCCCTCATTTTGTGGAGATTTGGGCTTGGAAAAATCTCCTTTAACTACCAACTGTAAGTTAGTTTCTGATACTATCAATCTTATATTTCTTCTGGGTCATCAGGGCTGAAGTACAGATGAACTTATATCAGCCATTCACACCTTACTACTATTAATAACATGTTCATGGGGCTGAATAGAAGGCTTAGCACCTAAGAAGACTGGCCACTCACTCACTGGGCTTGACTTTGATATCCAGCAACCACAAGACAGCTCACAACCTCCAGTCACAAGAGAGCAGACACTGTCTTCTGGTCTCTACTGGTGCCTGGAATGCACTTGATACACTCACTGGCAAAACTTATAGACCTAATTTAAAATCTTTCTTAAAATAGCATACACATGAAGATAACCTTTTTCACAATATGTAATCACATATATATCTGTCTTTTCACCACTTCCATATCTGATGCCCTAGAAGGTCAGAAAAATGTACCAGATCTCCAGGACCTAGAAATACAGGTAGTTCTAACCAATCTGATGTGGGTACTAGGAACCAAACATGAGTATCCAGGAGCACAGTACTACTTATTCAACTTTCCAAGTCCCAAATATGTCATTATAATGCAGAAGATGAAGATGTCCCACCACTCCTTCTGTCTCCTATGACTTGAAACTTCTGAGTCTCTTCTAGATGGTTGTCAAAGGATTCAATGGACTTCTGGCCCTCTGTGAATGGACTCTCCATATTGCTCTTTATTTTCAATGTTATCACAGTTCTCTTCATGTGAGTAAAGATAACAAAAAGGTTTTGTCAAAACAAGTCAGAGTCCAGCCAGATTATATTAGGAAAAGTTCCATAATTTGAGATATGCATTTTCTTTTTGGAGTTTTTTTGAAACAAGATATGTCCACATAGCAATGGCTGCTCTGGAACTCACTATGCAGACCAAGCTGGCCTCAAACTCACAGGAATTGGCCCAACACAGCCTCCCAAGTGCTGAGATGACAGGCATGCACCTCTAAGTCCAGCTCATATGTTTCTTAAATAATCTGTCATTGAATCAGAGAATGAAAAGATAAAATAAGATTTAAAAAGAAACCATCATTACTTTGATGAAAAGTAATACTTCTTGAAATATGTTCTATAATAATTTAAACTGGCAAATCATTTCATATGTTCTCAATAATTGAGTTATTTTCTTTGCTTTGTTAATTTCATCCATTTAAAAAATATTTGAACTGTATTTGTGTGTATACACCATGATGTATATGTAGCACTGAGAAAACAACTTACAGGTGTTTATTATCTATTTCCCCTATGTGAGTTTTAGTGATGAAATCCAAGGAGTCATTTGGCAGCAAGTGACCTCTATGACACTTATTTAGGTTTAAAATTTATTTATAGGTATGCTAATGTAGGAGTGTACATATGCCACAGCCCAAGTGTAGAAAAAAGAGAAAAATTTGTAGGAGTAATATGGGTCACCCAGAGCTAGAACTCAGGTCATCAGGTTTAGCAGCAACCAACTTTACTGGCTAAGGCAATTCCTTGGCATTCAATTGAGATTTTGAGAAAGTGTTATAAACAAATATTTAGTCCTCAGAATAAACAAATTAAAAAATATGAATGGTAGTATAAATTATTTTCATATGTAAAGGGGATTTATTTTTTCAAATTGTCCTGTGTTCCTCTATCCTTGTATGAAATTATGTTTACAATCTGAAAAGAAGACAACAGTTTATTGATGTAATATTTCTACTAATGTTATTTGAGCATCAGTGAGAAAACTAAGTGCAAAATCTCTGTGATATGCAAGGCTGGAAACCTGACCTTCATCACCATATAAAGAAGACCAAAAGTAGACCCCACAAAGCTGTCTTCTTGTCTCCACATATCTGTCATGGCCTACAAATTCATAATCACATTACACACATACATAAATGTTTGTTACAAAATAAATCTTAGTGCCATTACATTATATGACATCTCTAGACAATTCCCTTAGAAAGAAGTACTTCAAGATGAATTGTGAAATGGTTAACTAATGGGGACAGGAAGAAGTATGGAATGTTAAATATATATGTATATATATTATTTATGAGAGGCAGAATTATGTCATGAGATACACAGTTGATTGCTGATTATCTCACTTTATTACATCTCTACCAGATAAATAAAAATACTGCTCTGAATATACACGAGTTATTTAATGTTTCTTTTATTCTCTTCTATAAACATTTTAACATTAACAATGTTAAATTGCATTGACAAATCAGCAAATATTGAGACTACATCACCTACTCTTGGACTTGTACTCAGAAGGTTAACACATAAGGATCATGAGTTCAAATGTATTCCTGAATAATTACTGACATCCAAGGAACACTGAATAACAAACAACAAAATTTCAAGGGAATTTGTGAAAATATGAAAAACAAAACCAGGAACAACAACCTACGACCATTTCACAGACATCCTTTCCTTGACAATATGTTCACATACTGCCTGATATTTAAATAAACAATGATTACTTACATGATGGGCATTCCATTCTATACATTGCAGCAGAAAACTACCTATCACTAAGTAAGAGCACAATAGAAGAACAACAAAAACCACATGAGAAATATAAGGACCAAAAAATAAATGTCATTAACCATACATATAACACACTTTAGTATCTACATCAAATGTTTCAAAGTAGAAACCACAATACATTGATCACCACTATCAGTCTTGATTAAACATGATAAGTAATTTACTTCCTTCAAGGATATGATGAAAATGAAACAAGATTTTTTTCTTGGACTTAAAGACAACTGTGATGTCTAAAGTCTTTACCAAATCATTTACATGAATAGGGATTTTCTCTTGTATGAGTTCTTCCCTATTTCTTGACTTCAAAATGATGTAAATAGGCTTTAAAATATTTATAGGACTAGATATATGGCTGAGCAGTTAAGAAAAATTCATTTCCAGGACCAAGGTTTGGTATTTGAAAACTTTCTGTAATTCCTGCTATAAGATGATCCAAGGGTCTAACCTTCTTGGGAACCAGCATACACATGCACATACAAATACACACTGATATCATGCAATTAAAATGAAAACAAATCTTTAAACAAACAAGTTTTCACTCATGAAAGGTTGTCTCTTGTAAGCATTAATTCCTGTAAGACAGGTGTTGAGGCATCTAAAGGCTTACTTGCAGATGTTTTCTTTATCATGAGTTGGTTCATATAACAGAAAGCAAGTGTGTAGTCTTGAAGTCAGAGAAACCAATCCTTCTCAGTTGGTGGCATCATTTAGGAAGATTTAAGAAATACTGCACTGCTGGAAGAAATATGTCACTGGGGGTAGTGCTCTGAGAATTTATATCCATGCATCATTTCTGTTTCCACTCTGCTTCATGCTGCAGATTAGGGATCTGAGTTCTTAGCCTCTTGCTTTAGCTGCCATGTCCGACACTTGTTGCCATGCCACTTTCATGGACATCCTGTACACCTCTAGAACCAAGGGCCAAATTAAACTCATTTATAAGTTGACATAGACATTATATTACAAAAACAGAAAAGGCACTAATACACATCCATAAAGTTTTACATCTGAATTAGTTATTTCATGTAATTGAAGAAGTATGAAATCTAAAAGGGTTGCCTTACTGTTTAAATTCAAAGGGCTTTTGTTCACATGAGTTTGTAGGTACAAACAAAACAAAGACAGATATAATGCTTGAACATATTGTTGACACTGTCAATTTTTCGTCTCCAGAATAAATACTCTTGTGCAACTGAATGTAAGTGTTTTGGCTAACATCTTACCAAATACTTTATAATAAGGAGCTCTTCAGTATTAGTTTTTTAGGCACTCAAAGGCTACTGTAATATGCAAAGTCTTTAACAGATTGATTGCACACAAAGTTTTATTCATGTATAAAGTGCAAAACTTTACCACACTGACTACTTTTATACAGTTTCTCTGCAGTATGATTTTTTCTCATGATTTCGAAGACTACTGATACATGCAAAGGTTTTATCACACTGATTGCATTCATAGGGTTTCTCTCCAGTATGTGTTCTTTTATGCCTTTGAAGATGACTATGACATACAAAGGCTTTACCACATTGATTACATTCATAGGGTTTCTCTCCAGTATGTATTCTTTCATGACTTTGAAGATGACTATGACGTCCAAAGGCTTTACCACAGTGATTACATTCATAGGGTTTCTCTCCAGTATGTGTTCTTTCATGCCTTTGAAGAGTACTAAGATGTGCAAAGGCATTACCACAGTGATTACATTCATAGGATTTCTCTCCAGTGTGTGTTTGTCTATGTATTCGAAGACTACTGTGATATGCAAAGACTTTACCACATTGATTACATTCATAGGGTTTTTCTCCAGTATGTGTTCTTTTATGCATTTGAAGATGATTGTGATGCTTAAAGGCTTTACCACACTGATTACATTCATAAGGTTTCTCTCCAGTATGTGTTCTTTTATGCACTTGAAGATGACTATGATGTGTAAAGGCTTTACCACACTGATTGCATTCATAGGGTTTCTCTCCAGTATGTGTTCTTTTATGTATTCGGAGACTACTGTGGCAAGCAAAGGCTTTACCACACTGATTACATTCATAGGGTTTCTCTCCAGTATGTGTTCTTTTATGCATTTGAACACTACTGGGACGGGTAAATGTTTTACCACATTGATTACATTCATAGGGTTTCTCTCCAGTATGTGTTCTTTTATGGATTTCAAGATGACTAAGACGTGCAAAGGCTTTACCACATTGATTACATTCATAAGGTTTCTCTCCAGTATGTGTTCTGTTATGTATTTGTAGATTACTAAGACGTGCAAAGGCTTTACCACATTCATCACATTCATAGGGTTTCTCTCCAGTATGTATTCTTTTATGTACTCGGAGATTACTGTCACATGCAAAGGCTTTACCACACTGATTACATTCATAGGGTTTCTCTCCAGTGTGAGTTCTTTTATGGACTTGGAGACTACTCTTGTGTGCAAAGGCTTTACCACATTGATTACATTCACAGGGTTTCTCTCCAGTATGTGTTCTTCCATGCCTTGGAAGATGACTATGATATGCAAAAGCTTTAACACATTGACTATATTTAGAAGATTTCTCTTGCGTATGACTTCTTTCATGCCTGCAAGGAAAGATAATTGGCACATGTAAAAGCTTTACCACATTCATTACCCTTTTGAATCTTTATATCTGAATGAGTCAATTTTACAATTAATTGTAAAATTACAATTGGTCTAATTGTAAAGAGGAAAGACCTTAAGCTTTTGTCACTGTATTTATACTCATGTTGTTCCCCTTCATTAAGGGTTTTTTTTGTATCTTTGAAGATACCTGTATGATTAAAAACCTTTATTACATGGTTCACACTTATAGAATCTTTTTCTTATATGAAAATTTTCACACACTTGAAGAGAACTTGAAGAACTCAGATTTACCATGACTATTGCATTCATAAATTTTCCTATATTGTGAGTCATACTATATTTGTTAAGTGAACTAGGACAAAGAGAAGTATTTACATGTTCCTAGTACTCATAGGGCTTTTAGCAATGTGAGTTTGTTAATGTATTAACAATGAAACTTGAAAGCCAATTACTTATGTACTTGAATAAAATTTAACAAGTTTACTCAATGTGGGGACTACTACATACCTTCTAATTGTTCTGAGAAAGAAAGAGGTTACATCTTTCCATATCACTATGCTCATATGGCTTATATACAGAGTGACAAATGATATATCTACTAAGAGAAGAATAACAAACAAAAGGTTTTCCCATCGAATTCACATACTTTTACTTTTTGCTCCTCATAGACATATGGAATAGGGATTGAGGTTTCTCCACAATAACTGCCCCTTGACGTTTGACTCTAACTCCCTCTTTCACTAAACTTAGCAAAGTCACAAGTATAACAGTAACAGTAGCTTTACTATGGACTATTTGCTTATTAGAGGGTTTTGGACACTAATTATCACCTCTTTAATGTATATACATTTTGTAATATGAGCACTATAAAAATAAATGGATTGGCAGGTCTACAGCATAGTTCTAATGAGGATATGATTCAAATGGTGATATCTGTTAAGACATTGTTATTGTTTCCCTGTCTTCTTTCTTTAAAGAATGCTTTGAAAATGAAATTCACTTCATGATAACTGAAGTATACAGTTTTGTGAGAACTTAATATTCATCAATGCACATTAAGCTGTGCTTATTTAAACTGCTGCTTTTCTTTAAAACTTCCAGCACACATTACAATTTCTTCAGAGGCACATTTATATCAGCTTGCACATGAAAATTACCTTTCATGTCTTCTAGAACTTTGATAAGTTTCTTCAGTATTATGGTCTTCCCAACTGTATCCTAAAATAGATTACCAGAAAATATATGGTATATTATTGAAAATTGTGCAAAATTTAAGTTACTATCTTCAGTGAACCTTAGAACCATGCCTGATTTGCTAACCTTGTTCTTCCTCTTTCTCAATCAAATTACAGAAGAGCATCAATAACCAAAGAACAGTTGTCCCTCTATTTGAAAACATGAAGGAAAATTCAGTCTTACCTATAATAGTGAGGTTCCTGTAGGTCTCCAGCATCACATCTTTGTAGAGATTCTTCTGGGAAAGATTCAGCAATGTCCACTCTTCTCGAGTGAAGTTGACATGCACATCTTCATAGGTCACTGCATTCTAAAATATCCCATACATATGTACAACAGAAAACATGATACTGAAAGCATTGTAAATGTATACTTCTTTGACAATATAGACATAGACATATAATTCTGGTGCTATGCACACTTACTCCATCATACAGACATTATAATGTAGTCACCAAGTCACTTTAGAAGGAAACCAAATAGGAGGTTCACTTTTTATTGATTCCCCAGGGTCCAAGGGGGCTTTGCTATGTCCAGCATGGGATATCAGGGGGAAAAAAAAACTACATACACTATGTTCTTATGGCTGTTAACTTTATTCCTCTAAGACAAAATTACATCAATTCAGCTATAGTTCCACCAGGCATTCAAGGCAGGAATAACTCTAGACATAACAAGCTCTATATCTACTTTACTTCTCTGGGATGAAATCCTGTCTCCATAACTGCAGTTCTGTCTAGCTCCCTAGTTCATAGTCCAGCTAATGACTAACTCCTATGCTTTCAGCCTCATCTTCGTTCTCTGTATCCTCTTTCTCCATCTCTGCTACTCTCTACTCCTGGGCACATGGTTCCCTGCCTCCTCAGGAATATTGTTTTATCTCTCACCTTGATATGTAAAAACCTCTTTTGTTCTCAGTCAAAATGCTCTGGAGAATCACTAGGCCTCCTCAAGGTGAGGGGATGGTCTGAGCTTCATTAGCACAGGAAACAAAGCTATGTGCCTCTTAACAGCTTGTCTCCTAAGCTCAGCAGGGCAGTTAGTAACTTAGTAGGTACAGCAGATCTGGGGAGCTGAATTGTTTACCATTTGGTCTGGACAAGCAAGGATTTCATAGCAGAAGACAGCTGGAATATTAAAGGCTGGGTAACAACAAATATTCATAATAAATGGGTTTGCCTTTTGACAGACCCTTGGCTGGTCAAAGTTCAACTTTAATACACAGCTGAATCTCTACGATGTATTCTTACGGCCCGCAAGAACTTCTGCAATTTCTGAACTGTTTGAATGGGATATCACTTTGCAAGAAACATGCCTATTAACGAACATAGACAAGTTAACAGATCAACAGGACAGAGTACACATCAGAAAAATTGTATGAACAATTACTAACTACAAAAAAGAAAAATAAGATTTGAAAACTGGGTGTATTGGCAAGTGCCTTTAATCCCAGCACTCAGAAGGCAGAGGGAGGTATATCTGCTTCAAAACTGAATGCCAGCCAAGAGTATGCAGTCAGTTCCAGGACAGCCAAAAGTATACATTAAGACCCTGTCTCCTGTGCAAAAATCAATTAAACAAAAAAGATAGAAAGAACTCAGAGGTTTTCATTGAAGTTCCTACAAAGAGGTATGCATTCATTTCAATTTTATATTAATCTTGCAGAAACCTGAAGTGTCCCAGTTTAAAATGTAAAATCAATAAGATCCTACTATGTAGCTGGAGAGTTTCTCTCCAGCTCCCAAAAAGTCCCACCAGTCCCAGAGCCCACTTATAAAATAAACACACAGACTCTTACATTATTTAAACTGCTTGGCCATTAGCTCAGGCCTATCATTGTCTAGCTCTTACTCTTATATTTAGCCCATTTCTATTAATCTATACTTTGCTACATGGCTCGTGGTTTATCGGTACCTTACATCTTCCTTGTCCTGGCAGTGGCTCTCACAGTCTCTCCCTTCCTTTCCTGTTTCCTCAATTCTCCTCTCTGTTAGTCCCGCCTATACTTCCTGTCTTGCTATTGGCCAATCAGTGTTTATTTATACAGAGCGATATCCACAGCACTTCCCCTTTTCTTCTTTTTCAAAAAGGAAGGTTTTAACTTTAACATAGTAAAATTACATATAACAAAACAGTTATTGAGCAAGAATTACAGTTACAATATTAAAGAAGATATCTTATCTATCTTATAATTGTGAGTTTAAGGTTTTATATCTAACTTATCTTTTATCATAACTAAGGAAAACTGTAACTATGTAGCTTCAACTACATCAAAGACCTCAGAAGGATATAATATTACCTGAGAAACAGGAGGATGCAAGCAACTCTCAGGAGTCTTGCAGGGTAGACAGAGACAGCTGGCAGCCTGGACAGTCACCTCATGTTCCTTTGTAAAGTTGGGGCATCTGTCTTCAGCTCACAGGGCTAGAGTGTCTTGGTCATTTTTCTCAGTGTCATGTAGAATGTCTGGCAGTTTTCTCTGCAAAGCAGGAACCTGAAAGACCATTTTGTCAAGCAAAGTTCAGTGGTCACCTTTCTATGGGTCCTGTATGTCCAGTTGATCAAGCAGTGCAGGCAAGAACAGTTTTTTGTCCAAATGGCTATTTTTGCCAAGGTGAAGATAAACTCCATATGGAGTGTCTTCAATGCCCATCCTCCTCTCTGAAGTAAATCCGGTGTTGTCAGGAGCAGACATGTCTCATTGTCCAGAAAGTCTAAATTTTTAAAAATATTTTAAATGCCATATTCTGTAGGTCTTTGAAGTATTTGAAGATTACTTATCTATCTGAAATATATATATGTATACCAAGAAGACTTAACTAACATGGCTATAGGTATGATTATCATAGATGACTAATTATTAATCTATTTAATTATCCATTTTAATCTAAATGAGTTACATAAACATAATACCTCAAACGAGAATAGAAATATATATATACAGTATAACAAAATTAAGTTTAACCTTGTATCAAGAAACTAAAATCTATATCAATGTAAAACATTTTTAAAATAAACTAAAATCTATACCAAATGTAAAACATTTTAAACAAGTTGTTGTTCTTTTAATAGTAGGTTCTTTAATCTACCCTTTTATTCTATCATATCTATATCCTATATATCTATATCATATTCCCTTTTCTTTAGAAAGAGATTGAATTTATAATCAACCTGTTTTAAATAAAAATATTGGTTTTTCTCTGTCCCACACCAGAGGGCTCTTCTGATATGGGACAAAATAATCTTTTATCCTTTTATTTTAGGAATATGTTTGGGTTTAGAGAAGGAATGAGCCAATTCCATCTCCAAAGCCAGCATGGTATATTTGGGAATTTGGGCATAGCTTCTCTTACTACTTCCTGCTGGAGGTGGATGCTATATCTTATGGGGACACAAAGAAAATTTTAAAATTATGGAGTAGTCCGTAAGGGTGTATCGTCTGAGCCAGTTGCCTTGAAACAGTTCTGGATGTTGGATCATCTGGGCCATGATGTCATCAGAGACCTTTCAGGTGGTCTTGGCTGGTCAATTCTGATGTATCTTAATCTGGAACAAATCCATAGCCTCTGGCCTTCTGTGGAAACAAAAGAAGAGCATCCTTTCCAAAGCAACATATCCTTACATCCAAATTTTGAAGTTAAAGTACCTTTAAAGTATACATTTTGGCATAACTCAACAGCTTTTACAATCAAATGTTTTTCTTTAGTTACGAATATCAAAGACAACATAACCCAGATTCTCTGTGTGATAGCCATCTTTACATGGCTTATTACCTTTACTGTTTCTTTAAACCCTTTATTTTTAAAAACTATTTGTTTATATAACTGTATATATTCCTTTTTCTCTCTCTTTCAAGCCTACATACATTTTTACATACATTGTAAACTATTCCATCTGAACCAGTCTTATTGTGAACCTATTGCTTTAAACTGCAGCATACTAAGACTGAAACGGCGCTGTGGCTGCTGGCTCTGCCCACTTCAGCTTCCCAACATGGCAGTGGTACATTTTCCACTAGCTCTGGCAGCCATCAACTCTCAGAGATAGTGGGTCTATGCTTCTATCAAAGCAGCATGTAGCCCAGAAACCTCTTTGTTTTGTACTAGCAAAGGCTAAATCCACTACGCAGCTTAATGTGCCACTTGCAGAGGCCTCATTCCCACCATACTGCAGGTCCAGCGTGCACACCAGGAACCCGCCATAGTAGATAGTAGCTCAAACATGCAGGCTGCCGCTAACTTGAAAGAGACAACTAGAAACTTTTTTTTAGCTCCGTTTCAGTATCTTTTTACTCAGGTTCTAGGTGGAAACTCTTGCCAACATGTTGGGTGCCATTTGTAGCTGGAGAAATTCTCTCCAGCTCCCAAAAAGTCCCACCAGTCCCAGAGCCCACTTATAAAATAAACACACAGACTCTTACATTATTTAAACTGCTTGGCCATTAGCTCAGGCCTGTCATTGTCTAGCTCTTACTCTTACATCTAGCCCATTTCTATTAATCTATACTTTGCCACATGGCTCGTGGTTTATCGGTACCTTACATCTTCCTTGTCCTGGCGGTGGCTCCCACAGTCACTCCCTTCCCTTCCTGTTTCCTCAATTCTCCTCTCTGTTAGTCCCACCTATACTTCCTGTCTGGCTATTGGCCAATCAGTGTTTATTTATACAGAGCGATATCCACAGCACTACTAAAAAGCACTCCATGTTGAAACAGTTACAAATGGACAGATGAAAACATCAGCGGTATAAATGTTGATCATAAATAATCAAGACAGGGCAGGAGAAATGGCTTGGTACTAAAGAACTCTTCCTGGTCTTGCATATAGGTGGGCTCAATTGCCAGTACTTACATGGGGGATCACAACTATCCATTATTCCAAGTTTAGGGTTTCTGATACTGGCTTTTTACCACCGTGAAGATCAGGTACCCATGTGGTGTACATCCATGCATACAGGTAAAAGACTCATGTTCATTCAAACGAATTCAAAATAAGCCAGTAGGTAAAAAGAATGTCACACACCTGGAATCCAGTGGCTCAGATGGCGTAGGCAGTATTAATGTCATGAATACTGCCATCCTGGGAAAGAGAATGATACCCTCTGCCAAGTTTAAAAATTCAAGATGTGGGTGAAGCTCAACACAATAGCATATCCTTGACATGTATACAAACTTACATTCCAGGCCCATCACTCAATAATATAAAAACAAAACAAACCAGCAATCTTGGCCCAACTTTAATCCCAGAACTTGGGAGCCAGAGGCAGGGGGATCTCTGAATTTGGGGCTAACCGGGTGTACAGAGCTACTCTCAGGACAACCAGGGCTACAAGTCAAATCTTGTCTTCAAAAACAAATAAACAAATTAAACAGCAGGCTAGCAAACTGGCCTAGCACTGAATAGAAATTGCTTCTACTGTATCTTATGTGATTTAGAAATAGAGTCTATAATGGTGATGAAGGTATGACAGCACAAGAAGGAAGCTGGCTTATTAGTCTCAACCACAACACAGTAGACACAAAGAACAGCAAATAGGCTGAGGCTATAGACACTAATACCCATCTCCAATGAGGAATTTCATCCAGAAAGGCTGTTCTACTAAAGGTTTCACAAGCAACCCATAGAAAGCCACCAAGGAGAGACACATGATCAAATACATCATCCTATCTGGGAGGTTTTTCATTTCATCAAATACATTCTGACCAAGGTAACTACAGGCTCATGATCATCCATAAAAAAATGCATTTAGTCATTTCAATGGTCCTCAGAGTCTGCAACAGCCTTTACATTGTTCAAATGTCCAAAATTTCTTCTGACACTCAAGACAATTTCTTGATTGTGACATCTAGTAAAATTAGAAAACAAGTTACATCTCTCCAACATACACAGAGAATGGGGAGTGAAGAATACCTATTTGTATTCCAAAAGAAATGAATGGGGATATACTGAAGAAAGATCAGACAAAGGCAAGACTGAAGCACAGCAGGACAAACATCAAATTCTGTAGCTCTGTCTCAGACACCCTGGGGCTTCAGTTTCAAAAGGCTTAGATGTAGCTAGAGTTTTCCTGCCTGGCCCACAGTCAGGACAAATCTCTCTCACCTGCCAGTCCCACAGCCGCTCAGACCCAACCAAGTGAACACACAGAGACTTATATTGCTTACAAACTGTATGGCCATAACAGGCTTCTTGCTAACTGTTCTTATATCTTAAATTAACCCATTTCTATTAATCTATAAGTTGCTATGTGGCTTGTGGCTTATCAGTATCTTAACATCTGCTTGTCATGGCGGCAGCTCACAGCACCTCTCCGCCTCAGCCTTCTTGTTCCCAGAATTCTCTTCTCTGCTTGTTCCACCTATACTTCCTGCCTGGCTACTGGCCAATCAGTGTTTTATTTATTAACCAATCAGAGCAACACATTTAACATACAGAACACCCCACAGCACTTCCCCTTTTCTTTTTTTTTAAAAAGGTTTTAACTTTCACATAGTAAAATTACAGATAACAAAACAATTATCAAGCAGAATTACAGTTACAATGTATAGTCTATTTATAATAACTAGTCTATTTGTACTTGGCAAAATTAAAGAAGATAACCTATCTATCTTATATTTGTGAGTCTAAGGTATCATATCTAACTTATCTTTTATCATAACTAAGGAAAATTATAACTAGTCTTCAACTTCATCAAAGACCTCAGAAAGATATAATATTACCTGAGAAATGGGAGAAGTATGCAAGCAACTTTTGAGAGTCTTGTGAGAGTAGACAGAGACAGCTGGCAGCCTGGACAGTCATCCAAATTTCTTTTGTAAAGTTGGGGCATCTGTCTTCAGCCCACAGGACCAGAATCTCTCAGTCATTTCTCTCTGTGTCCTGTAGAATGTCTGGCAGTTTCCTCTGTGAAGCAGGAATCTGAAGGACCATTTCACCAAGCAAAGTTCAGTGGTCATCTTCCCATGGGTCCTGTATGTCCAGTTGATCAAGCAGTCCAGGCAAGAACAGTTTCTTGTCCAAATGGCTATTTTTGCCAAGGTGAAGATAAACTCCATATGGAGTATCTTCGATGCCCATCCTCCTCTCTGAAGTAAATCTGGTGCTGCCAGGAGCAGACATGTCTCACTATCCAGAAAGTCTAAATTTTTAAAAATATTTTAAATGCCATATTCTGTAGGTCTTTGAAGTATTTGAAGATTACCTATCTATCTGAAATATATCTATGTATACCTAGAAAACTAACATCGCTACAAGTTTGACTATCATAGAGGACTAATTATTAATCTGTATTTCTTAATTATCCATTACAAACTAAATGAGTTACATAAACATAATACCTCAAACGAGAGTAGAAGTATATATACAGTATAACAAAATTAACTTCAAACTTGTATCAATAAACTAAAATCCATAGCAATGTAAAACATTTTAAACAAGTTGCTCTTTAAAAGTAAGTTCATTAATCTACCCTTTCATCCTATTATATCTATATCATATCCCCTTTTCTTCTTTAGAAAGAGATTGCATTTATAATCAACCTGTTTTAAATAAAAATATTAGTTTTTCTCTGTCTCACACCAGAGAGCTCTTCTGATTTGGGACACAAGAATCTCTTAATCTTTTCTTTTAGCAATATGCCTGGGTTTAGAGAAGGAGTGAGCCAATTTCATCTCCAAAGCCAGCTTGGTGTATTTGGGAATTTGAATGTAGCTTCTCTTACTATTTCCTGCTGGAGGGGGATGCTGTATCTTATGGAGACACAAAGAAAAATTTAAAATTATGGAGTAGTCTGTAAGGGTGTATTGTCTGAGCCAGTTGCCTTGAAACAGTTCTGGATGTTGGATCATTTGGGCCATGGTGTCATCAGAGACCTTTCAGGGGGTCTTGAATGGTCAAACCTGATGTATCTTAATCTGGAACAAATCCATAACCTCTTGCTTTCTGTGGAAACAAAAGCAGAGCCTGCTTTCCAAAGCAACAAAGTGAAGATATCTTTAAAATATACATATTGGCTTAACTCAACAGCTTTTACATTCAATTTTTTTTCTGAAGTTAAAAATCCCAAAGATAACACAATCCAGACTCTATCCATCTTTATGTGACCTATTTTTTCATACTACCTTTACTGTCTCTTTAAAGACTTTATTTTTAAGAACTATCTATTTGTTTATATAACTTTATATATTCCTTTTTCCCTCTCTTTCAAGCCTACGTACATTTATACACACATTGTAAAGTATTTAAAGTCTTGTTCCATCTGAATCTGTCTTATTGTGAATCTACTGCTTTAAACTGCAGCATTTTAAAACTGAAAAGGCCACTGTGGCTGCTGGCTCTGCCGATCTCAGCTTCCCAATATGGCGGTGGTACAGTTTACTACCAAGTAAACACACAGAGACTTATATTGCTTACAAACTGTATGGCTATGACAGGCTTCTTGCTAACTGTTCTTATATCTTAAATTAACCCATTTCTATTAATCTATAAGTTGTCATGTAGCTTGTGGCTTACCAGTATCTTAACATCTGCTTGTCATGGCGGCAGCTCACAGCATCTCCCGCCTCAGCCTTCCTGTTCCCAGAATTCTTTTCTCTGCTTGTCCCACCTATACTTTCTGCCTGGCTACTGGCCAATCAGTGTTTTATTTATTAACCAATCAGAGCAACACATTTAACATACAGAACATCCCACAGCACTAGATAGCCCTATTCCTGCAACTTCTCATACATCTCTCTCTCTTTGGTTACATCTACTCCATATGTGTACCTAGCTCTCCATGGCAGATATATCATAGCTTAGGTATCTTGACATCTTGTGGTCTCAAAATGCAACCCAGGCTTCATCCTCACACCTTCATGCAATGAACTCTGTTTCCTCACTGAGTTTGTGACTCTGCTAAACACAGATGCCTGCAACAATGCTGAAATGAAACCACAGACTAAAAATTCATGACCTAAAATTTAGATTCTTTCTTCTTTCCAGGACCGGCACATCATGGGTGATTGTGCAAAGTCTGACTTCTTAATTGGGATAGACACTAACACACTTGGATGACAGGTGCAGCAGATTTTACATTGAGTTGCTCCTGGGACTAGGAACCACTTTGCTTACTCCTTCCATAAACTGAAGGTTTGGCTACACAGAGTCTTACCCTTAGGACACCTTGCGAAGCTTTGATTCCAGAGCAAGGGCCTTCTATAGAGTGGTGATAAACTCCTTAAAAATTCCTGCCTGTTTCAGCACTTGACTGTCATCTGAAACTACCTTCTCATTTTCATTTATTTCTGTCCCACTCGATTTTTTTCCACTGTAGACCTGAATCATCAGTAGTAACCATCCAACAGATTTTGATACTCCTTTTAAGAAATTAACCCATTATTTTTTAATTCTACCTTATTAAATTGCCAGGTCATAGGCAGAATAAAATGACTTTT
The DNA here is from genome assembly GCF_949786415.1 of Peromyscus eremicus. Classification (NCBI taxonomy): domain Eukaryota; kingdom Metazoa; phylum Chordata; class Mammalia; order Rodentia; family Cricetidae; genus Peromyscus; species Peromyscus eremicus. The sequence continues at coordinate 67,930,205 of NC_081432.1, forward strand.
GAGCCAAAAAATCACGCAAATGACCTCTAGCTTAATTTTTTTTTGAAATCTATTTCTGACTGAAACCCTATGACCTGAACCTCCACTGTCTGCCATGACTCTCAACATTCTCATCTTCCTGATCCTACAAAAAAAGTCAATTAAGTTCTATGTACAACTTTCTATGGCTTTTGCCACCTAATTTTCTGATATCTCCCACGTTCCTCCAAAAGACAACACTCCCAGGTTCTACCTAGCAACAAAATCACTTTTAGTGTCCCATTTTTTGTTCTAACTTGCTTTTACGTTGCTGTCCTTCAATCCTCTAACTAAAAGCATTTCAGGCAATGAATGGGTTTACTTGGGTGATCATATCAAAACATACTCCATCATTTTGGGAGTGTAGGATAGAAACTCAAGCCAATAACTGAAGATTAAGCCCATGGGAAAACATAGTTTCCTGGATTTCTCTCTTGCCTAGTCACTGTCTCATGCTCATATAGTTATCTTATCCAGCCCAGGCCCACTTTCTTAGAGATATTGCCACCTTCAGTAGAGAAGCCTTCCCACATCAATCATCAATCAACACAATCTCTCACAGACATACTATTTTATGGCTATTACCAACAAAGCTGCTATGAACATAGTTGAGCAACTGCCCTTGTGGTAGGATGGAGGTGCATCTTTTGTGTATATGCCCAAGAGTGGTGGTATAGCTGGGTTTTAAGGTAGATTGACCTCCAAATATCTGAGGACTACATACTGATTTCCACAGTAGCTCTACAAGTGTGTACCTGCATCAGCAATGAACAACTAACAATGAACAATGAACTCCACCCAGGGAGCAGCATGTAAAGGCAACAGGTAAAGCCACAGAACATGTGGCAACATATAGATTAATAGAAATGGGCTGAGTTTAAGTGTAAGAGCTAGTTAGTGGTAGGCCTGAGCTAATGGCCGAGCAGTTTAATTAGTTCCAGTTGGTCCACATTCTTGCCAGCATTAGATGTCACTTGTGTTACTGATCTTAACCATTCTGATAGGTGTAAGATGAAATCTCAAAATAGTTTTCATTTGAATTTCCCTGATGGCTAAGGATACTGAACATTTCTTCAAGTGTTTCTCACCCATTTTAGATTCCTATTTTGAGAATTCTGTTTAGATGTGTACTCCATTTTGATTGGATTATTTGGTTTGTTATCTAGTTTCTTGAGCTCTTTATTATCTTGAGTGAGGGAACCCAGAAACACATAGATAAACATGGCATGTACCAACTTATAAGTGGATATTAACTGTTCAGTAAAGGTTAACCATAGTACAATCCAAAGATGCAGAAAGGCTAAGTAACAAGGATGGCTCTAGGAGAGATACATGGCTCTCCTTGGGAAGTAGAAATAGAATAGCTTTTGTGGGTGCATGGGAGGTGGTTGGGGATGGGAGCAGGAAGTACTAGGTGAATAAGGAAGAGATAGAGGGTGAGAATACAGGGATAGATGACTGGAATAGTGGAGCTTTTAGCAAGGGATGTGGAAACTTAAGTGCAGTGCACACTTCCTGGAACAGTATGGAAAAATAGGGGGGGGGGGAAAGCTAAGAATAATAACAGAAGGAAAGAATTCCCAAGTCAATGGCCTAGAAAATATTTTCAAAGAGTCAATCAAAAACTTTTCCAATTTAAAGAAGGACACCCAGAGAACAAAGCCCACAAAATCAACTATGCAGGGCTCATGGAGGCTCACAGAGATTAAAACAACAACCACAGAGCCTGCAAGGGTCTTTGCTAGGTCCTCTGCATATACATTATGTTTGTGTAGCATGGTGTTTTTGTGAGACTCTTAAAAGTGGAAAGGGGTGTCTCCGACTCTTTTATCTGCTGTTGGGATCCTTTTCCTCCTAGTGGGTTGCCTAGTCCAGGCTTGATATTGGGTTTGTGCCTATTCTTATTGTAACTTGTTATGCCATGCTTAGTTGATATTCCTGGGATATTTGCTGTATTTTGAAGGGAAAAAGAGGAGTGGATCTGGGAGCAAGGAGGAGACTGAAGTGTGCTGTGTATATCACTCTGTATAAATGCTGATTGGCCAGTAGCCAGGCAGGAAGTATAGTTGGGACAAGCAGAGAAGAGAATTCTGGGAACAGGAAGGCTGAGTCAGGAGACACCAGCCTGCTGCCCAGGGAGCAGCATGTGAAGGCAACAGGTAAAGCCATGGAACATGTGGCGACATATAGATTAATAGAAATGGGCTGAGTTTAAGTATAAGAGCTAGTTAGTGGTAGGCCTGAGCTAATGGCTGAGCAGTTTAATTAATATAAGCTTCTGAGTGATTATTTTATAAGTGGTTGTGGGGTCTGTGGGGCTAGGCAGGACTGGAGAAAACTTCAGCTACAGAAGTGGAGGGGGAGAAGACTGTAGTCAGGATGTATTGTATGAGAGAAAAATAAGTAAAACAAAAAGAGGAATGTGGACACAGTGAGGGAAGACTGAACCAAGGCAAGACTAAAACTTAGCAGGGCAAACACCAAATTCTGTAGCTGTGTCTCAGACACATGGGGCTTCATTCTTAAAGGTCTTAGATATCTCTACCCTGCAAATTTTCATACATGTCTCTCCTTTGCTATTTTCACTCCCTGTATGCAGTTCTCCATGGCAGATGTCTCATAGCTTGAGTATCTCAACATCCTATAGTTTCAAAATACAACACAGGCTTCATCTTTAGAGAATCATGCAATGAACTATTGCAGTCTTCTTAACGGATTTCTGACTCTGCCAAACTTGAACAGGTCCCAGCAGAGGATGTAAGGAATTGGCAAGGGAAGAAGGCCATGGTGGTAGTCAGAATCTTGCAGTCTGACTGACTAGCAGCCAGAATGCTTCTTTATTTATACAGAATGTAGTAGCAGGAATAAGTTCATGTTGTTCCAAATCATAGATAATATTTTTGTTTTGGGGCATGTGTTTCCCTTCCTCTTGCTTATCTTTTAGTCATCTTTAATAAACTATGATAGAACAGAATTAACATTTCCAATCATTTTCCCTTAAGTTTTGACATCATTGATAATGTTTTCATTTTTACTCATTAACCCATAACCCAGTAAGAATCTAAAGGAATATGACAGCCTGTTCTCAGGCTGGTAGCACTAGTTGCTTCAAGGTTGCTAGGCCAAAACAAAATCTTCAAGCCAGCCTGAGCATACTGCCATGTCTCGAGTAGTGTATTATTAACTCTTAATTGTCCGAGTGCCCACGAAAATTCCTCAGGCCAAAGCATATGAAATTACTATTCAAATTCTGGCATAATACAATGTTTAAATTTTATATAGTTATAGAATTTGTTTATATGTCTAATCCTGGCATTCTGTTGTTCTTTGGTCATATGTCATCACAGTGACCTTCATGTACTAACTTTTCTAAGAAAGGGAGGTCCTGAAATCTCATTCTTTTATCATATATCCCATCTATCCACTCCATTCTTTGCTCACCAATATAAGTTTCTGTGTAAGGCAGAGGTAACTTCAGCTAATCTCACTTTGTTGCTGTATATGCCACATAGTTGCCTGAGTGTATAGTGAGAAGAGGCTTGCAATTTGAACTGTGGCCAACTCCTCTAGCCCACTGAATGTTGTTGACCTTTTCAAGTTTATTTTCTTTTCAATATCTTGTTCCTGAGTAAGTACAGGGACAGATGTTTAAATATCTCATAGCCTCCTAAAGAGACCTCTGGCTTCTTTATGTGTCACAACCTGCAAGGCATAAGGAAGACCTTCAAGTGATAAGGATATCTCCCTGAATGTGGGAAGGGTAGTATGCTCAGGACTTTCCTGGGAAAGCCTAGAAGCAATAGTCCTGGGAGAAGGCATAAATGATTCATAAAAAATTTTCCATCAATCCAATATTCCCAAATTGTACAAATATTAAAAGTCTCCCAAGTATGCAACAGATAGAGATGAAAACCAAAGGTGGCACAGTGGCCATCATGTGGCTCAGCTTTGCTAGATCTCTTTCAAGTAGTTGTGCTGGCCTTATGATTTTTGCCATTCCCATCAGATATGGCTGTGCCATAAGTGCAACAGTGCTGAACTGAAACCATAGAGTAAGAATCCATGACCTTTAAATTTTGCAATTTTCTTGTTTCCAAAACCAGTACAACATTGATAAGCCCCCAAATTTGCCTTCTAAGTTGTGATGGACCCTGCCATGCTTGGACCAGAATTGCAGTAGGTTCTATGTGAAGTTGCTTCCTGGGACTAGGAATCACTTTGCCTATTCCTACCATAAAGGTTTAGATGGATAGAGTCCTACCCTTGGGGTACCTTCTTACACTTCCAATGCAAAGCAAGGACCTTCTCTTCAATAATGCTAAACACCTTGAAATTTTCTACCTCTGTTTCACCACAGGACTGCCATCTAAAACTACCTAGGGCTGTTTTTATCTACAAAACAGATATTTCTGCAGAGATGACTGGCCACACTGGTGGAAGCCCATGAACTGTAGACTAGTGGCTATGGAGCCCCCATGGGACTGGATATGGAAGATGGTTGTTTGGCTCGAACTATTTGGGGGGCACCCGGACAGGGGGATCGGGATCCATCCCTGATGCATGGGCAGGCTTTTGGGAGCCCAACGCAGGTGGTGTGACACCTTATGTAGCCTTGGTGCAGTGGAGAGGGGCTTGGACCTGCCTAGGCTCAGTGTGCTGGGCTCTGCTGACTCCCCATGGGAGACCTTGATTTGGGGGATGTGGAAATGTGGGGTGGATTGGGAGGGAGGGCTGGGGGGGTGGGAGGAGGGAGGAGTTGGGATTTGTGGGTGGTATGTAGAGTGAGAAGATAGTTTCTTAATAAATAAAAATGAAAAAAATAAAAGAAATGATAAAAGGTAGACTTTTGAATCTACTCAGAAAAGAAAAAAGAAATATGGATATGATAAGATAAAAAGATAGATTATTGAATCTATTTTTTAAAAGGAACCACTTGTTTTACATAGGATAAGTAATGAAATTTTTTTGTCTGAATTTGTCAAATGTTAATGGACTGGTCATTGTTAATCTGTCAAATGTTAATGGACTACACATTGTCAATATAATTCTTGACTGTATATTGTATATACTTATTGTATATACTTTTTCTTATATTAGTTATAACCTTTTAAAATTTTAAACAAAAAAGGGGAAATGTGGTTGATATATTGTGCACCCCAATAAACTTATCTGGGATCAGAGAACAGAACAGCCACTAGATAGACATAGAAGCCAGGCATGGTGACACACACTTTTAATCCCAGCACTTGAGATCTCATGTCTTGCTTGGGAAAGACACGTGCCTTTAATCCCAGGAAGTGATGGCAGGAAGCAGAAAGGTATATAAGGCATGAGGACCAGGAACTAGAGGTCTCTTTAGGCTTTTAGGAGCAGTTCAGCTAAGATCTATTTGGGTGAGGATTCAGAGGCTTCTAGTCTGAAGATTCGTGGAAACAGGATTGGCTGAGAAGTTGGCAAGGTGAGGTTAGCTATCTGCTTCTTTGATCTTTCAGCATTCACCCCAATATCTGGCTCCCATGTTTTTTATGTAATAAGACCCTTTAGAAATTCATCTACCTACAATTTTCAGTAAGTGATTAGAGTAATTTAAGACTATTTGGTATTGCTATGTTTTCTGGGTATTTGCTTCTTCTGTGTACATTTTCTCTTAACTAATTAAATCAAAATTTCCCTCTTCCCCCCCTGGTTTTAATGTTGTACTGGTTAGATTTAACTATAAAAAAGGCAGTAGGTGTGAGGATGGCAGTGGTGTGTGACTTGAAATGGCAACTACTCAGTGGAAACCTTGCTTATTCTTCAATTGCAGTTAGAATGAGTGGAAGGTTTCTTTTTCTCTTCCCTTTTTTTTTTTTCGGTTTTGCGAGACAGGGTTTCTCTGTGTAGTTTTGGTGCCTGTCCTGGATCTTACTCTGTAGACCAGGCTGGCTTCGAATTCTTGAACTCACAGAGATCAGCCTGGCTTTGCTTCCCAAGTGCTGGGATTAAAGTCATGTGCCACCACCGCCTGAATGGTCTCTTAATCATAGCAAAAATTTAGCAGTTTGAATCCTCTGGAGAGGGTGAACTTTTGTTTTATCAAGTAAAAACTATGGAATTTGCTAACATCTCTGGTAACTGATCCACTTTTAACTATAGTATTCTCTATTGTCTCTGTCAGAACATTGCTTAATATGTCAAATTCAAATCCAGAAATTTTTCTAAGGAACTCCTCAAAAGAAATATGAGGCTGATTTTTCTCCTTAATTTCTTCTGTAGGCTCTTCAAGTTTATGTGTTTATAAATAACACTTGCAGAGAAATATTTTATATTGGAAATATCTTTGCCAAGGAGTCAGTTAAGTAGCAAGCTATATTGCAAATCTTAGTAACACATTTTTCTCAGTAAACATTGAGCAAAGGCCCAATTATTCTGTCCTCAAATTTATTTATTGTATTTAATCTCTGTAGGCCTACTATGACAAAAGAAGTGATGATTGTATTGATACTGAAACAGTTTTGAGAAAATAAACTAACACATTAAAAAAACATATTTCATTTTTTCTGTCCCACTTGTTTCTTTTTTACTATAGACGTGAATGAATCATCAGTAATAACCATCCAACAGAATTAATACTATTTCTAAGAAATCAGCCCATTAGTTTTTAAATCTACATTACTCAATAAGAACAAGTTGGGGCCAAAATATTATGTAAATGACCTCTAGCTAAATTTTTCATGGAGTCTATTTTCCACTGAAAACCTATTTTCTGCATTACTTGCAACACTTCTGCTGTGGAATAATCCTTTGGTACACTATGAAGATTTGGCACTCAGATTGGCTTAATAAAGGTTTAAATGTCTAATAGTTAGGCAGGTAGAGGTTAGGTAGGATTTGCAGGCAAAACAAAAAACAAACAAACAAACAAACAAAAACCCAAAAACCCATGGGGAAGAAAGAGGCCAGAGTCACCAGCCAGATACAGAGAAAGCAGATGAACTTGCCATGCTGAAAAAAGGTATTGCCACATGGTAGAGAATAGATAAAAAATATGGGTTAATTTAAGTTGTAAGAGCTGGTTAGTAACAAGCCTAAGCTATCTGGCAAGCACTTAGAATTACTAAATCTCTGTGCGGTTATTTGGGAGTGGGTTGGTGGGACAGAAAACTCCACCTACAAATTATGGAATCCTCTTTCCCTCTCACCCTGTTGGCCACCAGGCTGAAAAGGGAAAGAGGTAGGAGTGACAGAAAGCTTTGTACACAGCCCAAGAGCAGAAATGGAGACAGCCTTCTGGGAGACAGATTTCAGTGAATCAGCTCAATTTTCTTCCAGACTATAAGGAATATATAGGCATGCTCCTATCACAAGGCTTAGTATGTGACAGTAAGGTCCTATAACAGAGCTCCTAGAGCAAGTCTTCTTAGCGAGGATCTGTGCCAAGGGTCAAGGTAAAGACAAATCAGGCATCTAGTTTAGAGACAGCTTTTAGATAAGGTCAGTCTTCCAGGCCCTAGAATATTCTCCAGATAAGGGCAGGTAGAGAGCAGGAATCTTTGTTGGAGGCAAGGAACTCTATGCTGCTGAGCTACTGAGATAAGCTGCCAGGCCACGGGGAGGCTGAGACCTCTGTCTCTGAGACAATGTCTTCCAACATCTCCCATTTTATTTTTTTTAATAGAGAGGTGTCATTTTAATCCCTAAGGAACCTGTGGCCTGTGCCAGAAGGTTCCAGGGCCTGGTAGTGAACCATTACCTGACTGCTGGTAATTTAGCAATGGTGGTGATCTGTCACTGGACGAACTGAATAAGGTAGGTGCTGTGGGATGGTCTGTATGTCAAATTGCTCTGATTGGTCAATAAATAAAACACTGATTGGCCAGTGGCCAGGCAAGAAGTATAGGCAGGACTAACAGAGAGGAGAATTGAGAGAACAGGAAGGTGGAGGGAGACACTGCCAGCCAGCACCATGACAAGCAGCATGTGAAGATGCTGGTAAGCCATGAGCCACATGGCAAGGTATAGATTTATAGAAATGGATTAATTTAAGATGTAAGAACTAGATAGCTAGAAGCCTGAGCCATTAGGCCAAACAGTTTAATAATATAAGCATCTGTGTGTTTATTTTATAAGTGGTTTGTTGGACTGCCGGGACTTGGCGGGAGCTGGAGAGAAATTCTCCAGCTACAGGTGGGGGCAAACATCAAAATAAAACAGCATAATCAGAGTACCAATAAAGTGTAGGAGCCAAGAAAATAAGTGTTTATGGAACCAGCTAATTTGTTATACAGACTGTGATTTTGAGAGTAGGTCTTTGTATAGTTTTTTGAGTGTTGACATTAGTTTAACAACATCTGATTTGTTTACATAAAAGCAACATTCTTCCCCTAATACGAAGCAAGTTTCCCCATGTTCAGCACTTATGAGGTCTAATGCTCTTTTGTTTTGGAGCACAACCCTGGCAAGAGACTTCATCTGTTTTTCAAGTGACTCAAGGCTCTCAGTTGTAGATATCATTGTCTGATCAAGTCTGTATCTGAAGTCTCCAGACAGATGATATGTCTGGACGATGGCAGTTGTTGTAGCCCTGGAAGATCCAAAGGAGATGACAAGATGGCAAGTCTTATTGCTATCAGTAAAGGAAGGAATATCTTTTGTCTTTGATTAGCAGCAGTGTCACTTCTTTCTCTTCATATGGACAGACCTGTGGAATAATCATACAATAGTGTAAACCCTGGCAGGGGGTGTCTGTGCAGGAGGTTATCTTACATGTCAGCCTGGAAAGAGTGACGTTAGTGAGACACTGGTCCTAGGGTAAAGGAGAGGGGTACTAACCAGTACAGCTGCCAGCAGAGGTTTATTGCTCAATATATAAAATAAGCAGTTAGAGGCATTAAGGTAGATGGTGAAAGGGAGAAAGTTAACAACACATTGAACATACTGTAGCTAGGGTGGGCTGAGCATTTCTTCTTAGCTGTATCTCCTCTTTAAGAATATTTCTATGGGTTAGCATGGACTGGAGGTCTGCAATAGCTGTTGAGAAATATGAACATCAGCAGAGAGATATTTAACATAACTGTTTTCCTATGACTCCTGTTCTTTATCTTTCATTCCAGGAGTCATCTACAATAATGGTGAGATGGTTATTTAGGTGTTGAAATAGGAATGGCATCCTTGGTTGGGCCAGTCTATGGATCCAATATCATTGTTTTATGTCCGAGTAGGTTTCCTCAAAGAAAACATGCCAGTGGTGACTGTTGAGTTGAGAATTAGGGAGTTAAATGGTGGCAGGACAGCCCTATAATAAAGACTACCATTAAAATAGCAGAGGAGGTGGGAGGGCATATGGCTTGGGCAGTGGCCACCAGGTCATGGATGTCCCTTCAGGAGATTTTGTTGTTCTTCAAGAGGTGGAGTTTCTTCTATCTTCTCTGTCCCTGACCAGACAGTGAGAGATGAGCCATCTTTATGGTTGGGGGTGTGTTGCTGGACATTTCTGGCTGGGATCCAAATAGGCCTCAGTTGGTCCTTTCTGTAGAAAAAAAAAACAAAAACAAAAACAAAAAAACACAAGCAAAGAAACCTCTTCCTGCTATGGGGAGGTCAGGTCTCTTACATATTCCATTCATGGGGTGAGGCCATCCATCGTACCAAGATGGGAGGGTGTTTGAAGTTTTTGAAGATATAGAATATTTTTAGGGTGGCCATTGTCTTTGCTAACTGTATTGCTAGAGGTGTAGATGGTCATTTTTGTTTTTAAGTTGACCTTTATTAGTTTTTCTTTTAATTTTTAAATTTAGGACAGGGTATGTGAGCCATACCCTGTAAAAGGTAAGGACTGAGGGGCACTGGGAGAACCTGGCAGCAGGTCTAGCTTTGATATGTTAAATAGGCATCTCAGCCTCTTGTCCCAGATTTGAAACATACATACATACATATACATACACACACACACACACACACACACACACACACACACACACATATACATATATGGGACAGGAGGTAAAGTTAAAATTAGTTTTTATTAAAATTTTAAATATTGACCAAGATGGAATCTTGTCAGAGCCATCATCTGGAAACCTTTTAGTTGTGTGGCTTTGATATACATTGTTGGGGCTTATATGGACAAAACCCATATGAAATCATACCTTTTTATAAGGCTTTGTTATTATATTTTAAGAAGTACAACTCCCAGAGTCCTAGGAAGTTACCTGGTACTTGGGTAGGTGTTATCTTTTAAGAACTACAGCTCCCAGAATTCCAGGAAATTACCTGGTCTCATTAGCCATTGGTGTTAGTGAATTGTTTGTTTGTTGAACTTACCTATCTAGCCACTGTTATGGTAGCAGGGATGATACCTTTCATAGCTGCTTTCAGGTGAGCTGAGGCATATGTTGTCAGGGCCCAGGAAGGCTGAGAGGCTTAAGCAAAAGCTTGTTTGTAAGAAGCATCTGATTAGCTGTTCCAGGTGACGGGGAGGGAGCACTTATATCAGCGGGACTGGTTTATATTAGCATTTAGTAAGTCCAGAGCTCAGTAGCTTGTAATTTACAGGTGTTTTTTGTTTTGTTTTGTTTGGGTTTTTGTTGAGGCGGGGGATGGTGATTGTCAGCCAGGTGGAACTCTGTTAAGACACAGGTTGGGCAGAACTTAAAGTTTAAAGAAAAAGAGAAATTTTACATTTGGAACCCTTTTTGTTTGATTTGTTGACAGATAGATGCAAGCCTTATGATTTTGATTCCTGGAAGCTTATATGAATTTTAGTTTTTACTAAAGCAGATGAAAGTTTTAGATATATTAGTATTATCATTATACTGAAATCCACACTATAGAAAAGGCAGTTAACTGGTGTCTGTAAAACAGCTGGAACAGATTTACATCTTGGTGTCATAGCAAAGGCTATGGCTTTGGGATAAAAGGCATGAACATTTTTTCTATGTCCAGAGAATCAGTTACTGATTGAACAGAGATGTCTTTAGTCCAATGTGAAGTACCTTTAAGTCTATATTTAGAGGATAACTAAAGAAAACGTACACTTTTGTGGTTGTTGATTTTTTTGGGGGGGGCAGTTGAGACAGGGTTTCTCTGTGGAGCTTTGGAGCCTGTCCTGGAACTTGCTCTGTAGACCAGGCTGGCTTCGAACTCACAGAGATCCGCCTGCCTCTGCCTCCCAAGTGCTGGGATTAAAGGCATGCACCATCACCGCTACCACCCCCTTTCCACCCTCCACCCCCCCACCCGGTGGAAACTCTTGAGCTTGTGACTAAACAATAAGTAGTCCGTATTTTTAGAGCTAGATTAATAGCTTGTCAGAACTCCATTGGTTAATGCTAAAACTTTGAGCTTTTAAAGTCTTAATATCATAATATCATAGCAAAGGAGAGAAATCTGAAACATTTTTTATATACCTTAAGCCATTTTTATATCTTTATAAATTGTATCCATCCAAGTATCTCCAAAATATCTTTTATAGATCCTCACAATCCAGGTCTTGATGTCCTCAGACCTTTATAATTTGTATTTATATAACTTAATAACTTGCAATTAATTACTTGCATTTAAATACTTAAGTCATTTTTATCATAATTTAAGCTTTTACATCTTCAGACTTTTACAGCTTATATTTATATACCTTAATATACCTTCTTAGACCTTAAGACATTTGTTTAGATCTTCACAACTTAAGGTTTAAACTTTACATCCTTTTATAGATTTATAGATTTTTTTAACTAAATCCAATAAATTAAGTTTAACTTTTTTTGATGTTTCATTTTTAGTGTCTGCATCAGGAGGCTCAGCCTGATAAAGGACATAAAGAGGCTTTTAAACATACTTGAATTTAGGGAAGGGGAGAGCCAGATCCCAACTCTAGAAACAGCTTTTTAATAAAATAGAGCATCAAAAAAATAATCCTTAATGTTATCCATACGAAAGGATATGTAAGCTTTTGTTAACCTGAATCTAGTGGCCAGAGAGCTCAGATATATTCTGAGGTCCCGCAAATAAGAAGTAGCCACATGGTGACTTGCAAAGACAATAAGAGACAAAGATATTTAACCCATCTTTGTTTTATGATATATTTAAATGACATTCATAGACATACCAGAATGCACAAACTGATGAACAGACAAACTGCTAACAACACAGCTTTCTTGAGAAATAGACACACAAAAACTTCCCATGAGCGGGATATTTCTTTGTGAATTATATAGATTTTTAATTTTGTCTGATGGGCATCCTATAGACTTTGAAATAAAAGAGAAAAGTTAATATTTTTAAGATATAGAAAAGAGGAATTTTAGTGGGTCTTTAAGGTTTTGTAGTCAGGATTGTAGTTTTGAGGAGATGGTAAAAGGCAGCATGGTGGAAGTGTCCTGCACCCAGTGGCTGCCGGCTTGGGGAGGAAAAGTGAAGTTTCCCTGGGAGGGAGGCAGTGCAGTGGATTGTGGGAGAGTTCAGCAGGCCTGGTATTAAGCAGGTTGTGCTACCAAGAGGGTGCAAGATGGTTTGGCACACTTTGGCACTATCTTTCCCAGCCCCTTTTCCAACAAGGCTATCCTAGCCATGGGGGAGGGGGGGGACAGTCTCCCACGGACCTCATCCCTGGCCTCGTCCATCCATCACCCCCATCCATCCATCACCCACTGCCATTGGAGCCACCGGGCATGGGGTGAGTGCCCTTAATCTGTGATGGCCCAAGCAGTGGCTCATGTGGGCCTCCAGCTGCACTCACAGTGAGACAAAAAGCTGCCACCCCTCAAGTAGGCTGTCTACGAGCTGCAGTTGGGACACGAGTTCAGTGTGGCTAGGGGCTCCCACCCCTGGTGCAGGCTGTGCTGTGGTGGTGGGAGAACATAGTATTTGTTTTTGAGGCAGGGAGTTGGGGAGGGGTAGAGGCCTCTCCTTCTTGCAGGGCAGAAGGAATCTGCAGCTGCAGATGTTGTAGGGGCAGGAGTGAGGGGCAGGAACCTCTCCATCTGACTTATACATTGTAACAAACGTATGGACAGGAAATTTATGTAGTTTAGGGAGAGAAAGAGCAGTGACAGGGACCCAGGCTGTACCCCAGCAGGGCTTTAGATTGGCCCCACGACCAGGCTGCCCGTACATGGCAGCCTGGACAGGGGGTTCCATTTGTCCTGTTCACGCAGAACATGGACTCTGCTCTGCCCAGATCACAAGCCAGGGTGACTCGGGAGGGAGTCTCTGTTCAGGCCCTGCTCGAACAGCAGGACTTCCAAGAGATAGGCTCTGTTCTGTGCTCACTCGCATGTCAGCCAAGACAGGCTGTACTCCTGTGAGTTCTTATGCGAAGAATTTCCTAATATTGAAAAGAGAGGAAATGCTATCAGAGGCATTCAACATTCCTGAGGCAATTTAGCCCAGGGGGTTGAGACGTTCTAACAAGCTTAAGCCTGTCTGCAGATTTGAGAGGTTGGCAGCTGCCCTAGTTGGCATTTAACTGGCTGCTGCATTACCAGGTTTTGTTGTACCTCATGGCTTTTATTGCATAGTAAACAGTGCAACTTAAGGAATAACATTGGTGCCACATAATAAACAACAAAGGGATAACAGAACATTTTTTGCATGGCTCATGAGCACAAACAGACACATCTCTCCAGGAGACAGACTTTCGTGAATCAGCTCAATTTTTTTCCAGTCTATAAGGGATAGGATTGTAGAGCCTTTGGACAAACCCTAATTTTCATTAAGTGGCATGGTCCTATCACAAGGCTTAGTATGTGACAGTAGGGTCCCACAGCAGAGCTTCTAGTGCAAGTCTCCTTAGCAAGAATCTGTGCCAAGAGTCAAGCTAAAGTGGGGGGGGGGGGCTGGAGGAGCCGGAGAAGAGAAGAGGGAAATCTGTGATTGGTATGTAAAATGAATAAAAAATTTCTTAATAAAACACACACACACACACACACACACACACACACAGAGTCAAACTAAAGATGAATCAGGCATCTGGTTTAGAGACAGCTTTTAGATAAGGCCAATCCTCCAAGGTTCAGGGACATTCTTCAGATAAGGCTAGGTAGAGAGCAAAAAGCTTTGCATGAGGGAGGGAGCTCCATGTTGCTGCCCTAATGAGATAAGCTGCCAGGCCATGGGGCAGGCTGCGACCCTGACTAGCCAGCAATGTCTCCCAACACAAATGGCATTCCAACAAGGGGCACGAATTTCCACATAAAACCTGAGAAAGCTTTAAAAAAGGTTCCAAACACAAAAATAAAGCCAAATGTGGCTTGCTAGTCTCACAGTCTCATGCCAGCCACAGCATAGAGACGCACCTCCCAGCAGCACCCCTGTGGGATGAAGCCAGCTGCGAGCTGCCATGTGCTAGCTCCAGCTTAAGATTCATCTCATGAGATCAGAGAACACTACAGATGCTCAATAAAGACAAACCCAGATAAAGAAACTTCTAAATAGGTTACAGTGTGCTTAAAAATGTACATAAGCTTAAGAAGGAAAAGAGAAAGCATACAGACAGTCACAGAAAAAAGGATGGTTTAAAAATAATAAAGTCCTTAAAATAGGAGTAAAGTAATATAAAAGAAAAAAGCCACATAAAGATGGAAAAATACATGGAAAGTCTGGATCCTGTGTTGTCTTTAAATTTTTTGATTGCTGATAAACAAGTGATAGCTGACAAGACACACTGGATTATGGAGGCTGCTGGATTAAACCAACATAGACATTTTTAAAATGTCTTTTTTTTTTTTTTTGGTCTTCTGAGACAGGGTTTCTCTGTGTAGCTTTGCGCCTTTCCTGGAACTCACTCTGTAGTCTAGGCTGGCCTTGAACTCACAGAGATCCGCCTGCCTCTGCCTCCTGAGTGCTGGGATTAAAGGAGTGCGCCACCACCGCCCGGCTTAAAAATGTCTTGACTTCAAAATGGAAGTCAAAAGATGTGCTGTTTTGAGGAAGAGGTTATGCTTTCTTTCCCATAGAAAACGAGAGGTTGTAGATTCATTCAAGGTTGGAAATGTTCAGATTTGATTGAGGAAGATCCCCTGAAAATCCTGGCTACAAACATAAAAAAATAAACCTACAAAAACTACAAGCCACGTCATGTATATTTTACCTGCTCAAACATAAAACAAAAAAATCTTTAGCTGACTTGTGTACAATGCAGTCTATACTTGTATTAATGCAGATATGTATGTTACCTTTAAAAGTTTATGTATTTTCAGAGCAAGGGGACCAGACACCAATAAAAGGGGGCGGGCCAGGTGATCCAACAACTGAAAACACCTCTGTTGCAAGTTTCTCAAAGTTCAGTATCCAGAATAGCTTCAAGGCTGCTGGTTGAGATCATCCAGCCTCTCAGACTACTCCAGCCAAGACTTAGCCATTATCCTGATTTTTTCAAGGTTCCCCAAAGATGCCAGCACCCCCAAACAACAGGAAGCAGTATAGAGAAAACAACATCCACAGTCCCAGAAGGATGGATTACGGATGTTTGTCATCATTGGGGTGGTGGTGGTGGTGGTGGTTACAAGTTGCTATTAGCCATGGTCAAGAAAAAAGCTAAACAAAAGAGTTAGATTCAAAGATCTCTTTCCAAAAAAAAGTAGGGGATATAAGAATGATAGAAAAACAGTTAGATTGTTGAATCTACTTTAATCCAAAAAAAAAAACAACCATTAATCTCAAAATGTCTTTCATTGGTATGGATTTTAGTTTATTGATACAAATTTAAAGTTATTTTTGTTATAGTGTATGTATGTTTCTACTCTTGTTTGAGGTATTGTGCTTTATGCAACTCATTTAAAGATATAATGTGTAATTAAGAAATACAGGTTAGTAGTTAGTCATCTATAATAATCAAACTTGTAGTCATGTATATTTTCAAGGTTAAACAGATATAATTAGATAGATAGATGGTCTTCAAACACTTCAAAGAATACGGCATTTAAAATGTTTTAATAACATAGGGCTTTTCTTGACAGTGAGACATATCCACTTCTGGCAGCACTTCGGAGAAGATAACTAGTATTGAGGAAACTCCATATGGAATTTGCTTTCTTTATGGCAAAAGCTAGTCACTGGGCAAAAAACTGTTTTTGCCTCAATTGCTGGCAGTATACTATCCAAACTGGACTAGGAGGACTCAAAAGAAAGCAGCTGCCAAACTTTGCCAAGACAAGGTAGGACAGTCCTTCAAAATTACCTGCTTCTCAGAAATGTCTGTCAGATATACTAGGCCTATAGGCCAAAGACGGATGCCCCAATGTTGAAGAGGAACTTTGGGTGACTGTCCAGGCAGCCAGATGTTCCTGTCATTAGGTAATATTACATCCTTCTGGGGTCTTTGATGGAGTTAAAGACTAAATAGCTAAACTTATAATTTTCCTTAGCTATGATAAAAAGTAAATTAAGTATACAATTTTAAACTCACAAAGATAAGATAGATAATAGAGTATTTTCTCTAAATTTGCCAAATACAAATGGACTGGATATTGTAACTGCAATTCTTACTTGATAACTGTTTTATTATATATAGTTTTACTCTGTTAAAGTTAAACCTTCCCTTTTAATTAGACAAAAAGAGGAAAATGCCATGGAATAATCCTTTTGTACACTGTGAAGATTGGTCACTCTCATTAGTTTAATAAAGGGCTTAATGTCCAATAGCCAGATAAAAGTTAAGCAGGACTTGCAGACAAAAGAGAGTAAAAGGAAGACAGAGGGCTGAGTTACCAGAGAGACACAGAGGAAGCAGGCCATGAACATGCTGTTGGGGTGGGGGAGAAGGGTGTACTACCACATGGTAGAGCATAGATGAGAAATATGGGTTAATTTAAGTTGTAAGAGCTAGTTAGTAACAAACCTAAGCTATCAGCTGAACATTTATAATTAACAATAAGGCTCAGTGTGGTTATTTGGGAACAGGCTGGTGAGACAGAAAACTCTACCTACATACTCCCATATTCCAAGTTCTACAAGAACAGCTGATTAAGTAACACAAACTAAATGGTCTTATTAACAACAAAAAACAAACAAACAAACAAAAAAACCCAGAGCCAGATATTAGGGTGAAAGCTGAAAGATCAGAGAAACGGAACAAGCCAGCCAGTAGTTCTTG
The DNA here is from genome assembly GCF_949786415.1 of Peromyscus eremicus. Taxonomy (NCBI): domain Eukaryota; kingdom Metazoa; phylum Chordata; class Mammalia; order Rodentia; family Cricetidae; genus Peromyscus; species Peromyscus eremicus. The sequence goes on from NC_081432.1 coordinate 67,947,291, forward strand.
CTGTGGATATTGGTCTGTATAAATAAAACACTGATTGGCCAGTGGCCAGACAGGAAGTATAGGTGGGACAAGGCAAGAGGAGAATTCTGGGAAGTGGAAGGCTGAGTAAGAGAGAGACTGCCAGCCACCGCCATGACAAGCAGCATGTGAAGATGCCGGTAAGCCATGAGCCACATGACAAGGTATAGATTTATAGAAATGGGTTAATTTAAGATATAAGAACAGTTAGCAAGAAGCCTGCCACAGCCATACAGTTTGTAAGCAATATAAGTCTCTGTGTTTACTTGGTTGGGTCTGAGCGGCTGTGGGACTGGCGGGTGAGAGAGATTTGTCCTGACTGTGGGCCAGGCAGGAAAACTTCAGCTACAAGTTCTTACCTCTATGAAACCCTCAGTCTAAAGAGAGTGAGTTTGGCCAGACAGTGGTGGTGCACGCCTTTAATCCCAGCACTTGGGAGGCAGAGGCAGGTGGATCTCTGTGAGTTCAAGGCCAGCCTGGTCTACAGAGTGAGATCCAGGACAGGCACCAAAACTACACGGAGAAATCTTTTCTCACAAAACCAAAGAAAGAGAATGAGTTCCTGTTTTCTCACACCTTATATACCTTTTTCTGCTCTGCCATCTTACTTCCTGGGATTAAAGGTGTGTATACTTCCCAAGCAAAGGCATGAGATCTCAAGTGTTGGGATTAAAGGTGTGTGCCACCATGCCTGGCTCTGTTTCCAGTGTGGCCTTGAACTCACAGAGTTCAGATGGATCTCTGTCTCTGTGTGGAACGATAGGATTAAGGATGTGTGCACCACTGTCTGGCTTCTATGTCTAATCTAGTGGCTGGCTCTGTCTTCTGTTTCCCAGATAAGCTTTATTGAGGTGCACAATATATCACCACACAGCTAATTAAGTTCTGTGTGAAGCTTTCTATGATTTTTGCCATCTAAAGTCCTGATGATATCTTTAACATTCCTCCAAAAATCAACATTCCCAGGTACTCTGTAGCAAGAAAATCACTTTTGGTGTACTACTTTTTGTTCTAACTTGCTTGTTTCTGGCTGTGATTAAATTCTCTAATCAAAAGCATTTCAGGTAATGAACAGGTTTATTTGGCTGATAGTGATAGATCACAACCCACATTAGGATAGGAACTCAAGGTCACGGCTGAAGGCAAAAACCATAGGGAAACATTGTTTACTGGCTTTCTCTCTTGTTTGGTCACTTGTCTCATTCTCAGCTAGCTCTCTTATTCATCTCAGACCCACTTGCTTAGGGTATTGAAACCTCAGTGGAAGAACCTTCCCATGTCAATCATCAATCAACACAATTTCTAACAGACAGCAACCAGCCATTCTGGTGGGGGCATGCATTCAACTGATGTTACCTCAGTTGATTCTAGGCTGCATCTTGTTGACTGGTGGAGCCAATTAATACAAACAGACAATAATATATGAGAAGGTTTTAAAAACCCCAAACCAAAGTATAACCATATCAATCATTTAAGCAGCAACAACCCAAACATGAAGATAGCAAAAACTAGAAAACAAAGATATGCCAAGAAACGAGGAGAGGCAAGGCTTTAAGATCAAGAAAATAAAACTATCTCCATAGAAAGTTTCCAAACCAACAAAAATTCAAGGAACTCATAGCAAATTATAGTAAATTTTCTGAATACAAAAATTGGTGAAGGTCTATCATTATCTACAGAAACAACAAAATTATTAGATGATAATTAGTAAAATCAACAAAATAAGTGGTGTTTGGGTGGGAGCTCCACCTCAACCCCTGGCACACTGGCATCCATATACCCAAAGAGTCTGGAATGTTCTGGTGGAAGATCCACTTCAACTCCTCTCCCCCATCTCTCGCCCCAAACCTGCCCCTTTAAAACCTGCCAAACACAGCTCCTCCCCCAGAGAGGCTCAAGACCACTCCCACAGGGTATATAAGCTGCATCTCAGAAAACAGTTTTGTGGTCTCTGTGGGGCCAGAGAATCACCTGGGAATGCTTTACCCATTAAACTGGGGCTTTTTCTAACTTGGTCTGATTTGGATTGCTGTGTTGGTGGAAAGGCTTATGGGGTGAAAAACCTATCAAGTGGCACCACTGTGGAGAGTATTACAACTCTGGGGGCAGGGTGGCAGTAAGGTATCCTGACTGCTTGGGGAGTCAGGCTATACCTTGAACTGCTAGGACAGCTCTGGCGGCTGGAGCTGCAATGGGACAGCTCAGCTCTGGATGAAAAGGTATCCTTACTGTTTGGGGAGTCAGGATATACTCTGAGTTGTGGTACAGTGGGGATGGTCTCCCCACAGGATATAGCAACCGTGCTCCTCTCCTGGAGAGCCACTACAGCCGAGCTTTGCTCAGACCCCACTTAAGGGGGCTTCCCAGCAGAGCTCTGCTCCTTCTCTGGACCAAGATATTGCTTCTTTTGCTTCGCTCTGCTAAAGGGGAAACTCCTGCAGAAATGAAGCAATCTCCTCCAATGAAGTTACTTTTTCTGCTCTACCTTGCTCATTCCCCTAAGAAGTCTCAGTAAGGTTCTTCTGTTCAGCTCTGCCTTGCTCAGCCCCCTAAGGGAACGTCTCTGCATGTTTTTTTCTGCTCAGTCCCCTAAGGGACATCTTAGCAAGGTTCTTCTTCCCTGTGCTGGCAAATGAAGATCTTCATACCTAAGACTCTTTTAAGATATTTATTTGGGAAGGAGGAGTCTAGGACAGTGGCTGCCTCTACCAGGGTGGAAAAGAACAGCCAACAACTGAACAGGCAGGGTGGTTTATATAGGGTTTCTTATGGGCAAAGTTTCTCCAGGGAGATTTTCTGTTCAGGGATTGGTTAGTTTTTCCTGCTCAGGGATTGGTTAGTTTCATTGGTCAGGGGCAAAGATGGCCCTGATTTCAAAGCCAAACTCTTTCTTTCACTGGCCTTTCTTAGCTTTTCTAAGGTCAGGACATATTTCTTTCACTGCCTCTGATTCTAGGGACAAAGTGTGTTTCTTTGGCACTAGTTTCAGAGTCAAGGCATGTTTCTTGGGTTTTGGGTTTGGGGATAAAGTGTTTCTTTCACTGGTTCTGAGTTCCAGGGTCAGGGTGGGTTTCTTTAGCTGGCCCATTTTCCCTACAACCACTGACAAAATGAAACACAAAGACATACCTACAAATATATCATGGTCCTTTAAACAAGAACTACAAGATTCTACTTAAAATCCAAATCCAAGAAATCACTGGCCGACATTCATCCTGTGCATTCTAGCTATCTCCTGTGCTAATAATAGAAAATTGGTTGTTTAAGGAGGGCTGTTCAAATGGAGAGTTTCCCCTGAAGCTTTCTAATGTTTTAACATTATAAAAAATAGATTTGACTACTAAAAGGATCTCATTTTCTCATGATAAAGAAAAGGATGTTTGTTAGGATCACTTGAAAATCATTTTGTTTCCTATGATTGATGATTGGATGTAAGTCTGTATTAGAGTGAGGAAATGAAAACTTTCCAAATCAAAAGGAAGGTGACAGATTTTTAAAGAAACAGTGTATAGTTTGTAGTATATACCTAAAGCAACTTGTTTTGTTCTTATTGTTTTATAAATCACAAGAAATTTTGAAAACAAGCTTATCCCCATTGTTTTGTGTATGTTTGTGTGTGAGAGAAAAATTCTTCCCTATGTGCAGGTGACATACAGGAGAAGAGGTTGTTGGATCCTCTTGATTTGGAGAAGCAGGTGGTTATAATCCTCCCAATTTGGGTGTGGGAATCTGAACTCAGATCATCCCCAAGAAGAATTTGTGCTGAGCTGCTCAGTACCATAGTATTTATATCCAATAAACTAAATGTCTTTTGCAGATTAACAACAACAACAACAACAACATAACCTAAATAAAGAAGTAAATAAATGGTCCTTGGGAACATGATGCAACAATATTAAGATGTTGTGAATGGTTAAATTTGCAGTATGAATTGAATACAACCAAAGGAAATTTCCAACAATTTAAAACAGGAAAACTGATTACAAAGCTACAAACAAAGTAGAAACACTCAGAATGCTCAATGGGATTGTGAAAAAACAGTTCACACATGAATACAATGTGACTTCTATACTTACCACAAAGCTACAACAATCAACAATGTGTATAATATTTGTGAAAGAATAAAGAGATGGCTGGCAGTGGTGGCGCACGCCTTTAATCCCAGCACTTGGGAGGCAGAGCCAGGCGGATCTCTTGTGAGTTCGAGGCCAGCCTGGACTACCAAGTGAGTTCCAGGAAAGGCGCAAAGCTACACAGAGAAACCCTGTCTCGAAAAACCAAAAAAAAAAAAAAAAAAAAAGAAAAAAAAAAGAGTAAAGAGATGGAGAGAAAAAGCCATGAACAAAAGCAGTAAAATACAGTCAACTTTTTTTTTTTTTTGAGACAGAGTTTCTCTATGTAGTTTTGGTGCCTGTCCTGGATCTCGCTCTGTAGACCAGGCTGGCCTTGAACTCACAGAGATCTGCCTGGCTCTGCCTCCCGAGTGCTGGGATTAAAGGCATGCGCCATCACCGCCCAGCTACAGTCAACTTTTAATCATAAGACCAAAGAAATTCAGCCAGGAAAAGTGTGATCTTAACCAATGATACCCAACTACCTGTGATTCTATATGTATAGAAATTAAATAAACAGACTTTACAACTCCCACTAAATTAACTCAAACTGACCTTTAAAGTGTTATGTTTCTGACCCTCCAGCTACAGATATTTCTTCCAAAGAGTGGCCCCATGCTCTAGAGCTCTCTCTGCAAATAGAAGTGATCTCTTGCTATGGCTCTGCAAACTCTTGTGTCCCCTTGTGGTTTCCAGCAAATCCAGCCCCACTGATTCCCATACACAAAACAATGTAGAAGAATAACTTAAGGTCTATTTCCTGCCACATGGATTATGGCACAAGATGTGGAATCTGCCCTCTCCACCAACCCAACACCATGCACACCTGAAAAACCCCTGAAGCTCAAGAAACTCCTTTTCTTCCTAGGAATTTCCCTGAATCATTCCATTGTGACTGGAGGTAGCAGAAATTTAAATACATTCTAATCATGTATTACTGAAGGATGATCCCCATCACCTCTTTCTACCAGTTTCAAAACTACTTGTAACATTTATAAAACCAACTTGAAGTGGAATACAAAGTTGAGAACTTCTAGAAACCAGACCTTCAGTTTTCCAACCTGTCTTCCCACTGCACACCTAAAGCAATACTTGTGTGTGTACACTAGACAGTGATATTACAACCATCAAAGCCTCCCATAGCCAGCAGAACCTCTTCCTCACAAGGGAATTTACACAACAGGGAAGTTCAGAGGCCAAGGGCCACTGCACAGGTTGGTCACCACATGTATCAACAGAACCACACAATGGCCCGTCGTCCATCCCTGCCCCAGCACCTCTGACAGTTCAGCAGACTTGTTTCTCCTTGTCCGGGGACAGTGGCCCCACACTCACTATGACATGGCTTGTGGTCTCCCTCACAGCTACCTATAGCAGAAACAGAGAATCCTGGGAAGAACCTGAAAGCTAATTCCCACTGGTATTCCTGATTGCTAAATCTTTCTAGAATGCCTCATTAACTAGGGCAACCCAGCTGGGCCTCAGGACATTAGCAGCTCCCCTACTGAGTGAGCAGCGATCAAATGACTAAGATAGCACAGGCCTTCTCAGGTCTTCCCTTCTGCCCTAGGGGTAGAAAGGGCCCTGGTCTAGGAAATTTGTATTTTAGTAGAAATTCTGCCAGTCTCTCAAAGCACTTCCTGTTACTCTTCCAAGACACAGAATCCCTTGTATGCACCTTCTACTACACTCACAATGTGCAGTTCAGCCAACCCTTTGTTTCATAGCTGGTTAAGTCCAGCAGCCAAACATAGGTCACACTCAAGCAATAACTGCTGTTACCATGTAACTGTTGTTAAAGCAAAAACAGGCCATGAATTAGAAAAGAATGAGGGGGTCACAGTAAGGCTTGGAGGTAGCAAAGAGACTGTGGATACCACATAGTTACATTTCAAAAAATAATTTTGAAAAGTTGAAACAGGCTTTATGGCCACATGCTCATCACTAGGAATATATAATGAGAGCACAAAAGGATTACTTACATCTTTCTCTCAGGCTCTACATCTTAAACCAGGAAAATAACGGTCCTGTTAAGCAGGGACACAGTATTTTACCCAGATCTTCTATTTTGGTTGAACTAGAGTAACTATAGTAATTTGGTTTTAAGATAAGTTCAGTTCTTTATTCTGATTCTTGATTGCCCTGGTCTATGGACCCCAAGAAATGGCCAGTCAGGAGAATTATGGAGTATCTAAAATTGATTACTCGATTCCCCATTGCTGATTTTAACTATTGTCAAAGTAGAAAAGCTCTCACCCTCTTTCCTGCCCCTCCCTTTCTGCACTGTAACAATACCAGCTTCAAAGTTGGTCAATAAACTTAATTCATGCACAGGTCCCTCTTCATTTGGAAATCCATAATAAAAGCCAGATGTATTGGAAGACACTCATTAACGGGTCTATTTTTCCTTCTCAATGATCAGTCAATGCCCAACTTGGAAGGAGTTGCAGGACTGTCTTCCTAGCACTGGACAGCAGAGGCAGGTTTAGGTGTTCAAAGCAATTCTCAACTACATTGTTTAAGACAAGCCTGGCCTAGAAGAGGCATTGCTCTGAACAGAAATGAATAAATCAATAGCACTTGAGGAAAAAAAGGAATGAAATTCTTAATGACCAAAAAACATTGGAGAACAGAAACAGAGAAACAGAAAAATGTGTTCAAGGAAAATGAAATTTTAAAATTTAAAAATGATATCAATAATTCACTTTTAAAAATAATTCATTTTTAAGAATAAAAATCTTAGCTATATTCAATTTGAAAAATTCCATAGTAAAAGGAATATTATTAATAAGAGACTGATATGATATTGCCCATATGTGCATGTTGGCTTCTGAGATCCATAACCTGACACACAGAGTTACAATTAATGGCCTGTATCTCAAACCACTGAGCTAACTTAACTTTGTCAAGTAAGATTGAACATATATACATAGGAAAGTTCTGCTATTGGAAATTCAATATTCATTGGCTCAAGCTATCTTCTCATACTGGATACCCACCAATCTGGTCTGCATTCATTCACATGACATGAAGTAATACATGCCGGGATATTACAAAATCAATGACCCTGCCACAATCAGGTCCTTTTTCATAATGGTGACTCCAGCAGCTGATTGTCCACCCTGTTTTCCCCGTGGTGTACACACTAAACTATTCCTTCTATTCTGGTCTGAAAGTAGAAGCAATGCTCCATATGTAAATTCTTTTCCTGTGACTGAAATAGATAGTTAATATTGTAATAGATACATTACTCAAATGGATAATTTTAAAACTCTGAGGTGGTACAGTATTTAAGAATTTTGGGGGTGTAATATAGATGACAACAAGTTTTTTTCCCTGGAGAGCAATTGACTGTAATCAATACCACCTGAATCAACATGAGAGCTTGTCTCTGAAACATTTTTCTAAGAGGCTAGAAGTGCAGCTGTTCTAGAATTAATATGCCTTCCCAGGGAGAAATCACCTCACACAGTTAAGAGATTCATAAGGAAAAATCTCTTTAATGATAGCATGCATCCATCAATAGCTAATGCTACTCACAATGGAGCCAGCCTAGGACAGATTTTGCATTCCACATATGCTGTCATCCTTAAGTTTCTTTTAGGTTCATGTACCAGGTTACACTTTGAACAATTTAAATAGGACAGGAGACTGAAGTGTGATCCTTATTGGTCTTAACAACAAAAACCCAGAGTCAGATATTGAGGGTGAAAGCTGAAAGATCAGAGAAGCAGAGCGCCAGCCACCAGAGACTTCTTACCTCTATGAAATCTCAGACCGAATAGGAGGCCATCCTGTCCCCACCTGCCTTATATTCCTGTCTCCACCTCCCTAGTACTGGGATTAAAGGCATGAGCCTCCCAAGTCTGGGATCAAAAATCATGAGACTCCCAAATGCTGGGATAAAAAGCATAAGCCTCCCAGGTGCTAGGATTAAAGGTATGTACCACAACTGCCGGGCTATATTTTTTTAGACTGGTTCAAGCTTGTGTAGCCCAGGGTGGCCTTGAATTCCTGATCTTCCTGATTCCTCCTTCCAAGTGCTGGGATTAAAGGTATGTGCCACTACTGCCTGGCCTCTATGGTTAACTAGTGGCTAGCTCCACCCTCTGATCTCCAGGTAAGCTTTACTTGTCAGAACACAAACAAAATATCATAGAAAAGGAGACTGCAAGTCTAGCCACTTAGGCAGATGGAAGACTTAAACAGCAAAGCTATTACCAGAATTCCTGTAATTCATAGAGCAGAAGCCCTAAGTACATTACACTTTTTTTAATCTAGCTAAGCAGAAATTAGTTTAAGACTGCCTTTAAATATGGACAGGAGACTGAAGTGGTCCAACAGTCAAAGTGGACAATCCAAATGTTTGTATTATAAAATAGAAATTCAATAAAATTATACTCAACAGCTATTTCTCTAAAAAAAACCAGAAATGTAAAAATAATGGCTTGACAAAAAGCTATAAGACAAATGTCTTGTTATTATTGTTCAAATATCAAAATTTATAAGCACACATGCTTAGACCATGTGCATGCCTAGGTGTTTTCTAAAATTAAGGAAAAGTACCAGAGTTGAAACATTAAGAATTCAGATTGTGGATATACTCCAGCACTTCAAAAGTGTAGGCAGGAGGATCAGGAATCCACAGCTTGGGACACTGTTTCAAATAGATAAAAAAATAAAAGCATTACTGAGCAGCTGGTGAGAAAGCTGGGTAGAGAGGCTTGCTGCCAAGCTAGACCAGAGTTTGATCTCCAAGCACCACATGATTGGAGAGAGAGACCTTCTGACCTCCACACATCTCCTATACACAAATATGTGAATACAATTTTTTAAAAAGTAACTAGGAATGCTGAGGCAGGAAGATCAAGACTGGATAAGGCTACTACAATGAAACCCTGTGTCAACAAAACCAAACACTGAAAATAAAATCAGACTCCTTATATTTAAACCTCATTCTGTTGATCACGAAATATTTCCTGTGTTTTTTTAAACTCACCTGAAAAGATTTAATGAATGTAATTCTGTCAGTGTTTTTTTTTTCTTTTATAATTTGATTTAATTTTACATATCAGCCACGGATTCCCCTGTCCTCCCTCCTCCTGCCCCACCCCGTCCTCCCCCTCAGCTCACCCCCCATTCCCATCTCTTCCAGGGCAAGGACTCCCCTGGGGATTCAGCTCAACCTGGTAGATTCAGTCCAGGCAGGTCCAGTCCCCTCCTCCCAGGCTGAGCAAAGTGTCTCAGCATAGGCCCTAGGCTCCAAAAAGCCAGCTCATGCACTAAGGACAGGTCCTGTCTCCACTGCCTGGGGGCCTCCCAAACAGTTCAAGCCAATCAACTGTCTCACTCATCCAGAGGGCCTGATCCAGTTGGGGGCTCCTCAGCTATTGGTTCATAGTTCATGTGTTTCCACTAGTTTGGCTATTTGCTGTCAGTGTTGTTTTAAAGCTAGGTTATTTTTAAAGAAAGAAAAATATTTCTCTTTGCACTAGACCAAAAGTACTTATTAGTTAATCAAATTATTGAAATACAAACATTAATATATTAAATTCTGTACCAAATTTTCAACCTCATTTATTAAAAACATAATAAAGAAGCTTTATCCTAAGAAGAGGGAAGGTGGCTTCTTCCTAGAGAAACTTTTGGTATGATTTAAAGTTGAGACACCTTTTTAAATAGAAAACACTACCAAGTAATAACCTGGCCAGGAGCTATACACGTATACTATAGTATAATGTCCACAGTCCTAAATTTGACATTACAAATTAGATTAAAAACTAACCACTGAGGAAAGTTTAGCAAACGTATTATAAGAGCATAGCCAAGTTTTAAACTAATTTATCCCATATTATTAAACACTACCAAATAAGTTTTCAGTTTGTCTCATTTCTGAGTTTAGAACTTACCAGCAAAGAGAGAATTCCAGACTCACCTATCAATAGTTTCCAATTTTATTTCTTTCATTGTAAAATTGTAATAATAGGGATGCTATTTATGTTACTTTCCAATGTCAACATTAGGGTCAAGTGTATCTCAGCAGTTTTCTATTGTTAATTCAAAACCCTGTTTAAATGTATCCCAATGAGCATAAGGCCACACTGAATACTATTATAAAATGATGCAAGCATTATTAAATTATATCTAGAAAACTTAAATTATTTCCAGTGAGCAATACTGAGTAATTCTCCAAAATGTCAGTGTGTTACAAAAAAGTATCCAGCACCTTTTGATGTTTGGGGTGTCTCTTTAGACTTTACCAGCTAAGCTTGTATCATCCATAAGGCTTTTCAACATTTTGACAGGATTTCAGATTTTCTGATGAGGCATTCTCAACATATCTAGTGAATATATTAGAACATGAGAACACATTTCCAGAACTGATGGAATGAAAAACATCATACAGCTAGAAACTTAAAAATCCTTAGAAGCAATACTTACTCTCTAAAACAAGCAGTTTTCCTATCTACTAAAATCATTTTCTAATTTCAAGTAAAGAAATATGTAATTTACTAAACTCCCACAAATTTAGGAACTAATAAATATGCAATTGAGATATTGCTCAACATTAAAAAAATGTCCTCTACCACATTACCTAAATATACCTCTTCACACTAATTCCGAGGATAGGAATGGATATTCTAAGACTGAAGTTCTGTGAACAGTTTCATGGAATCCCACAAAGACACCACAGCCTTCTCTCCTATATTATTTGTATCATTCTTAAGTTTCTTGTTTAAGTTTTTAAAATTGTAAGGATCCTCTTAAGACTTATTTTTGTTTTTGAACACAATGAAAACAAAAACAGATTCAGAAACTGTGGATCATTCCTTTAATCTCATAACTCAGGAGGCTGAGGCAGTGGGGCTTGTCTCAAAGAAAGACAAAAAAAGTATATATTTCATACACGTGCGTACTAAACTTCAAAGATATACTGAGTTCTAGAATAAAAAGTGATTTTATAATAATCAGGTGTGTCTCAGTGAGTTTGGGCCAGCCTGGTGTATAATATAAAGAGCCATTCTAGCAAGTTCTATACTAAGAACCAAATTCTGAATAAAAAAGATTATTTTATGGTATGTCTCATTCTTGTTGTAAAGGACTATGAAAGAATGGATTTTGGTATCTGTTTTATTCCTGGAGAAGGCATATACATGGTGGAAGTGAATTACAAAGTGAAGCATAATTTAGCAAATGACTAAGTGAGGAAAATGACTAATAAACTGCTTGCAAATGGAACTAATCAACAAGGATGCACATGAAAAGGAAACAAAAGCCAACAAGTACTTATGAGTTCACTTATGAATGAAAGTAAAAATAAAAAAAAAATGTAAGCAATTAAAGCACCACTAGGCTCATGTCCAGTCAAAAATTCTAAGTTACAGCTCCTTTCTCAGGACAGGTAAGCACATCTAAGATCTCCAGCCTAACCCTGGAACAGAGACATGTTTTTGACTCAAGTACCCTATATAATAATGAACCTGAACCTGATGACTTGCTAAGAAAGGCTAGGAAGCCATTAACAGCATTTCCACTGTTCTTCCTTTAACATGCCACAATTACAGTCAATGGGTTATGAGATTACTAGGGATAGTGGGACAGACAGACAGAGTCCTACGTTTATCAGCTCTACTCAAAGCAGACACTGTTGCCTATACCCATAAAGTTACCAAGTTTAAAAATTGCTATTTATTTGATGTGAATGGTAGGATATTTAGATTTGAGTATACTTGCTTCCCCACATGGAACTTACTCCACTGGATAAAGGAGAGCTTTTGGCTTTTTGTATATATCATGTTGCCCTTTTGGCATATAATTCCTTATGATTATTTTGGCCTTGTTTAATAAACTTCATTTTAGAAGGAACTATGACAACGTGCTCCAGAAACTATTACACCAGAAGGAACAAACCACCTATATATGATTCTGGCAGACACACCTGTACAAGTCATAATTAAAGAAACTTCTTCAGGAAATGTTTTGTCTCCATGATGATACCTCAGGCCAAGATTATTGTATTCCAGATTTTTGGTTCAGCCCCACATGTCACTGCCATTTTTACCAAAAGACCGGGTCTGTATACACTGGTCATAGACCAGAGATGGATGGCTCTGGAGACTCATCAGATTTCCTAATGCTTTATATTCATCATTTGTTTTTCATAATGTTAACATACAAACAACTGAGAAATATCACTGGAAGCTAATTATGAAGAGTACTGGATTCTTAGTTGCTCTTTTCATCAATAAAAGAAGAAAAACTTCTCCTATGGCCATGAACTACATTCTACTTGACACTGATCAGGTTAGAATGATGCTCTACAATGATTGGCTTAGCTCAGAGTCCTATAGCTCCAACCTTACTATGTCCCTTTTACAACATTTTTATTTGAAAGTGACTGCATTTCCTTTTATTTCTAAATGTGTTTTCAACTTGGGGTATATTAAACCTGAGAAAATATAAATTTGGGAAAATATATGCCAGAGGGATCACAACAATATCCTGTGATTTATATTGTGTCAACCATTTTGCTTAATAATTGTATGTTATAGTCCCTGAGATTTATTTTCCTGCATTTGTTTATCTATTAGTTATTAGAGTATATGTTGTATGCTTTCTCCTTTTTCTGTTGTGGCCCAAATTTGCAAACTGCTGTGAAATTGTTAATAATTCTTATACGTGGTCTGCATTGGCACTGTTTATGCCTCAAGGACCAACGGATGGAGTGTAATGAGCATAGTAAAAATTTAAAAAAAGTATTTTAGACACGTAAAAACAGCTTAGTCGGGAACCTGACTACACCCAAGTGTACCTGATAACCAGAACCTTGTGATATCACTCACTCCAGATAACCAGACACAGTCCTAGAACCCCATGACACCCACTGGACAGTATATAAGCAAAGAATAAGAGCAATGCTCAGCTCTTGACATGTGGAGAGACATCACCTTGATCAGTCTTGTAGCTAGAGCATCTCCCTCAGCATCCTGACCCTTGAATCAGAGACTTCTGTTAGAGACTGAACCTGAACTTCAGATAAAATATATCATGTACATGTGCAGCCTTGGGGAAATAGGCTTAGGAGCACAGTTAGGAATTTAGAGTGTGAACCTTGAGTGATGACCATCAGCATAATAAAATATAACTTTTGTTATACTAACTATGCATATCTACCTTCTTGCTCACAAAGTTAGGATCGCTTTCCTATGATGCATTATTAGATGTAAGTCTGCATCAGAGTGAGGAAAGCAAAACTTTTCCAAACCAAATGCAAGATAACAGACTTTTAATGAAACATTGTTTGACTTGTATTATACACCTAAAGCAACTTGTTTTGCTCTGTTTTATAACTCACAAGCACTTTTGAAAACAAATTAATCCTCATTTTGATGCACATGTTTGTATGTCTGAGAGAATGTCTTCCATGTGTGTACAGGTGACACACCAGAAAAGAGGGCATCAGATCGCCTGGACCTGGAGAAGCAGGTGGTTATGAGGCTCCTAATTTGGGTGCTAGGATTTGAACTCAGGTCATCCCCAAGAAGAATTTGTGCTGAGTGACCTACCAAGCCCCATAAAACTTCTTATCCAATAATCTAAAAGATTTTCATGGATTAACAACAACGAAACCTAAATGAATAAAGTATATAAAAGATTCTTGGAACCATGATGTATCAATATTAAGATGTTGTATATGGTCAATTTGCACCATAAACTGAATACAATCTAAAGACAATGGGCAACAATTTATCACAACAAAGCTGATTACAAAAACATGCAAAGTGGAAACATTCAGAATGCTCAATGGGAATGTGAAAAAACAGTACACACATGGACACAATGTGACTTTTATATATTTACCACAAAAGTTACGGTAATCAAGAACATGTACAATATTTGCAAAAGAATAAAGGGGATGGAGAGAAAAAGCCAAGAGCAAAATCATGAAAATATAGCCAACTTTTAATCAAAAGATCAAAGGAGGGACTGGAGAGATGGCTCAGTGGTTAAGAGCATTGGCTGTTCTTCTAGAGGACCCAGGTTCAATTCCCAGCACCCACATGGCAGCTCACAACTGTCTGTAACTACAGTTCCAGGGATCTGACACCCTCACACAGATATTCAGGCAGACAAAACACCAGTGTCATTAAAAAAAAAAAGATTAAAGGAAACAGGCAGGAAAACTGTGACCTTGACCTACGTTACCCAGCTACCTAAGATTCTATGTGTATAGAAATTAAATAAACAGACTTTACAACTCCCACAAAATTAACTAAAACTGACCCTGAAACTGTTAACTTTCTGATCTTTCTTCCAGAGAAAGATAAGCTACTGATATTTCTTCCAGAGGGGTTCCATGCTCTAGAGCTCTCTCTTCAAATGGAGGTGATTTCCTCCAAAGCCTACTAGGGCTCTACAGTACCTCAGGCCCCCTTATGGTTTCAGGCAAAACCAGCCCCAATGATGTTCAATCACAAAACAATGTAGAAGAATAATTTAATGTCTGCTTCTTGCCACACAGACTATGGCACAAGATGTGGCATCTGCCACACGTCCAACACCATGAAAAACTGAGATACCTCCAGAACTCAGAAACTTCTTTTGTCTCCTGGAACTGAACTTCCCTGAATCACACCATGATGGCTGGCAGTAGCAGAAAGTTAAAAGCATTCTAATTATGTATTGCTGAAGGATGATCCCCATCACCTCCTTTCTACCAGTTTCTAAACTATCTGTAACATTTATAAGACAAACCTGAAAGTGGAATATAACATTTAGAACTTCTAGAAACCAGACCTTCAGTTTTCCAATCTGTCTTTCCACTGCATATCAAAAGCAATGCCTGTGTGTGCACACTGGACAGTGATATTACAGGCACCACAGCCTCCCATGCCAGGGAGGCAGAACCTCCCTCTCCCTAGGAAATCCACACTCAGGGAGGCTCAGAAGTCAAGGGCCAAGGCTCAAGTCATCACATGGACAAACAGAACTACAGTCTGAATGATGGTCCATCCCAGTCCCAATAGTTAGGCCTCTGACAGCTCAGCCAACTTGTTCTTCCTGATCCGGAGACAGTGGCCCCAAACTCACCATGGCATGGCTTATGGTCTTCATTAGAGCTCCCTATAACAGAACTAGAGGAGAATCCTAGAAAGAACCTGCAAGCTACCTCCCACTGGTACTCCTGATTGCTATGCCTTCCCAGAATCCCTTGTTAGCTAGGACCACCTAGCTGGGCTTCAGGACTTTAGCAGTTACCCTACTGGGTGAGGAAAGATCGAATGACTCAGAAAACACAGGCTTTCCCAGCTCTGCCCTTCCACTCTAGGGTCAGACAAGGCTCTAGTCTAAGAAATTTGTACTTTAGTAGAATATTTCATTCTCTCAGAGCACTTCCTGTTCCTCTTCTAAGGCACAGGGTCCTTTGTGTGCACATGTCATTACACACTCAATATCCAGTGCAGCCAACTCTTTGCTTCATTGCTGCGAATCCTGCAGCCAAACACAGGTCACATTCAAACAGTAATTGTTGTTAAAGCCAAAAGAGGCCATGGATTAGAAAACAATAAATGTGTCGGGGAGCCCCAAACAGCTTGACCACACAACTGCCATGACAGGCTTAGAGGCCCAGACAGGCTTACTGGCAGGCAATACTAGGATCCAGGAGAAGCCATGAGCTGACCCCACCCAGGGAGGGCTTGCTTCTAAGGGGAAATTCCTGACATTCCAAACCTTCCCTATACCCCTAAACACATGTCAGCCAATCAGGGTCCTGAACCCTGGAAATTCCCTCACCCCAACCTCTGCAATGATAAAAACCCCACCCTGCCTGGGCTCAGTGCTCTCTGCTCTCACCACTGTGTTGGACAGAGAGTCCAAGCTCTGAGCTTGAAATAAAGGCTCTTTGCTTTTACATATGGGATTTGGTCTCCATGGTTGTCTTTTGGGGGTCCCCTTTATCTGGGCATAAACAAAAGGGTCTATGGGAGGGCTTGAAGGCAGGAAAGAGATAGTGGGAATGATATAAATATAATAAAAAAAATATGTTAAAAAGTAGAAACAGGCTTTATGGCCATGTGATCCAGAGACTAGGGGTTTGTATTAGAGCACCAAGTACTACTCATGCCATTTCTCTCAGGCCGAACATCTTAAACTTTGAAAATAATAATGTGTTAGGCAAGGCCATACCATTTTATCCAGTTCTTTTATTTTGGTTGAACTAGTGTAACTACAGTAATTTGGTTTCACCAAAGTTCACTTCTTTATCCAGATTCTTGATTGTCTGGTCTGTGAAACTGAGAAATGCCCAGTCAGGACATTTATGGAACATCTAAGATTGATTGCCCCACTACTTACTGCTAATGACAACTACTGTCATAGCAGGAAACCCTCCTTCCTGCCCATCTCTTTCTGTGCTATGACTACACCTGCTTTACAGTTGGTCAGTGAATGTAATTCCGACACAGGTCTCTCTTCATTTTTAAGTTCCCAATAAAAGCCAGAGAGGTTGGAGGACACTCATTAACTGGTCCATTTTTCCTTCTCATAAACCAGTCAAAGCCCAGCCTAGAATGAGTAGCAGGACTGTCTTCCTAGCACTGGGCAGCAGAGGCAGGATTAAATGTTCAAGCAATTCTGAACTACATAGTGTGAGGCAAGCCTGAAAAACAGGAGACATTGATCTAAACCAGTGGTTCTCAACCTTCCTAATGGTGTGAACCTTTAATATAGGTTCTTCATGTTGTGGTTGTTAATATTCTGACCTGCTCCTTGGTGCTGCCCTGTGTCCTGATGTAGAAGCCTCTTCTTAAGGAAAAACTCTACCCCTTTCTCTCTCCCTCCAGTCCCATGAGGTGTGCACTCCTCAAGCCCCTCTTTTCTCTTTTCTCTTCCTCTTTCCTATCTTCTTTTTGTATCCCTATTATAATAAACCATTAACACGCAGATGTAGCATCTGAGTTGTGAATGTCCACCTGCCATCCTGCTGCCATGCCCACATGGAGTGGGTCACCCACCAGCCCGTTGCTGTATCTGCCCTGCATGCCAGCATGTTTCCCTGCACACGCAGGATACCCTTGGGATTCCTCCCACATAATATATCATAACAGTGGTGACCACCCCAACTCTAAAATTATTTCTACTGCTACTTCATAACTGTAATTTTGCTACTGTTATGAATTGTAATATAAATATCTGTGTTTTCTAATGGTCTTAGGTGACTTCTGTGACAGGGTCATTTGATCCCCCAAAAGGATGCCTTCACCACCTCAGGTTGAGAACCACTGCTCTAAACTGATCTAAATAAACAAATTAATAAATAAATAACTAAATAAATAGCACTTAAGAAAATAATGGAATGAAACTCCTAGCGACCAGGAAACATTGGAAAATGGAAACAAATAGAGATTAGAGCAGTAATTAATTTAAAAAATGAAAATTTAAAAATGATACCAATAATTGACTTTTTAAAATGATAAAAATAATTGGAAGAACACTTAGCTATACTGACTTTGAAATGGAATAGACACTTCCCTGCTACAGAGAATGCCATTAAAAAGAGACTTTATGACTTTGTCCCATGTAAAATGTTAGTCACTGAGTGCTGTAAGCTGACACACAGAGTTACAGCCAATGGCCTATGTCTCAAACCTCTGAGCTGACTTAATTGCTTAACTGTGTCATACAGGGCTGCACAAAACTGCATAAGAGAGTTTCCTAACTGAAAACTGAATACTCAGTAGTTCAAGCTATGCTCCCTAAATTGTATACCCCCAAATTCTGTCTGCCTTCATTCACATGGAAGGAATTAATACATGCTGGGAAATTACACAGACAATCACTCATGCTGCCCCATCAGATCCTTCTTTATGATGGAGACCCCTGCAGCTCACTGCCTTAAACTTAAGTCTGTGATCTGGCTATTGTCTAGTCTGTTTCCCCCTGCAGTGTACACAGTACACTGTTCCTCCTCTTCTGGTCTGAAGGGAGAAGCTATACTCTACACACAAATCCTTTTCTTGTTGCTGCAAAGGACAGTCCACTATATGACTTGAATGGGTAATTTTAGAACTCTGTGGTGCTACAGACCTGTAATCTAAGGATTAAGGGTGGTTAGTCAGGAGGATAGCAAGGGCAATGCCCTGTGAGGCTACAAACATGGTTCAAGTCCACCTCAATCAACATGGAAGACCTTAATTCAAAACCACTTTTGAAAAAGGCTAGAGATGCAGCTGTTCTAGAATTAATATACCTTTATAGCACATCAGGACTTAATGTTGGTTGTGACCCTGTAATAAAACCTTGAGCAGCAAGTTAGAGGCCTATTCTTTGATGAGAGTTGGGCATTTTGCCTGGTTGTAAATCAGGGTTATCTCCTTTGTTATGAGAATGAAGTTTAATGGCTGATTAATCCTGGTGAACAAACATTTACATCTTACCACGCTACTTAATTTCTAACAGGCATGGTTAGCATACTACTTATCTTTGGGGTATTTGGAAGGAAGCTTTTCCTTAGCTAAATTCTGCTTTATGTGACTTAATGTCTCATATGATTTGGTAAATTCTTATGCCATCAATCCTATAACCATTAATTCTACTCTTCTATATCACAGTTTATCAGTGGAGTGCTACTTTACATAGGAGATACCATTTACAAGGTCCACAAAATTAACTCTAGATGGATCCTAAGCATAAATGTTAAATGTTAAACATGGAGAACTTCTGTAAGATACTAGAGAGACCAGGGCTCCCTGAGTTTGGCAAATCTGTCTTCCATAAAGACAATACAAGCACTACAGGCACCAACATTTCACAGTGATGTCAACAACTAGGTATTTCTAAGCACAGTCCCGCTCCAATGCTCTGTGCATACTTAGCCCATGGAGAGAAGTTATTCAGAGGCTGCCCCACCAGCCCAGGGAGTTGCAAGGACCATGCAGGACCACACAGGACCACTCAGGATTACGCAGGGCACGCAGCACCGGGCAGGAACATGCCGAACCTCTGCGTCTGGCCACTAGCTCCCACCTAGCTGGGGGAGGACCCATTACACCAGCTCCCGAGGCTCATCCAGCCACTCCACCCAGTCTGGGGACAGCAGCCCCTCATTCACCACGGCCGGCCACTCCTCCTCGCCTGGGGACTGCAAGTAGACACTCGCTCACCGTGGCTGGCTGCTCCACCCAGTCTGGGGACAATGGCCCCTCTATCACCGCAGCAGGCTGCTCCACCCAGTCAAGACACAACAGTCCCTTGCTCACCATGGTGTAGCTGCCGAGCTCACTCACGCTCTCCCCACAACGGAGCACAAGGTACAACACTAGAGACAACTTCCTACTTCCTCAGCAGAGGAGCTGAGCAAGAAGCCTTGCCTTCGGAAGAACCCGCCCATTGGTCTGCTGGAGGCTCTGATTGGCTAGTGAAGCCTGAGTGACTGGATAGGGTGAATGGAAGGAACAAGGCGTAGTGGTTCCCAGCCTTGGCTTCCACTCTCAGCACAGACCTATCTCAAATGGGCTGGAGATTTGCACCAAATTCAACAGCAAGTCTCTTGTTAATGTAAACCAAAGGGTACAGTTTTAAAAGGAAGTACACAAATTCAGGAGGCTAATCAATGTTGCTCAAAAAGAAAACAGGGTGTCTCAAAACATTATAAACAAAGTCCACAGTGGCATTGGGACTGATAACCACAACCCCATGTGGGGAAAGACTTGAGTTCTCAGGATCTGAAGCAAACTTTCCTAAAGGCCCTGACCTCAGAACATGACCAGCTCTCCCAAGTATATTCCTGGTTTTAGACAAAGAGCTCTGTTTTGTTCTCTATACATCAGGGCCTTAGAGAAACCTCCCAAGGCCTAGACAGGTTGCCAAATTCATAAAGGCCTGGTTTCAAGTATCTTCTAGAAGCTCTGCACTTCCAGTTTGACATTTAGGAGATTCAGTTGGAGTTAATTTTGTGGTGGTTGTAAAGGGCATGTCATGTACTGGGTAACACTCCACTACTAGCTGTGATGTAGAAAAGTAGAACTGGTATTACAAAGGACTTACCAGTGCTTAGGAGATAGTAAGTTACACAATGTATAACTTAGCTAAGGGATGGCTACTTCTAAAATATCCCGAAGATAACTAGTGTGTTAACTAGGCCTGTTAGAGATTAGGATGCTAAAATGTAAATGTTTATTCACCTTTTATGTATATTGTTATTGTTCACATGTCTGTAGTAAAAGCAGGTAATGGGATGCTCATCCATGGAGAGGATAGAGAGAATGTTCTGAGTAAAGATCTCACTATAGTAAGCTGGAGCATCATAGTTTAAAGAGGGATTTCTTAGTTGTTTTGTACTAGATGCTGTACACATCAATTTGATAATGTTTTGTTATGTATTTGCTGTTTCTTTATATTGCCAACATACACCCATTAAAAACCAAAGGCATGTTTATAGTAGTAATGCCATGTATTCTGTGAAGACTGTCTTGTGTTTTCTTTAAAGTTTAGTTTAACAGATTGTACTAGGAAATGTGTAATTTATTACATTATTTTATATGCAGTTTCTATTCAGCTTTCTTTTATTTAATTCCTGTTGCTCAGCAATGTCTTAAGACAAACAATTGGCATCTTCTGATGTTCAGCTATGCCTGCTTACAAAGGATGACCACCACCAGGTTTCCTGACTGTTGACAGTTCATCATTGAAGGAGGTATCCCCACCTTCTGAGTATACAGCTTCTTTCCCAGGCAACTGTATGCAATTCAACCCTAATGACATGTGACCTTGTGGTTTGGGGAGGAGCTACAGCACATAGCCTGGGTAAGACTTGGGAAGAGGTGGATTCTGTATTTGCATTTATAAGAAAGTTATCCATGTACACTGAGAAATGTAATGTAATGGTAGAGTATATAAGCAGTGGAAGAGTAGGGAGAAGTTGACATCCACATATACAGGTGTGGGAAAGCCATTGTACATACTGAATGAAAACATTCATGTGTTGCTGCTTTTGGATATCTGTTTTAATTAGAGTTTCTATTTCTGCGAAGAGACACCATGACTATGGCAACTCTTATAAAGGAAAACATTTCATTGGTTCCCCCAAGGGTGGACTTTTGTGAAATTGTATTTTGCATTGTCATTGGGACTTATGGGGATGGTATAGACATTGCTTCGTCCCCCTCCACAGGGGAGAAAATTCTCACAATAGATCATAAATATATTTGTTAATGTTCTTATGTCTCCTGATATTATAAAAAGGAACAAGTACATAAAAGAACAAGATAGAAGAATATAAACATGGTAATGGCCTTAGGAAAGAACTTAGATATATGAAGATGATAATGACTGGGTGGCTCCAGAATAAAAAAGACTAGAAAGCTTTTGCAAGTTATGAAGTTCTGAGTAAGTTGTTTAAGGTACATAAAAGATGAGATTTAGAGATCATATATTGTATTAAAGTTGGTAAGGTCAGATATCAACTATTCCAAGGACTGGCTAAAATGTATGTCAAACAAAAGTTTATTGAGTTATATGTGGCTACTGAAATAGTATACAGTAATTAAAAGAACCAAGCTGGTATAAAACTGATCTTTTGGTGTTTCATAATCATTTTTGGAGGCTGTTCTAATATGGTTAAAAGGACTAAAAGGGAGAATATTTCTCCCCTTTTCCTACAAGGTCAATGAGGTCCCATTGATCACTTACTGTCTTGTTCATGGAGGCTATCAAGACCCTACTGACCCCACTCAATAAATTTGAAATACTGTCTGGTCTACAAAAAGGAGGGTCAATGTGAAGGAAGATTTCCTCAAGGCTTCAAAGGAAGCCACAGTACATAAAACAAAGGCTTTGACTTAACCTCACATTGGTGGACAACTGGTAAAAGAAAGGCTAAGAGTCTGATGTTCCTGCTATGGGATATTTTTCTGTATGCTGTGAATGTATGTTACTCTGATTGGTTGATAAATAAAATGCTGATTGGCCAGTAGCCAGGCAGGAAGTATAGACAGGATAAGCAGACAAGGAGAATTCTGGGGGAAGGCTGAGTCAGGAGTTGCCAGCCAGATACAGAGGAAGCAAGATGAGAAGGCAGAACTGAGAAAAGGTATCAAACCACGAGGCTAAATATAGATAGGAATTATGAGTTAATTTGAGTGTAAGAGCTAATCAGTAATAATCCTGAGCAAATGGTGGAGTAGTTATAATTAATATAAGCTTCTGAGTGATTATTTTATAAGTGGGCTATGGGACTGCAAGGTCCTGGTGGGACCAGAGAAACTTTCCAACTACAGGTTCCCCTCAAGCCCAAGTGACCCCTGAGGACTAGTTACTCAACTAGCCTTGACAGCACAGAAAGAAAGATTAATTTTACCTACCTGCATGGTTCTTATCACTCATCAGGAAAGTATAACCAAAGACAAAGGGAACTGGTAAAGCCCAAGGAATTGCACTCCACAGACATTCAACTTAATTCTACATGAGATATTATTTAGACAACCAATTTCACTAATATTTTCTTCTTTATAAAAAGATGTTGCCCACATGTGAGATGTCAGACCTTGGCTCCCTGAGCACCTGCCCACAGCCAAGAAAGACAGGCCCATGATTGTTTTAATCCCCAAATTAAATGATGCTAAATACCTCTTCTCTCCCTCTCCAGAAGCTATATGGGAAGGGCTTCATGCTAACTTTTGGCTGATGAAACAGCCTTGAAAGAGTGTGAAAGCTTACTGTAGGTTCATCACTCTGGAGACCAACTATAGAGGTTAAAGGGAAATATCTAATAAACAGGGGCTACTGTGAGCCCATCAAGAATGTCTCATGGACTTTGGACATTTTAGTCCTTTCCAGACACCAGTAAAGGAATTTCTTTCCTGTCTGAATCTGAGAGATTGGTCCTTGTGATAGGTCCTCTGGAAGGGTAGCCCAATACTGCCACCTGATACCTCAAATTCAGTTGGAAGGGACAGATCAGTCATTACTCTAATCCCATAATGGCAGTTTGGGTTATCTCTTCAGATGGAGGTGAGATAAGAACTGGAGGTAGAAATCAACTAGGCAGTTTAGAGTAAAAAGACCACAAAGAAAATTAATTAGTTGCTTTCTTGACTAAAAGCCAGAAGAGTCACTGTGATTCCTGCAATTCTATCCTAGTCAGAGGCCAAAGATGCCAAAAGTGTTTTGGGAATTCTGACTGATCTATAATGCTAAGTGATTCTGGAAACCTTAGGAAGGAGGAAACTTAAAAGTAGTAAAGAATGCCTGTTAAGAGATAAAGGCCCTTGGTCAAGAGAATAAAATCTCTGTCCTGGGTGTAGACCTAACATTTCAACGAGTCAATCTCCTGGCCAAGAAGCCTGCTCTGTAGAGCCCAAGAAATGGCCACTTGTAACATTTATTGATCAAGTATAATTGGTTCACTGTTTGCCCATTGGTGATCCCAACTACAGACAAAACTGGAAAACTTTCAAGTTCCTTCCTGCTTCCCTTCCCTTTCTGTGCTGGAACTATAACAACTTGTAATGTATGGACCATGAATTCTCATTCTTACACAAGCACCTCTGCATTGGTACTCCCCAATAAAAGCCTGGGCTGCATTAGAACACTGTCTCCTTTTCCTCCTTGCTGACCAGTCAGGGCCAAGCCCGGAATGATTGACATATGTGTCTTCACATCACTGGGTGGCAGAGACATGATTGGTGTTCAAAGTCATTCTCAATGACACAGTGTGAGGCAAGCGTGGGTTACAGGAGACATTGTTCCAAACAGAAATAAGTGAATAATAACCACTGGAGAAAATGGAAGTGAAGTTCTTAATGACTGGGAAACATTGGAGAACAGAAACAAATAGTGATTAGAGCAGTGATCCTTGTACAGAAAATGAAATTTAAAAGTGATACAAATATTTGACTTTTTAAAAGGATAAAAATAATTAGAAGAACTCTTAGATATACTGACTTTGAATTAAAGTAGGTGCTTCCCCATAGAGAGAATGCCATTAGTAAGATACTGTTTGACCTTGCATTGAAGCAAGGACAGCACAGGATGACATAGGACTTCAGCAGCTGATATTTTGTTCAAAAAATTATCCTGGAAATATCTTTAGGGTATAAATATCCCCTCTAACTAAGGACTGGACTTGCAGTCTTCTGTCTCTATTTCAGCTGTTTAAAGTATAACAAGTGGCCAGACCTGAAAGAGATTTAAGAGATTTAAGGATTAAGATTTATGGGTGTGTGGAATGCATAGACCTAAGGTATACGAAAGTTATCAAAATCTATTCCAGGCCAGCTCCTCTTTAAGCATTAGCCAGACTTGAATATGTACTGCTATTAAAGAGATTTTTCTTTATTAATCTCTAAATGGGTGATACGATTTCTCCCTGAGATGGCATATTAATTATAGAACAACTGCATCTCCAGCATTTTTGAAAAGTAGTTTTGAGTCAACATCTCCAATGTTGATTGAGGTAGACTTGAACCCTGTCTGTAGCTTCACAGGAAATTGCCCTTGCTATCCTCCTGACTAACCACCCTAAATCCTTGGATTACAGATATGTAGAACCACAGAGTCTAAAATTACCAGTTTGGAGTCACACAGTGAGTTGTCTATGGTAGTAATAGGAAAAGGATTTGTGTGTGGAGCATGGCTTCTTTCAGACTAGAAGAGGAGGAACAGTGTGCTGTGTACACTGCAGGGGGAAACAGATTAGACAATAGCCAGATCACAAACTGAAGTTTAAGACAGTGAACTGCAGGAGTCTCCACAATAAAGAAGGACCTTCTGGGGCAGAGTGAGTGACTTTCTGTGTAATTTCCCCAGATGAATTAATTCATACTATGGGGATAAAGGCAGAAAAAATTGGCTGTACAATTTTGAGAGGTTAGCTTGAGCCTCAATATTTAGTTTCCAAGTGGGCAAGACTTCTAAATAGTTAAGTGCAAATCTGGTTGACAAAATCAACAGTGGTCAGAGAATTGCCGCAGGGCATTTGGCTCAGCATCTGGCTACTAGTTTCAACTCATCCTTATGGAGGACCTACCACACTAGCTTCTGAGGCTCAGGTGGCTGCTCCCCCCTCTCTGGGGACAGAAGCTCCTTGCTCACCATGTAGTGGCATCTGAACTCACTTGTACTTCGACACAGTTCCCAGCAGTCATGTTCACATTGCAGCACAAGGGCTCATTCTGAAATCCCTTAGTACAGGAGCTGAGTTAGCAAGCATGGAGCGTAGAAGAGTCCTCCACCCAATCTGAGTGACTGGTCCTCCCAGAGGCTTTGATTGGTTAGTGAGGCCTGGGGGACTAGAGCTGTTATCATGAGAGAGAGTATGCTGAAGGGTTGGATACTTTAGTTCTGATTCTTGGCTTCCACCTCAGGCATAGACCTGTCCCAGTTCTTCAGAGATTTGCATAATAGTAGAACTCCTCCCCAGCCTCTAATATCTAACCCCTGCTGTCTTCCTGTACTCTATATGCACTTGCCCTTCTTCCTCCTGGGCACAGAGCTGCTAGGATACACACGATGTGAAGTGAAGTCATTCCCCTGCCTCACAGGTGGAAGAGTGGCTAGCCAAACCACAGACCAAATTTAAACCACCCAGTTGATATTCACCAGACATTGATAATTTTAACAAGACAAGCTTAGGATTTTTCACACCTTTCTTACCTTAACTTTTGTCACCTAAAACATTAACACTTTCTGAACCTTCTGCAGTGGCACTGGCCTATCATGCCGCACTTGGAAAGTGGAGGCAAGACATCAAAAGTTAAATCCAGCTTGGGCTATGACCTGAAACCCCAGAAATTGGGGTCCCAAAAGATTAAGTGTTGAAGGTATGGACCAAGGATGGGAAGAGAAAGATAGAAGCTTTGGGATCAGTAGGTCTGGTATAAGCTGATACCTCATGCCAAGCAAGTTGCAGAAGTACAGCTTCTAATACACTATTTTCAGGGGGACTTAGGGCAAAGTCAGTAGAAAGCTAATAAATTCTGCTCTCTTTATAAGATCAATTCTATCACTTTTGGGATATTTGCTGTTAATTTCTCCCAAAAAATTACTGCAAGCTCTGTGCCAAGATTCATTTTCTGTCCATAATTTTTCAATGTCCTCCTTAGTTAAAGGTATGAAAATTTCTGCTGGGTCTATTCCTGCTAATTGACGAAGTCTCAATTTTCCTTTCAAAATCAAGTCAGAGATTTTTTTCCACATAAATTTTAAATTTTTTATTCGGTTTATTTGGTAAAAATATCCACTCCAATATAATATCTTCCCTCTGCATTAATATTCCTGTAGGAGAATGTCTCGAGGGTAAAATAACCAAAATGCAATCCAGCTTTGGATTGATATGATCCACGTGTCCTTCATGTACTTTCTTTTCTACCAAGGCCAATTCTTTCTCAGCTTCAACAGCTCAAGTTTCTACCTAAAACCTGAGAAAGACGATTCTAAAACAGAGCTAAAACAGCTTCCTAGTTGTCTCTTTCAAATTAGCCGCAGTCTGCATGTTTGAGCTACTCTATGGCAAGTTCGTGGCATGCATGCATGCATGCGTGCGAGCTTGTCTTACACTATGTTACACAGAGGTGTCTCCAAGCTGTGCACTACGCTGTGTGTTGGATATAGTTTTTGCTAGTAAAAAAAAAAAAAAAAGGTTTCTGGGCTACACGCTGCTATGATAAAAGCATAGACCCACTGTTTCCAAGAGTTGATGGCTCCCAGAGCTGGCGGAAAACGTACCACTGCCATGTTGGGAAGCTGAAGTGGGCAGAGCCAGCAGCCACAGCGGTCATTTTGGTCTTACAAATGCTGCAGTTTAAAGCTATAGTTACACAATAAGGCAGATTCAGATGAAACAAGACTTTAAATGCTTTACAATGTGTGTAAAAATGTACATAGGCTTAGAAGAGAGAGAAAAAGGAATATATACAGTTGTATAAAGAAATACATAGTTTTTAAAAATAAAGTCTTTAAAGAGACAGTAAAGGTAGTATAAAAATAAGCCACATAAAGATGGATATTACACAGAGTCTGGATTGTGTTGTCTTTGGGATTTTTAACTGCAGAAAAACATTTGATCATAAAAGCTGTTGAGTTAAACCAATATGGATATTTTAAAGGTACCTTGACTTCAAAGTTTGAATGTAAGGATATGTTGCTTTGGAAAGGAGGCTCTGCTTTTGTTTCCACAGAAAGCAAGAGGCTATGTATTTGTTCCAGATTAAGATACATCAGGTTTGACCAACCAAGACCCCCTGAAAGGTCTCTGATGACTCCATGGTCCAGATGATCCAACATCCAGAACAGTTTCAAGGCAACTGGCTCAGATGATACACCCATACGGACTACTCTATAATTTTAAAATTTTCTTTGTGTCCCCATAAGATACAGAGTCCCCCTTCAGCTGGAAGTAGTAAGAGAAGCTACGCCCAAATTCCCAAATATACCAAGCTGGCTTTGGAGATGGAATTGGTTCACTCTTTCTCTAAACCCAAGCATATTGCAAAAAAAAAAAAAAAGTTTGAAAAATTCTTTTGTCCCATATCAGAAGAGCCCTCTGGTGTGGGACAGAGAAAAACCAATATTTTTATTTAAAACAGGTTGATTATAAATGCAATCTCTTTCTAAAGAAGAAAAGGAGACAGTTTAGATATGATAGGATGAAAGGTTAGATTAATGAACCTACTTGCAAAGAACAACAACTTGTTTGAAATGTTTTACATTGGTATAGATTTTAGTTTATTGATACAAGTTTAAACTTAATTTTGTTATACTATATATATATGTTTCTATTCTCATTTGAGGTATTATGTTTATGTAACTCATTTAAATTGTAATGGATAATTAAGAAATATAGATTAATAATTAGTCTTCTATGATAGTTAAAATTATAGTTATGTTGTTTTCTAGGTATACATAGATATAATTCAATTAGGTAGGTAATCTTCAAACACTTCAAAGACCTACAGAATATGGCATTTAAAATGTTTTAAAAATTTAGTCTTTCTGGACAGTGAGGCATGTCTGCTCCTGGCAGCACTGGATTTACTTCAGAGAGGAGGATGGGCATCGAAGACACTCCATATGGAGTTTATCTTCACCTTGGCAAAAATAGCCATTTGGAAAAGAAACTGTTCTTGCCTGCACTGCTTGATCAACTGGACATGCAGGACCCATAGAAAGGTAACCACTGAACTTTGCTTGACAAAATGGTTCTTTAGGTTACTGCTTCACAGAGGAAACTGCCAGACATTCTACAGGACACAGAGAGAAGTGACTGAGAGACTCTGGTCCTGTGGGCTGAAGACAGATGCCCCAACTTTACAAAGGAACATTAGGTGACTATCCAGGATGCCAGCTGTCTCTGTCTACCCTGCAAGACTCCTGAAAGTTGCTTGCATTCTTTTGTTTCTCAGGTAATAGTATATCCTTCTGGGGTCTTTGATGTAGTTGAAGACTAGTTATAATTTTCCTTAGTTATGATAAAAGATAAGTTAGATATGAAACCTTAGCCTCACAAATATAAGATAGATAGGGTATCTTCTTTAATTTTACCAAATACAAATAGGCTAGAATTATAAATAAACTAGATATTGTAACTGTAATTCTTGTTTGGTAATTTTGTTATATGTAGTTTTACTATGTTAAAATTAAAACCTTCTTTTTTGAAAAAAAAGAAAAAGGGAAGTGCTGTGGATAACTGTATGCTGTGAAATGTTGCTCTGATTGGTTAATAAATAAAGTGCTGATTGGCCAGTAGCCAGGCAGGAAGTATAGGTGGGACAAGGAGGGAGGAGAATTCTGGGAAGTGGAAGGCTGAAGAAAAGATGCTGCCAGCTGCCACCACGACAAGCAACATGTGAAGATGCCAGTGAGCCTTGTGCCACGTGACAAGGTAGGGATTAATAGAAATGGGTTAATTTAAGATAGAAGAACTAGATAGCAAGAAAGCCTGCCATGGTCATACAGTTTATAAGTAATATAAATCTCTGTGTGTTTACTTAGTTGGGTCTGAACAGCTTGGGGACTGGTGGGTAAGAGAGATTTGTCTTGACCATGGGCCAGGCAGGACCAGGAAAACTCTAGTAACATCCCCAAGTTGCTTTGGTCATTGTGTTTCTTCTTAGCAATAGTAACCCTAAGATAAGTTGATAACATAAGTGGGTGTTCCTGTGATAGACCTGGCCATGTTCTTTTGGGGAATATTGTGGGAGGATTTTGGGACTTCAGGCCAGAAAAGCTACTGGGTATTGAGAGCTCAGTGAGCTGTTCAGTGGGACCTTGGAATACAAGAATGTTGAGAGCAATGCAGATGATGGAGGCCTGGCCTGTGAAGTTTCAGAGGGAAGTGAAGACTCTACCAGTTCTTTCGTGTGAACAAGCTGTGGTGTCTGGTCAGCTGGAGCTGAGAAATCAGCTGTGATTAAGAAGAGATTGGTGTGATTGAGGTGAAATCTTCGGGGAAGTGTTTCCCTAGGATCAGCATCCAGAAGTTCTGTTCCAGAAGTGGCCAATGTTGTACCTCCTCTTAACAGCCAAACTTGGTAGTGTAAGAGTCACCTAGGTGGTACTGGTTTTGAAGGCATGTAGAGGGCATGGAGAACAGCTGAGGCTTGATACTGTGTGGCAAGACTGGAGTCTCAGAAGACAGCCCAGGAGAGACTACTGGTGAAAATATAGCCTAGTTGCAGCAGAAGTCCCCAGCAGTTTTGGAGATGACAGTACCATGGGCTGACCGTCAAGAATGGAACCAGCCGGAGCCCAGAAGAAAGCTGTATGTGCTGCAGAGGGTGCAGCTGGAGAAGTGACCCACGGCCCCTGGAGAAGCCCAAAAGACCATTAGTGGATGCCAGACATTGGACATTGTGTTATCTACACTGTTGCAATTTGGTTTTGCTTTGTTCAGATTGTGACTGTGTGAGGGTTCTTCCCTCTTGAAATAAGGAAGTACTTAATTTATTTTTAATTTAAAGGAGCCTACAGTTGAGAGACTTTAAACGTTAAAAAAAGATTTTGGAGTTTTGCAGAGAATTTGGATTTGAAAAGAGACTGGATATTTATGAAACACCTTGTAAAATGTTTGAATTTGTAAGGCTGTGGGTCTTAAGTCTTATAGTGTGATATCTGATAAGGATGATAAGTATTTTGAATCCTCCAGTAATGGTTTTCTCTGCTGATGCAATAAGCCAAATCAAGCCGAATTAATAAAACCAGGTTTAATCTGAGCAAAGCACTCCAGGGTGATCTCAGGGGAAGGAAGGAAGAGAAATCACATGGCAGGTCTACAGCTGGGAGCCCAAATACCGTGTAGGTGGAGTCTTGAACAGCTCTGGGGGAGGAGCTGCCACTTGCAGGCTTTCTGAGGGTCAGGGTTTGAGATGGAGGAGGGGAGACTGAAGTAGAGCTTCCAAAGGAACAATATTCTTATGAGAGTGAAGTCTTGGGGACAAACAAGATCTTTCCCTTCCAACCCCCCTTCCTAACTCCTTGCTGTGTCCCAGCTCCCAACCCCAACAGGCACCCTCTAACCCAAGGCTGTTCCTGCCAGGGCAACAAGAAGGCTGAAGGTGGATGCACACCTCTCCTTCTGCTCCTCCAGATCTAATCCCCTCAATCTAATCTCCAGTTCTCTAGCAGAAAATCTTCTAGGTCTCTGTTTCTGCTCTGACCCCATCCCCAGTGTTTCACAAAGATCTTCTCCCACAATTTTCTTTCCCCCAAGTCTTCCCAGCCTCCAACACTAGCAGGAACTCACTGGGAACACACAAGCTGATAAAGGAAACAGGTAAGCCAACTGAAGACTCCCTTCTCCCCTCCATGTCAAATCCCCCAGTCTCATCCCTAGCACTGCAACAGAATGCCAGATGCAGCCTCCTCCCTCACCCCATCTCCTCCTGCTGTCTGTACTTCCTGTTGATCTGTAGCACAAATCTTAAAAGGTCTTATTAATAAAATCAAACCTGGAGCCAGGTATTGGGTTAAAGCTGGAAGATCAGTGAAGCAGAACAAGCCACAGCTTCCTCACCTCGCCAAATTCCTCAGCTGATCCTGTTTCCTCAGATTGGAAGCCTCTGAGTCCTCATCCAAATGAATCTTAGCCAAACTGCTGCTTAAAAGCCTAAAAGCTTAACCTGGCTCTGGTTCTTCGTCCTCATGCCTTAAATACTTTTCTCCTTCCTGCCATCACTTCCTGTGATTAAAGGCTCTTGTTACCATGCCTAGCTGTTTCCAGTGTGGCTTTGAACTCATAGAGGTCCAGATGGATCTCTGCCTCTGGAATGCTAGGATTAAAGGCATGTGCTACCATTTTCTGGTCTCTATATCTAGTGGCTGTTCTGTTCTCTGACCCCAGATAAGTTTATTAGGGTGCACAATATTTTGGGGAACACAATATCATTGATTCCCAAAGACCATCCCCTTCTATCTCCCTCCCCACTCATCAATTTACCCGGCCCCTAACTCATGCAAGCACCACCTGCAGATCTTCTCTTCTCCCTCTCTTCCCCTAGATCCAACACCCCATCTCATCCCTAGCTCTGCAGCAGAACATCTGTGGCAGCCTTCCCTGCCTGCCTGTTCCCATCTCCTATGGATCCCACAGATCTTCCCCTTCTAACTTCCCTCTTCCTAATTAGTGTGAATGATGATGTGGTGGGACATGTAAGAGCTGTACCCTAATGGAAGATTACTGATTCTGCTCTCCTCACTAGGGATTGCTTTTTTTTTTTTTTTTTGGTTTTTCGAGACAGAGTTTCTCTGTGTAGCTTTGCGCCTTTCCTGGAACTCGCTTTGGAGACTAGGCTGGCCTCGAACTCACAGAGATCCGCCTGGCTCTGCCTCCCGAGTGCTGGGATTAAAGGCGTGCGCCACCACCGCCCGGCCGGGATTGCTTTCTTAACCTGTAGTTACCATCACATATATTTCTACCATTGTGATGACAGTAATCGTGATGTATGGCATAGATGGCAGCATGCAGTAGCCTGTGAAATGTTATTTTTGATTAATTCTCCAAAACCATTTTAGATAAAGTAAGTCTTACATGTGAAAGCAGAGACTTAGTTATGTATACAAGCTGGAAGTTAAGTCCCTGGAAATTTACAAAAAGATATAAATTATTTAAAAATAATTTAAAATAATAATAACCTTTCACAAGATGTTCAAAGATGACATCATAGATCCTAAAGAAACTTGTTAACAAGGAAAATATATGCAATATTTCAAGTGGCAAAACCTGGACAAGAGAAATGGTGCATAAAGAATATAGGAATCTGAAATTTAAATGTCCTAATTCTGGAAAAAGTAATGTCAATTACCACTCAACATAGTCTCACCTAAGTATGATTTATTATCTCTGTATACATTTATTGGAATTCCCTTCAAATGACAGATGAACCTTTAGAAATTCAGGATGGACATGAAAAAAAATACATTTATTCAGAGTGTTTGACCAAAAGTACCAGGAGAGAAAGGGATCAGGGATACACAGACACAAAGATGGGATGAGGTCTGTGGCCTGGGGACAACTGCTGCTTTCAACCTTAAGCAGAGAAACTCCTTTAGTAAAGACAGATACCCTAGCTCAAGGCACTGAGGATTATTTAATGTTGAGTTTTTTTTTCTATAAATGGGACATCTACATTACTCTCTCTATGGCTCAGAAAAGATTGTGGAGCAGGATGTCCAAGGAGTCTAAGCCATGGATTTGAAAGTCTATTCTGGTATTATATAGCCTTTGTCATCATGAGTTTATACCAATGTGGCCCTTGCATTGCACCTGAATAAGACTTGGCCTGTCACCTTTCAGTCTTGGACTAGGGACAATTTCAAGGGGACTTATGGTTCCCTGTGGAAGCTATTGGGTGTTTATGGATACTTGTGAAAAGGATCATTGACATCAGTGATATAGTGCCAAGTCCATCCAGCATAGCTCCAGGGATGAACTTGACTGGAGCAGTGAGAGAATAAGGAAAAGACAGGCAGACAGACATGTGGACATAGATCTGGGGTTAAGTGCTCTGGGGTCTCACACAGCGAAAGCTCAGAGCCCCAGAAGCTCAGCACATTTATTGTATAGAGTTGAATAGAGACACAGGGTTACTGCACACACTTGAACAAGGAGGTGGAGTTATAACGTACAATAAACAAGGAGATGGGGTTGAGTATGTACATCTGGATCAAGGAGAAAAATTTAGCTAAGTAGGTAGGAGCCATGTCTGTAATACAGATGAGGGCCCCTCTTCCCAACAATTATATCAAGAAATCACCCCAATTAATGTCACCAAAGTGGACAGCATAAGTTTGCCTGATATGATGGACTTATAGGGGGAGCTCAAAATCTGATCTCTATGTTCTCTCCAGAAAAGCTTGTCATGTATGAATTATTCCTCCTGCCTTTGGGGAGAGGTATTGTAATCTGGAAGGTCATATCATGTATAAAAAAATCAATCAAATACTCAAAAGGTATTCCTCATGGAACTATTTAGCCTTGAGTTAATAAAAAAGGAGGAACATAAGGGGTCAGTTCAAATGGTGTCACTAAAAGACAGGGAATGTGAGAAGTGCCAATACCTCCTGTGGCTGTTTGAGCAGAATTGAGTCTCTGGAACACACAATGACTCATAACAGAATCCTAGCTAACTGGAGACCCTCTAATTTGGCACCAAAGCCCAGGGTGTTGTCTGCTTCCTGCCCTTTGTCTGCAGACACACTGACTGGACATACTGCCCCCTGTACACCATCACATAATGTGGGTAGTGTGTCATTTGGAATGACTGGACAGCAACTTGATATGACCTTAGCTGACTGGATGATGTATGCATACATGCCAGTTAACATACACATTAAACTAGATCTGCACCTCAATGCTGGTCTCTGGAGTTTGCTTCCCAGGAAACTCTTTAGGACTCTGTCTCTCTCACCTCTCCTCCACTGAGCCTCTGGTAAGAGGGAGAAAAAATTTCTACACTCTGTGTAGGAATGGCATTCAGGCTGTAAACATCCAGTTGAGAAAAATATGGTGGACTTCTTTTTGAACACACTATCAATACCCACATTCAGACCACTGAGGTAGGGCATTAAATTTCTCTGAGCCTCACCCTGGATAATACAAGCTTTTTCATTTTTCCATGGGTATGAGATTATTGTTCTTTACATGACTGGCTTATGTGAAGAACATACACACACACTAAAGACTTTACACACTCTGGGATTCCTCCACTCTACACAGTGTAGCCGCTGGTTAGTCCTCCTTGCTGCAAAGAGGCATGCTGCAAGTGAACCATGGTGAGAAAGTTTCACTGGGCATGTCTCTATTGGGACCTACAGCTAACTTCCTAAACTGGACTCATCAGTCGTTAACAATGAATGTTTGTTAGCCCCCAATGTGATGAAGTGTCCTTTTTCCTTCTCATTTCTGATTTCTGTTTTATTTGAAAACCTCAGCACAGTGGAAACTGCTTTCACTGGGCCTCTCTTGGGAATCCCAAGTAGCTACCTTAAAGGAGATTCCACATTCAATTTCTTCTTGATGTTTTGCTTGCCCAATATAAAGACATATTTTTATATACCTGTCTTCCTGGCTGCTTGCCTTCCTGTCATCTTTCTGTTTATCATCTATCTATCTCTCCACTGGTACATATTATTTTGGATAGATCAGGTACACATACACACACACATATATACTTTATAAATTAGGATACACATATGAGAGAGAGCATGAGATTTTTCTGAGACTGGGTCACCTCATTCAATATTATATTGTCAAGATCCATTCATTTTTATGCATATTTAATTGTGTGTGTTTGTGTAATTAATGACTGATTTAGAACAAAAACAATTACTATGACAGACAAAACACACAGCACACCTGCAATTCGGAAGATAATCATCACTGAAACAAACCCAAGAATTCACTGATGTATCTAATGATGATTTGAAAAGCAGTGACATTCAGGCCTTCCATAGCAGAATATCAGGGCACTGTTGGTTACCAGTTTTGTGTGTGTGTGTGTGTGTGTGTGTGTGTGTGTGTGTGTGTGTGTGTGTGCTTGCATTCACAGTCTGTTTTTGACTCTTTCTCAGTTGAAGCTCTCATCAACTGCACTTGTCTGTCTTGTTTAGTTTTATTTTTCATTTCTCATTAGCTCACAAAGAATCAAACTTTATTATAGCTTTTTCAACATTTTTAAAAATTTTATTTCCCCTTTGTTATTCCAATCTCCCTCTTCTCATTGATCCCCCCAACTCCAGTAGCTTCCTTTCTACTTTTATGTCACATGTGACCTCTCCCCATTCTTTACCTCTTGTCCACCTCTCATGGATGCCTATCTAGTTTTACAGTCTATGGTCCACTCTCACAGCTTGTTATTTATGTTCATACAAACATAAGTTAGGATACAATATGAGAGAGAACATGGGATTTTTATCTTTCTGAGACTGGGTCACCTCATCCATAATATCAACCCCCAAGATCCATATATTTTTCTGCAAATTTAATAATTCCATTTCATATTTTTTAAACAGGTGAACAAAACTCAGGCATTTTGAGACTATACTCACTGATGAATCTGAAGAAATAAGACTGCATATCTTCTTTATACTTTGGGCTTGACATCTAACAGGTTAAATAGTAGTATGGGATAATTTACAATAAAACTTTTCAATTCGTCATTTATGTATTTCTAGTGGAATCAGAATGCCATGGTTATTTTTTATTTGCATCAACAACCATATGTTTAAGAATAATTGCACAGTAAGGTGACTACAAGTAATAATACTATATTGGATATTTAAGGTCACTGAGTATACATCTTCAATGCTCTCTCTTGAATGTATGAAATAAGAGATGTATTAGAGGGCTGGAGAGATGGCTCAGTGGTTAAGACTCCCCTTCAAGAGGTTCTGAGTTCAATTCCTAGCACCCACATGGCAGCTCACAACCACCAGTAATGAGATTTGATGCCCTCTTCTGGCCTGCAGGGACACATGCAGGCAGAATACTGTATACATAATAAATAAATAAATCTTTAAAAAAAAGAGAGAGATGTATTAGATTAATTCATTTAACAGTGCACATGTATATCAAATATGCTGTATATAAAACCATGCAATACTTGTTTGTCAATTATACTTTTCAAAAGCTGAAAATTTGTAAAAATTAGGCTATGAACATACTGGCTTCATTCTTCTCTCTCTCTGATTAAAGACAGTTACAATGCTATGAGCTGCCCTGGAACACATAACAGGAAAAAAATGAGAAGTGTCTGGTCAAGGGCGAGCAAACAACTAAATCCCTGTGAGATACTGAACCCTGTAGACAACTATTCAAGTGAGCAAGATGAAGCCTATTGGTCTTCACTTTGATCCATTCAAGTCAAGATGTTGATTGAACTTTCTGAAGCTCTAGAAACTCCCTGTCTTCTTTGGCTAACACAACCCTTCTTCCTTCCAGAGAAAGAGTGGTTAACTGAATCTCTCATGCCATATCACTTTGACACTCCCTCTCTGTCTTCTTCTTATACTTACAAGCAACCCTGTGAATGTACTTGACTCACCTAGATAATCTAGGAAAAATCTCTTCATTCCAATGGTTGTCTAACTAGCAGCCTTACCTCCATAGGCAACTATAATTTCCCTCTTTCATGTGCTATTACATATTCACAGTTTTCAAAGATTAGCTCAGGACAGCTTAGATGTTCTCACCACAATTTTTCTGGGTTTTTTTTTTGTTTTTTGTTTTTTGTTTTTTTTGAGACAGGGTTTCTCTGTGTAGTTTTGGTGCCTGTCCTGGAACTTGCTCTGTAGACCAGGCTGGCCTTGAACTCACAGAGATCCACCTGGCTCTGCCTCCTGAGTACTGAGATTAAAGGCATGCACCACCACTGCCCGGCTCTCACCACAAATTTTAACTATGTCAAGTAATGGATGTGTTAATGAGTTTAATTAAATCATTTCACAATGCATACATATATCAAAACATCATCTTGCACTCCAGAAAAATAATAATCCTCTATTTGTTAATTAAAGATTTTAAAAGCTGTTTTAAAGCTGAGTGTGGTGAAGCTTGTCTTTAATCCCAGCACTGGGAGGCAGAGGCAGGAGGATCTCTGAGTTCAAGACTAGCCTGGTTACATATCCAACCAGGGCTATGTAGTGAAGCCATTATTCCATATAACAGACAACATGTTTTGTTTCTTTGTTTCAGGGGGGAATGCTGGGAGTGATCTAAAGGCCTTGTACAAGCTAAGTATGTACCCTACCCTTGATCTATACTCTACCTCCTTACAAAAACTTTCTTATCTGGCATTATATCAAGTTAAAAGTCAATGTGTATGAATCATCAATTATAAACTAAAATGACCCTTGAAACAAATACAGCCTATAAAATACAAAACTGAAGAAGCTCTACATTGTCTTTTTCAATATTTGAAAGTTGCAAATATCATAGCAATTTCTTCAAAAATGGTGAAGCCCATTCTATTTTCATAATACTGTTAAGAAGTTTAACCTTGCCGGGCGGTGGTGGTGCACGCCTTTAATCCCAGCACTCGGGAGGCAGAGCCAGGCAGATCTCTGTGAGTTCGAGGCCAGCCTGGGCTACCAAGTGAGTTCCAGGAGAGGCGCAAAGCTACACAGAGAAACCCTGTCT
Source organism: Peromyscus eremicus (assembly GCF_949786415.1). Classification (NCBI taxonomy): domain Eukaryota; kingdom Metazoa; phylum Chordata; class Mammalia; order Rodentia; family Cricetidae; genus Peromyscus; species Peromyscus eremicus. The sequence continues at coordinate 67,985,052 of NC_081432.1, forward strand.
CGAAAAACCAAAAAAAAAAAAAAAAGAAGTTTAACCTTGACAATTAATTAAAGCTCCTCTTTGTCATAATTCCCTTACTTTCTCAAGCATATCCTTTACAGAAATCAAGGATCACTCATTGCATTTAATTATCAGATAGATCATTTTAGTTTGTTTAAAACCAGAAGTCACACTTCCTTTTTTGTTCTTAATAGCACAGACTACACTCTAGCCTTGAAAACAAGCAGTCCATGTGAAAAACAATATCCTGGAAGTTCCAGGAGGAGGAATAGGTTTGGCATTCCAGCCCACACACTCTCTAGATAGTTTACTTGTCTGTTCGTGCACACTGTGATACAGTGATATGACAAGCAACACAGCCTCCCATAGCCAGGGCTGTGGGACCTACTCCTTCAAAGGGAATCAAGACTCAGAGAGGCTCAGAAGCCAAGGGCTACTACCAAGGTCACCATAAGAACCAACAAAACCACAGTCTGACTCATGGTCCATCCCAGCCCCAGCAGCTCTTACAGCTTAGCAGACTTGTTCCTCCTGGTCTGGGGACAGTGGCCCCAAACTCACTATGACATCATTTGTGATCTCCCTCAGAGATCCCTAAAGCAGCACAAAAGAAGAATCCTGGAAAGAACCTGTAAGCTACCTCCCACTGGTATTCCTGATTGCTAAGCCTTCCCATTGTCCCTCATTAGCTAGGGCCACCCAAATGGGCCTCCACACATTAGTAGCTCCCTCACTGGGTAAGCAGAGACAAATGACTAGGACTGCACAGGCCTTTCCAGCTCTGCCCTTCCACCCCAGCAGATAGGGCCCCAGTCTGGGAAATTTGTATTTCAGTAGAATCTTCCATTCTCCCAGAGCACTTCCTGCTCCTCTTCAAAAGCACAAGATCCTTTGTGTGCACATTCCATTACACACTCAGTGTTCAGTGCAGCCAACCCATTGCTTCATAGCTTGGAAGTCCTAGTCAAACACAGGTCACATTCAAACAGTAGTTGTTGTTACTGTGTAACTGTTGTTAAAGCAAAAACAGGCCATGAATTAGAAAACAATGAGGGATAATGGTAGGGCTTGGACACAAGAGACTGGGCATATGATGTAGTTATAATCTCAAATAATTATTTTGAAAAATTGAATTAGGCTTTATGACCATGTCTCCAAAGAGTAGGGATGTGTATGAGTGCACACCAAGGATTACTCACACTTTTCTCTCAGGTTAAACATCTTAAAGCAGAAATATAACAGTCCTGTCAGCCAGGGCCACATCATTTTACACAGATCTTCCATTTTGGTAGAACTAGGGTAACTATAATGATTTGGTTTCATGATAAGATCAGTCCTTTATCCAGATTCTTGATTGCTCTGGTCTGTGGACCCCAACAAATGGCCAGTCAGGACATTTATGGATCATCTAAAGTTGATTAACTGACTCCACATTGCTAATCTCAACTACTGCCACAGCAGAAAAGCTCCCACCCTTCTTCCTGTCACTTCCTTTCTGCACTGTCACTACATCAGCTTCAAAGTTGGTCAATGAACTTGATTCCTGCACAGCTTCCTCTTCATTTGCAAGTCCCTAATAAAAATCAGAGAGGTTGGAGTGCAGTCACTAACAGATCTACTTTTCCTTCTCACTGACCAGTCAAGGCACAGCCTGGAAGGAGTTGCAGGACTGTCTTTTCAGCCTTGGGTAGCAGAGGCAGGTTTAGGTATTAAAAGCAATTCTCATTTACATAATGTGGGATAGAAGCCTGGGATACAGGAGGCATTGCTCTAAACAGAAATAAATAAATTAATAGTACTTGAGGAAAGAGGAATGAAACTATTAATGACCAAGAAACATTGGAGGACAGAAACACATAGAGATTAGAAAAGTAATGCATTTAAAGAAAATGAAATTTAAAAATTATACCAATAATAGACTGTTAAAACTGATAAAAATAATTTTTAAGATAAAAAACTTAGCTATGTTGACTTTGAAAAAGAGTAGACTTTTTCTACTAGAGGAAATACCATTAATAAAAGACTGATTGACATTGCTCATATGCACATATTGGCACACAGAATTACAGTCAATGGCCTGTTTCTCAAACCTCTGAGATAACTGTGTCAAGCAAGAATGAACATGTCTGCATAGGAGAGTTCTCTAAATGGAAATTCAATATTCTTTGGCTCAAGCTAACCTTCCCAACAAATACACCAACCAATCTGGTATGTACTCATTTACATGACATAAATTAATACAAGTTGAGAAATTACAAAATCAATGACCCTGCCACAATCAGGTCCTTTTTCATAATGGTGACTCCAGAAGCTGGTTGCGACACTAAACTATTTTTTCCATTCTGGTCTGAAGCCATGCTTCATATGAAAATCCTTTTCTGGTAAATGCAATAGACAGTCATGATTGAAATGGGTAATTTAAAAACTCTGATGTGATACAGTCATTTATTTAAGAATTTAGGAGGTGTAATATAGAGGACTGCAAGATCATTGCCCTGGAGAGCAACAGATTGGGATCAAGGACATCTGTGTCAACATAGGAGAATTTGTCTCAGAAACATATTTATTAATTTTTCTTTCTTTTTTTTAGATTATATAATACTTTATTAACTTTGAATTTTCTAAATGCTAATGAGAAAGAAACAACAGCTGTGGAGAGACATTGGGTAACAGAAAAAAAAACTGAACTAATTAGCCTGTATACTTTAAAATTAGCCTGTTGACCTCAGAATGGAAACCAGGTTATGTGTTATGTTGGTGAAGAGGTTTTATTTTTGTTTCCACAGTAGAAAAAAAAAAAGCTATCAATACCATCAAAATTGATAAAGATTAGATTTGGACAAGAGAGCCCTCCTGATTAGAAGAGGTGATAGTTCATCAACCAGCATGACCTTTCAATCTAAACTAACTTATGAGACTAACAAATGCTTTTCATTTGATCAGATATAACTTGTCAAAAGGGAAACTCCTCAAAGAGTTGGGACAGGGTTTTGTTTTTGTCTTTCCAGGAGAATAAAGGCATCCAGTTAAGGTATTTGAAGACCACTGGACAAATGAGACATTTGAAGAAAAAGGACGAATCATCCAGAGAAAATGTCCCAAGAAAAAGAGTAAATTGACCTATTGGTATATTACATTTCTTTTTTCTTTTTTTTTAAGATTTATTTATTATGTATACAGAAGAGGGATGCCAGATCTCATTATAGACGGTTGTGAGCCACCATGTGGTTGCTGGGAATTGAACTCAGGACCTCTGGAAGAGCAGTCGGTGCTCTTAACCTCTGAGCCATTTCTCCAGCCCCTCATTATGAGATTATTTTTTAAATGCCGAATGCTGTTTATTGAAAGAGGGAAGAGGTCTTAAATACAGGCTTACAGCACAATGGGAGAACCCTGGAGGGCAGAAGTTCGCTACCGATGTTTTACAATCTTGCATCTAAGCTGTTAATGCCCATTATGCAGGATACACAGACAAGGAGCTTCCCTTAAGCATTCAGGAGGGTGGAACCCAGCAGGGAATTAGCATAGGGAGGATATCAAGGTCAAGGTCAGCAAGCAAGACAACAGTTACCCAAAACGGGGGGCCAGGACCCTACAGGTCCCCCTTTTACTAAAAAATGAGCTTCTGACTTAGGTTGTGTGGGACGTCAGCAGGTCACCTTACCCATCATGGAGACACCTGCCCAGGCCACACAGGTGCTCTTTCTTAGGTTTGTGAGCGCCCCCCAGGCATTACCCATCTCTGAATACTCATTATCATACAGGCTCAATCGTGTGTGAGCTGCAGAGTTAACTGCTGTCAAAGATCTCAAAGTGGCACTGGGCTTGCAATCTGTGTGTTCGACACAGAAAAGATCAACAGAGGTCCTATCCCACCCATAGCCAGGAGGCTAAAGGCAACTGAGCCATTCCCTTCCTTAACGAGCCTTAATGCAAATTGGAGTCCTTGTTAGATGGTAACCCAAAAGCAAATGGAACTTGAGTTTATAAATTTATAATTTTCAAAGTCAATCAAAATGTATATAACTATTGAATTAAATTTATCATGCCCAATAGAATGAAAGATTAACTAACTGTGGTAACTACTTTTGCTGCCAGGGTCTCCACTGTGCTAGCTATAGTAAGCAATTATGAAATGGTAATCCCAGAAACAGTAGCAGCGGTGACTGCCACTGCTATAACAGCAACAATGGTAGCAGCAATGTCAAATTCTCTTCTGGAGCGTGTGGACATCCACTGGCATGGATACAACTCCAGGAACATGAACCACCAAGGCCCATTTTTCTTGATCCCAGCACAACTTAAGCTGGCAGCTCTGCAAAAGAACAACTAAGAACCATAAAGAAAAAACAGGCAGCTCATAAGGAGCATAAATAATGGTCTTATAATGGCTGCATTCAGGCTCATAAATTTTAAGGTATCTTCAAAGGGGGGCTAAATTAATTTCAGGAGGCCAATAAATGTTGCACAGAGCCACTCTTGAAAAGTAGGTACTACACCAGCTTGAAGAGGATTGTGAAAATGAAAAGACTTAGCTGGCATGCTACTGTTAACAAATGGAGGTCAGTGACCTTCAGGGTTATCCTTAATCTCCAAGGTGTCTGTGACACGTTCTCAAACATACTTGAAAAAGCAGTTACCATACATTACCTTCTGGAGAATCCAACCTCATGGCTACAGTTCCTAGGCTTACGTTAATGCTGGCCATATTGGGCTCTCAATCCCCATTGGCGTCAGAAGGGTAGAGTTTTTCCTGAAGACCCAATAGGTCTCTGTCATGTTGGGCTTCAGCAGCAGCCACACGGCTCACTCAGCACTCAGGAATCCAAAGAGGAACCTCATTGTCCTGAGGAAAGACATAAACAGAACCCCGGGTCCATACCAACATCAGATCGGGTCTCCTCCAAGTGCTAGTAGAAAGATGCTTCCATCACTCCAGAGGGTGATTTGCAACAGGAGCCCCCCAGTGATTATCTGCAGTGGATACTCCAGCAGAATCCACTGATAAAAAATTTTAAATATATAAAACAAGGGAAAGAATAGAATGTGGAGAGGAATGATGAGTCCCTAGTTCCCCCTTTTTTTTACTTTAGTAAAATATGTTTGTTTGTTTTTTTTAATAGTTCAAATTTTTCTTTTCTTTTTTCTTTTTTCTTTTTTAAAATTAATTAATTAATTAATTTTTCTATTATCAGCTTGATACAGTATGTATTCTTACCTTAATAGTGAAATGTTTCATTGAGGCTTGCTCAGTAATTGAATAAACCCAAAATTTATTATAAGACACAGTCATCCTAGGGTCCCCCATGCTATATATATATAGCCTCCATGGTTCTGTGGGTTGTAGTCTGATTGTTCTTTATTTTATATCTAGAATCCACTTATGAGTGAGTACATACCATGTTTGTCCTTCTGGGTTTGGGTTACCTCACTCAGGATGATTTTTTCTAGTTCTATCCATTTGCCTGCAAATTTCATGCTTTCATCATTTTTCTCTGCTGAGTAGTACTCCATTGTGTATATGTACCACATTTTCTTAATCCATTCTTCAGTTGACAGGCATCTAGGTTGTTTCCAGGTTCTGGCTATTACAAATAGTGCTGCTATGAACATAGTTGAGGATGTATCTTTGTGGTATGAATCAGCATTCCTTGGGTATATGCCCAAGAGTGGTATGGCTGGGTCTTGAGGTAGTTCAATTCCTAATTTTCTGAGAAACTGCCATACTGATTTCCACAGTGGTTGTACAACTTTGCATTCCCACCAACAATGGAGGAGTGTTCCCTTTGCTCCACATCCTCTCCAACATTGACTGTCATCAATGTTTTTGATCATTGCCATTCTGACAGGTATAAGGTGGTATCTCAGAGTCGTTTTGATTTGCATTTCCCTGATGATTAAGGATGTTGAGCATTTCTTTAAATGTCTTTCAGCCATTTGTAGTTCTAGTTTTGTGAATTCTCTGTTTAGCTCTTTAGCCCAGTTTTTAATTGGATTGTTTAGTATTTTGATGTCTAGTTTCTTGAGTTCTTTATATACTGTGGAGATCAATCCTCTGTCAAATGTGGGGTTGGTGATGATCTTTTCCCATTCTGTAGGCTGCCTTTTTGTCTTATTGACCGTGTCTTTTGCCCTGCAAAAGCTTCTCAGTTTCAAGAGGTCCCATTTATTAATTGTTGTGCTCAGGGTCTGTGCTGTTGGTGTTATATTTAGGAAGTGGTCTCCGGTGCCAATGCGTTCAAGCGTACTTCCTACTTTCAGAAACATTTTTCTAAAAGGGTGGAAGTGCAGCTGTTCTAGAATTAATATGTGAAGCATGATCCTAATTAGTCTTATCAATAAAAACTGAGTCAGATATTGAGGTAAATACTGAAAGTGCAGAGAAGCAAAGGAGCAGCCATAGTTATTTTTTACCTCTCCAAATCTTCAGACCAAAAAGGGGGCCAAGATCCTGTCTCCACTGACCTTATATTCCTGTCTCTACCTCCCAAGTGCTAGGATTAAAGGTGTGAGACTTCCACATGCTGGGATTAAAGGTGTGAGCCACCACTGCCTGGCTTCTATGGTTAACTGGTTAACTACTGGCTAACTCCACCCTTTGACCTCCAGGCAAGCTTTATTTGTCATAATATATATATATTATATATTATATATATATATTATATATTATATATATATATAAAACAAATATGCCTTCCCAGGGAGAAATCACTTCACACTCTTCAGGGATTAATAAAGAAAAACTTCTTTAATGAGGGCATGCATCCATCTCTGGCTAATGCTCAAAGAGAAGGCAGCCTAGAACAGATTTTGCATTCCACATTCATTGTCATTCTTAAGTTTCTTTCAGGTTCAGGCTCCAGGTTACACTTTGAACTATTTAAATAGGGAATGAGACTGTAAGTCTAGCTAGCCATTTAGGCACATGGGAGATTTACACAACAAAGATGTTACCAGAATTATTTCTTAAGTACACCAGTGACCTGAAACAGCAGATCATTCTTTAGTGACAGGGTCCTGAGGTGGAAGTCCCAGAAGATTAAAAACACAGGACAAGTAGAAGGTAGAAAATATAAAAGCTAAGGTGAGAAGGTCTTGCACAAGCTATGTCTTATGCCAAGTAATTTTCTTAAGAAGAATAGCATCTTGTATACTAATTCCTGGGGAGGGGGTGGGTGGAAGGAAATGGGAGACATCTATGAAGTCACCAGAAACTATCATACAATAGCATGAACTCAGGGAGGAGGCAAATCTAACAATGCTGCACAAGAGGAACACAGGGTGTTGTACTCAGAGTCCCCCAAAGACCACCAACAGACCAAATCCAATGCAAAAGTAAAGAATCTTTTTTTAAATTGCAAGTTAACTCTGGACTCTCCATCTGATGGAACAGCAGAGCAGGAGAGACCCTGAGTAGCAATGGAGCAGGGTTTTTAAAACAAACGGAGCTTGGGGTTCTATAGACTATGTAGGAGGAGACTCAGGATTGGTTTGTGCAAGTGATAATCATGTTAGTAACTTTTAATTGGCTAAGGTTAGTTGGGGGTTACAGTTAAACATTTTTGGGTAGGCCTGGACAAGTACCAGGCTCTGTCCCTGAGCTGCCGTGGAAGCTGGCTGACCTAACACATACTGACTGTGGGGCTGGCCCAGGCTTTCACATTGACTCATGCACATAGCTCTAAGTTGGTGAGGGGTCCAAGACAGTAAACAATTGGCTGAACCTTGCGCAGAGTACCTGCAGAAAGGGAGCTACTGCAAGGACTATGTCTTTTGTTCACGGCCCTCCCAGAAACTGCATGCTCAAGACTCAGGAAACTGAAATTGAGGCCTGATCTCTGAGAGAAGACTGAGTAGCCTGTTATGGCATGTGCTTGGTCCTTTCAAGGGTATCTCAAGAATATTACTGACCAAGCTCACATTGGCCTTGGGACTGATAACCATAGCTCCATGTGGTGGAAAGAGTTGGTTTTGTTATGCCCGGATCATAGGTGACAGGAATTCTAACCGTGCCCCTATGGCTGCACATGCCCTGGTGAGATACCTAGTCATTTCTGGGGCTGTAAGTCCTATGTAATCTATGTGCTGCATGGTGACAAAATTTTCGTGTAGCATGATCATGTAATCTATGCGAATGTGTGGTGTAGCGATGTGGACTCATATGCAAATTCATGGGGGTGGTCCATAAAAGGTGGATCCCATGTACCCTCCTCCCGCTCCACATATGTCTTTCAAACAGGCCTGATCACATTCTCTTCTGTTTCTCCTTTCTCCTAATAAAACTCTCATAGTGGGTTTTGTTGTGCCTCATGACTTTTCCTCGCAGGGTAGAAGTGTCACATAAAACCAACAATGGGGACCCCCAAAAGACCACCATGGAGACAGAATGCTGCATGTTAAAGCAAAGAGCCTTTATTACCTTCAAGCTCCAGGCTTGGTCTTTCTGTTGTCTAAGATGCATTAGTGAGAGCAGGGTTTTTAGCATAGCAGATGTTGGGGTGAGAGGATTTCCAGGGCTCAGGACCCTGATTGCCTGACATTTCTCTAGTGATATAGGGAATGTTTGTAATGTCAGGTATTCCCCCTTAGATGCAAGACTTTCCTGGGTTCAGGTGTTGTCTGCCAGAAACTGTGTCTGGGCCTCTAAGCCTGTCATGGCAGCTGTGTGGTCAAGCTGTTTTGGGGCCCCTCCATAGTTTCTTGGGATCTGAAGCAACCCCAAATAAAATATTCTGTAAATCTCTAACTTAATCTTACTTTAAATTAGTTCCTACAAGTACAGTATAATTTTATTCCTGTTTTGAAGATTTAATGTATCTTCACTACAAGTTGACCCTAATATTCCATGAACTGAACAGGTAGGAGGACATGGATCAGGAATTAAAAGCCAATTTTGGCTATATAGACAGTTTGAGGCTAGCTAAACAAAAATAAATGAAGAAAAACAATAAGATAATTAAATTTCATCAAACCTCAGTACTTTTCTCACTCAATAGCTACAGAACCCTACAAGTTACACTCATTCTTGGTATTTGAAATATCCATTTCTAAAAAATCCATAATGAAATTTTGGTCTTAATATTCACACTACATTTATATTCTATTAAACCTGGAAAGTTAACACCTCTTTACAAAATGTTAAATGGCGCTTTAAGATTGTAGAATCCTAGAGAGAGAGCTTCAAGCAGTTAAAGACTGATGATGGAAGAACAAGTGAGTCTGTCTTTTCAGGGAGGACACTGATCTCAATCCTAAATGATCAGCCCTAAACACATGCAGATAAAGGCAACATAACTAAATTTAGGATGACAAGGTGTGTGTGTGTGTGTGTGTGTGTGTGTGTGTGCGCGCGTGTGTGTGTGTGTGTGTGTGTGTGTGTGTATGTGTGTGTGTTAATGTGTATAAAGCAAAGATAAGCATAGAATAATATGTCATAAATTTGTGAAGAGGTTCCTCCACTCACTGAAACATCCCATCATCCCAGTATTTTCACTTGCATTTTTATTTTTATTTTTCCTTTTTATTGAAAATAGAGTCTTTTCACATAAAATATATCCTGATTGCAATTTTCCCTCCCTTTACTCCTCCCAGTTGCTTTCCTCCCATCTAGAATTACTTTTTCTGTCTTTCATTAGAAAACAACTCATTTCTAAGAGGTAGAAACACAGGGCTGGAAAGATGGCTCAGTGGTTAAGAGCACTGACTGCTCTTCCAGAGGGCCTGGGATCAATTCCTGGAGCCCACATGGCAGCTCACAATTGACTGTAACTCCAGTTTTAGAGCTTCTGACACCCTCTGTGCAGGCCTAGACTTAACCTTACAGGCTCAGGAATATGCCATGATAACTCGAACGGATACAGAACAGTATCCTCCTGAAGACATCCTGTCTATTGTTTAAAGGAAAACTTAACAGGATCCAGACACTCCTGCAGACATTCTGTCTGTTGTTTATACAGGAAAGGAGATACTCCTGCAGACATCCTGTCTGTGCTTTATGGCCCTTGGAGATATCTAGACAATCCTGCTGAGCAGTCCAAATAATCCTGTTCAGTGGGTTGTGGTTTCGTGCCCAAAGTCTAGACCAATAATTTCAAAAAATCACCCTGCCCTTTCTACCCAATCCCAAGTTGCCAATTCCCAGCTTGTGGTTTTTCCCTATAAAAACCCTCTACACCTGTGCTCGTGGCCACCGCCACATTTCCTTCCATCTGCCATGTGGTGCCCCAGGTTGAACCTGAATAAAAGGAGCCTTATGTGCTTGCATCAGAAACCGGCTCCTTGGTGGTCTCTGGGGGTTTTGTGAAACCGGTACAACACCTCACACAGACATACATACAGACAAAGCTCTAATGCACATAAAATAAAAAACTAAGAAAAAAGAATAGGAATAAAACAGAACAAAATAAAATATAACAAGTTAAAACAATATCATCACATCAAAGTTGGACAAGGCTATCTCGAACAGAAGAAAAATGGCCCAACATGGCCCAACAAGAGGTACTTGAAGCAGAGCTCCAAGATGATGTACCCAGGAGTCCCATAAAAACACTAAACTGAAAGCCCATCATAGATAGGCAGAGTACCTGGTGCAGGCCTTGTGGTTGCTTCTTGATTCTTTGTGAGTTCATATGAGCTTTGCTCAGTGTATATAGAGGGACTTGTTTTCATGGTGTCCTTCCATCCCCTCAGGCTCTTACACTATTTCTGCTTTCTCTTCCAAAGAGTTCCCTGAGCTCTGAGGGTAGGAATTTGATGGAGACTTCCCATTTAGAGCTGAGTATTTTCAGTTTTAATATTAAACACAGTAGAAACAAAAATTATTATTTGACTAATAATAAAATAGAATTTTTGAGGGGGCAAAATCACACATTCTGATGTTAAGTATTTTTTAATTAGCATACCAAGTGTTAGGCTTCTTTATAGTATTTTTAAAATACAACTTGTTTTTGAAGATCCTCCTTCCATATTCTCACCCCTTTACAACTTTACATCCCCAATAGACTGCTTTCAATTTTCCTAGTGCAGGAATTCTATTGTTATACCCCATATCACTGTCTGGACATCTCTTTTCCCTCTTTCCCTTATAGGTTCATGATCCACGTATAGCCCATCACTGATACAAATACATATATAAAAAGCTAAGATTTGGGGACTGAAGAGATGGCTCAGCCAGTAAAGTGCTTGCTGTACAACCGTGAAGACCCAATTTCTACTCCAGAATCCATGTGTCAGCTCATCAAGAAATTCCTTTCCACAAAGTCTGTCATTTAGACAAAGCCAGCATTCTCTTGGGGGCTTGAATCAGAAGAACTTGAAGACAGTTCTAATTGCTGAAAGGTATCATGCTCATCTCTGGCAAAAGGGAACTGTGACTACTCATTAACATATGACTGTGATGCCTATTAGCATGACAAAGTTGATGCTAGCCTCTAGGCTCCTTAAATCTCTTCTCTTAAGCCCCATCTCAGCTCACAGATGCCCTTCCTCCCAGGTGAAGCAGGATGATTAGAACTTGGTAAAGCTACTACAAGAAAACACTGTGTCAACAAAAAACAAAACAAAAAAAGTCAGACTACTTATATTTCAACCTCTTCCCAAAATCTGACATTTAGACAAAAGCCAAAAACAGTGATTTTTGTGAGATGCAGGTGGGTCTTTGTGGGTTTGGGCAGCCTGGTCTACAATATCAAGTTCCAAGCCAGCCAGTTCTACAGTGAGACCCTCTCAAAAAACCAAAACCTGAATAATAATAATAATAATAATAATAATAGTAATTATTATTATTATTATTTTAAGATATGTTTTGTTCCAGGTGTAAAGGATTATGAAAGAGTCTGTTATGGTATCTATTATGTTCCAGGAGAAGACTGATATATGGTAGAAGTGAATTACAAAGTTAGGTATAATTTAGCAAGTGACTAAGTGAGAAAAATGACTAAAAAACTGCTTGCAAATGGAATTAATCAACAAGGATATAAATGAAAAGAAAACAAAAGCCAATAAGTACTTATGAATTCATTTATGAAAGAAGATAAAAATTAGGAAAAAATACAAAATTGTAAGCAACTAAACCAGCACTAGGCCCAAGTATCACATAAAAAATTCTAAGGAAAGCTTCCAAGCAAAAGATCACTTTTGGGTCCAGGGTCATGCAATAATGGGGGACAGACCACTAAAGTCTGTTAAACCAGAAGCAAACTTTATTCCAGAAAAATAAAAATAAAGAAATTTAAAAAAATAAAATAAAACGCCACAGGGCACAAAAGCTTATCAGGTAGCTGAGACCACAGCCAATGTTGGAATTCTGGGGCTGCGGCACAGGAGGCAGGTACTGGCCCCCTTTCATAGTGTCAGGCATGGGGTGTATGCTAGGAGTCACACAGAAACAACTATTAAAAGTTAACTTTGGTCCAGGCAGTTGTTGGCTATAAGGGGCAAGGGGGTTAAAAGTTAACCCCTGGCTATTGACAGAGGCGCTGGCTGTAAAGCAGAGAGCCATTGTTAGCAGTTAACCTTTATGGCTGATGACTGTCAGTTTTTATCTCTTAAGCTTATAATTTTATATTTATATTCCTGGACCCTTCAATCACATTGTAGTTTGACTTCCATTTGATAAGCTTTGAATCCCTGGTTGCTGGATTCCTGCTGTCACTGATGTAATAAGCCAAATCAAACCATATTAATAATTCCTGATTTAATGAGCAAAGCAATCCAGGGTGACCTTTGGGAAGGCTGGGGAAGAGTCACAGGGGAAGATTGACATGGCAAATATGGTTACCTGGCCTTAAGTAGTGACCTGTAGGTGTGGTCTTGAGCAGACCCAGGGAGGGGCTGGCTTTTGGTGGGCTTTGAGGGGATAGGGGTCTGGAATGGGAAGGCAGCTGTAGGGGGGCGCTTCTGTTTGGCAGACTTTGAGGGGGTGGATTTGTGGAGAGAGATGGGGAGGGGATTTGAGGTAGAGCTTGCACCAGAACATTCCAGACTTTGGGTATAGGGGTGCCAGGTGCAGAGCAGTGCTTCTACCAGAATATGCCAGACTCTTATGTATAGAGGTGCTGGTTAAAGTATGGATACTTCCTGCAGACATGGGACAATGTGTCCATGTCTCAAAACCCCCAGAGACCACCAAGGAGTGAGTTTCTGATGCAAGCACACAAGGGTCTTTTTATTGTCAGGTTTGAACCTGGGCTACCACTTGACAGATGGAGGGAAATGCAGTAGCAGTGGTAGGCCCAAGGGTAGTAGAGTTTTTAATAGGAAAAACCATAAGCTGGGAATTACATGCCTTGGCATCTTGGGATTGGGTAGAAGGGATTTAGGGCAAGGTGATGTTTTTGAAACTATTGGTCTAGACTTTTGGTGAGAAACCACATTTGAAACTATTGGGTTAGACATTGGGCGGGGAGCCACAACCTGCTGACAGGATTATCTGGATATGTGCAAGGGCCATAAACCTCTGACAGAATGTCTGCTGGAGCATCTGGATCTTATTAAACTTTACTGCTCTGTATCTGTTCGAGTTGTCATGGCACATTCCTGGGGTTCTTTCTGGAACTGAGTATAGCCCCCGATCATCAGGTGGTCTAAGATGATGGCCCTTCCCTAAGATGGAGTCTGTAAAGTCAAGTCTAGGCCTTCATATGGTTTTCACAGCAAATATGGCTACCAGGCCATATTTGTACATGTGGTCTTGAGCAACCCCAGGGAGAGGCTGGCTTTTGATGGGCTTTGAGAAAACAGGGATCTGGAATGGGATGGCATCTCTAGGGGAGGGGCTGCTTTTTGGAAGGCTTTGAGGGGTTAGGTTTGTGGAGAAAGATAGGGAAGGGGAGTTGAGGTGAAACTTGCATCAGAACATTCCAGACTCTTTGGGTATAGGAGTGCCAGGGGCTGAATGGAGCTTCCACCAGAACATGCCAGAATCTTGGGTATAGGGGTGTTGGTTCAAGTCTGGCTACTTTCTGTGGGCATGGGATGATGTGGGAAAGGGGAAGCTGGGAATCAGTGGGCTCACATTTGGTAGGAGGTGTGAGTGGAGGAGCATCTGGTTAACTGTCACCAATAGTATCACACAATTCTTAGCACATGATATATGTCCAATGTTTATTGAATGAATGAGCACAGAAACTCACTGACTCTCTATAAATCAGTGAAATCATTTATAGACGTTTTCATGAGTGTCTAAAATTAACTTTTTCCAGGATTCAGAATGAATGACTTTATCAGAATTTTGAGGTCTAGCCTCTTAATTTCCTTCCCAGGGGCCTAGGAAAGACACTACCAATGGCAGGGAAATGAATCTAGATACACCAAGCTCTTTGTTCATCTACTTTATTCCTCTAGGATAAAATCCTATCTACACAGCTTCAGTTCTGTTCTCATGCCTAGCTCCTTTCTTGCCTGACTTCTCTCTACCTTTATCTGTTGTCCCCTCTAAGTTCCATCTTAATTCTCTCATCTTAGTTCTGCCTCAACTAGGTCCTTCTCATCTCATTCTTACCCATCTAGTACTTCCCCATCTGGCTCTTCCTCGTCTTCCATCTCATCCTCAAGTTCTCTCTGGTCAAAATCCTCCTTATACATTTCAGTTCTTCCCTCTAAGTCTCTGAGGTGTTCAGTTATAAACCCAAGCAATAGCAATCCTCCCCCTCCAGCCAGGTCACCAGGCTTGAATTCCTACAGGGTCATAAAGGCAGATAAGAATTTTCCTTGGGCAGTAACTGTTAGGCTTTCTTTTACAACTAAAAATGGAAATGGTAAAGGAGGAGGTCAACTTAGAGCTAATGATCAGTCAGTATATCAAGAAAAGGGGATTTGTGTGCTCAGTCTACATTCCTAGAAGTGGCTAGGTAAGAAGTTAGGAGTCTATAATGTTAGTAAGGCTGTATAAAAAAGGAGGGTCTCACCTTAAATTGCACAAGAAGTAAAGCTATCTGCCTGACCTAGGAGATTGGTGCTGTTACCATAAGGGTATTACCTTAGTTTAGGAGATCATTTGGTCTTGGATGTTTGATAGATATTCTAGATAAATACACAATTCTTGGAAGTACATAGCATACAAGAAAATCATTGTAGGAACCAGCTAATATATATACAAAAGCTAAAACATCACCAAGCCATGGCTTGACCTTCAGAAAAGTCCTTGACTTTTCCAAGTAGTAGCTTTTGTGATAGTAGCTGGGCTCCATTACATTTTCCTGTGGCTTACAGCATGACCTAATTTGGTCCAGTTATTATTAAAACAACTTTAGAACCTATCTATCAGATCAAGTGCCATATCCTATTATGTTAAACACCAAAATGGTTCAAAATAAAATACATTAAATGCACAGTTGATCCTGCCCTCCAATGGTAAATATCTAAAATAAACAGAGAAGTGTGATATGGAATACTACAAAAAATTCACCCATGAAACTGACAATAATCTTTTTGATATCAAAGATTTCCTAACACTTGAATAAACAGCTACTCTTACAAACATGTAGTTTATCTATATAAACAGCACAAAGTGGTATTTATATACAAGACAACTATTTTCCTTCCATCCAATTACTCCTGCTCAATGGGAGGTATGGGTAAAGAAGCGTTTGGTTAACTGTCACCCTGGAGACCTCACAAATCTGTTCCTGGAGAAAGCAGAGAAGGCAAGTTGCTAGGAGGGAAAAAATAGGTTATTACCACTGGCTCTATGAATGGGGCTGGCCATGGGAAGGGTGAAGACTGTCAGAAAGAATGGAACAGAGATGTGCCCTGGTTGTACTGGAGAAGTTCCTCAGAATATTTGTGGAATGACTCAATATTAGTTTCTACCGGGCCAGATTTGTTGATACAGCAGCAGCACCCTCTCCCCAGGAACATGTAGCTGTCTGTTAAACAGATGAAACAGATTTATACCTTGGTGTGATAGCAAAGTCTGTGGCTTTGGGTTAAAAGGCAAGAATATTTTGAGGGAAAAATATAGCCAAAATAGACAAAAGATAAAAAGGTGAATGAGCAAGACACAAGAGCAGGTAGGCTTAACCATCATGACCCCACATTGGGACATTCTGGAAAACCAGAGGGTGGAGGGTCCCAGTTGATAGACAGACCATTCATCCTGGGTAAGTGCCTGCTTGAACCTGAAGAGGTAGTACCATATTTGATGTCCCAGGAGCTTGGCAGCTGAAGGGGTGGTGAGGACCACAGTGTAGGGTCCTGTCCATAGGGGCTCTAGAGACTTAGAAGACAACTGTTTGAGAAGTATTGGTCCCCAGGGGAGAGTAGGGTGGGCTCAGGAGCAGTTGGGTCTGTTGGCATGGGGGCAAGGACATAGCTGTCAGTACGTGAACCAAGAAGAGACCCTAGAAGAGAGAAGTAGGGTAGGTATCTGGCCAGTAGAGGAGTCTGAGCCAAGAGGTGGTGGTTAAGGAGGAACAGCCTTCCATAAAGGAGCTCAAAAGGGTGTAGGCCTGTAGTAGAACATGGTATGGCTCAGAGGTAGGTAAGGGCAATAGGGAGGATAGAAGGCCAAGACAAAATGAGTTCATTGGAGAGTTTGGTGAATTGTTGTTTGATGAGTCCATTGCTACTCTTAACCCTTCCAGAAGATTGTGGGCAGCAGGGGAAGTGGAGTATCTGGAGATATTGAGGACTTCAGATACTAGCTTGAAGAACCTGGAAGTAAAAGCTGGGCCGTTGTCCATTTCAATAGTCTGTGGCATACTCAACAGAAAGATGATGTATTCAAGCAGTACCTGAGCCACCATATCTGTTGTTTCCCTGGAGGTGAGGAATGCCTCTATCCATTCTGAAAAAGTGTCGACAAGAGTTAGGAGATAGTTGAGGTTTTTATGAGTGGGCATGTGGGTGAAGTCAACCTGCCAGTCCTTGCTCAGTTGGTGTTCTCAGAGCTGATGCAAAGTCTGGCATATCTGGAGGCCCCCTGAAGGTTGACCTTGGTACATGTCTGGCAAGAGGAGCTGACCTAGAATATATGGGCTTGAAGATGGTTGGGATCAATGAGGGGCTCTAAGAAGTGGAACAAAGCTTTGGGCCTATATGTAAGGTGTGGCAGATGTCTGAAATGATGGAGAGTGCCTTATCCTGGGAAAGGATGAGACAGTTATTTCAGTAGAACCATTTGTCTTTTGCTTGTGTGGCCCCTTTATTCAGGAGTTCATCCCTTTCCACTCATTGGTAACAGGGCTGATGGATGTCAAAAACAAAACATGTCCTGTGGATGCAGTGAAGCTAGAGACCAGTTTCTGGGCTACTGAATCGGCCCTGGCATTGCCTAATGGCACTGGGTCCTTGGAGGACTGATGTCTCCAGCAGTGGATTATGGCTACCTCTGCAGGGAGCTGGAGGGCCTCCAAAAGCTTGGCTATATGGGGTCCATTGACAATTGGAATACCCTTAGTAGTGAGGAAGCCCCTTTCCTTCCAAAGGACAGAATAGGTATGGGCTATTAAAAAGGTATGTTTAGAGTCACTATAGATGTCAGCCCACTGACCACTATTTGGAGTGCTCTAGTCAAGGCAATTAATTCAGCCTTTCATGAAGAGGTCCCCACCAGGTCACTTCAACCATTTTAGTGGAGGTGACCATTGCATAAGCTGCCTGGTAGTTTCCTGATTTGCCTATAAGAGATCTTCCTTCAACAAAGAGGGTGAGTTGGGGGTCTGTGAGGGGTTAATCTAATCTAGGAGATCAGGCTAAGGTGAATGTAAGGCCACTATAACCTCTGAGAAAGAGTGGGAGGGGGTATCAGGGAAAGAAGGGACAGGGGGAGGGTTACAAGATTTAGGGCAGGGCTGGAGGCCAAGACAATTTGGGGTTTTTTTAGAAACAGTAAATGAAAGACCTGGACCCATGAGGGCCCAAGGAGCAAAAGAGAAGAATGATTCAGAAGGTCTGAGAGGTGCTGGGCAGAGTATACAGTGATTGTCTGAAACAAGGTGATTTTGAGGGCCTCTCAGGTGAGTTTGCTGCTTATAAAGCTTAAAACATGGCTGTCGTCCACACACAGTGGGCTCTAGCTGTTTGGACAGGAAAGCAACAGCCCAATTTGAAGGCCCAACCAGTTGGGCTAGAACCCTGGTAGCCACTCCCACACTTTCATCTGTAAAGAGGTGGTAGGGGTGAGTGGAGTCCAGGAGAACTAGACCATTAAGAGGGCAGTGAAAGAGAAGTGGAAGCAGATGGTGGCCAGATGGCTGAGGGGCCTTGTGGGGGTCTCTCTGGTTGCCTGGTACAGGGGCTTGGCTATGATGACAAAGTTAGGGATCCAGTGACAGAAGAATCCCATCAGGCCCCCAAATGAGAGAATCTGGTGTGCTATGGTTGGGGGCTATAAGTCCTGCAGGGCTCTGACTTGATCAGAGGTGAGGGTCTTAGACCCTGGGGTGAGTTGAATGCTCAAATACACAACAGCAGGAGAACATAGTTGAACCTTAGGTAAGGAAACATGGTATACAAGAGAGCAAAGGTAGTTTAGGAACAAAGAGGTGGCCCACTGAGATAGAGACATGGAATAACTACAAAGTAGGAGGTTGTCAACATACTGGAGAAGTGGGTCAAAGGTGGAAAAATCCCGGGCCAAGGCTTGGCCAAAGAAATGGGGACTATTCCAAAAAAACAAACAAACAAACAAAAAAACCCCTGAGGGAGAACAGTCTATGTGAGCTGTCTGGTGGACCATGTATCAAGGTCCTCCCAGGTGAAGGCAAAGAGAAAATATGAGTTAGGGTGTAGAGGGACAGTAAAGAAAAGGTGTCTTTTAGGTCCAGGATGGTAATGTGGAAAGTTGTAAGAGGAATGTTAGCCACTAGGATGTAAGGGTTAGTGATCACTGGGTGGGTCAGGTAACTGTCTCATTAATGAGGCAGAGGTCCTGAACTAGGTGGTAAGCACCAGAGGACTTATGCATGGGGAGAATGACGATGTTGCAAGGTGAGTCCATAGGGATTAACAACAGTCCCTGAGATAGGAGGTGGGTAATAATGGATTTGAGGCCTCAGTAATGGCTTTCAGAAATAGGCAACTGGGTTCTGGAAGGGAAGGAGGAGAGCTCCTTAAGGCAAACTAAGACTGGCTGGTAGTGAGTAATAAGAACCAGGGTGGAGATACCCCATACTTGGGGGTTAATTGAGTCTGGGAGGGTAAAGACAGGTCAGTCTGAGGTAGGGCCCTGTGAGGCAATTAAGGGAAGAAGATGAGAGTCAGAAGAGAGTGTGGGGGCCAAGGAGAGGGTAGCTTCAAAATGGCTGAGGCTATCACAGCCAAGTAAAGGTACTGAACAAATGGGTATGAGTAGAAAAGGGTGTGAGAATTGTCCTGCAAGAATGCAGAGAAATGGCAGGTCTTAGGCAGAAAGGAGGGGCTCACATGCACCCCCATGACAAAAATTGGCAAGGAAATTGTGTGACTCAAGTGAGAGGTTAAGACAGAAAAAGAAGCGCCTGCATTCACTAGGAAGGTGATTGACTTACCCGTTACCTGGAGCGTTACCCTAGGCTCGGCAAAGGTGATGGGAATCTCTGAGTCTGAGTGAGTTTATTCTTCCACTAAGGAGCTTGAAGTCTCAGATGTCTATTACGGTGGGTGGACCTCCATGGCATGGCATAGAGGACAAGTCTGCATGGGGACGTTTTTGTCTTCCAGGGCTGACAGGGCATGGCCTTTTCAGTGGCTGAGGGTTAGGGCAACATTGGGGATCAGTGCCATATTTGAAGCAGGCCCCACATGGAGCCAACTTTGGCTGGGTCCAGGCAAGATGGTACCTTGTGGATTTCCCCTGTTCTCTCTGCAGGAGTGCCAATGTCCTCACGGCAGCTGCCAAGGCATGAGCTTGGAGCATAGCCTTCTGTTGCAACCAAGTCTGCCAGGAAGACTCAGCTGTCTCCTCTCAGGCATTAAAAACCTTAAAAGCCATTGTCACTAATTCTTGTACAGAAGTTTGGGGACTATCTGCAGCTTTTTAAAGTTTCTTTCTAATATCAGGTGACAACTGAGAAATGTAATGGGTAGCCAGGACCATGGCTCCTGCTAGGGAGGCTGGATCAAGGTGGGTAGAGTAGGCAGGTGGGATCCCAACATAGTAGGGTAGAAGAGCAGACAGAAACAAACAGAGATAGGATCTGTTTTGGGTGGAGCAGGCAGGCCAGCATGGCCAGACCAAACGCCAGGAGAGCCTAGTGAGTCTTAAGAAACCAATGAAAATATTTTTTAAAAAGGCAAAGTAGGTACCTTTCTGAAGACCCTGCCAAAGTATGCCACTAAGAGAGCACACCATGCTGGTCGGTGGTGGTACATACCTTTAATACCAGCACTTGGGAGGCAGAGCCTCTGTGAGTTCGAAGCCAGCCTGGTCTGGGTCCTGAGATCCAGGACAGGCACCAAAACTACACAGAGAGACCATGTCTGGAAAAACAAAACAAAACAAAACAGAAAAAAAGAGAATACATCACAAAGAAAAGAGTTAGTATAAGAGGTTTATTAGGGGATGGGGAGAGTAAAAAAAGCGAAAGACCATCTCAGAGTGAAGACTTGAGAGAGGCAGGTAGACAAACAAACAAAAAATAGGGAAGAGACAAGAGGAAGAAGAGAGGTGGGGTGGTGGTGCCTGTGACTTAGGCAGCTCAGTTGGAGTGCAGGGCTCAGGGTCAGTCCCTGGTTGAAAAGGCACCTGGAGCCACCACAATCCTGGCCAATAAAACCTGGGGTGTTGAGCACTGGCTCCAGAGGGAAGATAGGGAGTGCAGAGCTCAAAAAACCCTGGATAAGGGAGCTTAAAGCATTTGTTTTGGGCATATGGTGTGAGACAGCCCCAATTTGAATTAATTTTGTAGCAGATACCCCAGGCAGGGGTGACTGAGGATTGGGTTTAGAGCCAGTTTTGCCCATTTCCAAGCCTGTGCCAGAGACAAAAGACTAGGGTGAGGCATCCAACACCAAACTTTTGTAGTCTCAGAGTTCAAACTTGTCAGGCAAACACTCTGCTACTGAGATATGTCTCCAGCCTTATAGGTGACAGAAAATACTTGAGGAATGATGGATTTGATTCTGGAGTCTTGGAGTTGGCAGCAGCCATGATCACTCTGTGATAAACAGAAGTACATCAGGAGAAAGCACTTTTAACCAGAAATAACAGACAAATGGAGTCCTTCTACACATGTGGTGAAAACATTCAAGTAGCAGGCTGGGCTTGGACCTAGACAAGGCTGTCTTCTGTGGAACCTTTGTACTAAACCTTGCCTATACATTTAGGGTTTGATATGCTGTGAAAGACATTAACTAGAAGTTTTAACAATGTTTCCATCTCCCAAAAGGGCCTATATGACTAATCCAACAAAGCAAGTGGCTGTAATAAGCCAGCAAAGCTTGCCATTTTCTCCTTCTACCCAAAGCTGTGATGTACCCTAATATTGGCAGATGTAATGACATGAATGGCAAGAAACATACCAGGCCTTGCACTTCAGAACTTTTGGTAAACCATGTACTCAATGCAATGTTAACTTCCCTTCATTCTGTTAAGAATAATAAGCTAAATAGTGCTGAGAGGAATGAAACATGCCCTTAAAAAACAAAGTCAGATGATTGTTCATGAAAGAGTGGCTGCCTGAAATGTCATTTGATTAATCACATTTTCTGTTGAAAAACAAGAGCTAGGAAAGTATTTCTTCTACTCTTTTTCATTCCATCTTCAAATGAAGAAACTATTACAATATCCAATGGTTCTACATGTCTTTAATCTACATAATTGGGAGGTCTCAGAGGTAGGAGGATCAAAATTTCAAGGTCATCTTTGGCTACATAGCCAGTTGCCTGGAATATATAAGACCCTGACTCAAAAAAAAGAATATAAAGGAAAGGAGGCATGGGAAGAAGGAAGGGAGGAAAGAGGAAGGGAGGGAGGGGAAAGGCTAGAGTAATGTGTGGCTGGTATCTGTAGTCTAAGGTAGACTAGTACCAGCGCACCAAGTGAGTGGTAAGATTAGTAGTTTAGCTGGGTGGTTGTGGTACATGCCTTTAATCCCAGCACTCGGGAGGTAGAGCCAGGCTAATCTCTGTGAGTTTGAGGCCAGCCTGGTCTACAGAGCAAGATCTAGGACAGGCACCAAAACTATACAGAGAAGCCCTGTCTCAAAAAAAAGAAAGAAAGAAACAAAGAAAGAGAGAAAAGAAAAGATCGGTAGTTTAAAGGGATAAATAACTCCCTGGTGCCTCTTAGACTTTGCTGCTCTATGTCTCATCACTAGCTCTGAGAAGTCACAGCCTTAGTCTACCCAACTTGCTGTGCCTGGGAATCTCTGAGAAGTCACAACCTTGGTCCACCCAGCTTTCCATGCATGAGGATTTCTGGGACAGATTTATTGATATGTTGGAATAGAAAAAGAAGAGTTCAAATATTCACAAAGACATTTAAGGACTAAAAACATTTTCAGAACATACTAAGGTTGAAGTAATCCTTTCTGATACTCTTAGTGCCTGGAGCTGCCAAGTGTAACATTCTGCAACCTTTAGAAAACAGTTTACACTGTAGGCTTGAAACTTACATTTATAAAAGAATTGTTTAAACCAATGGGTCACCTATGAATTTTAAACAATGTTAAAAAGTGATATTATGAAAATATTTTAAAACAAAAAATTTTAAAGGTACCATTAACAGAGGAGATAGATGACTAATAAAATTATAGATGCTTCAGTGAAATTCAACTTAATAGTAAGCATTAGTTAGAAAGCAAAAAGGACAGAAATTGAAGCAGTAATTAAATGCCCCAAATGGAAACACATATTTGTAATGATTTAATACAGTTACTGAAATATCATGTGTATAACATTGAAGAGGTGAAAATCAGACTGGAGAATGAAAGGCTTCTCAGTGTCAACAATAGGAAATTACTTTTCAAGATTCTTTGAAATATGTCTTAAATATATATCATGAACCCCCTAGAATCCTCACTGTCAAACATGCTTCTAAGTTCAAGAAAGCATTCTTGAAAACTGAGTGATGTCATTAGTGTAAAGCACTTATATAGTATGTGTGAACCCTGGCTTCTAATCCCAGTGCCACAGAACAAAAAAAATATATATTTTTGAGCCACCCTTGTCCTTTTTGTTCCCTAGAAACCTCATTAATTCAAACATACCCCTAAATTATCTTAACCTCTGAAATTTGAGAGACTCCAGGGAAGAATTGCAGTGTTCTTGCTTGATCCACTTAAGGACTTTGTGGTGGGGCAGACTGGCTCCCTGTCAAGGGCTTCTGCAGTGGCTAGAGCTCAGCCTTAGAAGGAAGGGTCCTATACCTGCTTCCATGAGCTGGTCTGTGCTGCTTCTCAGGCACAGTGTGCACACTATACAGTCATCTCACCTGGCTGATCCTTCAGTAGAAACACTCTGAGACTGTAGCTAAACATTTCTTGAAAAGACAAGCCCAAGGAGCTCAGAAACCTCTACTTACTATGTTACATGACCATGCAGAGTTTGTTGTATGGAGCAACAAAGAATTGTATGTCCTGGAAAGAAGATCAACATGGAGAAAAGGAAAGCAACAGTCTCAGGAATGCAAAGGGTACTCCACAACCGGGTGTTCCCTTCCCCTTTGCCTTCAGAGGTCCCACCAAACACCCCTAGAATGTTTTCTTCCATCAACCCTTTGCACTTTTTGCAACAGTTGCAAAATTCAGAGTGGAGTGTTGGGGGTAGGGTGGTAGGGTTGGGATGGAATGAGGGAAGGTGTGTGTGTGAGCAGGAAGCAATCCTTGAGAAACAATCTCTTACAGAGTGCTGCTTTTCTAATCTACTTAAACTCAAGGATTCACCTTTACTTAGACCATTAACAACGCAACAATTCAGTACTGATGGGGCGGGTCATTGTCTCTCAGTTCAGGAATAATGGATCCCCTATAACTGCATTGATTTGGCTGTCCTCTTCGCAGGCCTACTGCCTTGCTTCTTCTCAGAGCATAGCTTGAGACTCCATCCTGTTTTCCATGCCGAGGGAGTTTCTCAAGGCAGGCTGCATATTCCTGACAGTTGCAGAGAGAGAGAGAGAGAGAGAGAGAGAGAGAGAGAGAGAGAGAGAGAGAGAGAGAGAGAGAGAGAGAGGGAAAGAGAGAGAGAGAGAGGGAGGGAGGGAGGGAGGGAGAGAGAGAGAGAGAGAGAGAGAGAGAGAGAGAGAGAGAGAGAGAGAGAGAGAGAGAAACATGCTTGGCAGGGTCATCTCATTGGCTTTCCCTCCACAACAGACATCACGAAAGACCATTCCAGATTCTGGATTTGACCTACTGCAGTCCTGAGGCAAATAAGAAATCTGTGAGATGTTCCTTATCTCAAATGTTGCCTCCCATGCTCTCCACAGCTCAGAGTTTCCTAACAACTTGTCAACCCAAGGTTCAAAGGCTTGTTGAATTATGACTGCTCCTTAACATGAAAACGCTACAAAGTTGACTTTCAAGTGTTAGTGTTGTGCAGTCATGTTTGCAAACCCCTTGTCTTAGGGAGGGTTTCTGTTGTTGCAATAGAACACCATGACAAAAAAGCAAGTTATGGTGGAATGGGTTTATTTGGCTTACACTTCTGTATTGCTGTTCATCATCTAAGGAAGTCAGGACTAAACTCAAACTAAACTCAAGACAAGAACCTGGAGGCAGGAACTGATGCAGAGGTCCTGGAGAGGGACTGTTTACTGGCCTGCTTCCCACGGTTTACTCAGTCTGCTTTCTTATAGAACCCAGGAAGGCCAAGACCACTAGCCTAGGATGGCATCACCCACAATGGGCTGGGCCCTCCCCACCAATCACTAATTAAGAAAATGCCATTTTAAGGGCCTCTATCATCTTCATAAACTTATTTTTAAAGTGATTTTTTTTGTTTCATCTGTGTTGGGATGTTTAGGGCTTGCTGCTGTAAGACCACTAGGTTCTAGTGGTGCCACATTGTTTTTTATATTGTTGAATGTATTCTTTTTTTTGTTTTTTTTTTAATGTATTCTTTTTTTAATTAAGAATTTTTTATTTGTTTTACATACCAACTGCAGATCCCCCTCTCTTCCCTCCTCCTGCCCTCAAGTCTTTCCCACCCCAACCCACTCCCCATTGCCTCCACCAACAAGGTAAGGCCTCCCATGAGGAGTCAGTAGAGCCTGGTACATTCAGTTGAGGGAGGTTCAAGCCCCTCTCCCTGCATTAAGGCTGTGCAAGGTGTCTCATCATAGGTAGTGGGCTCCAGATTGCCAGGGGGCTCCTTAAGCAGATTAAGCTACACAACAGTCTTGCTTATGCAGAGGGTCTAGTCCAGTCCCATGGAGGCTCCACAGCTGTTTGTCTAAAGTTTATGTGTTCCCACTAGCTTGGTTTGGTTGTCTCTGTAGGTTTCCCTATATGATCTTGATGCCCCTTGCTCATATAATCCCTCTTCCTGCTCTTCGACTGGACTCCTGGAGCTCAGCCTGGTGCTTGGCTGTGGATCTCTGCATCATCTGCTTCCATCAATTACTAGATGAAGGCTCTATGATGACATTATTCACTGATCTGATTACTGAGGTAAGCCAGTTCAGGCACCCTCTCTATTATTGCTAGTAGTCTAAGCTGGGGTCATCCTTGTGGATTCCTGGGAACTTCCCTAGCACCTGGTTTCTCCCTAACCCAATGATGTCTCTCTTTATCATGGTATCTCTTTCATTATTTTCCCACTTTGTCCTATTTCATTCCCTTATATTTTCATCCCCTACTCCCTACCCTTTATTGCATTCCTTTATCCCCAATTTATTCATGGAGATCTCATCTATTTCCCCTTCCCAGAGTGACCCATGCTTCCCTCTAAGGGTCCTCCTTGTTAACTAGCTTCTCTGGAGCTGTGGGTTGTAGTCTTATTGTCCTTTGTTTTACATCTAGTATCCACTTATGAGTGAGTACATACCATGTTTGTCCTTTTGAGTATGGGTTACTTCACTCAGGATGATATTTTCTAGTTCCATCCATTTGCCTGCAAATTTCATGATATCATTGTTTTTTACTGCTGAGTAGTACTCCATTTTGTATACGTACCACATTTTCTTTATCCATTCTTTGGTAGAGGGGCACCTAGGTTGTTTCCAGATTCTGGCTATTATGAATAATGCTTCTATGAACATAGTTGAGCAAGTGTCCTTGTGGTATGGTTGAGTATTCCTTGAGTATATGCCCAGGAGTGGTATAGCTGGGTCTTGAGGTAGATTGACTTCCAATTTTTTGAGAAACTGCCATACTGATTTCTACAGTGGTTGTGCAAGTTTGCATTCTCACCAACAGTAGATGAGTGTTCCCCTTACTCCACATCCTTTCCAACATATACTGTTATCAGTGTTTTTAATCTTAACCATATTGAATGTATTCTTATCCTGGTATTTACTAATCTGGGTTTGGGATAATTATACAAGTGTCGATTCTTGTGATATCTTTGTTGGATGGGTCTTTTGTTCCTTTATTATCTGTTTCTTTTATTGTCTTTTGGCCTGAATGGCCAAGAGTTCTGGTGATTGGCTGGTTGTCAGGTCCAGTAGGGATGTCTCAGCTGAGGTTTGTGGGGGTTTGGGTGCCTAGATCCACTGTATCCTCCAGCTCTTCTGGCTGGTGTATGCTTTACTTGCGCCTGTGGGTCTGTTCTTCCAACTGGTGTGTGTTGTGCCTGTGCCTGTTCTTCCACCTGTTCTTCCAACTGGTACGGGTGGTACTTGTGTCTATAGGATCTGCTGATGTTACAGGAAAGAACTGCCCAGAGGGAAGATGATGAGGTAGGTAGCATTGAGTGGCAGAGTGGATCCCGTGGGAACAGAGTCCAATGTGAGGCAGCAGTGGTGGTGTGGCCTGCCCACACGTTTCTCATCTGCCTGCCTGGCTGCTGGGGACCGTACCAGAGCACCAGAGTTCCACCAGAGTTGGGAGCAGGGCCGAGATGCCTTGCTGGGGCTGAGAAGGGAATGAGAGGAGCTTGCGGATGTGCCTTGGGGCTTAAGGTGTAGAGATTGGGGCAGTTTAGTTGGGAGACCAATCACTCACCTATTCTCCCAACTGGAGTAGGTGGTGCTTGTCTAGGGGCTGCTGATGTTGCAGGGGATGGTTGGCCAAGGGGAGGTTGGTAGTGATAGTGGGTTTGGGTGGCAGAGTGGATTGTGGAGGTTACAGAGAAAATGAAAAGTTTCCTTAAAGAAATCGAAAAAAAGATAAACAAAAAGTTGGAAGAAATCAATAAATCCCTTAAAGAAAGCCAAGAAAAAAAATCAAGTATGTGAAGGAAACAGTTTAAGACTTGAAAATTAAAATACACACAATAAAGAAAACATAAACCAAGGGAATTCTGAAAATGGAAAATCTGATAAGCAAACAGAAACTACAGATGCAAGCATCACCAACAGAATACAAGAGATAGAAGATAGAATCTCAGGCATCAAAGATATAATAGAGAAAATAGATTCATCCATCAAACAAAATGTTAAATCCAAAAAATTCCTACATAAAACGTCCAGGAAATCTGGGACATCATAAAAAGAACAAACCTAAGAATAATAGGGATAGAAGAAAGAGAAGAATTCCAGCTCAAAGGTGCAGAAAATATATTCAACAAAATCATAGAAGAAAATTTTCCCAACCTAAAAAAGGACATTTCTATGAAGGTACAAGAAGCCTAAGGAACACAAAAAAGTTCCCTTGCCAATTAATAATCAAAATACTAAACGTACAGAATAAAGAAAAAATATTAAAACCTGCAAAGGAGAAAGGCCAAGTGACATACAAAGGCAAACCTGTCAGAATTACACCCAACTTCTCAGTGGAGACCCTAAAAGCCAGAAGGTCCTAGATAGACATTTTGCAGACATTAAGAGACCATAGTTGCCAGCTCAGACTACTATATACAGCAAAACTTTCAATCACCCTAAAAGGAGAAAACAAGATATTCCATGACAAAATGAGATTTAAACAATACCTATCCATAAATTCAGCACTACAGAAAGTACTATAAGGAAAACTCCAACCCAAGGAAGTTATCTGCACCCATGAAAACACAGGTAATAGATAATCTCATATTGGCAAAACCCAAAGAAGGGAAACACACACACACACTACCACCAACACCAACCTCCCCCCAAAAAATAGGAATTAACAATCACTGGTAATTTATTATCTCTTAATAACAATGGACTCAATGCACCTATAAAAAGACACAAGCTAACAGAATTTATATGAAAACAAGATCCATCCTTCTACTGCATACAAGAAACACATCTCAACTTCAAAGACAGACCATAGTTGCCAGCCCCTCAGAGTAAGGGGTTTGGAAAAAATTTTCCAATCAAATGGACCTAACAAGCAAGCTGGTGTAGCTCTCCTAATATCTAACAAAATAAACTTCAAGCTAAAATTAATCAAAAGAGATGGAGAAGGACATTCCTTATTCATCACAGGAAAAATCCATCAAGATGAAGTCTTAATTTTGACCATTTATGCCCCAAATACAAGGGCACCCATATTTGTAAAAAAAAAAAACATTACTAAAGTTTAAATCACATATCAAGCCCCACACATTCATAGTGTGAGAATTCAACATCCCATTCTCACCAATGGACAGGTCTGCCAGACAGAAACTTAACAGACAGACAAGGGAACTAACAGATGTTATGAATCAAAAGGACTTAACAGATATCTACAGAACACTTCACTCAAACACAAAAGAATATACTTTTTTCTTAGTACCTCATGGAACCTTCTCTAAAACTGGCCACATACTCAATCATAAGGCAAATCTCAACAGATACAAAAAAATTGGAATAATCCCCTGTATCTTATCAGATCACCATGGCTTAAAGTTAGATTTCAACAGCAACACAAACTACAGAAAGCCTACAAACTCATGGAAATGGAACAACTCTCAACTGAATTACCACTGGGTCAAGGAAGAAATAAAGGAAGAAATTAAAGCCTTCCTATAATTCAATGAAAATGAATGTATAACATACCCAAACTTATGGGACACTATGAATCAGTGCTAAGAGGAAAGTTCATAGCACTAAGTGCCTACAAAAAGAATTTTGAGAAATCTCACACTAGCGACTAAACAGCACACATGAAAGCTCTAGAGCAAAGAGAAGCAAACTCATCCAGGAGGAGTAGATGACAGGAAATAACCAACCTTGGGGCTGATATTAACAAAATAGAAACAAAGAACAATACAAAGAATAAATGAAACAAAGAGTTGGTTCTTTGAGAAAATCAACAAAACAGACAAACCCTTATCCAAACTAACTGAGAGAGAGAGAGAAATATCCAAATTAACAAAATCAGAAATGAAAAAGGGGACATAATAACAGACACTGAGGAAATCCAGAAAATCATTAGGTCATACTTCAAAAACCTGTACTTCACAAAATTCAAAAATGTAAAAGAAATGGACAATTTTCTGGATAGGTACCACATACCAAAATTAAATCAAGATCAGATAAACAATTTAAAAAGACCTATTACCCCTAAGAAAGTAGAAGCAGTCATTAGAAGTCTCCCAACCTAAAAGAGCCCAGGACCAGATGGTTTCAGCACAGAATTCTAACAGAATTTCAAAGAAGAACTAATACCATTAAGCCTCAAATTGTTCCACATATTAGAAACAGAAGGAAAATTGCAAAATTCTTTTTATGAGGTTACAATTACCCTGATACCCAAACCACACAAAGATGCAACAAAGAAAGAGAATTACAGACCAATCTCCCTATGAACATTAATGCAAAAATAATTAAATACTGTCAAAATGAATCTAAGAACACATTAAAAAAATCATCCACCATGATCAAGTAGGCTTCCTTCCAGAGATGCAGGGATGGTTCAACATACAAAAATCTGTCAATGTAATTCACCATATAAAGAAACTGAAAGAAAAATCCACATGATTATGTCATCAGATACGGAAAAAGCCTGTGACAAAATCTAACACCCCTTCATGATAAAGGTCTTGGAGAGAGCAGGGATACAAGGAACATATCTAAACCTAATAAAATCAATATACAGCAAGCTGACAGCCAACATCAAATTAAATGGAGAGAAACTCAAATGGATTCCACTAAATTCAGGAACAAGACAAGGCTGACCACTCTCTTCATATTTATTCAATATAGTACTTGAAGTTCTAGCTAGAGCAATAAGACAACATAAGGAGATCAAGGGGATACAAATTGGAAAGTAAGAAGTCAAACTTTCACCATTTGCAGATGATACAATGGCATACATAAGTGACCCCCAAAAATTCTACCAGGAAACTCCTATAACTGATAAATGCCTTTAGTAATATGGCTGGACACAAGATTAACTAAAAAATGAAACAAAACAAAACAAAACAAAACAAAACAAAACAGTAGCCTTCCTATATACAAATGATAAACAGGCTGAGAAAAAAAAGTCAGAGTAACAGCATCCTTTACAATAGCCAGAAATGATATAAAATATCTGGGGGTAACTCTAATCAAACAAGTGAAAGACCTTTATGACAAGAACTTTAGGTCTTTGAAGAAAGAAATTGAAGAAGATTTCAGAAAATGGAAAGATCTCCCATGCTCATGGATAGGTAGGATTAACATAGTAAAAATGGCAATCTTAGCAAAAGCAATCTACAGATTCAATGCAATCCTCATCAAAATTTCAACATAATTCTTTACCCAGAATAACCAAAACAATACTGTACAATAAAGGAACTTCTAGAGGCATCACTATTCCTGACTTCACTCTCTACCATAGAGCTATAGTAATAAAAACAACTTGGTATTGGCATGAAAACAGACACGTGGACCAATGGAATTGAATCAAAGACCTGGACATAAATCCACACACTTATGAACATCTGATTTTTGATAAAGAAGCCAAGATTACACAATGGAAAAAAAGAAAACATTTCAGCAAATGGTGCTGGCATAATTGGATGTTGATATGTAAAATATGCAAACAGATCCATATCTACTACCCTGCATGAAACTCAAGTCCAAGTGGATCAAAGACTTCAACATTAATCCAGTTACACTCAACCTGATAGACAAGAAAGTGGGAAGTAGCCTTGAATGCAATGGCACAGAAGACTACTTACTAAATATAAGACCAGTAGCAGAGACACTTAAACCGGCAATTAATAAATGGGACTTCCTGAAACTAAAAAGCTTCTATAAGGCAAAGGATACTGTCAAAAGACAAAACAGCAGCCTAAAGAATGGGAAAAAGGACAGGCAGTGGTGGTGCACGCCTTTAATCCCAGCACTCGGCAGATCTTGGTGTGTTCAAGGCCAGCCTGGTCTACAAAGCAAGATCCAGGACAGGCTCCAAAGCTATACAGAGAAACCCTGTCTCAAAAAAACCAAAAAAAAAAAAAAAAGAATAGAAAAAGGTCTTCACCAACACCACATCTGACAAAGACCTGGTCTCCAAAATATTTAAAGAACTCAAGAAACTAGACATTAAAATACCAAATAATCCAACTATAAATAGGGCATAGATCTAAACAGAATTCTCAACAGACGAATCTCAAATGGCCAAAAATACACTTAAAGAATTGTTTAATGTCCTTAGTCATCTGGGAAATGCAAATTAAAATTACTCTGAGATACCATCTTACACCTGTCAGAATGGCTACAGTCAGAAACCCTGATGACAGCTTATGTTGGAGAGAATGTGGAGTAAGGGGAACATTCTTCCACTGCTGCTGGGAATGCAAACTTGTACAGCCACTTTGGAAATCAGTATGGCAGTTTCTCAGAAAATTGGCAATCAATCTACCTCAAGACTCAGCTCTATCAATCTTGGGCATATACCCAAAGAATGTTAAATCATACCACAAAGACACTTGCTCCACTATGTTCACAGCAACATTATTTGTAATAGCCAGAACCTGGAAACAAACTAGATGCCCCTCAAATATCGAATGGATAAGGAAAATATGATAGATTTACACAATGGAGTACTACTCAGCTATAAAATAACAATGACCGTATGAAATTTTCAGGCAAATGGATGGACTTAGAAAAAAATCATCCTGATTGATGTAACTCAGACCCAGAAAGACAAACATGGTATGTACTCACTTATAAGTAGATATTAGAAGTAAAGTATAGCATAACCAGCCTACAATCCACAGTCCCAGAGAGCGTAGATAACTAAGAGGACCCAAAGAGGGATGCATTGATTTCCCTGGGAAGGGAAAATAGAAGAGATCTCCCTTTTATACTGGGGGCAGAGGTGGGGAGTATGAGGAGTGATGGGAAATTGAGGGAGTGGGTTGGGTGGTCTGGGTGTGGGAGGTTGGTTTTGGGTGAGACAGAGGGGAAAGTAATGAAAGAGACACCTTGATGGGGGGCATTTTGGGGTTAGGGAGAAACCTGGTACCAGGGAAACTCCCAGGAATCCACAAGAATGACCCCAGCTAAGACCCCTAGCAATAGTGGAAAAGGTCCTTGAACTGGCCATTTTCTGTAATCAGATTAGTCAATACCCTAACTGTCATCATAGAGCCTTAACTGGTAACTGATAGAAGCTGATGCAGATTCACAGTCAAGCGCTGGGCAGAACTCTGAGAGTCCTGATGAAGAAAGGGAAGATGGATTGTACAAGCCAGGAGGGTCAAGGTCATGATGGAGAAATCCACAGAGACAGCTGACCTGAGCTTGTGGGAGTTCATGGAATCTGGACCAACAGATAGGGAGCCTGCATGGGACCAACCTAGGCCCTCTACATGTGTGTGAAAGTTGTGTAGCTTGGTCTGTTTGTAAGGCTCCTAACAGTGAGATCAGGGCCTGTCCTTGGTGCTTTGAGTACCTGTTCCCCATGTTGGATTACCTTGCCCAGCCTTGTTGCAGGGGGAGGAGCTCAGTCTTGCTTCAACTTGATGTGCCATGCTTTGTTCAAGCCCATGGGGGGCGTGCCCCTTTCTGAATGTAGATGGAGGAGGAATGGATGGGGAAGTGGGTAGATAGGAGGTGGGGAAAGGGGGAATGGAAAGAGAGGATGAAGGGGAAACTAGCCAGTATATAAAATAAATGAAAATAGTATTAAATAAATAAATAAATAATAAATACAAAGACAATGCCTTATAGCTGGATCTTATGGAGGCATTTTCTCAATTGAGGTTCTCTCCTTCCTGATAACTCTAGCTTGTGTCAAGTTGACATAAGACTAGTTAGCATACCCATTGAAAGTTGAAAATCTGAATCTGAGTCATTACTCAGGGTTTTTTCCCAGCTTCTGGCTTCTATTTAGGCAGTATACAGTTTGAGATCTATAAGGTGGCCATCTGTACATAGACCAACCCCTCAGCTGCTGCTGAAGATTCAGTCTTTTGCTCCATGTGCCCAACACTCAGGATGATAGTAGCTGATAAATAGCTGGAATCTTAAGCACTTTCCCAGAGGATTCTGCTGCTAACTAAACTTTGATAATAGTTGTATAATGAATGGTGAACTTTGAATCAATACAAAATTGTAAACTGGCTTTTTCATACTATAATTGTCATCTTTAGTTTCAGTTTTGGTAATTACACACAATTATATAACCACAGGATAGTGATGATGTAGATGTTTTCTTAAATTCAAAATTTCTTCATAGTCATTTGTATTCTGTCTCTCCCTGAGCCTTGGCCTCAACTATGAATCCACATGATCACTATAATTTTTTAATTTACACAACCACAACACCATTGTATACAGCCTTCTCATTTGATTTCTTCATTTAACACAATTTTGAGGCCTAATCCACAGTGACACATATGTAGTACCCAGTTTACATATTTTTGCAGCAATGACACTCAACAATTCACTTATCTACTTGACAATGAAAAAATAACCTTTTCCTGTTAAGGATTATGACAAAATATGACTCTGTTAGTCCATGAGAATATGTCATTCTAGTCTCAGGAAAATATTGAGAAGTGGGACTGTGCATTGTGTAAGTATGTATTTAATTTTATGAGGTCTCCCATCTTGATTTTCAAATGGCTGTACCATTTTACATTGTACTAAGTGTCAAAGTAAACCTATGCAGACAGTTATTCCATTCTTTATCTTCTTGCTCGTGGTTCAGAAATGCGCTTTTTCTTACTTGGATACACTGTAAGGTAATTGCTTCACAAATATCTATGCCAGTTGTGGGCTTTAAGTTGTATCTCTGTAGCCTTGTTCCACATAGCCAAACTTCTTATGCTAGTGAAGTTTAATGTTTACTGTTCTCCTCTTTTGTGAATTCATTTTCTGAACTTTAACCAAAGCAACAGTGGTTGTTCTGTTACATTAATTCAAGGATTATGGGAGTTCCTTTAAACAGCCATTTAAAAGTGTTATATTGTTTTACTTGAATATTGCAATGTGCATTTTTATCAGCTGTTATGAATCTGGAATTTGAGGTAGTTTGTATTGCTTATTCTTAAGACTAATAATTTTTTATTCAACATTTGTAAATATAGCATGTAAGAGATTTACTACTTCAGATTGTATAAGGGGAAATATGATGCTTATATGCACTAGTGAGAATAGTTTGCATTATATTTGTAACAAATATTTCTTGATTTGAGCTTTTGTAGATTTAATTGTGCCCATGTCTACAGGATCCTCTGTTTCTATCTGTTTCAGTAAAGCACCCAAGGCCCAGAATTCTTCAGAATTTTGAAGATTTTATTTCTATAATACAGGAGTGTACAGCACACTAACTCTGAATAAGATTTTGCTTTGTTGGTCTTGTTGACCCATTTGAAATAGATTATTTCTCCAAACCAGTGTCTTGTTCAGTTCTTTACGACTAAGTTTTCAATGCATTCAGAGTGTGTAAAGCTAAAGAAAATTATGTGTTTGTTAGTGATGTTATGTGCAGTTTTGGTTAACAGTATCACACATAACCACTAAGAGCCTTCTATAAAAATAAAGGTTTATTATTATTATTATTATTAATTATTATTATTTGTTTTTTTTGAGATAGAGTTTCTCTGTGTAGCCTTGGCTATACTGGAGCTCACCTTGTAGACTAGCCTAGCCTCAAACTCAGAGAGATCCACCTGCCTCTGCCTCTCAGATGCTGGAATGTACGACCACTACCCAGCCCATAAAGGTCTTTTTTTTTATCTTTTGTAGTTGATCATATATTGCACCTCATAGGTACCTCCTAAATTAACTTTATATTGTTCCTTGGCATAGTAATCTTTGACCAATATGACATTAGTAAACATTGGCCTCTCTTTCTTCTGAAAACTTTTCTACCATGTGAAGAAAGCTGGACTAACTTGCTGTAGACTGAGAACAAATCACTGGCCAGTTCAAATGGCAGATATGTTAATGAACACTAAATGAGCTGCTATATAACCGCATGTCCAAAAGTTACACAACAAAGACCAGATAAAATTCTCAGCTGAGCACTCAATATAAAACTATAAAAAAAAGAACTATGTAAGCCATGAATAAAACATGACTGGACATCAAATTATTGGATATTTATTATTAAAATAAAGAATATGTTTAATACAACATTATCAAATATATTTAATTCATATAATATTCTGAATAGAATCCAAATAATATAAAATAGAAAAACAGAGGAGATATTTTGGAGGTAGAGTTTTCTCAATTGTGAATTGAGAAGGAAATTCATGCTTGATGTTTTGATTCTTTGTTGAAGAATTCATTTATTTCTGTACAGACAGGATTTAAACTAAGTTCTAACAAATCATGCTGGCATTTGAAAAAAAGTTGTCAGAAGAGTACTGTAACACTAAATGAAGAAGGAAGTTGCTGCAAGCCGCAGGAAAATGTAATGAAATTCAATTACTGTCACAAAAGCTACTACTTGGATAAGTCAAGGACTTCTCCAAAGGTCAAGCCATGGCTTAAGAAGTCTTGGTGATATTTTAGCTTATATATATATATATATATATATATATATATATATATATATATATATATATATATATATATTAGCTGGTTCCTAAAATGATTTTCTTGCATGCTCCCAAGAACTCCTAACAGTATACTTATCTAAAATGCTTATCAAGCATCCAAGGCCATACGAAACAACACCTGTCTCCTAGGTCAGGTAGATAGCTTTATTTCTTGTACAATTTAGGGTGAGCCCCTCCTTTCTTATACAACCTTACTAATAGACCCCTAACTTCTTACCTAACCACTTCTAGGAATGTAGACTGAGAACATAGATTCCCTATTTGATATACTAACTGGTCATTAGCACTCTGTTGACCTCCTTCTTTACCACTCCCATTTTGGATTGTAAAGGAAGGCCTGACAGTCACTACCTGAGGAAAATTCTTACCTGCCTGTATGACCCCATAGAATTCAAGCCTGGTGACTTTGCTTGACCAGGGGATTGTTATTGCTTGATAACTGGATTCCTGGGAGACTTAGGAGGAACATTGAGAACTGAGAGATGGAGAATGGAGAGGGATAAGGAGGATTTTGACCAGAGAGAACATGTGGATGAGATGGAAGATGAGGAAGAGTCAGATGGGAAAGTACAACCTGGGTAAGAATGAGATGAAAAGGATCTAGATGAGGCAGAACTAGGATGAGAGAATTAAGACAGAACTTAGAGGGGACAGCAGATTAATGTAGGGAGAAATCAAGCAAGAAAGGAGCTAGACATGACAACAGAATAGAAGTTGTGTAGAGAGAGAACTGACACAGAATAATAATAAAGTGTATGGACTAAGGAGTTTCGTGTGCAGAGATTCATTTCTTTCCATGAAAGATTAATTATCTCCTGGACCCTGGGAGAGGACTATCTAGGGGCTGGACTCCCATAGTCCCCGATAGGAAGTAATATGTGGTTACAGAGATTCTAGTCTTTAATTAATGATAAAATATTGTAGACAGCAAGCTAAACAGGCTGATACAAATGGGGCCTCAGTGCAGAACACTCTGGCATTTAATGGTCTTGGGTCTAAAGGTTGTCCCATAGTCACTGTTGAATGAATGAAAAATATGTTATTTTAGAACAGATATCCTCTCAGAAACTAGACTTAACTCAGTTCTTACTGAAATAGATTCTAAAGACTTTCTAAAACAATTAGACAAATAACATCAATCAAAGAAATGCCAGAAATCTGAAGATTAAAGGACTTCAAATTTTGAATTTCATCTCCACTCTAGACAGTAAATTATGAACTGATAGTTAGCTGTAAATTCCTGGGCTAATGGGATGCTAACTATTGATTAAAAAAAAACTTTACTAGGGCTGGAGAGATAGCTCAGAGGTTAAGAGCACTGCCTGCTCTTCCAGAGGTCCTGAGTTCAATTCCCAGCAACCACATGGTGGCTCACAACTATCTGTAATGAGATCTTGTGCCCTCTTCTGACATGCAGGCAGAACACTGTATATATAATAAATAAATCTTAAAAAAAAACTTTACTAACTATACTCAATGTATTATTTCAGAAATTCATTGTGCAATATATCTTATTTAAACTATTTAGTAAGGCTAATTTTTTGATATTTTACATGTATTTGAGATGAAGCAAGTAGGGTTGTAGAATATTTTGAAACTAACAACACAGTAAAAAGTGGCACAGGGCTTTGTTCTTTAGAATATTTGATGTTTTAATCAAGTAATTTTTTTTCTCAAAGATCCTAGTTCTTTCATCCATTTCAAAGCACTCTGCCATCTTGTGTAGTCCCATGGATCATTAGGAAGTAAAAAGTTAAGGCATGAACTTGAGTATAGTGAAAACCTCACAGAGGACTCAACTGGTCATATTGATCATGAACATGCATAGATTCCATTTACACTTTTGATTGAAAAAGTTCCCAAATCTAGTCATAAAATAGTATGTCCTGATCCTTCTATCATTTGATTAGCAACTATCTGGATTTATGGATGTCTTATCGATGACACTTCATTTGAGTCATTCTGTCACTTCCCTCTACTCTGTCTTAGTATTTATAGCTCTCAGTGTAGAAAGATTCTGTCAGTGTTGGTTAAATTGGTGCTGCTTGTGGCTGGATGCTGCCTGTGGCGGCCATGCCGCTGGTGGAGGAGAGTCATGAGCCATAGTTACTTTTTTTAGAGCTTTATTGAGAGAGGGGAGGCGGAAAGAGAGAGGGGGGAGGAGGGAGAGAGGGGGGGTGACGGGAGGAAGGAGTGGAAAGGAGAGGGCGCACAGAAGGCCCACCCGCTTTTTTAAGCTGGGATGCCATTGAAGGCTGATGACATAATTAAGGACCAAATCCTTACATCCCAGACTTTTCCTTATTGTAAAAAAAAAAGCAGGTAGATGGGACTAGGGGCTTTGTTCCTCTCAAAAACTGCTTCCAGCTGACTCTTGGACATCAGTTGGCTCTGGGGGAATGGAGAAGGGGAGTTTTCTGAGGTAGATAGGCATTGTGGAATGCTGTCTGTCATCTGTTTGCTCTGGAGACATGTATCTCTCTTGGCTGTGGCTGGGAATTTTTTGTTTGACAAGATACTGGTGACACAGAAAAAAACTTAGAGAGATAAAAGAATCAACATTATTTTATATTGACATTTATCTGAGGTAGATCCGGCCTGTCCCTATGGATTTTGAAACATGTTAAGCTTTATCAGAGACAGATTATTTTAAAGCACCTGTTTTCTTTACTAGTTCAGCATCTAGGAGACAGGTGATCAATTGTTAAAAGCATCTCATAGTAATAGATGTTTACATTAAAGTCTTTTTGTAGCACCCAGATGCTTTTGGGTCTGGGGGTGTAAATACCTTTTAGCTGTTATAGTTTCTTACTTGATGATCTCTGGGCTCTGGTTCTGTGGTGGTCCTGTATCATTGGCTGAACAGTGAGTTAGATAGAACAGGGAACTGGGAAGAGAAAAGCTTGTGGTGCATGAGAATTTATTTTCTTGGAATTAGGGACAAGGCAAAGATCAGGGCCCTGTCTGTATGTACGTGAGAAACACAGGCAGTGGATTTGGAGTGGAGCAGTGAGCTCTTATTTTAGGTGGAAATCTTTTTTCATTAAGTAACTCTGAAAGTGCAATTAAATCTGATGAGGTGGTAAGGTTGTCCTCTCTACCCGACAATAAAGGAGAGGTGGCATCCCAAAACTCCCAGGACTGAGTCAGTGGCTCTGGTGTCCAGAAGGAAAGAAACGGATCACTTCCTTGCTGTGTTCTGGGTTCCCTGCCATGTCTGTAGCCAAGCCTAGGTCTGCTGGAGGTCTTAGCTTGATGTACCCATGCATCTTGGTGCCTGGGGGCAGTCAGCTGACTCTTTGTCTTTCTAGGCGGCACTTTTAACAAGGCCTGGCAGGGCATTCGCTAGCCCGTGGCCTTTTCCCTCACTTAAAATAGGGACCCAACAGCTTTTGGGAGTCAGTGAGTGCCAACACTTGGCAATTTTGTTTTTGGGCTTTTATCTCTTCCCTGGCACACCTTAAGTGCCACAGATGACTCTTTTGCCTGTGGGGTCAGGAATCTTGCTCTCCAGATGCTTAAGTTTTAGTCAGGGAGGTCTGGGGGAACAAGAGACTGATTTTACTCCATGTTCTGATTTTTTTTCCTGATGATTGGTGGCTTAAGGACAGCTTTTGGAAGATCTGCCAGTAGGCAGAGTATAAAACCAATCCCTTTGGAAGACTTGTCTGAGGCTATATGCTGATTTTTGGCTTAAGAGCCATCCTGACTACTGTAAACTTATTTGTATAGATTTTAGCCGCTTCTAGACTCGTCTTTGCTTCTCAAGGCAGTTTGAGAATGAGTGGGTAGAGTTAAGGTAAGTTAGGGTGAGTCATAGAAATCGCCCAAGCCTGCCCATTTGAGCTCACCCACTGCTGGCAGAAATCAGACAGAAAAGGTTGCACGTGGCAGACACAGAAGTGGGGAGGGAGAAGGGTTTAGAACTTTAGCAGAAAGCTTGGAGGTAAAGTAACTCTTATTTGCCCATTCGCTGATAGAAGTTCCCGCAACTCTGTTATGCCGCCAGGTTTACGCTGTTATGAGGCCAGGTTTACGCTGTTATGTGGCCAGGTTTACACTGTTATGTGGCAAGGTTTATGCTGTTATGTGGCCAGGCTTGCTGGTGCCCACCCCATCCTTTAATGTATTGTCTCATGGCTGTAGCCAAGAGAAAAATAAAAAATTAAAGTAACAAACCAGGATCAGACTACAATCTTGGGTGTCCCCAAAGAGTGGAGAGAGATCCATGAATCAGCTCAAGTCATGAGTCCTCTTCATCAAGGGATCGTGAGGGCTGTGACTGTACTGCAGTTGGTCCACCCGGTAGACCCGAGACAGCATTTATTTCCACATCAGGAATGAAAATGTGCCTGCCATTGCCAGTACAGCCTGAGGACAACCCCCAGGTGTCCCTCGCAAAGAATATAGCTCAGACTACAGCTTTGAGAACAGAAGACTTACTGTGGTGAAGAATCATGGCGGTAGCAGTGTGGGGGTCCAGCAGAGGCAGTGAGGGATGTACGTACGCTCGTGGTCTTGCTGTCTTGCTGGATGGGGGAAGAGGTGGCAGTGGTCACAGCAGGTCCTCGGTGCTTGGTGGTGTATCCGAGTCACAGCACCAATGTTGGTTAAATCGGCACTGCTCGTGGCTGGCCATCGCCCGCAGCGGCCATGCTGGGAGAGGAGAGTGCTGGAGGAGAGTCACGAGCCATAGTTACCTTTTTAGAGCTCTATTGGGGGAGAGAGAAAGTGGGGGAGAGGGAGAGAAGGGAGCCGATGGGAGGAAGGAACAGAAAGGAGGGGCACACAGAGGGCCCACCCACTTTTTTAGGCTGGGACACTGTCGAAGGCTGATGACATAATTAAAGACCCAATCCTTACAGTCAGAATCACAAACCCACACTGACTTCAATCTATCCTGTCATTGATTTATTCTGTTATCTTCAGCACAAAACTTACTGAGGTTTTTAATTTTCACAGGTATTTGAGAGGCATGGGGTTCCTCCCAGTCTGCAGCAACTTCGGTGAGGTCAGATGGTAGCTAGAGCTTCAGGGGTCATCTTTACATCTGCCCAGGGAAACTGCCTCTTCTCCAGGCAGCCTCAGCCAAGCGATACCTCTCTTCCTTGGATGTGCTTGGATGATTATTCTTCTGGGTCTGGATACCCAAGGGTGCCAGGTATTAGAATTTTGAGATCCAGCCTCTTAATTTCCTTCCCAGGGGCCCAGGAGAGATGCTATCAATGGCAGGAAAATGAATCTAGATGTACCAAGCTCTTTTTGTCTGTTTACTTTATTCCTCTATGAAAAAATTCTATCTATACAGCTTCAGTTCCATCCTGACTCTCAGTTCCTCTCTGTACCTACTTTTTCTGTCCGCTCATAGTCCTAGTAATAACTAAGCCCCTATGCTTTTGATCTCATCTTCGTCCCTTGTTCCTTTGTCCTCCATCTTTTATTCCTCTTCTCCTCTCCTGATCAGATTCACCTACAATCTACAAGAAACTTTTCTTTGCTCCTCACTCCTCAGCCTGAGCCATTCTGCCTTACCATCTACAGATTCTCAGCCTGAGCCATTCTGCCTTACCATCTACAGATTCTCTGCTTTTTTCCCTTCTCTCTGGCCACAGGACTCTCTGCCTGCCTCTGGAATTCCACTCCAGTCCTTACTGCACCTTGTTATGCAAAAAGCCCTATTGTCCTCAGTAAGACTCTCTGCAATGCCCCTAGGCCTGAAGGAAGGGAATGGTCTGAGCTTTATTTGCACAAGAAACAAAGCTATGCATCTACAGCCTTGCTCTTCTTCTAGGCTCTGTGTGGGAGTTAGTTGTCTAGTGGACCAGCAGGTCTGAGAAGCTGAACTGTTTTCCAAATGGCCTAGAAGTATATGGACCTGCAAGAATTTCATAGCAGAAGATAGCTGAAATATTAAAAACTGAATAACACCAAATATGTCATGATTAATGGCTTTCTCTAGAAAAATACCTTGAAATTTCTAGGTGTAGCTTTAATACATAGCTGAATCTCTATAATATATTCTTATGGCCTGCAAGAGATTATGGCAGTCATGGCTACTGTTAAATTTTATAAAACATTTAAGGCTTATTGTAGTACAATCTTGTTCCTAATATGATAAACTTATTCCCATACAACATAAACTTCCCTATATCGAGTATAGTGCTTGGAAGGATGCTGGCTATTCAACAAATGCTTCCAATGATAATTTAGTAACTTATTTGAAATAAAACAGGCCAAAATATGGGATATGCTTTTGATGATTTTGTTATGATTAAAGAATTAATACTGACCACATAAATTTTTTTTCATGTTGAATCACTTAAAATGCAACTGAAAGCATGACAAATATTTCACATTAGAAGAATTGAGCACTCCTAATGCAATTGATGACCATGAAAGGGGGTCTCAGACTAGTGTGGAATTCAAGGAAGATGCTGACATGATCATGTGAGGCAGAGGTGAGTTCACAGGGTCATGTCCATTGTGCCCCCTGCTGTCATCCAGAACGTAGTGTCTTTGCTCAAACCAGTGGAAAAGACAAGAATGTATTTTCCTCTCATGCTTGCCTTCTCAAAATTAGTAAAACCTAAATGAGGTATTTTTTTCTTTTTTTCTTTTTTTTCTTTTTGAGACAGGGTTTCTCTGTGTAGCTTTGCGCCTTTCCTGGAACTCACTTGGTAGCCCAGGCTGGCCTCGAACTCATGGAGATCCACCTGGCTCTGCCTCCCAAGTGCTGGGATTAAAGGCGTGCGCCACCACTGCCTGGCCGGTATTTTTTTCTTTAAAAGTGATATTTTACCAGCTTTTCTTCCCTAGTCATGG
Organism: Peromyscus eremicus; assembly: GCF_949786415.1. NCBI lineage: Eukaryota > Metazoa > Chordata > Mammalia > Rodentia > Cricetidae > Peromyscus > Peromyscus eremicus. The sequence continues at coordinate 68,027,796 of NC_081432.1, forward strand.
GTTGTGTAATGGTTCTTATAATTAGAGAAAGGATTTAAAAGTGCTATATTATCTAGAAATACTGTGGGCACAGAAGAAAAAAATTGATTCTTACCAGAATTGGAGCACGCAGCTCACCCTCTTCACAAATATCCATGAGGGTCTTTCCAAAAAGATTACCAGTGTTTGGTGGTTGGTGTGTCTCCAGATGGATGTAGTCAAGGCCTTGTTGAAAAATCCAGTTTATCAAAGAACATCTTCTGTTTTCTTTGAATATGAGTAAGAATGGAGGCCATTACTTGCAGTAGTCTGATAATTTCCCAACATGGTTCTATAATGCTTGCTTAAATTAGCTGCACATATCAAATAATTTAAAAGTGAACAGAAGGGGCTTGCTATAGATGATGTGTGATGTTCACCAAATATCTTATCTACCTGGTCACTTGTCTTTTCTGGTATTGACTCCTTAAATAAACTCAACTCACTGTTCAAGGTACTAGATAAGATCCTGTGTTAGTTTTTTGGCTGCATTGTGTTCTTACCCTGCAAGGAAATGCCATGAAACACGACAGAATCCGCTAACAAAGAGTTTTATTAAAGGTAAAGGGACAGAGAGTGAACAGGCCTGCGGGAAGCACGTGTGTGGAGAGGAGGGAATCGGGAACATGGCGCCTGATTTTAAAGGCTGGGCGTGGACAAATCAACGTCACTACTACACGCAAGCACGTAGACCACATGGCCACATTGCGCGCTTACGTGGCTAGTGAAACATCACGAATCTTGGTCACGCGAGATGCCCTGACCCGGAAATGGCTATCCTGACCTGGGCCTGGCTAGGAGGAAGTGTCCGCCAGGCATATGTAAACACGCCTGACCGTGGGGGCCTGTTGTAAACCTTTCATTCCTGACTCTTTCTTTTTAAAAAAGAAAGAAAAAAATTGTGGTTGACTGGGTATGGGGGCGACGTTTCTCTCAAAGACTGCTTCCAGCTGAATAGTAGGCGTTGGTTGGCTCTTGGGGGCAGGGGGATGAGAGAGTATCTTGTGAAGTCCTGGGATGATGGTGGGCAGGTCCTGGAATGAAGTTCTGCCATCCCCTTGTTCTGCAGCTATCCATCCATGCTGTGGCTGGGAACCTTCCGTGCTGTTTGACAAGATACTGTTGACATACAAAAGACTTAGAGAGAAAGAATTATTATTATTTTATTTTGGAGTTGGCATTTGTCTGAGGTAGATCTGGCCTGTCCAGATAGAGACATGTGATATTTACCTGAGGTAGAGCTGGCCTTAGTACTCTGCTTAATTTTTATCTGAGACAAGCCTTATTAGAGGTAGTTTATTTAAGGCACCTGTTTCCCTTATTAGGTTAGTATTTAGGAAATGCAGGTGATCAGTTGCTGAGTATTGAAGAATGATAGATTATTATATTACATTATTCTTTACCACCTGGATTGTCCTTTTTGCCTCCGGCTCTGTGTGGCCCTGGTTGGGAAATGAAGGGGTGATACCTTATTCCTCTGGAATTGGTGACAAGGCAGTGGATCCTGGTGTCCTCTGGAGCTTGAGAGTGAGAGGCCCTGTTTGTTTCACTGTATATGAAGAGAGATTTTTCTGGGATGGAGGTGAGATAAAAGGTTTTAGATGAGACAGGTGGACCCAGTGAGGAAAGCCCTCGAGTTTAGCAGCTGTAGGAGTCACAAGAATTACCTTGAAGGGTCCCTGCCACTTGGGGGAAAGGGGTGAAGGGCGCTGGCCTGGAGGAAAGAGAAGAACCTGATCCCCAATATGTATTGGAGGTGGACAATTATTGTCACATGGCTGAGGTAATGAACAGTCTACATAGCTCCATAGAATAGACCTTAGGTGACATAAAAGAGGAGTTAACAGGCTATCTGGAATAGTTGGAGGTTTGGATAAAAGACCTGGTGTTAGAACTGGCCTTCCATACATTAGTTCAAATGGAGAGATTGAAAGAGGCTTCTTAGGGAGAGCCCTGAGCCTGAGGAGAGCTAGAGGCAATAATCTTACCCAGTCAAGATGAAGTTCCTGTGACATCTTAGTAAGAATAGTTTTTAAAGACCGGTTGGTACGCTCCACTTTTCCTGAAGATTGAGGGCGGTATGGGATATGAAAGTTCCAGGGAATATTTAATGCCTTAGCTAGTGTCTGAGAAACCTGAGAAGTGAATTCTGGGCCATTGTCAGACTGGAGAGAAGCAGGGACTCCAAACTGAGGAATAATTTCTCAGAGAAAGAGGTCTGCAACTGTCTGAGCCCGCTTATTAGAAACCGGATATGCCTCCACCCAATTTGAAAATGAGTCCACCATCACAAGGAGATACTTAACTTTCCTGATGGTGGGCATATGGGTAAAATCGAGCTGCCAGTCAGTCCCTGGAAGGGAACCTCTAGCCTGGTGGGTGGGAAAAGGCTGACTCCTGTACTTGGTATTGGGATCTGTTTTTTGGCAGATCTCACAAGAGGCAGTAATAGTTCTTAAAAACTGTAAATCCTCCGAGGTGGGCTGCAGGTGAGCTTTTACGAATTGAGACAGAGCAAGATTATTAGGATGAAAGAGCTGGTGTAGGTAGGAAAGAATTTGTCTAGTGTCTGGAGTTCCCTGTGAGGGTGTAGGCTGTACTGTATGGATTCCCTGTGGTGGGTGAGGTGAGACTTGGCCCTGGAGGGCCACTGTCCTGGCTGCCTGGTCAGCCCGGTTGTTTCTCCTAGAGATGATGGAGCTATCGGTCTGATGAGACCGGCAGTGGACAATTCCTATAGCCCTGGGGAGGTAGGAAGCCTCCAGCATGGCCATTATTTGGCCTGAGTTAGATATAGATCCCCCTTTTGTTGTGAGAAGGCCACGCTCCCTCCAAATAGCAGTGTTGGACAGGAGGATATGAAAAGCATATTTGGAGTCTGTGTAAACATTTAGAGATTGTCCCTGTGCCAATTGGAAGGCACGGGTGAGAGCTATCAGCTCAGCCTGCTGGTTAGTGGTGTGTGTGGGTAATGCCTGTGCCTCCACTGTCTCAGTATCTGACACTATGGCATAACCTGCTTTACAGGTCCCTTCATATAAGAAGGAGCTGCCATCTGTGTACCAGGTATAAGTAGCCTGAGGCAACGTGCCCTCCTGTATGTGTGAAAGGTGAGGTAGCAGCTCTTCTAAAGTTTCAGTGCAGGAATGAGAAGGAGAATAGTCAGTGTTAGGTTGAGGAAGGAGGCTTGAAATATTGAGAGGTGGACAGGTCCAGAAAGTAAGCGTGGCATCCTCTAGTAATGCCACCTGGAGAGAAAGAACTCAGGAAGGAGGTAAAGTTTGTAAGCCTTTATAAGTTAAAAGATGGGACAGATTATGGTGAGAGAAAACAGTAATAGATGACCCAAAACTTAGCTTCTTTGATTCCCGAATAAGGAGCTCTGCAGCTGCTAAGGCACGGATGCAAGGTGCCCAGCCCTGACTGGTAAGGTCTAGCTTCTTTGACAGATAGGCTACAGGTGCAAAGGAGGGTCCCAGCTGATGCCCTAGAGTTCCCAGGGCAAATCCCTCTTTCTCTGCTACATAGAGGGAGAAGGGATGGGTTAAGTCTGGGAGATGGAGCGCTGGAGCCTGAAGAAGAGCCTGCTGGAGCTTTTGGAAAGGTTTAGTGACAGGATGAAGGAGGGGCTCGTGCGGTGAGCCCTGAGCTGCCTCGTATAAGGGGCGAGCAAGGAGAGAAAAAGATGGAACCCAGGACCGTACAAAGCCAGCTATTCCTAGGAAAGACAGAATTTCCTGTTTAGTAGAAGGGACTGTGAGTGACTGGATTAGACGCTTCCTGTCTACAGTAATAGCCTTGTGAGTTGGAGTAATGGATAGACCTAAATAGGTGACCTGGGGTGTTGACAACTGAACTTTAGAAGGAGATACCCTGTAACCCCGGCTGGATAAGAAATTTAGGAGAGCAGAGGTGTTAGTTTGGCTAACCTGTAAGGATGGGCTACATAGTAAAATATCATCTACATACTGTATTAGTTTAGAGCCAGGGAGAGACAGAGAAAGCAGGTCAGAGGCCAGAGCCTGACCAAATAGGTGTGGACTGTCTCTGAATCCCTGTGGCAGAACAGTCTAGGTCAGCTGTGTGGACCAGTGGGTGTCAGGGTCAGTCCAGGTAAAAGCAAAGATATTTTGAGACTGAGGACTGAGAGGAATAGAAAAGAAGGCATCTTTGAGATCTAGAACTGAGAAGTGAGAGGTTCCTGAAGGGATAGTGGACAGGAGAGTATAAGGGTTAGGCACTACAGGATGGAGAGGGACCACTGCAGAGTTAATGAGCCGGAGGTCTTGAACCAGGCGGTAGGTTCCATTAGACTTTTTAACTGCAAGAATGGGAGTGTTAAAAGGTGAAGAGGTTAGACGAAGCAGCTTTTTCCTGAGAAGGTCAGAAATGATAGGCTTAAGTCCTCTTAGGCTCTGGAGTGAGAGAGGATACTGAGCTTGGGTGATATACCTTGTAGGATCTTGTAGCTGGATAATAACAGGCTGATGGTGCCTAGCAACAGAAGGGTTCTGGGTATCCCAGACTTTTGGGTCTACCTGAGAAGCTGGTAGGGGAAAATAATTGTTAGAGTCAGAAGAGTGAGTAGCTAGGAGGAGAAGTAAAGGAGCTGCTGGCGCATCTGGGATGAGGCGAATGTGTGGAGCGAAAGAAATGGATGCTCCTACCTTAGCTAGAAGATCCCTCCCCATTAAAGGTACAGGGCAGCTTGGCACCACTAAGAATGTGTGTGTGAGAGGGATGCCTCTGAAAATGCAATTAAGTGGTGGTGTCTGGTGAGGTAGATAAGGCTGTCCACCAACCCCGACAATAGGGAGACAAGCAGGAGAAGTGGGCCCCCAAAACTCTCTCAGGACAGAGTAGGTAGTTCCAGTGTCCAAAAGGAACGAGATGGGGCGCCCATTGACTTTTATAATTACCCTAGGTTCCCTGTGTGAGATGGGAGTGGCCGGGGCGGAAACCAGGCAGCGTCAGTCCTCGCTGTAAGCCAAGCCTACAAAGTCAGCTAGAGGTTGGTCTTCATCTGACGTTCCTATGTCGCTTGGGACATTAGGACAGTCAGCTGACCAGTGACCCTTTTGGTAACAGTTTTGACAAGGCTTTGTCGGTGCCCTTCATGGGCCGTGCAAGCCCGGGCCCAATGGCCTTCTCTCCCACACTTGAAACAGGGACCAGATGGCTTTTGGGGAGCCGGTCGGGCAGTGCTTGCCAGCATCTGGCAGCTCCTTCTATGGGCTTTTTTATCTCTACCATGGTACACCTTAAATGCTATCGCCAGCATATCTGCCTGTGAAGTTAGAGGGCCGTTCTCCAAATGTTTAAGTTTATCCCTAATGTCAGGGAAGCTCTGTGAGACAAAGTGGGTCATTAGCAGCTGCCTGCCCTCAGGGCTCTCTGGGTCTAAGCTAGTGAACTGAAGTAGAGCCTTGGTGAGCCGCTCTAGGAAATGAGATGGATTTTCATCTTTATCTTGAATAACCATTTTTAGTTTTTCATAGTTTACTGGTTTTAGGGCAGCCTTACAGAGACCTGTCAGGAGACAGGTAATAAACCTATCTCTGGCTAGACAACCACCCTGGGTGTTATAATCCCAGTGTGGCTCTTGGTCAGGAACCGCCTCAGCTCCTGGAGGGTGTGAAAGGTTAGTTTGATGAATTTCATCTGCGTGAATCCTAGCCTGCTCCCAAACCCGCCTGCGCTCCTCAGGAAGTAAGTTATTAGAAAGTATCATGAATATATCATGAAAGGTGAGACTATAACATTGAGTTATATATTGAAACTGTTTAATAAATGCAGCAGAATTAGAAGTATAAGAACCCAGCTTACTTTCTATCTGAGAGAGTTCTGCTAGAGAGAATGGAACATGAACTTTAACCAGTCCATCCACATCAGCCACCTCTCGCAAAGGGAGAACAGTGGAAGGTTTTGGATGGCTGGAATCCGGCAATTTAGCAGCCTGAGAGCGCGTGGTAGGAGGAGTGAAGTTTGGAGCTAAGGCAGGGCCTTTGGAACTGGCCGCTGCCGAGGAAGGAGCAGCTTTAGAAGAAGAAGAATCCGGAAGAGGAGCAGAAGGAACAGTTGTTCTAGGAGTTGGAACTGGAGGTCGAATAGGTGGAGGTTCGTTAGCAGGATCTAGAGTCAGAGATTCCGGAGTCAGAGAATCCTCCGGTTCAGGCATAGCTAAGAGCATATGAGCAGGAGAGAAGGAATCCAGAAGAGACGGTTTAGCACTGAGAAAAAAAAACACAATTATGTAAGGCAACTCTTTCCATCTGCCTGAGCGCTGACAGTAATTAGATAACTCCCGTAAAATATCGGGATCTAAGGAGCTGCTCGGCGGCCATTTTTTGTTGTTTCTAAAGCATACTTTGGCCATTTTTTAGAACATAGATGATTTAGCTTAGGAATCTTTATGTAAGGCATTAAACTGAGAGGTTTTAAAGCTTCAACAAGACAGCCTAATGGAGAGGAAGGACTAACAGGATTGGAAGCCTTGTTTCCCATGTCTGCAGCAGAGAGGCAGAAAAATAAAAAATAAAAAAACAAACATGATCCGGAGCCAAGGCCCCAGGCATCCCCAAGGGCAAGGACAGATACGGGGCACAAGCTGCTCCTTGGCTCGTCAGCCACAGAAGCAGGGGCCCCTGCCACGTGAGGAAAGGATTCCCCGGGAATCCAGATAGCGTCTGCCACTTCGTCAAGTTGGATGAACGCATCAGCCCCACGTGGCCCCCAGGACGCACCCAATGGCGGTGGTCCCAACGCGAGAAATATTTCAGGCTGCAGACGTGGGAGAGGGCTAGAAATCTCAGGCCTGTGATAGGGGCCGGCCGTAGCCAATGAAGACCATGGCTGGGGGTTCCCCCGGTCTCAAGAATACTTGTGAGGCGCCGGACGATCAACGGTCGTTCTCACAAATTCAGGAAACCATTTACACTGGCCGAAAAATGGGGGCACTCACCAATCGGAGAAAGAGGTGTTGCATGGAATTTTTGCGGTCAGGCAAAATGGAGAGTGGTCTGTCACGTACAGAGTAGAGTACGTGTAGTCCCCGGTTTATGGCTTTCCAGGCGCAGAGCGCCTGGAAGCGCCCGCTTGGTTTCGGCACCAAAAATGTTAGTTTTTCGGCTGCGTTGTGTTCTTACCCTGCAAGGAAATGCCACGAAACACAACAGAATCCGCTAACAAAGAGTTTTATTAAAGGTAAAGGGACAGAGAGTGAACAGTCCTGCGGGAAGCATGTGTGTGGAGAGGAGGGAACAGGGAACATGGCGCCTGATTTTAAAGGCTGGGCGTGGACAGATCAACGTCACTACTACACGCAAGCGCGTAGATCACATGGCCACGTTGTGCGTTTATGTGGCTAGTGAAACGTCACGGATCTTGGTCACGCGAGATGCCCTGACCCGGAAATGGCTATCCTGACCTAGGCCTGGCTATACAGAAGTGTCCGCCAGGCATATGCGAACACGCCTGACTGTGGGGGCGTGTTGTAAACCTTTCATCCTGACCCTGTAAACCAATACTAAGTCAGTTATTAAAAGCTCTAGATAAGTGTGTTTCACTTGGAATAGGCTTAGAAGTCAGAAAATTAGTAAGGGATGATGGGGAGAAATTTCAAGGCAGGGGAAATTTCACACAATGATATAAAGGGGGAAAGAAACATCATGGAAAAAGAGGTTAAATGATGTAAGAGTGAGAAGGGAGCATAGGGGAGTGAATACTAGGAGGATAACTAACATTAATTTTTTTTGAAAAGCCATCTGGAAGCTAACTGTTATAGAAGCTGCCTAAATATATACATGTATATATGTAAGTAAAATAGTGTAAGTGGAGCTACCCACTAATAGGTGATGACACTGACACTAGATTCCATAGTCTAACAAATACATGTATAGTGCTAGAAATGGGAAACTCTTTGTGAGATGTTGGCTAGTGGATCCCCTAGACTCCCAACAGGCTATTGACATCAATCTTGGTTACCATCCAGAACTTGACACTAAGCTCCTATTATTGGAGATAACATATGCTTGATAAATAGAGAAATCAACCTGGTAATGGCCTGGAGGTTCCTTCTAACTGTGCTATGTACTCTACTGGAGAAGAACAATAATCATCAGTCTTATCTCAGAGTAACCCTGTGAGCTACAATAATAAATAAATGTCCTGCCAAGATTTGCCTAGTGGTACAATAGTGGCAGAAATGCCATGGGGTTACCAACCATGTTCTGAATCTATTAAGGTTCAATCCCCAAGAAGGAACACATCTGGCACCATAATCTGGGACAATAACCTCTAGCTAGCTAAGGTTTTAGGCTTTAAGCAACAAACTATCACTGTCATTTTACTAGTATATGTACATGGTATTAAACCAACTCCTAATGATATATGCAATAGATTAGTGCAATTCTCAGTCCTCATCAGAATTGCATTTTTGGTAGTAGATAGTGATTTAACACACAGATCCACACCTGGTTAATGTGAGGAGAATGAAAGGCTGTGGAGTGCAGAGTCCCAAATGGTATGTCAACAAATCATAATTCTTCCTCCGGTGGCTCAGGGATACTTGCATATACGAGAGAAGAAAGATTAAAAGAGACAAAAGAAGTGGCTGAAAACAATGTTTTCCATACACAAAACAGCAGTTGCAAGTATGAACTGTCAAAAGTTGTGACAACATGCATAAGAAATGTGTGAACTCAAAATTCTAGAAATAATCCCAGCATGGGGAATGGATTTGGGCATAAAGTCACATCCACATTTGATGAGCTATGGACAATTTCTATCTACCTAATAGTGAAATTCAGTTTGCTTTAAGGATATGGTATCCATTTGGTGGACCATGCTTCAGTGGATGGCCACACACCCAAGAATATATGGGTAATATAAAACTGGATGTTTAAAATTGTTTTAAGGAAAAATAAAGAGGACACAAAGTTGATGGGTTTGGAGAAAGGCATGAATGTGGGAGAAGTTGGGGGTTGGGATTAAATATGGGAACTATACAATATATGAAATTGCAAAAGAATTAAATATCTCTCTAATCTTATGTTTAATCAGTTTTATTGTGAATGAGACTAAGTGCCCATGAGTGACATTAAGTACTGCACAACTCAAGGCATGGTCAAAGAAATGTTCATAAAATGCTAACCTTTACTTAGGTGATTTTTGTCATTCTAAACAAAACTGCCTCCTCAGCTATACTTCATTTGGATGAGGAGTCACTAGCAGGCACAAAGTCCTGAAGCCATACAGCCCCATTACCACAATTAATATACTGTCCTCTTAAAAAAGAGAGAAAGGAGAAAACACACATCCATACATCCAAGAGGGTGTTTCTACAAGTCAATAGGTACATATGTTTGATAACTAAACATGGAGATAGACATTTCAGGTTTTCTATGTAACCTGGTATCTCTATTCTTAAACTGATTTTATTATTTCAAATGCCACCCAAATACATTCTCCTTCTAGCCTTTAATGGGAATACTGTAACAGGAAGGCTCTGTCCTAGCTATGTTTGTGTCAACTTAACATAAGCAAGATTCATTTAGGAAGAGTAACCTTCTATTGAGAAAATGCCATCACCAGATTGGCCTGTGGGAAAGACTGTTGTCTTTTTTCTTGTGATTTTTATTTTATTTTATTTTTTTATTTTTATTTTTACTTTTATTTTGGTTTTTTGAGACAAGGTTTCACTGTGTAGACTGATATCCATCATCTCAGTTCACTGTGTGTGGTGCCATCCCTGGACTGGGGGTCTTGGGCTCTGTAAGAAGATATGCTGAGCAAGTCATGAAGAGCAAGCCTGTAAGCAGCACTCTGCCATGGCTCCTGATGCCAGATTCTTTATCTGTTTGAGTGCTTCCCTGTGTTAAGTTGGAGGTCAGGACAAAAAGGTCCTCTCCCTCCTGCTTCAAGCCAGAAACCAGTGCTCACAAAGAAATTCCTGCCAGAAGCCCAGGCTCATAAAAGCCCACAAAAAACAACATACAAAGCAGACACTTCGTTCCAGATTCCAAAGTGACCACTAGACCCAGGACACTCTTAAATTCAGACCCAGCTAGTACCCCAATACCTTAACAAGCATGACACTGGCACCCACTGCTCCCACAAAAGGTCCCTAACCCAGTCCACTTAATGGGAGGTTACCCAGCAAGGGATGAGAACCCAGAAGTTTTCCTTAACAGATTACAAGAGGCCATTAGTACACCTGCTTTGACTTGACCTCTTCAGCAGAGGCAGCAGTACTGGCCCCTCATTTTATTCTCAATCGACTTCAGACATTCAAAAAAAAAATATCAAAAAGGTTGAGGATGGTTCCAAAACTCTGATTCAGGAAATAGTAGGGCAATGGTGGCACCTGTTTTTAATACCAGTACTCAGGAGGTAGAGGCAGGTGGATCTCTATGAGTTCAAGGCCAGTCTGGTCTACAAAGGGAGTTATGAATAGCCAGGGCTGTTACAAAGAGAAAATCTGTCAGGAAAAGCAAACCAACCAACCAAACAAACAAAAGAAATAAACTCAGAGATGCTGATATCACAAAGAACACACAAATTAGTAGGTATCCAGTTTCATTTCCCAAATGAATCTAAAGGAATGTAACTTTATATCATTTAAGAAGTAGGCTCTTCTGATTCCTTTAGAGTCTTTCTTATTTAAAAAAGTGTTCAGGTGCTTTTGCATTTTGCATTTGTTGAGGGAAAAGATTTCTCTTATTAGGTCTTTTGTTTTCTTTGCATTCACATTTCTTTTTTATGTTTGGTGTTTCAAATACAGTTTGTATTAAGGGATTTTAAAATATCAAAACTGTAACTCAGTACAGTGGATTGCTTTCTGTTATGATGTTAGTATTATACAGTGAATTTATATACAGTGTCAACTTGATTATTGACACAAATAACATGTTTACCAATAAACTGTGATGCTGATCAAGTGAAAAAAAAAACAACCAATAGCTGGATCTCCACACAATAACAATCACAACCAAAACATGTTTATCAATTTCTTCTCTTTTGTAAACACTTTCCCAATTGATTTAATTAGATATGTATATGTTTTCATTAGATAAAGAAATATCAGTGAGGTTACACTGGAATTATTGGTGGGAAATGGGAACAGAGGGTTTAAGAACCTGTAAACTTAAAACCTGGAAGTAAGGTAAGAGACTCACTGCTCTGGTCTTTGGGTGGGTCCTTGGGCTTCAGCATGAATAGTCCTGGCATATTGGTGGAATTATTAAGGCAACTATGTAGTTTAAAGGGAGGATTATTTTGTGGGGTAACTTACAAGTAAAGGGATAGGTTACAGGGTCTGGGAAAGGTGTAGTGCAGTCCAGCGGTGTTCTCTGGAGAACTCTGCTCAGTCTACCTCCAGCGTTCAGGATTCAGGAACCAAGAGAGCCGGCACATCTGAAGTCTTAAGTGCTCCTGTCTCAGCCCTACATCACAGGCATGACAGTTACCAGAAACCTCAATGGTTTTAGTACTTCCAGGACAAATCTGGAACAGCTACTCACCACATTGGCACATGTGGGGACTGCAGCTCCTGGACTGCCTTGTTGATATCAAGACAATCAGTGTAGTCACTTGGCCCCACTGCCACAAAGGTAGAATTTTGAAGGTTACTCATTCTGATGGCATATGGATTATTATGTCCTATGTAGAGAAAATACTAAATATAGATTAATGCTAACAGTGATGAATGATCAAACACCTTTTGGTGAGCATGAGCACACATTGAAATGAGCTGCAGGTATCCTCTGGTTCCAGGAGTCCTCAAGGAAGAAACTTCAGTGAAGCAGATGTCCAAGCATGGACTTCAAAAGACTAGAGAATAAAATTCAATCATGTTGCCTTGGTATACATCATGTACACTGGAGATTTACTAGAGCCTTCTAGCTCTAATCATTTCAGTCATGTGTCCTCCATATATCAAGAGTTATTATGAAAGAAGCATATATTAATTTCTTGTTGGTTACTACCTTTTCAATAATTTAACAATACATGTTGGAATAGCTCTGATCAGTATTTTCTCCAACATGGTTTCTGACAGATTTATAGAGACAACTAATTTCCCTTTGTAAGTTCAGAAGCCAGGCTTCTCTAGTGGAGTGGAGTGGTTTTCCTTATGCTTTTCTTCCACTTTTTCCACCAGGCACCTATAAGGGGAAAGTCACAGGATATTAGAAACACAGAAGCCCCTGCAAAGCTGTATTTATAATACAAAAGGCAACATACTGTCTTGTCACCATTCATGTGTGTAATCCTTGATTTGTTATTTCATGCTTTTAATTACTTCCTCTACAAAGAATTCTCAAATATCCTGTAGTGTCAAATGTCTTTCCTTTTTTTTACAGGAAGTCTCCTTCCTCATTAATCACTGATAAAATATGAAAGTTCTTGCATTTCCCTTCCTATAATTGCTCCAATGAGACTTAAAAAGTGGCAGCACCAATTGAACTGCCACTGTGGATGGGGTAAATCTCATAAAACCTTACTCTTAGATGAAGAGCTAAAGACAGTCAATGGCTGCTCAGAGGGAGAATCAGTCTTCCCCAGGGATGAACCAATAGGTTATCTTGTTCCAGTTGCTTGTGTCTAAACACACATCCATATGAACAACACTAAATGGGCTCGATCTCTCCGCCCCCAAAACAAATAATCAATAAATCATACAAACAAACAAAAAACCCACCAAGATTAATTTTAAAAGGTCATGAAATTGAAGGGAAGTGAGGAGAATTGGGGAAGAGATGGAGGGAAGTAAATGATGTAAATACATTGTTCATGTGTGAAATTCTCAAGTGGATATAAATTTAAAAAGATTTTATCAAATACTTAGATGAGGGGTAGGACTCATTAAGTATTTTAAGTATTGTTTAAATGTGTGGAAGAACATTTCATATGATGTAGCATGAATTCTAATTGGTCTTAGTTCTTGTATAATATTTGAGGGACCAGCCTTAATATTATACATCCCAGGAGCTCAGGAGAGAGAACTATGAACAGCAAGGACTATTTTCAGGAAATAGAATCTCAGCACACAGAGCTCTAAGTCCAGTCATTTATTCTTCCAAATCTTCTTTCTCCTCCCATGCCCTGGGAGTCCCGGTATATATACACTTACAAGCAGTAATCCCTTGGCAGTGAAAAGCCAGTCTTCCACGATCAAGTGGAGGGGTGATAAGAATCACAAAGAGGGACAATAATTGTTAATTATCATTTGTAACCCAAAAGGGAAGTGACTAATGGGAAAATGAATTAATTAAAGGCTAAATTCGGGTGGTATCTAAGAAGAGAGATCTTATGTGCTCAACTATAATCTTAAACATGATTGGTAGAAAATGTTAAGAATCTATAAACTGCTAGGTCAATGGGAGAAAATAAAACTGCCTTCTTTTTTCCTGTGGCTCCTATCTGTCCAAGCTATCTGCCATTTTTTTCTGCAGGGTGAGGGAAAGTGTGCTCAGTCGCTAGGCAACCTGTGTACAGCTAGATGCCTCTGGTGATAGTTAAAGGGAGATCTGGAACTGGAGGTAAGATTTGGGAAAGGAGGAAGTTAAACTTTTTTTTTAATTTTTATGTTGCAATACAATTCAGTTATACATATCAGCCACGAATTCCCTTGTTCTCCCCCCTCCCGCCCCCTCACCTTCCCCCCAGCCTGCCCCCCATTCCCATCTTCTCCAGGGCAAAGCCTTCCCCGCAGACTGAGATCAACCTGGTAGACTCAGTCCAGATAGGTCCGGTCCCCTCCTCCCAGGCTGAGCCAAGCGACCCTGCATAGGCCCCAGGTTTCAAACAGCCGACTCATGCAATGAGCACAGGACCCGGTCCCACTGCCTGGATGCCTCCCAAACAGATCAGGCCAATCAACTGTCTCACCAACTCAGAGGGCCTGATCCAGTTGGTGACCCCTCAGCCATTGGTTCATAGTTCATGTGTTTCCGTTCATTTGGCTATTTGTCCCTGTGCTTTATCCAACCTTGGTCTCAACAATTCTCGCTCATATAAACCCTCCTCATTCTCGATAATTGGACTCCCAGAGATCCACCTGGGGCCTAGTCATGGATCTCTGCATCCAGATCCCTCAGTAGTTGAATGAGGTTTCTAGCTGGACAATTAGAGTGTTTGGTCATCCCATCACCAGAGTAGGTCAGTTCGGGCTGTCTCTCGACCATTGCCAGCAGTCTGTTGTGGGGGTATCTTTGTGGATTTCTGTGGGCCTCTCTAGCACTTTGCTTCTTCCTATTCTCATGTGGTCTTCATTTACCATGGTCTCCTATTCCTTGTTCTCCCTCTCTGTTGTTGATCCAGCTGGGATCTCCCGCTCCCCCAAGCTCTCTTTCCCTCGACCCTCGCCCTTCACTACCCCCACTCATGTCCAGGCTGTTCATGTAGATCTTATTCCATTTCTATGTCATTGGGTGATCCCTGTGTCTTTCTTAGGGTCCTGTTTTCCAGGTAGCCTCCCTGGTGATGTGAGTAGCAGTCCAGTCATCCTTGTTCCACATCTAGTATCCTGTTATGAGTGAGTACATACCATGTTTGTCTTTCTGAGTCTGGGTTACCTCACTCAGGATGATTTTTTCTAGATCTATCCATTTGTCTGCAAACCTCATGATGTCATTGTTTTTCTCTGCTGAGTAGTATTCCATTGTGTATATGTACCACATTTTGTTTATCCATTCTTCAGTTGAAGGGCATCTAGGTTGTTTCCATGTTCTGGCTATTACAAACAATGCTGATATGAACATAGCTGAACAAGTGCTTTTGTGGTGTGGTTGAGCATTCCTTGGGTATATGCCCAAGAGTGGTATAGCTGGATCTTGGGGGAGATGGATTTCTAATTTTCTAAGAAAGCGCCATATTGATTTCCAAAGTGGTTGTACAAGCTTGCATTCCCACCAGCAGTGGAGGAGAGTTCCCCTAGCTCCACATCCTCTCCAGCATAAGGTGTCTTCAGTGTTTTTTATCTTAGCCATTCTGACAGGCGTAAGGTGGTATCTCAGAGTTGTTTTGATTTGCATTTCTCTGATGATTAGGGATGTTGAGCAATTCCTTAAATGTCTTTCAGCCATTTGAATTTTCTCTGTTGAGAATTCTCTGTTTAGTTCTATAGCCCATTTCTTAATTGAACTGTTGGGCATTTTGATGTCTAATTTCTTGAGTTCCTTATATATTCTGGATATCAGTCCTCTGTCAGATGTGGGGTTGGTGAAGATCTTTTCCCATTCTGTAGGCTGTCGCTTTGCCTTTTTGACCGTATCCTTTGCTCTACAAAAGCTTCTCAGTTTCAAGAGGTCCCATTGATTGATTGTTTCTCTCAGTGTCTGTGCTACTGGTGTTCTATTTAGGAAGTGGTCTCCTATGCCAATGTGTTCAAGACTACTTCCTACCTTCTCTTCTAGCAGGTTCAGAGTAGCTGGATTTATGTTGAGGTCCTTGATCCACTTGGACTTAAGTTTTGTGCACAGTGATAGATATGGATCTATTTGCAGCCTTCTACATGTTGATATCCAGTTTTGCCAGCACCATTTATTGAAGATGCTTTCTTTTTTCCATTGTGCACTTTTGGCTTCTTTGTCAAAAATTATATGTTCATAGGTGTGGGGATTAATGTCAGGGTCTTCAATTCGATTCCATTGGTCCACATGTCGGTTTTTATGCCAGTACCAAGCTGTTTTTATTACTGTAGCTCTATAGTACAGCTTGAATTCAGGGATCGTGATGCCTCCAGAGTTTGTGTTATTGTACAGGATTCTTTTGGCTATCCTGGTTTTTTTTTTCCATATGAAGTTGAGTATTATTCTTGGAGGAAGTTAAACTTAATTGGCACATTCGCCAGGCCTTTGTAAATGGATAGTTTGGATGCTTAAGTCTATTCTTAGAGAGTACAGAGGTATCTCTGATAAGGTACTTTCTTCTGTCTGGGGATGAACCTGACTGGATGCTGCCAATGATGATAATTACAGGGAGGCTTGGACTGGGGTTCTGTCTGTGCATAGCTGTCAGTGCAGAAGGTTATCTAAATATTCCTATAAGTGGTTAGGTAAGGAGTTAGAGGTCTATAAAGTTAGTAAGGCTGTAAGAAAAGGAGGACCCAGAGCTAAATTGTGCAAAGCTATTACTTAAGATCCACCTGATGTAGGCAGTGTCTCCTTGTGGAATTTACCTTAAATCAGGAGACTACCATGTGGTGATCTGGACTGTTATTTCTGTTAGGCCTTGAATATGGCTAAGAGAGGTATCTGATTCCAGTGATAAAAGGAGAAGAAACAGATGAGCCTGAGGGAAGAAAATCTTTCCTGAGGTTGTTCTCAAAATACCTTGAATGCATATGCACAAATAGTGATTGGTCCAAACTGTCAGCAATTCTTAGGAAAAAATTCAATTGGGAAAGCTATGAAAGCACACATGATTTTCATAACAGAACACACTTGATATATAACAAACAAAATAACACCAAAAGCTCTTTGGATTTGGCTTCCTCTGAAGGAATTCCTTGATCACTTCAGGTATTGGCTTTGCCATAACCAGTTGAGTTCTTATAATATATTACAGTGGCCTGTAGCAGCATTGCTAAAGCAGTAAGAGAAGAGTGCTTCTTTCTCAAAAATAAAGTGTGTTTCATGTAAAGTAACTCAGTGTTGAATTCCCTTTAACAAACACAGTTTAACCACATGTTGCTTCTTGTCCTAGAAACAACAGTTCTTCTCTGGTAAGCGAAGTCACTGTTGCACTCCCTTTTATACAAACAGTGGAAATACAACTCATATCTGTTTCTGGCAACTAGAGTGTGTTTGATGGAAGTGAAGCCACTGTTGCCAAGTGTCTGAGCACATTTGAAAGAGATATAACCTGTGGTTCTATGACACACAGTGCTTTTCTTCTGATTGGGCTTACTGTTCTAGTTGCATTGCTAATAAAGACAAGAGTGCTTCTGTCTCTCAAACAAAGTGTGTTTCTTGTTAGGAAAATCAATGAATAATTCCCCTTTATAAACACAGTTTAATCACATGATGCCTGTTGTCCTAGAAACAACAGTTCTTCTGTGGTAATCAAAGTTACTATTGCACTCCCATTCATATACACATTGGATATGCAACTAGCCTGTGTTCCCAGCAAGTACACTGCATTGGATGCAAGAGAAGCCGCTGTTTTTATTAAGTACCAGAGCAGAGTTGAAAGAGATATTGCTGTGTTTCCAGGAACCACATACTTTCCTCCTAGCAAGCTCATTTTTCTAGTTACATTGCTAATACAGTAAAGGGAAGAGGACTTCTTTCTCTAAAATAAATTGTATTTCTTGTAAGGTAACCCAGTAACTTTGAATTAGCTTTCATAATTGCATTTTAATCACATGTTGCCTTTGTCCTAGAAACAATAGTTCTTCTCTGTTAAGCATAGTCACTGGGGTAATCCCATTCACATACACAGTGGGAATAAAACTTGCATCTATTCTCAGAAATTACAGTGCATTGGATGCAAGTGAAGCCACTGTTCTTATCAAGTTCTTGTGCAGAGTTGAAAGAGATATCACTTGTGTTTCTAGGAAGCACAGTGCTTTTCTCCTGATCAAAGTCACTGCTCTGTTCTCATTGATAGTACAGTAAAGAGCAGAGTTCTTGTTTCTTGAAAACAAAGTGTGTTTCTTGTACAGGAACACAGTGTTGAATTCCCTTTGATAAATGCAGTTGAATTACATGTTGCCTCTTGTCCTAGAAACAACATTTCTTCTCAGGTAAGCAAAGTCACTCTTACAATACCATTCATATACACAAGGGAAATATCTCGCTTCTGTTCCCAGTAAGTACAGTGGGCTGGATGTAAGAGTAGCCACTCTTCTTATCAAGTTTCTGAACAGCATTCAAAAAGATATCAGCTGTGTTTCTTGGAAGCATAGTGCTTTTCTTCTGAGCAACCCCACTGTTCTAGTCACATTGCTGATACAGGAAAGAAAAGAGTGCCTCTTTCTTTATAACAAAGCAAAGAGTGCTTCTTTCTCTATAACAAAGCATGCTTTTTGTAAGGGAACTCAGTGTCAAATTCCCTTTCATAAATGCAATTTAACCATATGTTGCCTCTTGTCATAGAAACAACAGTTCTCTGGTAAACAAAGTTTCTGTTGTGCTCCCATTAATAAACACAGTAGAAATACAAAACTCAAGTCTGTTCCCAGCAAGTACAGTGCATTTGATGTAAAAGAAATCACTGTACTGATCAAGTTCCTGAGCAGAGTTCAAAGAGATATTGCCTGTGTTTCTAGGAGGCACAGTGCTTTTGTTCTGAGCAAGATCACTGTTCTAGACACATTGCTGATACAGTAAAGAGAAGAGTGCTTCTTTCTCAAAAACAAAGTGTGTTTCTTATAATGGAACTCAGTGTTGAATTCCCTTTCATAAACACAGTTTATTCCCATATTGCTTCTTGTCCTAGAAACAACAGTTCATCTATGTTAAGCAAAGTCACTTTTGCACACCAATTCATACACACAGGGGAAATAAACTCATGTCTGTGCCCAGCAAGTAGAGTGGGTTAAATGTAAGAGAGGCCATTGTTCTTATCAAGTGTCTGAGCAGATTTGAAAGGGATATTGACTGTGGTTCCATGATGCACGGTGCTTTTTTCTGACCAAGTTTACTGTTCTAGTTGCACTGCTAATAAAGACAAGAGTGCTTCTGTCTCTCAAACAAAGTTTTTTTTTGGTTAGGAAACTCAGTGTAGAATTCCCCTTTATAAATGCAATTTATCCACACATTGCCTGTTGTCCTAGAAGCAACAGTTCTTCTCTGGTAAGCAAAGTCACTGTTGCACTCCTGTTCATATACACAAGTGGAAATACAACTAATGTCTGTTCCCAGAAATTACAGTGCATTGGATGTAAGAGAAACTATGGTTCTTAATAAGTTTCTGAACAGAGTTGAAAGAGATATTGCCTGTGTTTCCAGGAACCACATACTTTCATCTTAGCAAGCTCACTGTTCTAGTTGCATTGCTAATACAAAACAGAGAAAAGTGCTTCTTTCACTAAAACAAAGTGTGCTTCTTCTAATGGAACTCAGTGTTGAATTTGTTTTTATAAGTGCAGTTTAACCACTTATTGCCTCTTGTCCTAGAAACTATATTTCTTCACAGGTAAGCAATGTCACACTTGCCCTCCCATTAATATACACAGTGGAAATACTACTCATATATGTCCCTAACTATTACAGTGCATTGGATGTAAAAAGAGTCACTGTTCATTCAAGTTCCTGTGCAGAGTTGAAAGAGATAAGCCTGTGCTTCTTGGAATCACAGTGCTTTTCTTCTGAGAAAGCTCAATGTTCTTGTTGTATTGCTTATATAGTAAAGAGAAGAGTGTTTCTTTCTTGAAAAAAAGGGTATTTCTTTTAAGAAAACTCAGGTTGAATTCCTTTTCACAAATGTAGTTTAACCACATGTTGCCTCTGGTCCTAGAATCAAATGTTCTTATCCAGTAAGCAATGCCACTGTTGCACATCCATTCATATACACATTGGAAATACAACTCCCGTTTATGTCCAGCAAGTAAGTGCCCTGGATGTAAGAAAAGCCACTATTCTTATCAAGTTCCTTGGCAGAGTTGAAAGAACTTTCTCCTGTGTTTATAGGACATAAAGTGCATTTATTCTGAGCAAGCTCACTGTTCTAGTCTCAGTGCTGATACTGTAAAGAAAAGAGTGCTCCTTTCTTGAAAACAAAGTGTGTGTCTTTTAAGGGAACTTGGTGTTGAATTTACTTTTATAAACTCAGTTTAACCACATGTTTCCTCTTGTCCTAGAAACAATTCTTCTCTGGAAAGCAAAGTCACTGTTGTGCTCCCATTCTTATACACAGTGGAAATACAACTCGTGTCTGTTCCCAGCAAGAACAGTGAGTGCATTGGACATAAGAGAAGCCACTGATCTTACCAAGTTCCTGAGCAGAGTTGAAAGAGATATCACCTGTGTTTCTTGGAAGCACAGTTATTTTTTTCTGAGCAACCTCATTGTTCTAGTTGCATTGGTAACATAGTAAAGAGAGGAGAGCTTCATTCTCTGATGCAAAATATGTTTCTTGTATGGGAACACAGTGTTGAATTTCATTTCATAAATGCATTTTAACTACATGTTTACTCTTGTCCTAGAAAACACAGTGTTTTCCTGTAAGCAAAGTCAATTTTGCACTTCTATTCATATGCACAGTAAAAATACAACTCCTGCATTTTCTTAGCAAGTACAATGCATTGGATGTAAGAAGAGCCACTGTTAGTATCAAGTTCCAGAGAAGAGTTGAAGGAGATATTGCCTGTGTTTCTGGGAAGCACAGTGATTTTCTTCTGAGTAAGATCACTCTTCAGGTCACATTGCTAGTACAGTAAAGAGAAAAGTGATTCTTTCCTGACAACAGAGTGTTTCTTGTAAGGGAAATCAGCGTTGAATTTCCTTTCATAAATTCAGTCTAAACATGTTACTTCTGTCCCTGGAAGCAACAGTTGATTTCTGGAAGGCAAAATCACTGTTGCATTCACATTCAAATACACAACGGAAATACAACTTTCGAATGTTCTTGCCTAATACAGTGCAGGGAATGTAAGAGAGGCTATTGTTCTTATCAAGTTCGTGAGCAGAGTTCAAAGTGATATCATGAGGTTTTCTAGGAAGCACAGTTCTTTTCTTCTGAGCAAGCTCATTGTTCTAGAGGCATTGCTGATACAGTAAAGAGAAGAGTGCTTCTTTCTAAAAAACAAACTGTATCTCTTGTATGGGGACTCAGTGTTGAGTTCCCTTTCATAAATGCAGTTTAAACACATGTTGCTTCTTTCTTAGAAACAACAGTTTTTCTCTTGTAAGCAAAGTCACTGTTGTGCTCCCATTCATATATACAGTGGAAATACAACTTGAGCCTGTTCCCAGCACGGACATTGTGATGGATGTCAGAGAAGCCACTGTTCTTGTTCAGTTCCTGAGTAGAGTTGAGAGAGACATCTGTTTTACTAGGAAGCATAGTGCTTTTCTTCTGAGCAAGCTCACTCTTCAGGTTGCATTGATAATACAGTAAAGACAAGGGTGCTTTTTTCTCAAAAACAAAGTTTGTTTATTTTGGGGGAAATCAGTGTTGAATATCATTTCATAAATGCTGTTTAACCACATGTTGGCTCTTGTCCTAGAAACAACAGCTCTTTTCTGTTAAGCAAAGTCACTGTTGCTCTCTCATTCATATACACAATTGAAATACATCTCGCTTCTGGTCCCAGGAAGTACAGTGAGTTGGATGTAGGAGAAGCCACTGTTGTTATCAAGTTCCTGAACAGAGTTCAAAGAGATACCACCTGTGTTTCTAGGAACTACAGTGCTTTTTTCTCCCTCAGGAAGCTTACTGTATTAGTCTCTTTGCTGAGACAGTAAAGAGAAGAGTGCTTCTTTCTTTAAAATAAAGAGGGTTTCTTATAAGGGATCTCAGTGTTTAATTCTTTTTCATAAACAAAGTTTAACCACATGTTGCCTCCTGTCATAGAAAACAAAGTTCTTCTCTGATAGTAATGCACTGGTGCACTCGCATTCATATACAGAGTGTAATTACAAGTAGCATCTTTTCCCAGAAAGTACAGTTCGTTGGATGTAAGAGAAGCCACTGTTCCTTTCAAGTTCCTTATCAGAGTTGAATGAGATATTATCTGTGTTTTCAGGGAGCACAGTTCTTTTCTTCTCAGCAGGCTCCCTGTTCTGGTTGCATTGCTAATACAGTAACAAGAAGAGTACTTCTTTCTTGAAAAAAAGTGTTTTTCCTACAAGGAGACTCAATGTTGAATTCCCTTTCATAAACACAGTCTAATCACCTTTGACATATTGTCCTATAAAAAACAGCTGATCTCTGGTAAGCAAAGTCACTGTTGAAATTCCATTCATAAAAACAGTGGAAAATTATCTCTCAAATGTTCCAGGCAAATAAAGAGCACTGCATGTAAGAGAAGCCACTGTTCTTATCAAGTTCCTGAGCAGAGTTGAAAGAGATATTGCCTGTGTTTCTTGGAAACACAGTGCTTTTCTTTTGAGGATGCTCACTGTTCTAGTCTTATTGCTGATACAATAGAGTGCTTCTTTCTTGAAAGCATAGTATGTTTCTTGTAATGTAACTTAGTGTTGAATTCCCTTTCATAAACGCAGTTTAACCACATGTTGCCTCAAGTCCTAGTAACAACAGTTCTTCTCTTGTAAGCAAAGATACTCTTGAGCTCCCATTCACAAACACAGTGGAAATACAACCCACATCTCTTCCCAGAAAGAACAGTATGTTAGATATAAGAGAAGCCATGGATCTTATTGAGTTCCTTAACAGAGTTAGTTGAAAGAGATATTGCCTATGTTTCTAGGAAGCACAGTGCTTTTGTTCTGAGCAGTCTCACTGTTCTAGTGGCAGTGGTAACACAGTAAAGAGAAGAGTGCTTCTTTCTTGAAAACAAAGTGTGTTACTTGTAAGGGAACTAGGCATTGAGTATTTTTTTCATAAATGCAGTTTAACCACATGTTGCCACTTGTCCTAGAAAAAACAGATTTTCTTTGGTAAGCAAAGTCATTGGTTTGCTTATATTCATATACATAGTGGAAATACAACTCACATCTGTGCCCAGAAATTACAGAGCATTGGATGTAAGAGAAGCCACTGCTCTTATCCAGTTTCTGTCCAAAGTTGAAAGATATATCACCTGTGTTTCTTGGGATCACAGAGTTCAGAGCAATCTCACTGTTTTTGTCACAGTGGTAACACAGTAAAGAGAAGAGTGTTTTATTTTTCTCCAAAACAAAGCGTGTTTCTTGGAAGGGGGCCGGGCATTAAATTCCCTTCCATAAACGCAGTTTAACTACATGTTGCCTCTTTTTCTAAAAACTAGAGTTCTTCTCAGTTAAGCAAAATCACTGTTGTGCTCCCAATCACATACACAGTGGAAATACAACTCGAGTTTATTCCCAGGAAGTACAGTGCTTTGGAAGTAAGGGAAGCCACTGTTCTTATCAAGTTCCTGAGCAGAGTTGAAAGAGATATCACTTGTGTTTCTAGGATGCACAATGCTTTAGTTCTCAAAAAGCTCACTGTTGCACTCCTATTTATATACACAGTGGAAATAAAACTCGCTCTCTTCCCAGCAATTACAGCTCATTGGATGTAAGAGAAGCCACTGTTTTGACCAAGTTACTATGCAGACTTGTCATAGATATTGTATGAGTTTAGAGTAAGCACAGTGTTTTTGTTCTGAGTAAGCTCACTTTTCCAGTCGCATTGGTAACACAGTAAAGAGAAGAGTGCTTCTTCATTGAAAACAAGTTGGTTTCTTATAAGTGAACTGGGTGTTGAATTCCCTTTATAAATACAGTTTAATCAGATTTTGCCTCTTGTCCTAGAAACAACAACTTTTCTCGGGTGAGCTAAATCAGTGTTGCACTCCCATTTATATACAAACTGGAAATAAGACTTGCTTGTTTTCCCAACACATACAGTGCATTGGATACAAAGAAGCCACTCTTCTTATCAAGTTCCTCTTTGTAAATGAAAGGGATATTGCTTGTGTTTAAAGGAAGCACAGTGCATTTGTTCTGAGCAAGCTCACTGTTCTAGTCACATTGTGAAACCATAAAAGGAAGAGTGCTTCTTTCTTGAAAAGAATGTGTGTTTCTTGTAAGGGAAATGGACATTTAACCCTATGTTTCCTCTTTTTCTAGAAACAAAGATCTTCTCTGGTAAGCAATGGGAAACTGTTTTGCTTCCATTCATATACACAGTTTAAATACATCTGGTGTGTTTTCAGCAAGTACATTGTTGCGCTACCACCCTTATAAACAGTGGATATAAATCTAGCATTTGCTTGTAGCAATTACAGATCATTGCATGTGAAAGAAGCCACTGTTCTTATCAAGTTCCTTAGTAGAACTCAAATACGTAATCCCTGTGTTTCTATGAAGCCCAGAGCTTTTGTTCTGAGCAAGTACATTGTTCTAGTCATTTTTAAACACGGTAAAAAGAAGAGTGCTTCTTATTTGAAAACAAGGTGTGTTTTTTGGAAGGGAACTGGGCATTGAATTTCCTTTCATGAATACAGTTTAACCACATGTTGCCTCTTGGCCTAGAATCAACAGTTTTTCTCTGGTAAGTAAAGTCACTGTTGGGCTCCCATTCACATACACAGTTGAAATAATCCTTGCATCTGCTCCCACAAAGGACAGAGCACTGGATGTAAGAGAAGCCACAGTTCTTTTCAGTTTCATGAGTAGAGTTGAAAGAGATATCACCTGTGTTTCTAGGAAGCACAATGTTTGTTCTGAGCAAGATCAATGCTCTTCTCGCATTTGGAATACACTAAAGGGAAGAATGCTTCCTTTTCAAAGATGAGGTGTGTTTCTGGTAAAGGAATTAAACATTGAAATCCCTATAATAATAAATGCAATTTAATCACATGTTGCCTCTTGTCCTAGAAACAACACTTCTTTTCAGGTAAACAAAGTTAGTGTTGCACACCTATTCACATACAGTGGAAATACAACTCGCGTCTGTTCCCAGCAAGTACAGTCTATGGGATATAAGAGAAGCTACTGCTCTTATCAGTTTCCTAGGCAGAGTTGAAGGAGATATCGCCTGTGGCTAGGAAGCATATTTTTGTTCTGAGCAAGATCATTGTTCTGGAAGCATTGGAAACACAGTGAAGAGAAGAGCGCTTTTTGCTCGAAAAGAGAGAGTGTTTCTTGTAAGGGAACTCGGTGTTGAATTCTCCTTCATAAACTGAGTTTAACCACATGCTGTCTCCTGTTCTACGAACAGCAGTTCTTTTCTGGTAAACAAAGTTACTGTTGGGCTCCCCTTGACATAAACAGTGGAAATACCACTCATGTATTTTGGGCTTTCAATGACATACACAGTGGAAATAACATTTACCTATGTTGGGCTCCCATGGACATACACAGTGGAAATAGCACTCACATCTGTTCCCAGGAAGTACAGTGCATTGGACGTAAGAGAAGGTACTGTTCTCATCAATTTCCTAAGCAGAGTTGAAAGAGATATCGCCTGGGGCTAGAAAAACACAGTTCTTTTGTTCTGAGAAAGCACCCTCTTCTGGCTACATTGGAAATACCGTAAGGAGAAGAGTAGTTCTCTCTTGAACACAGAGTGTGTTTCTTGAAAGGAAAATTTGTACTGAATTCCCCTTCCTAAACTGAGTTTAATCACATGCTGCTTCTTGTCCTATGAAGAGCTATTTGTTTCTGGTAAGCCAAGTCACTGTTGGGCTCCCATTGTCATTCACAGTGGAAATAACATTGGAATCTGTTCCCAGCAAGGACAGTGCATTGGATGGAAGAGAAGCAACTGTTCTTATCAGTTTCCTAAGCAGAGTTGAAAGAGATATCGCTTGGGTATTGGAAAAGCACAGTACTTTTGTTCTGAGCAAGCTCCCTCTTTTGGAAACATAGTAAAGAGAAGAGTGCTTTTTTCGTGAACACAGAGAATATTTCTTGTAAGGGAACTTGGTGTTGAATTCCCCTTACTAAAATGAGTCTACCACATGATGTCTCTTGTCCTATGAAGAGCAGTTGGTTTCTGGTAAGCAAAGTCACTGTCAAGCTCCCATTGACATGTACAGTGGACATACCACTAGTGTTTGTTCCCAACAAGCACAGTGTATTGGATGTAAGAGAAGCTACCGTTCTCATCAGTTTCCTAAATAGAGTTGAAAGAGATATTTCCTGGATCTTGGAAAAGCACATTTCTTTTTTTTCTGACAAGCTCCCTCTTCTGGCTGCACTGGAAACACAATAAAGAGAAGAGTGCTTCTTTCTCGAATACAGAGTGTGTTTCTTTTAAGGGAATTTGGTGTTGAATTCCCATTCCTAAACTGAGTTTAACGAAATGCTGTCTCATGTAAAACGAACAGCTGTTCTTTTCTGGTAAGTAAAGTTACTGATGGGCTCTCCTTGACATACACAGTTGAAATACCACTGACATCTGTTCACACAAAGCACAGTGCATTGGATGTAAGAGAAGCTATGGTTCTTATTAGTTTCCTAAGCAGAATTGAAAGAGGTTTCCCTGGGTCTCAGAAAAGCACAGTACTTTTATTCTGAGAAAGCTCCCTCTTTTGGATGCTTTGGAAACACAGTAAAAAGAAGAATGCTTTTTTTTCAAACACAGAGTGTGTTTCTAGTAAGGAAACTTGGAGTTCGATTCCACTTCCTAAACTGAGTTTAACCACATGCTGTCTCTTGTTTTATGAACAGCAGTTCATTTCTGGTAAGCAGAGACACCGTTGGGCTCCCAATGACATACACAGTAAAAATACCACTCGTATCTGTTCCCAGCAGGTACAGTGCATTGGATGTAAGAGAAGCTACTGTTCTTATTATTTTCCTATGCAGAGTTGAAATAGGAATCGCCTGGGTATTGGAAAAGCACAATTCTTTTGCTGTGAGTAAGCTCCCTCTTCTGACTGCATTGGAAACACAGTAAAGAGAACAGTGCTTCTTTCTCGAACACAAAGTCTGTTTCTTGTAAGGGAACACAGTGTTGAATTGTCCTTCACAAACTGAGTTGAACCACATGCTGTCTCTTGTCCTCTGAACAGCAGTTCTATTCTGGTAAGCAGAGTTGCTGCTGGGCTTCCATGGATATACACAGTGGAAATATCACTCGCGTCTGTTTCCAGCAAGTACAGTGCATTGGATGTAAGAGAAGCTAAGGTTCTTATTAGTTTTCTAAGCAGAGGTGAAAGAGGTTATCACGTGGGTCTCCGAAAAGCATAGTTCTTTTCTTCTGACCAAGCACTCTCTTCCGGCAGCATGGAAACACAGTAATGATAAGAGTGTTTCTTTCTCCAGCACATAGTGTGTTTCTTGTAAGGAAACTCAGTGTTGAATTCCCCTTCCTAATTCTAGTTTAACCACATGCTGTCTCTTGACCTATGAAGAACAGTTCTTTTCTGGTAAGCAGAATCACAATTGGGCTCCCATTGACATACACAGTGAAAATACCACTCACAACTGTTCCCAAAAAGTACAGTACATTGGATGTAAGAGAAGCTACCATTCTTCTCGGTTTCCTAAACAGTTGAAAGAGGTGTTGCCTGGGTCTCGGACAAGCAAAGTTCTTTTGTTCTGAGTAAGCTCCCTCTTCTGACTGCTTTGGAAACACAGTAAAGAGAAGAGTGCTTCTTAATCAAACAGAGTATGTTTCTGGTAAGGGAACTCAGTGTTGAATTCCCCTTGCCAATCTGAGTTTAAACACATGCTGTTTCTTGTCCTCCAAACATCAGTTTTTTTCTGGTAAGCAGAGTCACTGTTGGGTACTCATTGACATTCATAGTAGAAATAACACTCGCGTCTGTACCCAGCAAGTACAGAACACTGGATGAAAGAGAAGCTACTGTTCTTTTCAGTTTCTTAAGCAGAGTTGAAAGAGTTATTGTGTGGGTCTTGGACAAGCACAGTTCTTTTGTTCTGAACAGGCTTCCTCTTCTGGCTGCGTTGGAAACACAGTAAAAAGAAGAGTGCTTCTTTTTCTAACACAGAGTGTGTTTTTTTTTAAGGGAACTTGGGGTTCAATTCACATTGCTAAACTGAGATTAACCACTTGTTGCCTCTTTTTTATTTTATAATTTAATTTAATTTTACATATCAGCCACAGATTTCCCTGTCTTCCCCCCTCCCCCCTCCTTCCTTCCATCCCACTCCGCATTTCCATCTCCTCCAGGACAGAGACTCCCCTGGGAATTCAGCTCAACCTGGTAGATTCAGTCCAGGCAGAGCCAGTTTCCTCCTTCCAGGCTGAGCAAAGCCCCTGCATAAGCCCCAGGTTCCAAACAGCCAGCTCATGCACTAAGGACAGGTCCCAGTCCCACTGCCAGGGTGCCCCCCAAACAGTTCAAGCTCATCAACTATCTCACTTATCCAGAGGGCCTGATCCAGTTGGGGGCTCCTCAGCTATTAGTTCATAGTTCATGTGTTTCTGTTCGTTTGGCTATTTGTCCCTGTCCTTTTTCCAATCTTGATCTCAACAATTCTCACTCATACAATCCCTCCTCTTTCTCGCCAATTGGACTCCTGGAGATCCACCAGCGGCCTGGCTGTGGATCTTTGCATCTGCTTCCCTCAGTCATTGGATGAGATTTCTAGCATGACAGTTAAGGTGTTTGGCCATCCTATCACCAGAGTAGGTCAGTTCAGGCTTTCTTTCAACCATTGCCAGTAGTCTATTGTGGAGGTATCTTTGTGGCTTTCTGGGGACATCTTTAGCACTTTGCTTCTTCTTATTTCCATGTAGTCTTCATTTATCATGGTCTCTTATTCCTTGTTATCCCTCTCTGTTCTTGATCCAGCTGGGATCTCGAACTCCCCTAAGCTCTCTTTCCCTTGACACTTGCCCTTCATTACCCCCACTCATGTCTGGGTTGCTCATGTAGATCTCATCCATTTGTCTGTCATTGGTCGAGCCCTGTGTCTTTCTTAGGGTACTGTTTTCTAGGTAGCCTCCCTGGAGTTGTGAGTAGCAGTCTAGTCATCTTTGTTTTACATCTAGTATCCTCCTATGAGTGAGTACATACCACGTTTGTCTTTCTGAGTCTGGGTTACCTTACTCAGGATGATTTTTTCTAGATCCATTCATTTGCCTGCAAAACTCATGATGTCATTATTTTTCTCTGCTGAATAGTACTCCATTGTGTATATGTACCACATTTTATTTATCCATTCTTCAGTTGAAGGACATTTAGGTTGTTTCCAGGTTCTGGATATTACAAACAATGCTGCTATGAACATAGCTGAACAAGTGCCCTTGTGGTATGATTGAGCATTCCTTGGGTATTTGCCCAAAAGTGGTGTAGCTGGGTCTTGGGGGAGATTGATTCCCAGTTTTCTGAGAAAGCGCCATGTTGATTTCCGAAGTGGCTGTACAAGCTTGCATTCCCACCAGCAGTGGAGGAGAGTTCCCCTTGCTCCACATCCTCTCCAGCATAAGCTGTCTTCAGTGTTTTTGATCTCAGCCATTCTGACAGATGTAAGGTGGTATCTTAGAGTCATTTTGATTTACATTTCTCTGATGATTAGGGATGTTGAATAATTCCTTAAATGTCTTTCAGCCATTTGAGCTTCCTCTGTTGAGAATTCTCTGTTTAGTTCTATAGCCCATTTCTTAATTGGACTTTTGGGCATTCTGATGTCTAATTTTTTGAGTTCTTTATATATTCTGGATATCAGCCCTCTGTGAGATGTGGGGTTCGTGAAGCTTTTTCCCATTCTGTAGGCTGTCGCTTTGTCTTGTTGACCATGTCCTTTGCTCCACAAAAGCTCAGTTTCAAGAGGTCCCATTGGATGATTGTTTCTCTCAGTGTCTATGTTACTGGTGTTATATTTAGGAAGTGATCTCCTATGCCAATGCATTCAAGACCACTTTCTACTTTCTCTTCTATCAAGTTCAGAGTAACTGGATTTATGTTGAGGTCTTTGATCCACTTGGACTTAAGTTTTGTGCACGGTGACAGATATGGATCTATTTGCAGCCTTCTACACCTTGACATCTAGTTATGCCAGCACCATTTGTTGAAGATGCTTTCTTTTTTCTATTGTACACTTTTGGCTTCTTTGTCAAAAATTATATGTTCATAGGTACGTGGATTAATGTCAGGGTCTTCAATTCGATTCCACTGGTCTACATGTCAGCTTTTATGCCAGTACCAAGCTGTTTTTATTACTGTAGCTCTATAGGAGAGCTTGAGGTCAGGGATTGTGATGCCTCTAGAGGTTGTTTTTTTGTACAGGATTCTTTTGGCTATCCTCAGGTTTTTGTTTGTCCATATGAAGTTGAGTATTATTCTTTCCAGGTCTGTGAAGAATTGTGTTTGTATTTTGATGGGGATTGCATTGAATCTGTACACTGCTTTTGGTGAGATTGCCATTTTTACTATGTTAATCCACTCTATCCATAAGCATGGGAGATCTTTCCATTTTCTGACATCTTCTTCAATTTCTTTTTTTCAGGGACTTAAAGTTCTTCTCATATAGGTCCTTCACTTGCTTAGTTAGAGTTACCCCAAGGTATTTTATATCATTTGTGGCTATTGTAAAGGGTGATGTATCTCTGATTTCCTTCTCAGCCTGTTTGTCAATTGTATATAGGAGGGCTACTAATTTTTTTGAGTTGATCTTGTATCCTGCTATGTTGCTGAAGGTGTTTATAAGCTGTTTCAGTTCCTTGTTTGAATTTTTGGGGTCACTCATGTATACTTCCATGTCATCTGCAAATGACAAAAGCATGACTTCTTCTTTTCCAATTTGTATCCCCTTAATATCCTTGTGTTGTCTTATTGCTCTGCCTAGAACTTCAAGTACTATATTGAATAAGTATGGGGAGAGCAGACAGCCTTGCCTTGTTCCTGATTTTAGTGGAATCGCTTTGAGTTTCTCTCCATTTACTTTGATGTTGGCTGTTGGCTTGCTGTAAATTGCCTTTATTATGTTTAGGTATGTCCCCTGTATTCCTGATCACTCCAAGACCTTTATCATGAAGGGGTGTTGGATTTTGTCAAATGCCTTTTCAGCATCTAGTGAGATGATCATGTGTTTTTTTTTCTTTCAGTTTGTTTATATGGTGTATTACATTGACAGATTTTCATATGTTGAACCACCGTTGCATCCCTGGGAAGAAGCCTACTTGATCATGGTGGATAATTGTATTGATGTGTTCTTGGATTCTGTTTACCAGTATTTTATTGAGTATTTTTGCTTCAATGTTTATGAGGGTGATCGGTCTGCAATTCTCTTTCTTTGTTGCATCTTTGTTTAGTTTGGTTATCAGGGTAATTGTAACCTCATAGAAGGAGGTTGGTAATGTTTCTTCTGTTTCTATTGTGTGGAACAATTTAAGAGTATTGGTATTAACTCTGATGATCTGGTAGAATTCTGTGCTGAAACAATCTGGTCCTGGGCTTTTTTTGGTTGGGAGACTTTTAATGACTGATTCTTGTAGCATGAATCTTAAAAGTGCTTATTAATAAAATCAAACCTGAGGCCAGTTATTGGGGTGAATGCTGGAAGATCAGAGAAGCAGAACAAGCCACAGCTACCTTACCTCGCCAGTTCCTCGACTGGTCCTGTTTCCTCAGACTGGAAGCCTCTGAGTCCTCATCCAGAATGAATCTCAGCTGAACTGCTGCTAGAAGCCTGAAAGCTTAACCAGCCAAATGCTTCTGGTTTCTGATCTTCACGCCTTATATATCTTTCTGTTTTTGCCATCACTCCCTGGGAATAAAGGCTCACTTCTTGGGATTAAAGGCATGTGTCACCATGCCTGGCTGTTTCCAATGTGGCCTTGAACTCATAGAGATCCAGAGGGATTTCTACCTCTGGAATGCTAGGATTAAAGGTGTGAGTGCCACCAATTTTTAGTCTTTGTATCTAGTGGCTGTTCTGTCTCTGATCCCAGATAAGTTTATTAGGATGCACAATATTTTGAGGAACACAATACCACCACATTTCCCCTTATTTTGTCTAAAATTAAAAAAGCTTATAACTTATATGAGAAAAACTATCCAATAAGTATATACAATATATACAGTCAAGAATTACATTAATGATGTTGAGTTCATTAACATTTGACAGATTCAGACAAAAAGTCCATTATATATATATTAACAATGTTTAGCCCAGTAACATTTGATAAACTCAGACAAAAATTTTCATTACTTATCCTACTTAAAACAAGTAGTTCCTTTTTAAAAGTAGATTCAAAAATTGATCTTTCTATATTATCATATTCAGATTCTATTACCTTAGGTGTTATTGGACTATTTAAATAGTTTATCTGGTCTTGATTTAACTTAGGTATGTGGTACCTATCCTGAAAATTATCCATTTCTTTTAGATTTTCCAGTTTGTGGATTAGAGGTTTTTGAAGTATGACTTGATGATTTTCTGGATTACCTCATTGTCTGTTGTTATGTCTCCCTTTTCATTTCTGATTTTGTTAATTTGGATGCTCTCTCTGTGTCTTTTGGTTTGTTTGGATAAGGGCTTGTCTATCTTGTTGATTTTCTCAAAACCACCTCTTTGTTTCATTATTTTTTTGTGTTGTTCATTTGTTTCTATTTTATTGATTTCAGCTCTCAATTTAATTATTTCCTTGTGTCTATTCTTCCTCGGTGACTTTGCTTCTTCTTGTTCTAGAGCTTTCAGGTGTGCTGTTAAATCCCTAGTGTGAGATTTCTCCAACTTCTTTATGTGGGCATTTAGTGCTATGAATTTCCCTCTTAGCACTGCTTTCATAGTGTCCCATAAGTTTGGATATGTGGTATATTCATTTTCATTGATCTCTAGGAAGTCTTTAATTTCTTTCTTTATTTCCTCCTTAACCCATTGGTAATTCAGTTGAGCATTATTCAGTTTCCATGAGATTGTAGGCTTTCTGTAGTTTTTGTTGTTGTTGAAATCTAACTTTAAGCCATGGTGGTCTGACAGAACACAGGAGGTAATTCCAATTGTTTTGTATCTGTTGAGATTTTCTTTGTGGCCAAGTATGTGGTCGATTTTAGAGAAGGTTCCATGGAGTGCTGAGAAGAAGGTATATTCTTTTTTGTTAAGATGGAATGTTCTGTAGATATCGATTAAGTCCATTTCAGTCATAACATCAGTTAAGTCCTTTATTTCTCTGTTAAGTTTCGATTTAGCAGATCTGTCCAGTGGTGAAAGTGGGTTATTGAAGTCTCCCACTATTAATGTGTGGGGTTTCATATGTGATTTAAGCTTTAGTATGTTTCTTTTACATATGTGGGTGCCCTTGTGTTTGGGACATAAATGTTCATAATTGAAACTTCATCTTGGTGGATCTTTCCTATGATGAGTATATAATGCCCTTCTTGATCTCTTTTAATTGATTTTAGTTTGAAGTCTATTTTGCTGGATATTAGGATGGCTACACCCACTTGCTTCTTAAGACCATTTGATTGGAAATTCTTTTACCAGCCTTTTATTCTTAGGTAGTGTCTACCTTTGAGTATTAGGTGTATTTCTTGTATGTATGTATGTATGTATGTATGTAGAAAGATGGGTCCTACTTTCATATCCATTCTGTTAGTATGTGTCTTTTTATAGGTGAATTAAGTCTATTGATATTAAGGGATATTAATGACTAGTGATTGTTCATTCCTGTTATTTTTTTGGTGATAGTGTGTGTGTGTACTTCCCTTCTTGAGGTTTACTGATGTGGTTTTATCTATTGCTTGTGTTTTTGAGGGTGTATCTGACTTCCTTAGGTTGGAATTTTCCTTCTAGTGCTTTCTGTAGTGCTGGGTTTGTGGATAAGTATTGTTTAAATCTGGCTTTATCTTTGAATGTCTTGTTCACTCCACCTATAATGATTGAAAGTTTTGCTGGGTATATTAGTCTAGGCTGGCATCCATGATTTCTTAGTGTCTGCATTACATCTGTCCAGGTCCTTCTGGCTTTCAATGTCTCCATTGAGAAATGGGGTGTTTTTCTGATGGGTTTGCCTTTATAAGTCACTTGGCCTTTTTCCTTTGTTGCTCATAATAGTCTTTCTTTATTCTGTATATTTAGGTGTTTAATTATTATGTGGCAAGGGGACTTTTTTGGGAGTCTAGTCTGTTTGGTGTTCTATAGGCTTCTGGTATCTTCATAGGCATTTCCTTCTTTAAGTTGGGAAAGTTTTCTTCTATCACCTTGTTGAATATATTTTCTGTGCCTTTGAGTTGGTATTCTTCTCCTTCTTCTATTCCTGTCATTTGTAGGTTTGGTCTTTTCATGGTGTCCCAAATTTTCTGGACATTTTGGGTCATGACTTTGTTGGCTTTAGTGTTTTCTTTGACTGATGAATCTATTTCTTCTACCGTATCTTCAACACCAGAGATCTGCTCTTCCATCTCTTGCATTCTGTTGGTTATGCTTGCAACTGTAGTTCCTGTTCATTTACTCAGATTTTCTATTTCCAGCATTCCCTCTGTTTGTGTCTTCTTCATTTTTTCTATTTCCCTTTTCAGGTCTTGGACTGTTTCTCTCACCTCATCTGTTTCATTGCTTTTTCATGTTTTTCTTTCAGGGATTTGTTGTTTTTTTCTGCTTTATTTGTCTTTTCCTCTAGTTTTTTTTTTCTACCCATTTTTTGTTTGACTTTTCATGTTCTTTATTGATTTTCTCTACTTTTTTGCTTGTCTTTTCCTCAATTTCATTTTTGATTTCTTCTTTGAAAGCCTCTAGCATCTTCATGATGTTATTCTTAAGGTTGCTTTCTTCTGCTTCTTCCATTTTGTGATGTTCGGGTCTTGATGGAGGAGGGCTAGGTTCTGGTGATGCTATATTGCTCTTTACTTTGTTGTATGTACTTCTGCCTTGACACCTGCCCATCTCCTCATGGTTTTATTCTTGGTCTTATCAACTCTCTTGGTCCAGACAGAGCTGATAGATTCAGCATTTCAGGAAGCCTCTGGCCCAGATGAGAGCTCTGGGCTAGATGGGAGCTGGGGGCTGGTCTCTGAGTCTCAGGAAGTGTGTGTGGGTTTCTCATGCAGATGGGTGTGTGGTCAGGGCATGTAGATTTCAGGATCTGCCAGGAGTCTCTGGTCTGGATGGGAGCTGGAGGCTCTGGTCCAGATGGGAGCTTCAGGCTGGATGGGAGCTGGGGGCTGGTCTCTAAGTCTCAGGAAGTGGCAAGGGTCTTTCTTGTCCAGATGGGAGCCCTGGGCCAGATGGGAGCTGCGGGCTGGTCTCTGAATCTCACGAAGTGGTGGGGTTCTCAGGAGGATGGGTGTGGGGCAGGACGTGTAGATTGCAGGGTCTGCCAAGGGTTCTAGGAGAAGGGGAAACTTCCTGCTGGAGCCTGCCCAATGGTCAGAACCTGGGGCTAAGTTGGGTAGGTCTTCCCCTGAATGGCTGGTGCCCAGGGATGGGACCTAGGAGCAAGCCTCTCTGGGTATGACCCCAGGCACTCAGCTCTGGTCCGGATGGGAGCTGGGGGCTGGTCTCCAATTCTCAGGAAGCGGGGGGGTTCGGGTGGAGGGGTAAGGGTGCAGGGCATGTAGATTGCAGGGTCTACTGGGGGGTCTTGGAGAAAGGGAACTTTCCAAAGGGGGCCCCATCTGATGGCCAGAAACTGGGGACAAGTTGTGGGGGGTCTTCTCTGGAATGGCTAGTGACCAGGGATAGGATCTAGGGGCAGGCCTCCCTGGGTATGAACACAGTCACTCACCTCTGGTCTGGATTGGGAGCCAAGAAGCTATTGTTCTTATCAGTTTCATAAATGGAATTAAAAGAGCTATTGCCTGGGTCTCAGAAAAGCACAGTTCTTTTGTTTTGAGCAAGCTCCCTCTTCTGGCTCCTTAGGACACAGTAAAGAGAAGAGTGCTTCTTTTTTTTTTTTAACACAGAGTGTGTTTCTTGTAAGGGAACTCAGTGTTGAATTCCCCTTCCTAAACTGAGTTTAAGAACATGCTTTCTCATGTCCTACAAACAACAGTTTTTTCTGATAAGCAGAGACACTGTTGGGCTCTCATTGACATATACAGTAGAAAAACCACTCACATCTATTTCCAACAAGTACAGTGCATTAGATGTAACAGAACCTACTGTTCTTACCAGTTTCCTAAGCAGAGTTGAAAGAGATATCACCTGGGTCTTTGCAAAGCACAGTTATTTTGTTCAGAGCAAATTTCCATTCTGGATGCATTGGAAACACAGTAAAGAGGAGAGTGCTTCTTTCTCAAACACAGAGTGTGTGTCTTATAAGGGAATTTGGTGTTGAATCCCCCTTCCTAAACTGAGTTTTACCTCATGCTGTCTATTGTCCTATGAACAGCAGTTCTTTTGTTGTAAGCAGAGTCACTGTTGGGCTCCCATTGACATACACAGTAGAAATACCAGTCGCCTCTGTTCCCAGCAAGTACAGTGCATTGAATGTAAGAGAAGCAACTGTTCTTATCAGTTTCCTCAGCAGAGTTGAAAGAGGTTTCACTTGGGTCTTGGAAAACACAATTCCTTTGTTCTGAGCAAAGCACCCTCTTCTGGCTGCTTTGGAAACACAGAAAAGAGAAGGGTGCTTCTTTCTAGAACACAGAATATGTTCCTTATCAGGAAACTCAGTGTTGAATTCCCATTCCTAAACTGAGTTTAACCACATGATGTCTCTTGTCCTATTAATAGCATTCTATTTTGGTAAGCAGAGTCACTGTTGGGCTGCTAGTCGCATAAACAGTGGAAAAAGCATGCATGCCTGTCCCAGCAAGTACAGTGCCTTGGATGTAAGAGAAGCAACTGTTCTTATTAGTTTCATAAGCAGAGCTGAAAGTGATATCCACTGGGTCTCAGCAAAGCACAATTCTTTTGTTCACAGCAAGATCCTTCTTTTGGCTGCTTTGGAAACACAGTGAAGAAGCATGCTTCATTCTGGAACACAGTGTGTTTGTTGTAAAGGTATTCCTTGTTGAATTCCCCTTCAAAAACTGAGTAACCACATGCTATCTCTTGTCCTATGAACAGCAGTTCTTTTCTGGTAAGCAGAGTCACTGTTGGGATTCCTTTGACATACGCAGTGGAAATAGCACTCGAGTCAGTTCCCAGCAAATACAGTGCATTGAATGTAACATAAGCTACTGTTCTTATCAGTTTCCTAAGCACAGTTGAAAGAGACATTATGCAGTCTCAGAAAAGCTCAGTTCTTTTATTCTGAGAAAGCTCCTTCTTCTGGCTGCTTTGGAAACACAGAAAAGAGAAGAGTGCTTCTTTCTTGAACACAGAGTGAGTCTCTTGTAAGGGATCTCGGTGTTCAATTCCCCTGCCTAAACTGAGTTTAACCACATGCTGTCTTTTGATCAGCAAAGAGTAGTACTTTTCTGATAAGGAGAGTCACTGTTGGGCTACCAATGACATACACAGTGGAAATAACACTCCCATCTGTTCTAAGCAAGTACAGGGTATTGGATTTAAGAGAAGCTAGTGCTCTTATCAGTTACCTAAGCAGAGTTGAACTAGATATGACTCGTGTGTAGGAGGCACAGTTCTTTTGTTCTGAGTAAGCTCACTGTTCTTGCTCTATTGGAAACACTGTAAAGCAGAAGGGTGCTTCTTTCTCAAGAGCAGAATGTGTTTCTTGTAAAGGAACTCAGTGTGGCATTCCCTTCTCTAAATGGAGTTTAATCAAATGCTATTACTTGACCTTTGAGCAGCAGTTCTTTTCTAGTAATCCTAGTCACTATTGGGCTCCCTTTGAGATACACAGTGGAAATAGCACTCGTGTCTGTTCCCAGCAAGTGGAGTACATTGGATGTAAAAGAAGCTGCTGTTCTTATCAGTTTCCTAGGCAGAGTTGAACTAGATATGGCCTGTGGGTTGGAAGCACAGTTCTTTTGTTCTGAGCAAGCTTACTGTTCTGGGTGTATAGGAAACACAGTAGAGTAGAAGATGGCTCCTTTCTTAAAGCAGAGTGTGTTTTGTATATGGGAACTCAGTGTTTAATTCTCTTTCTAAACGGAATTGAATCCTATGCTGTCTCTCCTACAAGCAACAGTTCTTTTCTAGTAAGCCTAGGCACTATTGGGCTCCCATTGAGATACAATGTGGAAATACAACTCTTGTCTGTTTCCAGCAAGTGGAGTGCATTAAATTTAAGAGAAGGTGCTGTTGTTATCAGTCTCCTAAGCAGAGTTGAAGTAGATATGGCCTGTGTGTGTAAAAGCACAGTTCATTTGTTCTGAGTTAGATCAGTGTTCTTAGCATATTCGAAAAACTGTAAAGCAGAAGTGTGCTCCTTTCTCAAAAGCAGACTGTGTTACTTGTAAGGGAACTCAGTATTGAACTCACCTTCCTAAATGGATTTGAATCACATGTCTTCTCTTGTTCTACAAGGAACAGTTCTTTTTTGGTAAGCCTTGTCACTATTGGGTTCCCCTTTATATACACATTGGAAATAGCACTGCCATCTATTCCCAGCAAGTAGAGTGCATTGGATGTAAGAGAAGTTGCTGTTCTTATCAGTTTCCTAAGGAGAGTGAACTAGATATGGCCTGTGTGTGTAGGAAGCACAGTTCTTTAGTTCTGAACAAGCTCACTGTTCCTGCTGTATTGGAAAAACTCTAAAACAGAATAGTGCTTCTTTCTGAATAACAGAGTGTGTTGTTTGTAATGGTACTCAGAGTTGAATTCCCCTTTCTAAAAGGAGTTTATTCAAATGCTATCTCTTGTCCTACAAGTAACTGTTTTTGGTAAGCATAGTCGCCTTTAGGCTCCATTTGAGATACAAATTGGAAATAAAATTCGTGTCTGTTCCTCACACTTGCAGTGCATTGGATGTAAGGGAAGCTGCTGTTCTTATTAGTTTCTGAAGCAGAGTTGAACTAGATATGGCCCGTGTATGTAGGAAGCACAATTCTTTTGTTCTGAGCCATCTCATTGTTCCTGCTGTATTGGAAACACTAAAGCAGAAGAGGGTTTCTTTCTCAAAAGCAGAGTGTGTAGCTGGAGAGTTTTCTCTCTGGGTTCTGCCAAGTCCAGCAGTCTGACAGCCCACTTATAAAATAAACACACAGATGCTTATATTATTTAAACTGTTTGTCCATTAGAAGCTCAGGCTTCTAGCTATCTAGTTCTTACATCTTAAATTAAACCATTTCTATAAATCTATTCTTTGCCACATGGCTTGTGGCTCACTGGCATCTTCACATGTTGCTTGTCATGGTGACAGCTGGCAATGTCTCCCTCATTCAGCATTCCACTCCCCAGAATTCTCCTCTCTCCCTGTCCCACCTACTTCCTGCCTGGCCACTGGCCAATAAGTGTTTTATTTATACAGAATGATATCCACAGCAAGAGTCTGTTCTTGTAAGGGAACTGAATGTTAAATTCCCTTCCTACACTAAATTGAATCCCATGCTGTCTCTTGTCCTATGAGCAACAGCTCTTTCCTTGTAAGCATATTCACTATTGGGCTCCCATTGAGATACATATTGGAAATACCACTTGTGACTGTTCCCAGCAAGTGGAGTGCATTGGATTTAAGGGAAGCTGCTGTTCTTATCAGTTTCTTAAGCAGAGTTGAACTAGATATGGCCCATGTGTGCAGGAAGCACAGTTCTTTTGTTCTGAGCAAGCTCATTGTTTCTGCTATATTGGAAACAGTGTGAAGCAGAAGGGTGTTTCTTTGTCAAAAACAGAGTGGGTTTCTTCTAAGGGAACTCAGTGTTGACCTTCTGCTTCCTAAGCCAAGTTGAATCACATCATTTTTCTTGTCTTACAAGCAACAGTTCTTTACTGATAAGCCTAGTTACCTTTGGTTCCAATTGAGTTACACAGTGGAAACAGCATGTGCATTTGTTCCCAGCAATTGCAGTATATTGGATGTAAGAGAAGCTGCTGTTCTTATCATTTTCCTAAGTAGAGTTGAAATAGATGTGTCCTGTGTGTGTAGGAAGCACAGTTCTTTTGTTATGAGCAAGCTCACAGTTCCTGCTGTATTGGAAACACTGTAAGGAAGAAGAGTGCTTCTTTCTCAAAAAAAGAGTATGTTTCTTGTAAGGGAACTCAGTTGTGAATTCCCCTTCCTAAACTGAGTCTAATCACATGCTGTCTCTTGTACTATGATCAACAGTTCTTTTCTGGTAAGCCCAGTAACTATTGGGCTACCATTGAGATACACATCGGAAATATGATTTGTGTCTGTTTCCAGCAAGTGCAGTACATTGGATGTAAGAGAAAATGCTGTTCTTATCACTTTCCTAAGCAGAGTTGGACTAGACATGACCCGTGTGTGTGGGAAGCACAGTTCTTTTGTTCTGAGCAAGCTCACTGTTCGTGCTGTATTGGAAAGAGTGTAAAGCAGAAGAGTGCTTCTTTCGCAAAAGTAGAGTGTGTTTCTTGTAAGGGAACTCAGTGTTGAATTCCTCTTCCTAAATGGAGTCTAATAACATGCTGTCTCTCGTCCTACGAGCAACAGTTCTTTTTTGGTAAGCCTAGTCACTAATGGGCTCCCATTGAGATACACAGTGGAAATAGTACTTGTGAATGTTCCCAGCAAGTGTAGGACATTTGATGTAAGAGAATCTGCTGTTCTTATCATTTTCCTAAGCAGAGTTGGATACACAGTGCAAATAGCACTCGTCTCTATTCCCAGAAAGTACAGTGCAATGGATGGAAGATCATCTACTGTTATTTTCAGTTTTCTAAGCAGAGTTGAACTAGATATGGCCCGTGTGTGTAGGAAGCACAGTTCTTTTGTTCTGAGGAAGCTCACTGTTCTGGCTCTATGGCAAACACAGTAGAGTAGAAGAGTGCTTCTTTCTCAAAAGCATAGTGTGTTTCTTGTAAGGCAAGTTAGTGCTCAATTACCCTTCATGAATGGAATTAAATAACATGCAGTTTCTTGTGCTATGAGCAACAATTCTTTTCTGGTAAGGAAAGTCATTCATAAGCTCCTATTGAGATACACAGTACAAATAACACTCGTGTCTGTTCCCAGCAAGTACAGTGTATTGGAAGGAAGAGAAGCTACTGTCCTTGTCAGTTTCTTACTCTGAGTTGAACTAGATAAGACTCGTGAGTGTAGCAAGCCCAGTTCTTTTCTTTTAAGTTAGCTCCCTGTTCTGGCTATATAGGAAACCCAGTGGAGTAGAAGAGTGCTCCTTTCTCAAAAGCAGAGTGTGTTTCTTGTAAGACAAGCTAGTGTTGAATTTCCCGTCATAAAGGAGTTGAATCACATGTTGTCTCTTGTCTTACAAGCAATAGTTCTTTTCTGGTAAGGACTGTCACTATTGCGCTCACATTGACATACACAGTGCAAATAGTACTCATCTCTGTTCCTCCAAGTCTTCTATGGTTGCTATTGAGATAAAACGCCTTTGTCTCCAATGCTGGCTATATCCTTGACCACAGAGTTCTACCTAAGTCTGCCTACCAAGTGCTGGGATTAAAGACGTGCACCATGAATGCCCAGCACCACCAGGCTTTATATTAGCTATGACCCCCAGGCAACTTTATACATTAACATACAATAAAATCACATTTCAGTACAAATAAAGTATCACCATATTTCCCTGTTTCTATTTTAATAAAAAGAAAAAAGGTAAAAGATTATAACTAACATAAGAAAAAAGTATATACAAAAATACAATAACTATATACAGTATATACAAGTAATAAATACCTAAACAATGTCCAGTCCATTTGTATTTGACAAATTTAGAGAAAATAATTCCATTATGTGTCCTATTTTGGTAAGTCCAATATGTACCTAATTCACTTTCTATCCTAACTAGTCTTCAACTATAACTAACTAATCTTCAATTATAACTATCTAATCTTAAACTCCCTCAGAGACCCAAGAAGGAAATAATATTACCTAACAAAAATAAAAACAGGAAGTACATGCAAGCAACCAGAAAATTTGTGAGTTGACAGATACAGCCAGCTGCCTGGACAGTCACCTGAGTTTTCTCCGCAGTGTTGGGGCATCATCTTCATCCTATAGGCTTAGCATATCTGACAGATTCATTTGTGAAGTAGGATGTACACAAGGTCAACAGTTCAACCTCATGTTGGGTGAGAGCAGTCCATGTACCAGAAACACCTGAATTCCACTGGTGTCATGTCATGATTCAGGATTTATATTCTGGAAATTGTTGATGGTTTTTGAATTCAGCTGTCCATTCTTCTTGGCTGTGTATATATGGCTTCATCTCAGCACCCCGCTCTTCTCCACATCCCTCTCTTAAATACCAGTCTACTATTGAGAGGCATGAGCTTAGGTACTCTTCAAGAATAACTGTTTCAGCTGCTGTTCCATTGCTCATCTGAAGACATAGGCCCACTGCCTGTTCAGCTGCCTTTGAAGAAAAGGGCACTGTACATTTTCTGAATTGTGAAGGCCACTTGAGGAATGGTGCCATATTGTCCTGACTTCAGAAGATGCCTTTTGATAATGCCATAACACTTGTTTTGGTAAGAATCGGTAGTCCTTTGTTTCATGTCCTGTCTGTCCTGTTTGTCAGCAGTTGATTCGAGGATACTTTGTTGTCCAGTGGCTAACTTTTGACAATGAAAGTTAACTCCATATGCAGTTTCTTCAATGCCTATATTTTCTCTAAAATAGATTGTTACTGCCTGGAGCCGACATGTCTCATAGTCATAACAAAAAGAGAAATATTCTAAGTTATTAAACCATTTTAAATGCCATATTCTGTAGATCTCTTAAGGGTTTGAAGATGACCTGTCTATCTAAACTATATCTGCCCAATCTTAATAACATACTTAATATGACTAAAAGTTTTTTTATAATGTTTAACTACTAACTTTCATTTCTTTATATCCTAATAGTTGGTAATAATAAAATTCAAGGATCAGAAAATTGCATTACATTGTTAAATGAATGGTATAAGTACAATTAGAAATATACATATAGCGTTTTCTAACAATATCAATTTCAAAATATATAATTTGTTTATAATATAAAACAATCTAATCCAATGTAAAGTATTTAAAACTTGTAATTGTCTTTTTCTTTTCTTTTCATTCTTTCTTTATTTTTTAAAAAACAAGAACCTTAAATCTAATCTCCTTTGCTTAGCCTTTTTCCTAACTCTTGACAACAACTTGTAACCAACACTCCTAAACAATAAAAATTATCCCAGACCCAAAACCCACTAAAAAGACCAAAAAACCACCCGCCCCACACCACCTCTTTGGGAATGTGGGCATCGTGTTCTTAAAATTTCTTCCTGCTGGGTATGGGCGAAGTTATCTTTATCCTGAAAGAATAAATTTAGGTTAATTGTCAAATTCTAGGAAAGGTAACTATATCATTTGTTATTCAGTCTGTGTATAATGCCAAAGTTAAGGGTTTATTTCAAGTCCTTAATCAAGTAGTCTTTGAGACTAGATCATCTCAGCTAGCCATCTCAAAATTGCTCTGAGCACTTTGTAGTTCAAAGCTGATCTGTAGATGATGTTTGTCATCTTAGTGATATCATTATTGTCCACGTGGAATTGTTATTGTTGTTGGGCCCCATCTTCTTTCTGGAGACTTCAGTTAATGTTAGTCCTGGCCGTGATTTCCTGCAGAAAATTGATAAGAGACTTGAACACAAAGACATATATGTGCAGCTAATTTTTCTAGAATTAGTTAGTATTCTATATGACCATTCATATCTTAACTAAGTTTAAAAGGTATATCTCTCTATATATATATATTAATCTTGTAAATTTTGATATAAAATTCATACTTTAAGAAAAGTTTAAAGAATCATAATAGAATTAAAGAGTTGACATTAGTAATAGAATAGTACCTTAATTAATTTGGCTTTACTCCTGTCCCATAGCAGAAGATGACTCTTTTCTTCTGGCATGATACAGGGAGTTTGCATTTTCCTTTTTTTTTTTTTAATTT
Organism: Peromyscus eremicus; assembly: GCF_949786415.1. Lineage (NCBI taxonomy): Eukaryota > Metazoa > Chordata > Mammalia > Rodentia > Cricetidae > Peromyscus > Peromyscus eremicus. Next base: position 68,071,227 of record NC_081432.1, read on the forward strand.
TTATCTTGCAATACAATTCAGTTCTACATATCAGCCACGGATTCCCTTGTTCTTCCCCCTCCCGCCCCCCTCACTTTCCCCCCAGCCTGCCCCCATTCCCATCTTCTCCAGGGCAAAGCCTTCCCCACAGACTGAGATCAAACTGGTAAACTCAGTCCAGGTAGGTCAAGTCCCCTCCTCCCAGGCCGAGCCAAGTGACCCTGCATAGGCCCCAGGTTTCAAACAGCCGACTCATGCAATGAGCACAGGACCCGGTCCCACTGCCTGGATGCCTCCCAAACAGATCAGGCCAATCAACTGTCTCACCAACTCAGAGGGCCTGATCCAGTTGGTGACCCCTCAGCAATTGGTTCATAGTTCATGTGTTTCCGTTCATTTGGCTATTTGTCCCTGTGCTTTATCCAACCTTGGTCTCAACAATTCTCGCTCATATAAACCCTCCTCATTCTCAATAATTGGACTCCCAGAGATCCACCTGGGGCCTAGTCATGGATCTCTGCATCCAGATCCCTCAGTAGTTGGAGGAGATTTCTAGCTTGACAATTAGGATGTTTGGCCATCCCATCACCAGAGTAGGTCAGTTTGGACTGTCTCTCGACCATTGCCAGCAGTCTGTTGTGGGGGTATCTTTGTGGATTTCTGTGGGCCTCTCTAGCACTTTGCTTCTTCCTATTCTCATGTGGTCTTCATTTACCATGGTCTCCTATTCCTTGTTCTCCCTTGTTGATCCAGCTGGGATCTCCCGCTCCCCCAAGCTCTCTTTCCCTCGACCCTCGCCCTTCACTACCCCCACTCATGTTCAGGCTGTTCATGTAGATCTCATTCCATTTCTCTGTCATTGGGCGATCCCCGTTATCTGACAGAGGACTGATATCCAGAATATATAAGGAACTCAAGAAATTAGACATCAAAATGCCCAACAGTCCAATTAAGAAATGGGCTATAGAACTAAACAGAGAATTCTCAACAGAGGAAACTCAAATGGCTGAAAGACATTTAAGGAATTGCTCAACATCCCTAATCATCAGGGAAATGCAAATCAAAACAACTCTGAGATACCACCTTATGCCTGTCAGAATGGCTAAGATAAAAAACACTGAAGACACCTTATACTGGAGAGGATGTGGAGCTAGGGGAACTCTCCTCCACTGCTGGTGGGAATGCAAGCTTGTACAACCACTTTGGAAATCAATATGGCGCTTTCTTAGAAAATTGGAAATCCATCTCCCCCAAGATCCAGCTATACCACTCTTGGGCATATACCCAAGGAATGCTCAACCACACCACAAGAGCACTTGTTCAGCTATGTTCATATCAGCATTGTTTGTAATAGCCAGAACATGGAAACAACCTAGATGCCCTTCAACTGAAGAATGGATAAACAAAATGTGGTACATATACACAATGGAATACTACTCAGCAGAGAAAAACAATGACATCATGAGATTTGCAGACAAATGGATAGATCTAGAAAAAATCATCCTGAGTGAGGTAACCCAGACTCAGAAAGACAAACATGGTATGTACTCACTCATAGCAGGATACTAGATGTGGAACAAGGATGACTGGACTGCTACTCACATCACTAGGGAGGCTACTTGCATTTTCCTTTTAACAACATGCTTGAGTTTAAAGAAGGAGAGAGCCATTCTCCAACTCCAAAGTCAGCTATAAATTTTAATTGAACTGGGACTACAAGAAGACCAATAGTGTTAAATTTCTTTAGAGAAGAGCAGAAACAAACATTTAGGAAGACTTATAAAATTTTTTAGGTGATATACCTATATGCCATTTCACTCTGTTTCCTGGGATAGATGATTTGTCCCTTTTGTTCAATTGTCTCATTTGTCCTGTGTTCTTCAGATTCCTTAACCTTCATTCTCCTAAAAGACAAAAACAAATACCTTTCCCCAAGACTAATTTTAGGGATGTTCCTTTTTGGCAAGTTATTGTCTGATTAAATGAAAAGGCATATGTTACTGGTATATGTTAGTTTAAATTAGATGTTCATGCTGGTTGATGAACTATCACCTCCTTTAATTAAGAGGTTTCTCTTGTTCAAATTGAACCTTTATCAATTTTGATGGTACCCACAGCTTATCTTCTCCTGTAGAAACAAAAGCAAAACCTCATCCCCAACGCAACCCATATCCTGGTTTCCATTCTGAGATCAGCATACCCTTAGAGTATATAGGCTGATTTAATTCTGTAGTTTTTTCTATTATCCAGTGTCTCTCTGCAGCTGTTGTTCCTTTCTCATTGACATTGAGAAAATTCAAAGTTAATAGAGCATTATGCAGTCTATTTCTGGGGGTTTTTCTTACCCTGTCTGTTTATTTAGCATATCCTTTAGAGTTCTTTTTGATTTTTCTATAACTGCTTGACCTGTAGTATTATGTGGTATACCTGCAATATGCTTTATATTGTAATAAGCAAAAAAACTGTTTCATTTTAACAAAGACATATGCTGGAACATTGTCAGTTTTGATTTGTGCAAGTATGCCCATGATGGCCATAACTTCTAGCAAATGAGTGATTGCAGAATCAGCTTTTTCAGAACTCAAAGCAGTTGCCCATTGAAATCCTGAATAAGTATCGATGGTATGGTATACACATTTCAATTTTCCAAATTCTGCAAAGTGAAACACGTCCATCTGCCAGATTTCATTCCTCTGAGTATCCTTTGGGTTACATCCTGCTGGTAATGGCTTTTGATTGTAGAAGGAACAAGTAGGACATTTCTTTACTATTTCTTTGGCTTGTTGCCAGGTTATGGAAAAATCCTTTTTTAAACCTTTACTATTGACATGATGTTTATTATGAAATTCTCAGGGCTCCAGCACATTTCCTACCAAAAATTTATCAATCTCATCATTGCCTTGTGCTAGAAGGCCTGGCAGGCCAGTATGGGATCGAATGTGAGTTATATATAAAGGATGACTCCTTTTCCTGATTGTATCTTGTAATTGAATAAATAGTGAAGTTAATTCTGAAGCATCAGGGATAAATTCTGAAGTCTCAATATGTAATACCACACTTTCAGCATACTGAGAGTCAGTTACCATGTTGAGAGGTTCTGAAAAATCCATTAATACCAATAGAATAGCATACAATTCTGATTTTTGAACAGAATTATAAGGACTTGAACCACTTTACTTAAATTTTCTGATTTGTAACCTGTCTTTCCTTGTTTGTTGGCATCTGTATAAAAAGTGTGAACTCCAGATATGGGTTTTTCCCATACAATTCGAGGCAGGATCCAATCAGCACTCTTTATAAGATCAATTCTATCACTTTTGGAATATTTGCTGTTAATTTCTCCCAGAAAACTACTGCAAGCTCTTTGCCAAGGTTCACTTTCTGTCCATAATTTTTCAATGTCCTCCTTAGTTAAAGGTATGACAATTTCTGCTGGGTCTATTCCTGCTAATTGACGAAGTCTCAATTTTCCTTTCAAATCAAGTCAGAGATTTTTTTCCATGTAAGTTTTTAATTTTTTATTTGGTAAAAATATCCATTCTAATATAGTATCTCCCCTCTGCATTAATATACTTGTAGGAGAATGCGTAGAAGGTAAAATAACCAAAATGCAATCCAGCTTTGGATCAATATGATCCATGTGCCCTTCATGTACTTTCTTTTCTACCAACACCATTCTTTCTCAGCTTCAGGTGATAATTCTCTTGGACTACTTAAGTCCTTTTCACCTTCTAAGGTTTTGAACAAATTGAATAATTTGAATAATTGAATAGTTCATCATTTTTTACCCCAACAACAGTTTGTAGATGAGAAATGTCTCCAAGTAATCTTTGAAAGTCATTAAGAGTCTGTAGTCTATCTCTCCTAATTTGCACCTTTTGGGGTCTAATTTTTTGTAGCTCTATTTTATATCATAAATAATTAATAGAATCTCCTCTTTGTATCTTTTTAGGAGCAATTTGTAGTCCCCAGCAAGGCAAAATTTTCTCTACTTCTTCAAAAATTCTTTCTAAAGTATCTGCATTTGAGTCAGCTAGTAAAATATCATCAATATAGTGATAAATTATAGATTTAGAAAATTATTTACGTACCACTTCCAATGGCTGTTGTGAAAAATATTGGCACAGAGTTGGGCTATTCAACAATCCCTGTAGGAGGACCCTCCATTGAACTCTTTTAACCAGTTGAGAATTATTATAAGTAGGCACTGAGAAAGCAAATCTTTCTCTGTCTTTTTCTTGTAAGGGTATTGAAAAGAAACAGTGTTTTAAATCAATAACTATGAGAGGCCACCCTTTTGGTAACAGAGCAGGCAAAAGAATTCCAAATTGTAGAGAGCCCATTGGCTGTATTACTTTGTTAATTGCTCTAAGGTCTGTTACCATTCTCGATTTACCAGATTTCTTTTTAATAACAAATACAGGAGAATTCCAAGGGCTGGTTGATTCTTCAATATGCTGAGCATTTAACTGTTCTTCTACCAGCTCTTCCAAAGCCTGGAGTTTCTCTGTTGTTAAAGGCCATTGCTGAACCCATACAGGCTTGTCTGTTAACCGTTTTAAAGGTAGAGCTGTTGGTGTCCTTGGAAGATCATCAGTTGTTGTGTCCTGTTCTTGTATAATACAGATGGCTGGTGACCACTCATTAGAATAATATCTTCTAATATTTCCCTCAGAAATATGTACTAGTTTATGACTTGTTTCTGAGATTGGAGGGATGTTAATCTGAGTATTCCATTGTTGCAAAAATCTTGACCCCACACATTCATAGCTTTGTTAGCCACATATGGTTTTAATTTTCCTCTCTGTCCTTCTGGACCTATACATTCGAGCCATCTTGCACTCTGTTTCACTTGAGATAATGTCCCAATTCCTAACAGTTGAACGTTTACCTCCTCAAGAGGCCAAGTTGGATGACAAAATTCGGTTCAATTATGGTAATGTGCGCACCTGTGTCTACAAGACCAGACAACAAAATACCATTTATTTTTATTGTTAATTTTTGTCTTTGTTCATTAATAGAAGTTTGCCAAAAATTTTTCTTTATGTTTTCTCCTGAATTTTCTATTCTCTCTGTTTCATCATCCTGACTAGCATGATTTATTCCAATAGTCATTTGGTTATTTAATTGCTCTGAGTAGGGGTTTCCTCTATGACTGCAGGAAAGATTTCAACTGGATTTGCTATGGGGGCCTGCATGAGGCACCTCTGGGAGTTACCCCAAGACCAAGGCAAAGGATTACCTTGCCTGTCCCTTGTTGATCTACATTCGTTGGTCCCGTGTTTTCCCTTACCACACCTTCTGCATACTCCAGAAGGAAGGGGCATTCTGTTGCCATTGTTCCTTGAAGAAACATTGTTTCTAGGAATGACCTGTTTATAGTCCTTTTTCAAATGTCCTTGCTTTCCACATCCAAAACATCTACCATTCCTCAAACCTTTTGAAATTGCTTCTCCTACCCACATATCATCATGGTCATGAGCCTCAACTTTAACCATGTCTCTAATCCAATCTTCCAAAGGTGCAGATCTTGCCTTTAATGGCCTGATTATTGTTTTGCATGCTGCATTCGCATTCTTAAAGGCCAAAGATTCAATTATTATCTGACTAGCTTCTGAATACAGGACCGTTCTCTTCACTGCTGAAGCCAGTCTTTGTAAAAAATTTGTGAAAGATTCTTTTGGGACTTGTAAAAACCTTAGTAAAGGACTCAGTTTTTTTCCCGGTTCCTCAACTCTGTCCAATGCATTCAAGGCTGCCGTTCAACATAGAATTAGGGTTTGGGCATCATATAAACATTGTGTTTGTAGTGAAGCATATTGGCCTTCTCCAATAAGCTGATGCTAGAAGACTTGTAATCCTTTATCCCTCCATTGTTTTTCTATGTTTTTAGCCTCATCCCTGAACCACATTTGCCACTGGAGGCTTTGACTGGGTTCCAGAACAGCCTGTGCCAGCTCCTGCCAGTTCTGTGGTAGAATCCTAGTATATGTTGACCAAGAGTTTAACATTTGCTTTACATATGGGGAATGCATGCCATAAGATACTATTGCCTCCTTAAACCTTCATAAATATAGCATTTCAATTGGAGTCCAAATATTTTGTGTAGTCATTTGATTAGGCAACTGCTGTATGGTTACCAGATAAATTAAGGGTGACTGTGTGAAAATAGGCTTTCTTTCTGTAACATTATGATCCAATCTTGAAACAATTTCACTGTTAAATTCATCTGGCTGAATTTGAATTTCTCTATGATTCATTTTTACAGGTTTAAAAGTTTTTTCTAAAACTGTTATTCTGGCACTTAAATTGACTATCTTTTTAAATAGTAAAATGAGGATAAGAAAAGTAATAAGCTACATAATTCGATCAACATTAATCTTCTCATATAATTGTTCTATTTTCAGACTGCCTAAAATTTCAAACAAAGCCCAATTTTCTTCCAATGTACACATAAAACCCATTTTTTAATGTGAAAAAATTTCTCTTTTTAATTGTTTCCTTTAAAATATCTGATATCTTAAATGACTTACCAATTCTGCATAGTATAGTAGAAATCTGAGGGAATTTCAAAACAGCCACCTAGTGTCCAAGGTGTCAATCCAGGGCGAGAGAGAGAGAGAGAGAGAGAGAGAGAGAGAGAGAGAGAGAGAGAGAAAGCATAGCCACATATCCACAAGTTCTGGCTAAAAGTTTGAATCAGCCACGTGTTCCCACTTGAGCTGTGTCAAGCCTTGGCTCCGGCTTCCTTAAGCTCTGACCATATGCGTTGGATTTACAGGCAGGGGCCCTGTCCAGCAGGGCAGGCCTGAGTTTCTTTTTAGCACCGGGTTTAAGCAAGTAGCTCCAATTGCAGCTAACCACTTTGGGCTAGAGTCAGTCTGGCCTGAGACCAAACTGACCTGGGCCTGAGCTAGGGAGCCGGCCACACAGGCAGGAAACCAGAAGTGCCGCCAAGCCAAGTCAAATGGTTTTTAATGGATTCTTGTCATGTTGGGTGCCAAATGTAGAAGTAACTGTCTTTTAAATAAGAAACACAGAGCCAATGAAAAGATAAAAGCCCAAGAAGTCAGAGCTAAGAGCATTAATCATCCTGCTTAAGTGATCGTCTTCAGCCAAGAGAGACCTACTTCCTGTGTGTTTGACTTTATATGGATTTTCTGTTTTGCCTTCTCATTGGTTGTAAACCCAACAACATGATCGCCTCGTCACTGACTCTCTGTACAGACCTCCAGGTTTTCTATGGTTAGTATTGAGATTAAAGGCATGTGTCTCCAATTCTGTCTGTTTCCTTGACCACACAGAGTTCTACCTAGCTCTGCCTACCAAGTGCAGGGATTAAAGCATACACCATGAATGCCCAGCTCCGCTATGGCTTACTATTAGCTCTGACCACCAGGCAGTGTTATTTATTAACATACAAATAAAATACAATTTCAGTACAAATAAAATATCACCAAAAGTTTCATAAGCAGAGTGGAACTAGATATGGTCAGTCTGTGTAGGAAGCACAGTTCTTTGTTCTGAGCAAGCTCCCTCTTCTGGCCCTATAGGAAACACAGTAGAGTAGAAGAGTCCTTTTTCTCAAAAGCAGAGTGTGTTTCTTGTAAGGCAAGTTAGTGTTTGTTTCCCAGTCAGAAATGGAGTTGAATCACATACAGTTTCTTGTCCTATGAGCAACAGTTCTTTTCTGGCAAGGAAAGTCATTATTAGACTCCCACTGAGATACACAGTGCAAATAGCACTCACATTTGTTCCCAGCAATTACAGTGTATACAATGGAAGAGAAGCTACTGTTCTTGTCAGTTTCCTAAGAAGAGTTGAAATACATATGGCCCGTGTGTGTAGGAAGCACAGTTCTTTTCTTCTGAGCAAGCTAACTGCTCTGGCCATATAGGAAACAGAGTAGAGTAGAAGAGTGCTCTTTTCTCAAAAGCAGAGTGTGTTTCTTGTAAGGCAAGCTAGTGTTTGTTTCCCATTCAGAAACAGAGTTGAATCACTGGCAGTTTCTGATGGTACGAGCAGGAGTTGTTTTCTGGTAAGGTAAGTCTCTATTGCGCTCCCTTTGCCATAAACAGTGCAAATAGCACTCGCATCTGTATCCAGCAAGTACAGTATATTGGACTGAAGAGAAGCTACTGTTCCTGTCAGTTCCTAAGCAGAGTTGAACTAGATATGGCCGTGTGTGTAGGAAGCACAGTTCTTTTATTCTGAGCAAGCTCACTGTTCTTGCCCTGTTAGAAACACAGTAGAATAGAATATTGCTCTTTTCTCAAAATCAGAGTGTGTTTCTTGTAAGGCGATCTAGTGTTTGTTTCCCATTCATAAACAGAGTTGAATCACATGCGGTTTCTGGTCTTAAGATCATGAGTTGTTTTCTGGTAAGGAAAGTCACTATTGCACTCCCTTTTTGATACACAGTGCAAATAGCACTCGTGTGTGTTCCCAGCAAGTACAGTGTATTGGCCTGAAGTGAAGCTAGGGTTCTTGTCAGTTTCCAAAGCAGAGTTGAACTACATATGGCCCATGTGTGTAGGAAGCACAGTTATTTTATTCTGAGCAAGCTCACTGTTCTAGCACTGTGAGAAACACAGTAGAGTAGAAAAGTGCTCTTTTTGTCAAAGCAGAGTGTGTTTCTTGTAAGGCAAGCTAGGGTTTGTTTTGCATTCATAAACAGAGTTGAATCAGATGCAGTTTCTGGTTCTACGAGCAAGAGTTTTTTTCTGGTAAAGAAAATCATTATTGCGCTCCCATTGCCATACAATGTGCAAATAGCACTCGGGTCTGTTCACAGAAAGTACAGTCTATTGGACTGAAAAGAAGCAACTGTTCTTGTCAGGTCCTATCAAATTTGAATTAGATATGGCCCGTGTGTAGGCAGCAGAGTTCTTTTGTTCTGAGCAAGCTCACTTTTCTGGCCCTATATGAAACATTCTGGAGTAGAAGAGTGCTCTTTTCTCAAAAGCAGAGTGTGTTTGTGGTAATACAAGCTAGTGATAGTTTCCCATTAATAAACGGAGTTCAATCACATGCAGAATCTGATCCTACGAGCAAGAGTTGTTTTTTGATTAGGAAAGTCACTATTGCACTCCCATTACCATACACAGTGCAAATAGCACTTGCGTCTGTTTCCAGCAAGTACAGTGTGTTGGCCTGAAGTGAAGCTAGGGTTCTTGTCAGTTTCATCAGCAGTATTGAACTAGATATGGTCCCTGTGTGTAGGAAGCACAGTTCTTTTTTCTAAGCAAGCTCACTGTTCTGGCCTTTTTCTAAACATAGTAGAGTAGAAGAGTGCTCTTTTCTCAAAAGCAGAGTGTGGTTCTTGTGAGGCTAGCTAGTGTTTGTTTCCCATTCATAAATGGAGTTGAGTCACATGCAGTTTCTGGTGCTAGGAACAAGAGTTGTTTTCTGGTACAGAAAGTCACTATTGTGCTTTCATTGCCATACAAGGTGCAAATAGTACTCGCGTCTGTTGCAAGCATTTACAGTGTATTGGACTGAAGAGAAGGTACTCTTCATGTCAGTTTCCAAAGCAGAGTGGAACTAGATATGTCCCGTGTGTGTAGGAAGCACAGTTCTTTTATTCTGAGCAAGCTCACTGTTCTGGCCCTATAGGAAATGCAGTAGAAGAGAATAGTCCTCTTTTCTCAAAAGAAGAGTGTGTTTCTTGTAAGGTGAGCTAGTGCTTGTTTCCCATTCATAAACGGAGTTGAATCACATGCAATTTTTGGTCCTACGAGCAGAGTTGTTTTCTAGTAAGGAAAGTCACTATTGTGCTCCCTATGCCATACACAGTGCAAATAGCACTCGCGTCTGCTCTTATCAAGTACAGTGTATTGGACCAAAGAGAAGCTACTGTTCTTGTCAGTTCCTAAGCAGAGTTGAACTAGAAATTTCCCATGTGTGCAGGAATCACAGTTCTTTTGTTCTCAGCAAGCTCACTCTTCTGGCCCTATAGGAAACACATTAGAGAAGGAGAGTGCTCATTTCTCAAAAGCAGAGTGTGTTTCTTGTTAGGCGAGCTAGTGTTTGTTTCCCATTCAAAAATGGAGTTCAATTACATGCAGTTTCTGGTCCCACGAGCAAGAGTTGTTTTGTGGTAAAAAAAAATTTTACTGTTGATCTCTAATTGCCATACACAGTGCAAATAGCACTCAGGACTGTATCAAGCAAGTACAGTGTATTGGACTAATAGAAGCTACTGTCTTGTCAGTTCCTAAGCAGAGTTGAACTAGAAATGGCCCGTGTGTGTAGGAAGCACAGTTCTTTTATTCTTAGCAAGCTCACTGTTCTTGCCCTGTTGGAAACACAATAGAATAGAATAGCGCTCTTTTCTCAAAAGAAGGGTGTGTTTCTTGTAAGGAGAGCTAGTGTTTGTTTCCCATTCATAAATGGAGTTGAATCACATGCAGTTTTTGGTCCTATGACCAAGAGTTGTTTTCTGGTAAGGAAAGTCACTATTGCGCTCCCAATGCCATACACAGTGCAAATAGAACTCACGTCTGTTCCCAGCAAGTACAGTGTATTGGACTGAAGAGAAGGTACAGTTCTTGTCAGTTTCCTAAGCAGAGTTGAATTAGATATGTCCCGTGTGTGTAGGAAACACAGTTCTTTTATTCTGAGCAAGCTCACTGTTCTAACACTCTAGGAAATACGGTAGAGTAGAAAAGTGCTCTTTTCTCAAATCAGAGTGTGTTTCTTGTAAGGCAAGCTAGTGTTTGTTTTGCATTCATAAACGGAGTTGAATCAGATGCAATTTCTGGTCCTTCGAGCAAGAGTTTTTTTCTGATAAGGATAGTCACTATTTTGCTCCTATTGCCATACAAATTGCAAATAGCACTCGTGTCTGTTTCAGCAAGTACAGTGTATTGGACTGAAAAGAAGCAACTGTTCTTGTCAGTTCCTAAGCAAAGTTGAATTAGATATGGCTCGTTTGTGTAGGCAGCACAGTTCTTTTGTTCTGAGCAAGCTCAATCTTCTGGCACTATATGAAACATTCTGGAGTAGAAGCATGCTCTTTTCTCAAAAGCAGAGTGTGTTTGTGTCAAGGCGAGCTACTGATTGTTTCCCATTCATAAAAGGAGTTCAATCACATGCAGCTTCTGGTCCTAGAAGCAAGAGTTGTTTTCTGATAAAGAAAGTCACTATTGCACTCCCATTACCATACAGAGTGCAAATAGCTCTCGCGACTGTTGGCTGCAAGTACAGTGTTTTGGACTGAAGTGAAGCTAGTGTTCTTGTCAGTTTCGTTACAAGAGTTGAACTAGATATGTCACGTGTGTGTAGGTAGCACAGTTCTTCTGTTCTGAGCAAGCTCACTGTTCTGGCCTTTTTCGAAACACAGTAGAGTACAAGAATGGTCTTTTCTCAAAAGCAGATTTTGTTTCTTGTAAGACTAGCTAGTGTTTGTTTCCCATTCATAAACGAATTTGAATCACATGAAGTTTCTGGTCCTAGGAACAAGAGTTATTTTCTGGTAAGGAAAGTCACTATTGTGCTTTCATTGCCATACACAGTGCAAATAGCACTCGCGTCTGTTCCAAGCAATTACAGTGTATTGGACTGAAGAGAAGCTGCCGTTATTTCAGTTTCCTAAGCAGAGTTGAACTAGATATGGTCCGTGTGTGAGAAATACAATTCTTTTGTTCTGAGCAAACTCACTGTTCTGGCCCTATAGAAAACACAGTAGAGTAGAAGAGTGCTCTTTTCTTAAAAGCAGAGTATGTTCCTTGTAAGGCGAGGTATTGTTTGTTAACCATTCGTAAACGGAGTTGAATCACAGGCAGTTTTTGGTCCTACTACCAAAAGTTGTTTTCTGGTAAGAAAGTGCCACTATTGTGCTCCCTTGCCCTACACAGTGCAAATAGCACTCGTGTATGTTCCCAGGAAGTACAGTGTATTGGACTGAAGAGAAGCTACTGTTCTTGTCAGTTTCCTAAGCAGAGTAGAACGAGATATGGCCAGTGTGTAGGAAGCACAGATCTTTTGTGTTGAGCAAGCTCACTCTTCTGGCCCTACAGGAAACACACAGAGTAGAATACTGCTCTTTTCTCAAAAGGTGAGTGTGTTTCTTGTAAGGCGAGCTAGTGTTTGTTTCCCATTCATAAACGGAGTTGAATCACGTGGAGATTCTGGTCCTGTAGCAAGAGTTGTTTTCTGGTAAGGAGAGTCACTATTGCGCTCTCTTTGCCATACACCATACAAATAGCACTCGCTTCTGTTCCCAGGAAGTACAGTGTATTGGACTGAAGAAAATCTACTGTACTTGTCAGTTTCCTAAGCAGAGTTGAAGTAGATATGGGCCGTGTATAGTAAGCACACTTCTTTTGTTCTGAACAAGCTCAGTGTTCTGGCCCTATAGAAAACACAGTAGAGTAGAAGAGTGTGCATTTTGAAAAGGAGAGTGTGTTTCTTGTAAGGCAAACTAGTGTTTGTTTCCCATTCATAAATGGAGTTGAATCACATGCAGTTTCTGGTGGTACAAAAAGAGTTTTTTCTAGTAAGGAAAGTCACTATTGTGCTCCCACGGCCATACACAATGCAAATACCACTTGCGTCTGTTCCCAGCAAGTACAGTGTATTGGACTGAATAGAAGCTTCGGTTCTTGTCAGTTTCCTAAGCGGAGATGAACTGTATATGACCCGTGTGTGTAGGAAGCACAGTTCTTTTGTTCTGAGCAAGCTCACTGTTCTAGCCCTGAAGGAAACACAGTATAGTAGAAGTGTGCTCTTTTCTCAAAAGCAGAGTGTGTTTCCTGTAAGCCGAGCTAATGTTTGTTTCCCATTCATAAACGGAGTTGAATCACACCGAGTTTCTGGTCTCGCCAACAAGAGTTGTTTTCTGATAAGGAAAGTCACTATTGTGCTCCCATTGCCATACACAGGGCAAATAGCACTCCCATCTGTTCCCAGCAAGTACAGTGTATTGGACTGAAGAGGAGCTACCGTTCTTGTCAGTTTCCACATAAGCGTTGAACTAGATATTTCCTGTGTGTGTAGGAAGCACAGTTCTCTTGTTCTGCGCAAGCTCACTGTTCAAGCCATGTAGGAAACAATGTAGAGCAGAAGTATGCTCTTTCCTCAAAAGTAGAGTGTGTTTCTTCTAAGGCGAGTTAGTGTTTTTTTCCCATTCATAAATGGAGTTGAATCACATGCAGTTTCTGATCCTAGGAACAAGAGTTGTTTTCTGGTAAGGAAAATCACTATTGGGCTTTCATTGCCATACACAGTGCAAAGAGCACTCGCTTTTGTTCCCAGCAATTAAAGTGTATTGGACTGAAGAGAAACTGCTGTTATTTCAGTTTCCTAAGCAGAGTTTAACTAGATATGGTTCGTGTGTGTAGGAAGCACAGTTCTTTTGTTCTGAGCAAGCTCACTCTTCTGTCCCTATAGAAAACACAGAAGAGAAGAAGAGTGCCCTTTCCTCAAAAGCAAATTGTTTTTCTTGTATTGCTAGCTTGTGTTTGTTTCCCATTCATAAATGAATTTGAATCACATGCAGTTTCTGGTCCTAGGAACAAGAGCTGTTTTCTGGTAAGGAAAGTCACTATTGTGCTTTCATTGCCATACAGAGTGCAAATAGCACTCGCGTCTGTTCCAAGCAAGTACAATGTATTGGACTGAAGAGAAGCTACTGTTCTTGTCAGTTCCTAAGCCCAGTTGAACTAGATATGGCCCCTTGTGTGTAGGAAGCACAGTTCTTTTGTTCTGTGCAAGCTCACTCTTCTGGCCCTATAGGAAACACAGTATAGAAGAAGAGTGCTCTTTTCTCAAAAACAGAGTGTGTTTCTTGTAAGGTGAGCTAGTGTTTGTTTCCCATTCATAAATGGAGTTCAATCACATGCAGTTTCTGGTCCTACCAGCAAGAGTTGTTTTCTGGTAAGGAAAGTCAATATTGCACTCCCATTTCCATACAAAGTACAAATAGCCCTCGCGTCTGTTCCAAGGAAGTACAGTGTATTAGATTGAAGAGAAGCTACTGTTCTTATCAATTTACTCAGCAAAGTTGATCTAGATATGGCACACGTGTGTAAGAAGCACAGTTCTTCTGTTCTGAGCAATTCACTGTTCTGGCCTTTTGGGAAACACAGTAGAGTAGAAGAGTGGTCTTTTCTCAAAAGCAGAGGCTGATTCTAGTAAGGCGAGCTAGGGTTTATTTCCCATTCATAAACCCAGTTGAATCACATGCAGTTTCTGGTGGTTTGACCAAGAGTTGTTTTCTGGTAAGGAAGTCACTATTGCGCTCCCATTGCCATACACAGTGCAAAAAGCACTCGTGTCTGTTCCCAGCAAGTACAGTGTATTGGACTGAAGAGAACTACTGTTCTTGTCGGTTTCTTAAGCAGAGTAGAACTAGATATGGCCCGTGTGTGTAGGAAGCACATTTCTTTTGTTCTGAACAAGCTCACTCTTCTGGCCTTATGGGAAACACTGTAGAGTAGAAGAATGCTCTTTTCTCAAAAGCAGAGTGTGTTTCTTGAAAGGCAAGCTAGTGTTTGTTTCCCATTCATAAACTGATTTGAATCAGATGCAGTTTTTGGTCCTAACAGCAAGAGTTGTTTTCTGGTAAGGAAAGTCACTATTGCACTCCCTTTGCTATACATAGTGCAAAGAGCTCTCACATCTGTTCCCGGCAAATACAGTGTATTGGACTGAAGTGAAGCTACTGTTCTTGTCAGGTGCCTAAGCAGAGTTGAACTAGATATGGCCCGTGTGTGTAGGAAGCACAGATCTTTTGTTCTGAGCAAGCTCACTGTTCTAGTCCTGTAGGAAACACAGTACAGAAGAAGAGTGCTCTTTCCTCAAAAGCAGAGTGTGTTTCTTGTAAGGCGAGGTAGTGTTTGTTTCTGATTAATAACACAGTTGAATCACCTGAAGTTTCTGGTGATACGAGCAAGAGTTGTTTTGTGGTAAAGAAAGTCACTATTGTGCTCCCATTTCCTTACACAGTGCAAATAGCACTCGCATCTGTTCCCAGTAAGTACAGTGTATTGGACTGAAGAGAAGCTACTGTTCCTGTCAGTTTCCTAAGCGGAGTTGAATTAGATATGGCCTGTGTGTAGGAAGCACAGTTCTTTTGTTCTGAGCAGGCTCATTGTTCTGGCCTTATGGGAAACACAGTAGAGAAGAGAGTGCTCTTTTCTCAAAACCAGAGTGTGTTTTGTAAGGCGAGCTAGTATTTGTTTCCCATTCATAAATGGAGTTGAATCATATGCAGTTTCTGGTGGTACGAGCAGGAGGTTTTTTTTTCTGGTAAGGAAGTCACTATTGCACTCCTTTTGCCATACACAGTGCAAAGAGCACTCGCGTCTGTTCCCAACAAGCACAGTGTATTAGACTGAAGAGAAGCTACTGCTCTTGTCAGTTTCTTATGTAGAGTTGAGTTAGATGTGGGCCGTGTGTGTAGGAAGCACAGTTCTTTTTTTGAGCAAGCTCACTGATCTGCCCTGTAGGAAACACGGTATAGTAGAAGAGTGCTCTTTATTCAAAAGCAGAGTGTGTTTATTGTAAGGCGAGCTAGTGTTTATTTTCCATTTAAAAAAGGAGTTGAATCACATGCAGTTTCTGGTGGTACGAGCAAGAGTTTTTTCTGGTAAGGAAGTCACTTTTGCACTCCCATTGCCATACACATTGCAAATTGCACTTGCGTCTGTTCCCAGCAAGTACAGTGTATTGGACTGAAGAGAAGCTACTGTTCTTGTCAGTTTCCAAAGAAGAGTTGAATTAGATATGGCCCGTGTGTAGGAAACACAGTTCTTTTTTTCTGAGCAAGCTCACTCTTCTGACCCTATAGGAAACACAGTAGAGTAGAAGAAGGTTCTATTCTCAAAAATTGAGTGTGACAATGTAAGGTGAGCTAATGTTTGTTTCCCATTCATAAATGGAGTTGAATCACATGGAGTTTCTGGTCCTAGGAACAAGAGTTGTTTTCTGGTAAGGAAAGTCACTATTGTGCTCCCGTTGCCATACACAGTGCAAATAGCACTTGCGTCTGTTCCAAGCAAGTACAGTGTTCTGGACTGAAGAGAAGCTACTGTTCTTGTCAGTTTCCTAAGCAGAGTTGAACTAGATATGGTCCCTGTGTGTTGGAAGCACAGTTCTTTTGTTCAGAGGAAGCTCACTGTTCGGGACTTACAGGAAACACATTAGAGTAGAAGACTGCTCTTTTATCAAAAGCAGAGTGTGTTTCTTGTAAGGCAAGCTAGTGTTTGTTTCACATTCATAAACGGAGTTGAATCACCTGCAGTTTCTGTCTTTCCAGCAAGAGTTGTGTTCAGGTAAGGAAATTCACTCTTGTCCTCCCATTGCCATACACATTGCATATAGCACTCATGTATGTTCCCAGCAAGTACAGTGTATTGGACTAAAGAGAAGGTACTGTTCTTGTCATTTTACTCAGCAGAGTTGAACTAAATATTGCCCGTGTGTTTAGGAAATACAGTTCATTTGTTCTGAGGAAGCTCACTGTTCTGGCCCTACAGGTAACACAATAGAGTAGAAGAGTGCTCTTTTCTCAAAAGCAGAGTGTGTTTCTAGAAAGGCGAGCAAATGTTGGTTTTCCATTCATAAACGTAGTTGATTCACGTGCAGTTTCTGGTCCTACCAGCAAGAGTTGTTTTCTGGTAAGGAAAGTCACTATTGTGCTCCCATGTCATACACAGTGTAAATAGCACTCGGGTCTGTTCCCAGCAAGTACAGTGTATTGGACTGAAGAGAAGCTACTGTTCATGTCAGTTTCCTAAGCAGAGTTGAACTAGGAATGGCCCGTGTGTAACAAGCACATTTCTTTTGTCTGAGCAAGTGCACTATTCTGGCCCTAAAGGAAACACAGTAGAGTAGAAGAATGCTCCTTTTGAAAAGCAGATTGTGTTTCTTGTAAGGCGAGCCAGTGTTTGTTTCACATTCATAAACGGAGTTGAATCACCAGCAGTTTCTGGTCCTACGAGCAAGAGTTGTTTTCTGGTAAGGAAAGTCACTATTTTGCTCCCAATGACATACACAGTTGAAATAGCACACTTGTCTGTCCATTGCAAGTACAGTGTACTGGACGTAAGAATATCTACTGTTCTTGTCACTTTGCAAAACTGAGTTGAACTAGATATGGCCCGTGTGTGTAAGAAGCACAGTTCTTTTGTTATGACCAAGCTTAGTGTTCTGGCCCTGTAGGAAACAGACTAGAATAGAATAGTGCTCTTTTCCCAAAAGCAGAGTTTGTTTCCTGTAAGGAGAGCTATTGTTTGTTTCCCACTCAAACGGAGTTGAATCACATGCAATTTCTGGTCCTACCAACAAGAATTGTTTTCTGGTAAGGAAAGTCACTATTGTGTTCCCATTGTTTTACATAGTGCTAATTGCACTCGCGTCTTTTCCCAGCAAGAACAGTGTATTGGACTGAAGAGAAGCTACTGTTCTTGTCAGTTTCCTAAGCAGAGTTGAACTAGATATGGTCTCTGTGTGTAGGAAGCACAGTTCTTTTGTTCTGAGCAAGCTCACTCCTCAGGCCCTATAGGAAACACAGTAGAGTAGAAGAGTGCTCTATTCTCAAAGGCAGAGTGTGTTTCTTGTAAGGCAGCTAGTGTTTGTTTCCCATTCATCTACAGAGTTGAATCACCTGCAGGTTTGGTCCTCCTAGCAAGAGTTTTTTTCTGGTAAGGAATGTCATTATTGTACTCCCATTGGCATACACAGTGCCAATAGCACTCGTGTCTGTTCCCAGCAAATACAGTGTATTGGACTGAAGAGAAGGTACTGTTCTTGTCAGTTTCCTCAGCAGAGTTGAACTAGATATGGCCCATGTGTGTAGGAAATACAGTTCTTTTATTCTGAGCAAGCTCACTCTTCTGGCCATGTAGGAAACAGTAGAGTATTGGAGTGCTCTTTCTCAAAAGCAGAGTGTGGTTTCTGTAAGGCGAGCTAGTGTTTGTTTCCCATTCATAAACCGAGTAGAATCACATGCAGTTTCTGTTCCTACCAAAAAGAAGAGTTGTTTTCTGGTAAGGAAAGTCACTATTGTGCTCGCTTTGCCATACACAGTGCAAATAGCCGTCACTTCTCTTCCCAGGAAGTACAGTGTATTGGACTGAAGAGAAGCTACTGTTTTATTAAGTTTCATTAGCAGAGTTGATCTAGATATGGCCCCTGTGTGTAGGAAGCACAGTTCTTTGTTCTGAGCAATCTCCCTATTCTGGCCCTATAGAAAACACAATAGAGTAAAAGAGTGCTCTTTTTTCAAAAGCAGAGTGTGTTTAATGTAAGGCAAGCTATCATTTGTTTCTCATTCTTAAATGGAGTTGAATCACATGCAGTTTCTTGTCCTACCAGCATGAGTTGTTTATTGGTAAGGAAAGTCAATATTGCACTCCCTTTGCCATACACAGTGCAAATAGCCCTCGCATCTGTTCCCAGCAAGTACAGTGTTTGGACTGAATAGAAGCTACTGTTCTTGTCAGTTTCCTAAATAGAGTTGAACTAGATATGGCCCGTGTGTGTAGGCAGCACCATTCTTTTCTTCTGAGCACGCTCACTGTTCTAGCCCTGTAGAAAATACAGTAGAGTAGAAGAGTGCTCTTTCCTCAAAAGCAGAGTGTGTTTCTTGAAAGGCGAGCTAGTGTTTGTTTCCCATTCATAAACGGAGTTGAATCACCTGCAGTTTCTGGTCCTAGGAGCAAGAGTTGTTTTCTGGTAAGGAAAGTCACTATTGCGCTCCCATTGCCATACACAGTACAAATAGCACTCTTGTTGTTCCCAGCAAGTACAGTGTATTGGACTGAAGAGAAGCTAAAGTTCTTCCCAGTTTCCTAAGCAGAGTTGAACTAGATATGGCCTGTGTGTGTTGTAAGCCCAGTTCTTTTATTCTGAGCAAGCTCAGTCTTCTGGCATTATAGGAAACATAGTAGAGTAGAAAAATGTGCTTTTCTCAAAAGCAGAGTGTGTTTCTTGTAAGGCGAGCTAGTGTTTGTTTCCCATTCATCAACAGAGTTGAATCACCTGCAGGTTTGGTCCTCTTACCTAGAGTTGTTTTCTGGTAAGGAAAATCACTATTGTACTCCCATTGGCATACACAGTGCCAATAGTATTCGAGTCTTTCCCCAGCAAGTACAGTGTATTGGACTGAAGAGAAGGTACTGTTCTTGTCAGTTTACTCAGCAGAGTTGAAATAGATATGGCCATTGTGTGTAATAAATACAGTTCTTTTATTCTGAGCAAGCTCACTCTCCTGGCCCTATAGGAAACACTGTAGAGTAGAGGAGTGAACTTTTCTCAAAAGTAGAGTGTGTTTCTTGTAAGGCGAGCTAGTGTTTCTTTCCCATTCATAAACGGAGTTGAATCACGTGCAGTTTTTGGTCCTTGGAGCAAGAAGAATTGTTTTCTGGTGAGGAAAGTCACTATTGTGCTCCCTTTGCCATACACAATGCAAATAGCACTCGCTTCTGTTCCCAGCAAGTACAGTGTATTGGACTGAAGAGAAGCTACAGTTCTTGTCACTTTACTCAGCAGAGTTGCACTAGATATGGCCCGTGTGTGTAGGAAGCACAGTTCTTCTGTACTGATCAAGCTCACTGTTCTGGCCCTATAGGAAATACAGTAGAGTAAAAGAGTGCTCCTTTCTCAAAAGCACAGTGTGTCTTTTAAGGCGAGCTAGTGTTTGTTTCCCATTCATAAAGGGAGTTGTATCACATGTAGTTACTGGTGGTATGAGCAAGAGTTGTTTTCTGGTAAGGAAAGTAACTATTGTGCTCCCATTGTCATACTCAGTTGAAATAGCACTCTTGTCTTTTCCAGCAACTACAGTGTACTGGACTGAAGAGAAGCCACTGTTCTTGTCAGTTTCCAAAGCTGAGTTGAACTAGATATGGCCCGTGTGTTTAAGAATCACAGTTCGTTTGTGCTGAGCAAGCTCAGTGTTCTGGCCCTGTAGGAAAATGTCTAGAATAAAATAGTGCTCTTTCCCCAAAAGCAGAGTGTGTTTCTTGTAAGGTGAGATACTGTTTGTTTCCCATTCATAAGTGGAGTTGAATCACATGCAGTCTGGTCCTACCAACAAGAGATGTTTTCTGGTAAGGAAAATCACTATTGCGCTCCCTTTACCATACACAGTGCAAAGAGCACTCACATCTGTTCCCAGGATGTACAGTGTATTGGACTGAAGAGAAGCTACTGTTCTTGTCAGTTTTCTAAGCTGAGTATAACTAGATATGTCCCGTGTGTGTAGGAAGCACAATTCTTTTGTTTTGAGCAAGCTCACTGTTCTAGCCCTGTAGGAAACACAGTAGAGTAGAAGAGTGTTCTTTACTCAAAAGCAGAGTGTGTTTCAGTTAGGCGAGCTAGTGTTTGTTTCCCATTCATAAACGGAGTTGAATCACCTGAAGGTTCTGATCCTACCAGCAAGAGTTGTTTTCTGGTAAGGAAAGTCACTATTGCGCTCCTATTGCCATACACAGTGCAAATAGCACTCACACCAGTTCCCAGCAAGTACATTGTATTGGACTGAAGTGAAGCTACTGTTCGTTTCAGTTTCCTAAGCAGAGTTGACCTAGATATGGCCCGTGTGTAAGAAACACAGTTATTTTATATTGATCCAGCTCACTCTTCTGGCTCTATACGAAACAAAGTAGAGTAGAAGAGTGCTCTTTTCTCAAAAACAGAGTGTGTCTTTTAAGGGGAGCTAGTGTTTGTTTCCCATTCATAAACGGATTTGAATCACATGCAGTTTCTGGTCCTAACAGCAAGACTTGTTTTCTTGTAAGGAAAGTCACTATTGTGCTAACTTTGCCATACACAGTGCAAATAGCCTCACATCTGTTCCCAGGAAGTATATAGTGTATTGGACTAAAGAGAAGCTATTGTTCTTGTTAGTTTCCTAAGCAGAGTTGAACTACATATGTCCCATGTGCGTAGGAAGCACAGTTTTTTGTTCTTAGAAAGCTCACTGTTCTAGCCCAGTAGGAAACACAGTAGAGTAGAAGAGTGCCCTTTTCTCAAAAGCAGAGTGTTTTTCTTGTTAGGCGAGCTAGTGTTTGTTTCCCATTCATAAATGGAGTTGAATCAGATGCAGTTTCTTGTCCTATGAGCAAGAGTTGTTTTCTGGTAAGGAAAGTCACTATTGTGCTGCCATTGCCATACACAGTGCAAATAGCACTCGCGTCTTTTCCCCTGCTTGTACAGTGTATTGTACTAAAAAGAAGCTACTGTTCTTGTTAATTTCCTAAGCAGATTAGAACTATATGTCCCGTTTGTGTTTGAAATACAGTTCTTTTATTGTGAGCAAGCTCAGTCTTCTGGCCCTATAGGAAACACAGTAGAGTAGAAGAGTGCTCTATTCTCAAAAGCAGAGTGTATTCCTTGTAAGGCAAGCTAGTGTTTGTTTCCCATTCATAAAAGGAGTTCAATCAAATGCAGTTTCTGGTCCTACCAGCAAGAGTTGTTTTCAGTTAAGGAAAGTCATTATTGCACTCCTTTTGCCATACACAGTGCAAATAGCACTCACATCTGTTCCCAGAAAGGACAGTGTTTTGTACTGAAGAGAACCTACTGTTCTTGTCAGTTTCCTAAGAAGAGTTGATTTAGATATGGCCCATCTGTGTAGGCAGCACCGTTCTTTTATTTTGAGCTAGCCCACTCTTCTAGCCCTGTAGGAAACGCAGTAGAGTAGAAGAGTGCTCTTTCCTCAAAAGCAGAGTGTGTTTCTTGAAAGGCGAGCTAGTGTTTTTTTCCCATTCATAAACAGAGTTGAATCACCTGCAGTTTCTGGTCCTAGGAGCAAGAGTTTTTTTCTGGTAAGGAAAGTTACTATTGCGCTCCCATTGCCATACACACTACAAATGGCACTCTCTTATGTTCCCAGCAAGGACAGTGTATTGGACTGAAGAGAAGCTAAAGTTCTTCTCAGTTTCTTAAGCAGAGTTGAACTAGATATGGCCTGTATGTGTTGAAAGTCCAGTTCTTTTATTCTGAGCAAGCTCAGTCTTCTGGCATTATAGGAAACACAGTAGAGTAGAAGTATGTGCTTTTCTCAAAAGCAGAGTGTGTTTCTTGTAAGTCGAGCTAGTGTTTGTTTCCCATTCATGAACGGTGTTGAATCACCTGCAGTTTTGGTTCTCCCAGCAAGAGTTGTTTTCTGGTAAGGAAAGTCACTATTGCACTCCCATTGGCATACAGAGTGCAAATAGCACTCGCGTCTGTTCCCAGCAAGTACAGTGTATTGGACTAAAGAGAAGCTACTGTTCTTGTCAATTACTCACCAGAGATGAACTAGATATGGCACGTGTGTGTAGGAAGCACAGTTCTTTTTTTCTGAGCAAGCGCACAGTTCTAACCCTGTGGAAAACACAGTAGAGTAGAAGAGTCCACTTTTCTCAAAAGCAGAGTGTGTTTCTTTTAAGGTGAGGTAGTGTTTGTTTCCCATTCATAAACAGAGTTGAATCACCTGCTGTTTCTGGTCTTAGGAGAAAGAGTTGTTTTCTGGTAAGTAAATTCACTATTGCGCTCCCATTGCCATACATAATGCAAATAGCACTCGTGTCTGTTCCCAGCAAGTACAGTGTAATGGACTGAAGAGAGCTACTGTTTTTGTCAGTTTCCTAAGCAGAGTTGAACGATATATGGCCAGTGTTTGTAGGAAGCACAGTTCTTTTGTTCTGAGCATGCTCACTCTTCTGGCCCTATAGGAAACACAGTAGAGTAGAAGCGTGCTCTTTTCTCAAGAGCAGAGTGTGTTTCTTGTAAGGTGAGCTCGTGTTTGTTTCCCATTCATCAACGAAGTTGAATCACCTGCACGTTTGGTCCTCCTAGCAAGAGTTGTTTTCTGGTAAGGAAATTCAGTATTGTACTCCCATTGGCATGCACAGTGCCAATAGTACTAGCATCTGTTCCCAGCAAGTACAGTGTATTGGACTGAAGAGAAGCTACTGTTCTTGTCAGTTTCCTCAGCAGATTTGAACTAGATATGGCCCCTGTGTGTAGGAAATACAGTTCTTTTATTCTGAGCAAGCTCAGTCTTCCAGCCCTATATTAAACAGTAGAGTAGAGGAGTGCTGATTTGTCAAAAGCAGAGTGAATTCCTTGTAAGGCGAGCTAGTGTTTGTTTCCCATTCATAAACGGTGTTGAATCACATGCAGTTTCTGGTCCTACCAGCAAGAAGAGTTTTTTCTTGTAAGGAAAGTCACTATTGTGCTCCCTTTGACATACACAGTGCAAATAGCACTCCCTTCTGTTCCCAGGAAGTACAGTGTATTGGACTGAAGAGAAGCTGCAGTTCTTGTCAGTTTACTCAGCAGAGTTGCACTAGATATGGCCCCTGTGTGTAGGAAGCACAGTTCTTTTGTTCTGAGCAAGCTAACTGTTCTGGCCTTATTGGAAACACAGAAGATTAGAAGAGTGCTCTTTTCTCAAAAGCAGAGTGTGTTTCTTGTAAGGTGAGCTAGTGTTTGTTTCCCATTCATAAACGTAGTTGAATCACATGCAGTTTTCTTTGGTACGAGCAAGAGTTGTTTTCTGGTAAGGAAGTCACTATTGCGCTCGCATTGCCATACACAGAGCAAATAGCACTCGCGTTTGTTCAAAGCAAGTACAGTGTATAGGACTGAAGAGAAGCTACTATTCTTGTCAGTTTCTAAGCAGAGTTGAAATAGATATGGGTGTGTGTGTAGGAAGCCCAGTACTTTTGTTCTGAGCAATCTCCCTCTTCTGGCCCTATAGGAAACACAATAGAGTAGAAGAGTGCTCTTTTCTCAAAAGCAGAGTGTGTTTATTGTAAGGCGAGCTAGCGTTTATTTCCCATTCTTAAACGAAGTTGAACCACATGCAGTTTCTGGTATTACCAGCAAGAGATGCTTTCTGGTAAGGAAAGTCAATATTGTGCTCCCTTTTACATACACAGTGCAAATAGCACTCCCATCTGTTCCCAGCTAGTACAGTGTTTTGGACTGAAGAGAAGATACTGTTCTTGTCAGTTTCCTAAGCAGAGTTGAATTAGATATTGACCATGTGTGTAGGATGCACAGTTCTTTTCTTCTGAGCAAGCTCACTGTTCTAGCCCTGTGGGAAACACAGTAGAGTAGAAGACTGCTCTTTCCTCAAAAGCAGAGTGTGTTTCTAGAAAGACGAGTGAGTGTTTGTTTTCCATTCATAAACGGAGTTGAATCACCTGCAGTTTCTGGTCCTACAAGCAAGAGTAGTTTTCTGGACAGAAAGTCACTTTTGTGCTTCCATGCCATACAGAGTGCAAATAGCACTGGCGTCTGTTCCCAGCAAGTACAGTGTATTGGACTGATCAGAAGCTACTGTTCTTGTCAGTTCACTCAGCATAGTTGAACTAGATATGACCTGTGTGTGTAGGAAACACAGTACTTTTACACTGAGCAAGCTCATTCTTCTGGAACAATAGGAAACACAGTAGAGTAGAAGAGTGCTCTTTTCTCAAAAGCAGAGTGTGTTTCTTGTAAGGCGAGCTAGGGTTTGTTTCTCAGTCATAAATGGAGTTGAATCACATGCAGTTTCTTGTCCTACCAGCAAGAATTGTTTTCTGGTAAGAAGAGTCACTATAGTGCTCCCTTTGCCATACACTGCAAATAGCACTTGCATCTAATCCCAGCACGTACAGTGTTTTGGCCCAAAGAGAAGCTACTGTTCTTGTCAGTTTCCTGAGCACAGTTGAAATAGATATGGCTCTTGTTTGTAGGAAGTACAGTTTTTTTGTTCAGAGCAAGCTCACTGTTCTGGCCCTATAGGAAACACAGTAGAGTAGAAGAGTGCTCTTTTCTCAAAAACAGAATGTGTTTCTTGTAAGGCGAGCTAGTGTTTGTTTCCCAGTCAGAAATGGAGTTGAATCACATGCAGTTTCTGGTCCTATGAGCAAGAGTTGTTTTCTGGTAAGAAGACTCACTATTGTGCTCCATTTGCCATACACAGTGCAAATAGCACTCGCATCTGTTCCCACCAAGTACAGTGTATTGGACTGAAGAGAAGCTACTGTTCTTGTCAGTTTTTTAGCATAGTTGAACTATATATGGCCATGTGTGTAGGAAACACAGTTCTTTTGTTCTGAGGAAGCTCACTGTTCTGGTATCATAGGAAACACAGTAGAGTAGAGGAGTACTCTTTCCTCAAAAGCAGAGTGTGTTTCTTGTAAGGCTAGCTAGTGTTTGTTATCCATTCCAAAACAGAGTTGAATCACATGCAGTTTCTGGACCTATGAGCAAGAGTTGTTTTTTGGTAAGGAAAGTCACTATTATGCTCCAATTGCCATATACAGTGCAAATAACCCTCGCATCTGTTCCCAGCAAGTACAGTGTATTGGACTGAAAAGAAGCTACTTTTCCTGTCAGTTTCCTAAGCAGAGCTGATATAGATATGGCACGTGTGTGTAGGAAGCACAGTTCTTTTGTTCTGCGCAAGCTCACTTTTCTGGCCTTAAATGAAAGAGTGCTCTTTTCTCAAAAGCAGAGTGTGTTTCTTGTAAGGCAAGGTAGTTTTTTTTCCTATTAAAAAACTGAGTTGAATCACATGCAGTTTGTGGTTCTACGAGAAAGAGTTGAATTCTGGTAAGGAAAGTAACTAATGTGCTCCCATTGCCATAAACAGTGCAAATAGCACTCGCGTCTGTTCACAGGAAGTACAGTGTATTCAACTGAAGAGAAGCTAGTGTTCTTGTCATTTTACTATGCCGAGTTGAAGTATATATGGCCCGTGTGTAGGAAGTACATTTATTTTGTTCTGAGCAAGCTCACTCTTCTGGCACTATAGGAAAGACAGTAGAGTAGAAGAGTGCTCTTTTCTCAAAAGGAGAGTGTGTTTCTTGGAAGGTGAGCTAGAGTTTGCTTCCCATTTATAAATGGAGTTGACTCACATGCAATTTCTGGTCGTACGACCAAGAATTTTTTCTGGTAAGAAAAGTCACTATTGTGCTCCCATTGCCATACACAGTGTAAACAGCACTCACTTCTGTTCCCAGCAAGTACAGTGTATTGGACCGAAGAGAAGCTACAGTTCTTGTCATTTTTTTAAGCAGAGTTGAAATAGATATGGCCCGTGTTTGTAGGAAGCACAGTTCTTTTGTACTGAGCAAGCTCACTCTTCTAGCCTTATAGGAAACACAGTAGAGTAGAAGAGTTCTCTTTCCTAAAAAACAGAGTGTGTTTCTTGTAAGGCGAGTTAGTGTTTGTTTTCCATTAGAAAATGGAATTGAATGACATGCAGTTTCTGGTCCTATGAGCAAGAGTTGAATTCAGGTAAGGAAAGTCACTATTTTGCTTCCTTTGCCATACACAGTGCAAATAGCACTTGCGTGTGTTCCCTGCAAGTACAGTGTATTGAACTGAAGAGAAGCTACTGTTCTTGTCTGTTTCCTGACCAGAGTTGAACTAAATATGGCCATGTGTATAGGAAGCACAGTTCTTCTGATCTGAGCAAGCTCACTGTTCTGTCCCTATTGGAAACACAGTATAGTAGAAGAGTACTCTTTTCTCAAAAGCAGAGTGTGTTTCTTGTAAGGCGAGCTAGTGTTTGTTTCTTAGTCCTAAATGGTGGTGAATCATATGCAGTTTCTGGTCCCACGACCAAGAAATGTTTTCTGGTAAGAAGAGTCACTATAGCACTCCCATTGCCATACACTGTACAAATAGCACTGGCGTCTGTTCCCAGCAAGTAGAGTGTATTGGACTGAAGAGAAGCTCCTGTTCTTGTCAGTTTCCACAGCAGAGTTGAACTAGATATGGCCCGTGTGTGTAGGAAGCACAGTTCTTTTGTTCTGAGCCACCTCACTCTTCTGGCCCTATAGGAAACACAGTAGAATAGGAGAGTTCTCTTTTTCTCAAAAGCAGAGTGTGTTTCTTGTAAGGCGAACTAGTGTTTGTTTCCCAGTCCTAAATGGAGTTGAATCACATTCAGTTTCTTGTCCTACGAGCAAGAGTTGTTTTCTGGTAAGAAGAGTCAGTATTGAGCTCCATTTGCCATACACAGTGCAAATAGCACTTGCGTCTGTTCCCAGCAAGTACAATGTATTGGACTGAAGAGAAACTACTGTTCCTGTCAGTTTCCTAAGCAGAGTTGACGTAGATATGTCCGTGTGTAGGAAGCACAGTTCTTTTGTTCTGAGCAAGCTCACTGTTCTGGCCCTATGGGAAACACAGTAGAGTAGAAGAGTGCTCTTTTCTCAAAAGCAGAGTGTGTTTCTTGTAAGGGGAGCTAGTGTTTGTTTCCCAGTCAGAAATGGAGTTGAATTACATGCAGTTTCTGGTCCTATGAGCAGGAGTTGTTTTCTGGTAAGAAGAAACACCATTGGGCTCCCATTGCCATACATAGTGCAAATAGCACTCGTGTCCGTTCCCAGCAAATACAGTGTATTGGACTGAAGAGAAGCTACTGTTCTTGTCAGTTTCCTAAGCAGAGTTGAACTGCATATGGTCCGTGTGTGTAGGCAGCACAGTTCTTTGTTCTGAGCAAGCTCACTCTTCTGGCCCTTAGGAAACACAGTAGAGTAGAAGAGTGCTCTTTCTCAAAGCAGAGTGTGTTTCTTGTAAGGCGAGCTAGTGTTTGTTTCCCAGTCCTGTATGGAGTTGAATCACATGCAGTTTCTGGTCCTATGAGCAAGTGTTGTTTTCTGGTAAGAAGAGTCACTATTACATTCCATTTGCCATACACACTGCAAATAGCACTTGTGTCTGTTCCCAGCAATTACAGTGTATTGGACTGAAGAGGAGGTCCTCTTCTTGTCAGTTTCCTAAGCAGAGTTGAACTAGATATGGCACGTGTGTGTAGGAAGCACAGTTCTTTTGTTCTGAGCAAGCTCACTATTCTGGTCCTGTAGGAAACACAGTAGAGTAGAAGAGTGCTCTTTTCTCAAAAGCAGAGTGTGTTTCTTGTAAGACGAGGTAGTGTTTGTTTCCCAGTCAGAAATGGAGTTGAATCACAAGCAGTTTCTGGTCCTATGAGCAAAAGTTGTTTTCTGGTAAGAAGAGTCACTATTGCGTTCCATTTGCCATACACAGTGCAAATAGCACTTGCGTCTGTTCCCTGCAAGTACAATGTATTGGACTGAAGAGAAACTACTGTTCCTGTCAGTTTCCTAAGCAGAGTTGGCGTAGATATGTCCGTGTGTAGGAAGCACAGTTCTTTTGTTCTGAGCAAGCTCACTGTTCTGGCCCTATGGGAAACACAGTAGAGTAGAAGAGTGCTCTTTTCTCAAAAGCAGAGTGTGTTTCTTGTAAGGGGAGCTAGTGTTTGTTTCCCAGTCAGAAATGGAGTTGAATTACATGCAGTTTCTGGTCCTATGAGCAGGAGTTGTTTTCTGGTAAGAAGAAACACCATTGGGCTCCCATTGCCATACATAGTGCAAATAGCACTCGTGTCCGTTCCCAGCAAATACAGTGTATTGGACTGAAGAGAAGCTACTGTTCTTGTCAGTTTACTCAGCAGAGTTGAAATAGATATGGCCCATGTGTGTAATAAATACAGTTCTTTTATTCTGAGCAAGCTCACTCTCCTGGCCCTATAGGAAACACTGTAGAGTAGAGGAGTGAACTTTTCTCAAAAGCAGAGTGTGTTTCTTGTAAGGCGAGCTAGTATTTGTTTCCCATTCATAAACGGAGTTGAATCACCTGCAGTTTCTGGTCCTTGGAGCAAGAAGAATTGTTTTCTGGTGAGGAAAGTCACTATTGTGCTCCCTTTGCCATACACAATGCAAATAGCACTCGCTTCTGTTCCCAGCAAGTACAGTGTATTGGACTGAAGAGAAGCTACAGTTCTTGTCACTTTACTCAGCAGAGTTGCACTAGATATGGCCCGTGTGTGTAGGAAGCACAGTTCTTCTGTACTGATCAAGCTCACTGTTCTGGCCCTATAGGAAATACAGTAGAGTAAAAGAGTGCTCCTTTCTCAAAAGCACAGTGTGTCTTTTAAGGCGAGCTAGTGTTTGTTTCCCATTCATAAAGGGAGTTGTATCACATGTAGTTACTGGTGGTATGAGCAAGAGTTGTTTTCTGGTAAGGAAAGTAACTATTGTGCTCCCATTGTCATACACAGTTGAAATAGCACTCTTGTCTTTTCCAGCAACTACAGTGTACTGGACTGAAGAGAAGCCACTGTTCTTGTCAGTTTCCAAAGCTGAGTTGAACTAGAAATGGCCCGTGTGTTTAAGAATCACAGTTCGTTTGTGCTGAGCAAGCTCATTGTTCTGGCCCTGTAGGAAAATGTCTAGAATAAAATAGTGCTCTTTCCCCAAAAGCAGAGTGTGTTTCTTGTAAGGTGAGATACTGTTTGTTTCCCATTCATAAGTGGAGTTGAATCACATGCAGTCTGGTCCTACCAACAAGAGATGTTTTCTGGTAAGGAAAATCACTATTGCGCTCCCTTTACCATACACAGTGCAAAGAGCACTCACATCTGTTCCCAGGATGTACAGTGTATTGGACTGAAGAGAAGCTACTGTTCTTGTCAGTTTTCTAAGCTGAGTATAACTAGATATGTCCCGTGTGTGTAGGAAGCACAATTCTTTTGTTCTGAGCAAGCTCACTGTTCTAGCCCTGTAGGAAACACAGTAGAGTAGAAGAGTGTTCTTTACTCAAAAGCAGAGTGTGTTTCAGTTAGGCGAGCTAGTGTTTGTTTCCCATTCATAAACGGAGTTGAATCACCTGAAGGTTCTGATCCTACCAGCAAGAGTTGTTTTCTGGTAAGGAAAGTCACTATTGCGCTCCTATTGCCATACACAGTGCAAATAGCACTCACACCAGTTCCCAGCAAGTACATTGTATTGGACTGAAGTGAAGCTACTGTTCGTTTCAGTTTCCTAAGCAGAGTTGACCTAGATATGGCCCGTGTGTAAGAAACACAGTTATTTTATATTGATCCAGCTCACTCTTCTGGCTCTATACGAAACAAAGTAGAGTAGAAGAGTGCTCTTTTCTCAAAAACAGAGTGTGTCTTTTAAGGGGAGCTAGTGTTTGTTTCCCATTCATAAACGGATTTGAATCACATGCAGTTTCTGGTCCTAACAGCAAGACTTGTTTTCTTGTAAGGAAAGTCACTATTGTGCTAACTTTGCCATACACAGTGCAAATAGCCTCACATCTGTTCCCAGGAAGTATATAGTGTATTGGACTAAAGAGAAGCTATTGTTCTTGTTAGTTTCCTAAGCAGAGTTGAACTACATATGTCCCATGTGCGTAGGAAGCACAGTTTTTTGTTCTTAGAAAGCTCACTGTTCTAGCCCAGTAGGAAACACAGTAGAGTAGAAGAGTGCCCTTTTCTCAAAAGCAGAGTGTTTTTCTTGTTAGGCGAGCTAGTGTTTGTTTCCCATTCATAAATGGAGTTGAATCAGATGCAGTTTCTTGTCCTATGAGCAAGAGTTGTTTTCTGGTAAGGAAAGTCACTATTGTGCTGCCATTGCCATACACAGTGCAAATAGCACTCGCGTCTTTTCCCCTGCTTGTACAGTGTATTGTACTAAAAAGAAGCTACTGTTCTTGTTAATTTCCTAAGCAGATTAGAACTATATGTCCCGTTTGTGTTTGAAATACAGTTCTTTTATTGTGAGCAAGCTCAGTCTTCTGGCCCTATAGGAAACACAGTAGAGTAGAAGAGTGCTCTATTCTCAAAAGCAGAGTGTATTCCTTGTAAGGCAAGCTAGTGTTTGTTTCCCATTCATAAAAGGAGTTCAATCAAATGCAGTTTCTGGTCCTACCAGCAAGAGTTGTTTTCAGTTAAGGAAAGTCATTATTGCACTCCTTTTGCCATACACAGTGCAAATAGCACTCACATCTGTTCCCAGAAAGGACAGTGTTTTGTACTGAAGAGAACCTACTGTTCTTGTCAGTTTCCTAAGAAGAGTTGATTTAGATATGGCCCGTCTGTGTAGGCAGCACCGTTCTTTTATTTTGAGCTAGCCCACTCTTCTAGCCCTGTAGGAAACGCAGTAGAGTAGAAGAGTGCTCTTTCCTCAAAAGCAGAGTGTGTTTCTTGAAAGGCGAGCTAGTGTTTTTTTCCCATTCATAAACAGAGTTGAATCACCTGCAGTTTCTGGTCCTAGGAGCAAGAGTTTTTTTCTGGTAAGGAAAGTTACTATTGCGCTCCCATTGCCATACACACTACAAATGGCACTCTCTTATGTTCCCAGCAAGGACAGTGTATTGGACTGAAGAGAAGCTAAAGTTCTTCTCAGTTTCTTAAGCAGAGTTGAACTAGATATGGCCTGTATGTGTTGAAAGTCCAGTTCTTTTATTCTGAGCAAGCTCAGTCTTCTGGCATTATAGGAAACACAGTAGAGTAGAAGTATGTGCTTTTCTCAAAAGCAGAGTGTGTTTCTTGTAAGTCGAGCTAGTGTTTGTTTCCCATTCATGAACGGTGTTGAATCACCTGCAGTTTTGGTTCTCCCAGCAAGAGTTGTTTTCTGGTAAGGAAAGTCACTATTGCACTCCCATTGGCATACAGAGTGCAAATAGCACTCGCGTCTGTTCCCAGCAAGTACAGTGTATTGGACTAAAGAGAAGCTACTGTTCTTGTCAATTACTCACCAGAGATGAACTAGATATGGCACGTGTGTGTAGGAAGCACAGTTCTTTTTTTCTGAGCAAGCGCACAGTTCTAACCCTGTGGAAAACACAGTAGAGTAGAAGAGTCCACTTTTCTCAAAAGCAGAGTGTGTTTCTTTTAAGGTGAGGTAGTGTTTGTTTCCCATTCATAAACAGAGTTGAATCACCTGCTGTTTCTGGTCTTAGGAGAAAGAGTTGTTTTCTGGTAAGTAAATTCACTATTGCGCTCCCATTGCCATACATAATGCAAATAGCACTCGTGTCTGTTCCCAGCAAGTACAGTGTAATGGACTGAAGAGAGCTACTGTTTTTGTCAGTTTCCTAAGCAGAGTTGAACGATATATGGCCAGTGTTTGTAGGAAGCACAGTTCTTTTGTTCTGAGCATGCTCACTCTTCTGGCCCTATAGGAAACACAGTAGAGTAGAAGCGTGCTCTTTTCTCAAGAGCAGAGTGTGTTTCTTGTAAGGTGAGCTCGTGTTTGTTTCCCATTCATCAACGAAGTTGAATCACCTGCACGTTTGGTCCTCCTAGCAAGAGTTGTTTTCTGGTAAGGAAATTCAGTATTGTACTCCCATTGGCATGCACAGTGCCAATAGTACTAGCATCTGTTCCCAGCAAGTACAGTGTATTGGACTGAAGAGAAGCTACTGTTCTTGTCAGTTTCCTCAGCAGATTTGAACTAGATATGGCCCCTGTGTGTAGGAAATACAGTTCTTTTATTCTGAGCAAGCTCAGTCTTCCAGCCCTATATTAAACAGTAGAGTAGAGGAGTGCTGATTTGTCAAAAGCAGAGTGAATTCCTTGTAAGGCGAGCTAGTGTTTGTTTCCCATTCATAAACGGTGTTGAATCACATGCAGTTTCTGGTCCTACCAGCAAGAAGAGTTTTTTCTTGTAAGGAAAGTCACTATTGTGCTCCCTTTGACATACACAGTGCAAATAGCACTCCCTTCTGTTCCCAGGAAGTACAGTGTATTGGACTGAAGAGAAGCTGCAGTTCTTGTCAGTTTACTCAGCAGAGTTGCACTAGATATGGCCCCTGTGTGTAGGAAGCACAGTTCTTTTGTTCTGAGCAAGCTAACTGTTCTGGCCTTATTGGAAACACAGAAGATTAGAAGAGTGCTCTTTTCTCAAAAGCAGAGTGTGTTTCTTGTAAGGTGAGCTAGTGTTTGTTTCCCATTCATAAACGTAGTTGAATCACATGCAGTTTTCTTTGGTACGAGCAAGAGTTGTTTTCTGGTAAGGAAGTCACTATTGCGCTCGCATTGCCATACACAGAGCAAATAGCACTCGCGTTTGTTCAAAGCAAGTACAGTGTATAGGACTGAAGAGAAGCTACTATTCTTGTCAGTTTCTAAGCAGAGTTGAAATAGATATGGGTGTGTGTGTAGGAAGCCCAGTACTTTTGTTCTGAGCAATCTCCCTCTTCTGGCCCTATAGGAAACACAATAGAGTAGAAGAGTGCTCTTTTCTCAAAAGCAGAGTGTGTTTATTGTAAGGCGAGCTAGCGTTTATTTCCCATTCTTAAACGAAGTTGAACCACATGCAGTTTCTGGTATTACCAGCAAGAATTGCTTTCTGGTAAGGAAAGTCAATATTGTGCTCCCTTTTACATACACAGTGCAAATAGCACTCCCATCTGTTCCCAGCTAGTACAGTGTTTTGGACTGAAGAGAAGATACTGTTCTTGTCAGTTTCCTAAGCAGAGTTGAATTAGATATTGACCATGTGTGTAGGATGCACAGTTCTTTTCTTCTGAGCAAGCTCACTGTTCTAGCCCTGTGGGAAACACAGTAGAGTAGAAGACTGCTCTTTCCTCAAAAGCAGAGTGTGTTTCTAGAAAGACGAGTGAGTGTTTGTTTTCCATTCATAAACGGAGTTGAATCACCTGCAGTTTCTGGTCCTACAAGCAAGAGTAGTTTTCTGGACAGAAAGTCACTTTTGTGCTTCCATGCCATACAGAGTGCAAATAGCACTGGCGTCTGTTCCCAGCAAGTACAGTGTATTGGACTGATCAGAAGCTACTGTTCTTGTCAGTTCACTCAGCATAGTTGAACTAGATATGACCTGTGTGTGTAGGAAACACAGTACTTTTACACTGAGCAAGCTCATTCTTCTGGAACAATAGGAAACACAGTAGAGTAGAAGAGTGCTCTTTTCTCAAAAGCAGAGTGTGTTTCTTGTAAGGCGAGCTAGGGTTTGTTTCTCAGTCATAAATGGAGTTGAATCACATGCAGTTTCTTGTCCTACCAGCAAGAATTGTTTTCTGGTAAGAAGAGTCACTATAGTGCTCCCTTTGCCATACACTGCAAATAGCACTTGCATCTAATCCCAGCACGTACAGTGTTTTGGCCCAAAGAGAAGCTACTGTTCTTGTCAGTTTCCTGAGCACAGTTGAAATAGATATGGCTCTTGTTTGTAGGAAGTACAGTTTTTTTGTTCAGAGCAAGCTCACTGTTCTGGCCCTATAGGAAACACAGTAGAGTAGAAGAGTGCTCTTTTCTCAAAAACAGAATGTGTTTCTTGTAAGGCGAGCTAGTGTTTGTTTCCCAGTCAGAAATGGAGTTGAATCACATGCAGTTTCTGGTCCTATGAGCAAGAGTTGTTTTCTGGTAAGAAGACTCACTATTGTGCTCCATTTGCCATACACAGTGCAAATAGCACTCGCATCTGTTCCCACCAAGTACAGTGTATTGGACTGAAGAGAAGCTACTGTTCTTGTCAGTTTTTTAGCATAGTTGAACTATATATGGCCATGTGTGTAGGAAACACAGTTCTTTTGTTCTGAGGAAGCTCACTGTTCTGGTATCATAGGAAACACAGTAGAGTAGAGGAGTACTCTTTCCTCAAAAGCAGAGTGTGTTTCTTGTAAGGCTAGCTAGTGTTTGTTATCCATTCCAAAACAGAGTTGAATCACATGCAGTTTCTGGACCTATGAGCAAGAGTTGTTTTTTGGTAAGGAAAGTCACTATTATGCTCCAATTGCCATATACAGTGCAAATAACCCTCGCATCTGTTCCCAGCAAGTACAGTGTATTGGACTGAAAAGAAGCTACTTTTCCTGTCAGTTTCCTAAGCAGAGCTGATATAGATATGGCACGTGTGTGTAGGAAGCACAGTTCTTTTGTTCTGCGCAAGCTCACTTTTCTGGCCTTAAATGAAAGAGTGCTCTTTTCTCAAAAGCAGAGTGTGTTTCTTGTAAGGCAAGGTAGTTTTTTTTCCTATTAAAAAACTGAGTTGAATCACATGCAGTTTGTGGTTCTACGAGAAAGAGTTGAATTCTGGTAAGGAAAGTAACTAATGTGCTCCCATTGCCATAAACAGTGCAAATAGCACTCGCGTCTGTTCACAGGAAGTACAGTGTATTCAACTGAAGAGAAGCTAGTGTTCTTGTCATTTTACTATGCCGAGTTGAAGTATATATGGCCCGTGTGTAGGAAGTACATTTATTTTGTTCTGAGCAAGCTCACTCTTCTGGCACTATAGGAAAGACAGTAGAGTAGAAGAGTGCTCTTTTCTCAAAAGGAGAGTGTGTTTCTTGGAAGGTGAGCTAGAGTTTGCTTCCCATTTATAAATGGAGTTGACTCACATGCAATTTCTGGTCGTACGACCAAGAATTTTTTCTGGTAAGAAAAGTCACTATTGTGCTCCCATTGCCATACACAGTGTAAACAGCACTCACTTCTGTTCCCAGCAAGTACAGTGTATTGGACCGAAGAGAAGCTACAGTTCTTGTCATTTTTTTAAGCAGAGTTGAAATAGATATGGCCCGTGTTTGTAGGAAGCACAGTTCTTTTGTACTGAGCAAGCTCACTCTTCTAGCCTTATAGGAAACACAGTAGAGTAGAAGAGTTCTCTTTCCTAAAAAACAGAGTGTGTTTCTTGTAAGGCGAGTTAGTGTTTGTTTTCCATTAGAAAATGGAATTGAATGACATGCAGTTTCTGGTCCTATGAGCAAGAGTTGAATTCAGGTAAGGAAAGTCACTATTTTGCTTCCTTTGCCATACACAGTGCAAATAGCACTTGCGTGTGTTCCCTGCAAGTACAGTGTATTGAACTGAAGAGAAGCTACTGTTCTTGTCTGTTTCCTGACCAGAGTTGAACTAAATATGGCCATGTGTATAGGAAGCACAGTTCTTCTGATCTGAGCAAGCTCACTGTTCTGTCCCTATTGGAAACACAGTATAGTAGAAGAGTACTCTTTTCTCAAAAGCAGAGTGTGTTTCTTGTAAGGCGAGCTAGTGTTTGTTTCTTAGTCCTAAATGGTGGTGAATCATATGCAGTTTCTGGTCCCACGACCAAGAAATGTTTTCTGGTAAGAAGAGTCACTATAGCACTCCCATTGCCATACACTGTGCAAATAGCACTGGCGTCTGTTCCCAGCAAGTAGAGTGTATTGGACTGAAGAGAAGCTCCTGTTCTTGTCAGTTTCCACAGCAGAGTTGAACTAGATATGGCCCGTGTGTGTAGGAAGCACAGTTCTTTTGTTCTGAGCCACCTCACTCTTCTGGCCCTATAGGAAACACAGTAGAATAGGAGAGTTCTCTTTTTCTCAAAAGCAGAGTGTGTTTCTTGTAAGGCGAACTAGTGTTTGTTTCCCAGTCCTAAATGGAGTTGAATCACATTCAGTTTCTTGTCCTACGAGCAAGAGTTGTTTTCTGGTAAGAAGAGTCAGTATTGAGCTCCATTTGCCATACACAGTGCAAATAGCACTTGCGTCTGTTCCCAGCAAGTACAATGTATTGGACTGAAGAGAAACTACTGTTCCTGTCAGTTTCCTAAGCAGAGTTGACGTAGATATGTCCGTGTGTAGGAAGCACAGTTCTTTTGTTCTGAGCAAGCTCACTGTTCTGGCCCTATGGAAAACACAGCAGAGTAGAAGAGTGCTCTTTTCTCAAAAGCAGAGTGTGTTTCTTGTAAGGGGAGCTAGTGTTTGTTTCCCAGTCAGAAATGGAGTTGAATCACATGCAGTTTCTGGTCCTATGAGCAGGAGTTGTTTTCTGGTAAGAAGAAACACCATTGGGCTCCCATTGCCATACATAGTGCAAATAGCACTCGTGTCCGTTCCCAGCAAATACAGTGTATTGGACTGAAGAGAAGCTACTGTTCTTGTCAGTTTCCTAAGCAGAGTTGAACTGAATATGGTCCGTGTGTGTAGGCAGCACAGTTCTTTGTTCTGAGCAAGCTCACTCTTCTGGCCCTTAGGAAACACAGTAGAGTAGAAGAGTGCTCTTTCTCAAAGCAGAGTGTGTTTCTTGTAAGGCAAGCTAGTGTTTGTTTCCCAGTCCTGTATGGAGTTGAATCACATGCAGTTTCTGGTCCTATGAGCAAGTGTTGTTTTCTGGTAAGAAGAGTCACTATTACATTCCATTTGCCATACACACTGCAAATAGCACTTGTGTCTGTTCCCAGCAATTACAGTGTATTGGACTGAAGAGGAGGTCCTCTTCTTGTCAGTTTCCTAAGCAGAGTTGAACTAGATATGGCACGTGTGTGTAGGAAGCACAGTTCTTTTGTTCTGAGCAAGCTCACTATTCTGGTCCTGTAGGAAACACAGTAGAGTAGAAGAGTGCTCTTTTCTCAAAAGCAGAGTGTGTTTCTTGTAAGACGAGGTAGTGTTTGTTTCCCAGTCAGAAATGGAGTTGAATCACAAGCAGTTTCTGGTCCTATGAGCAAAAGTTGTTTTCTGGTAAGAAGAGTCACTATTGCGTTCCATTTGCCATACACAGTGCAAATAGCACTTGCGTCTGTTCCCTGCAAGTACAATGTATTGGACTGAAGAGAAACTACTGTTCCTGTCAGTTTCCTAAGCAGAGTTGGCGTAGATATGTCCGTGTGTAGGAAGCACAGTTCTTTTGTTCTGAGCAAGCTCACTGTTCTGGCCCTATGGGAAACACAGTAGAGTAGAAGAGTGCTCTTTTCTCAAAAGCAGAGTGTGTTTCTTGTAAGGGGAGCTAGTGTTTGTTTCCCAGTCAGAAATGGAGTTGAATTACATGCAGTTTCTGGTCCTATGAGCAGGAGTTGTTTTCTGGTAAGAAGAAACACCATTGGGCTCCCATTGCCATACATAGTGCAAATAGCACTCGTGTCCGTTCCCAGCAAATACAGTGTATTGGACTGAAGAGAAGCTACTGTTCTTGTCAGTTTCCTAAGCAGAGTTGAACTGCATATGGTCCGTGTGTGTAGGCAGCACAGTTCTTTGTTCTGAGCAAGCTCACTCTTCTGGCCCTTAGGAAACACAGTAGAGTAGAAGAGTGCTCTTTCTCAAAGCAGAGTGTGTTTCTTGTAAGGCGAGCTAGTGTTTGTTTCCCAGTCCTGTATGGAGTTGAATCACATGCAGTTTCTGGTCCTATGAGCAAGTGTTGTTTTCTGGTAAGAAGAGTCACTATTACATTCCATTTGCCATACACACTGCAAATAGCACTTGTGTCTGTTCCCAGCAATTACAGTGTATTGGACTGAAGAGGAGGTCCTCTTCTTGTCAGTTTCCTAAGCAGAGTTGAACTAGATATGGCACGTGTGTGTAGGAAGCACAGTTCTTTTGTTCTGAGCAAGCTCACTATTCTGGTCCTGTAGGAAACACAGTAGAGTAGAAGAGTGCTCTTTTCTCAAAAGCAGAGTGTGTTTCTTGTAAGACGAGGTAGTGTTTGTTTCCCAGTCAGAAATGGAGTTGAATCACAAGCAGTTTCTGGTCCTATGAGCAAAAGTTGTTTTCTGGTAAGAAGAGTCACTATTGCGTTCCATTTGCCATACACAGTGCAAATAGCACTTGCGTCTGTTCCCTGCAAGTACAATGTATTGGACTGAAGAGAAACTACTGTTCCTGTCAGTTTCCTAAGCAGAGTTGGCGTAGATATGTCCGTGTGTAGGAAGCACAGTTCTTTTGTTCTGAGCAAGCTCACTGTTCTGGCCCTATGGGAAACACAGTAGAGTAGAAGAGTGCTCTTTTCTCAAAAGCAGAGTGTGTTTCTTGTAAGGGGAGCTAGTGTTTGTTTCCCAGTCAGAAATGGAGTTGAATTACATGCAGTTTCTGGTCCTATGAGCAGGAGTTGTTTTCTGGTAAGAAGAAACACCATTGGGCTCCCATTGCCATACATAGTGCAAATAGCACTCGTGTCCGTTCCCAGCAAATACAGTGTATTGGACTGAAGAGAAGCTACTGTTCTTGTCAGTTTACTCAGCAGAGTTGAAATAGATATGGCCCATGTGTGTAATAAATACAGTTCTTTTATTCTGAGCAAGCTCACTCTCCTGGCCCTATAGGAAACACTGTAGAGTAGAGGAGTGAACTTTTCTCAAAAGCAGAGTGTGTTTCTTGTAAGGCGAGCTAGTATTTGTTTCCCATTCATAAACGGAGTTGAATCACCTGCAGTTTCTGGTCCTTGGAGCAAGAAGAATTGTTTTCTGGTGAGGAAAGTCACTATTGTGCTCCCTTTGCCATACACAATGCAAATAGCACTCGCTTCTGTTCCCAGCAAGTACAGTGTATTGGACTGAAGAGAAGCTACAGTTCTTGTCACTTTACTCAGCAGAGTTGCACTAGATATGGCCCGTGTGTGTAGGAAGCACAGTTCTTCTGTACTGATCAAGCTCACTGTTCTGGCCCTATAGGAAATACAGTAGAGTAAAAGAGTGCTCCTTTCTCAAAAGCACAGTGTGTCTTTTAAGGCGAGCTAGTGTTTGTTTCCCATTCATAAAGGGAGTTGTATCACATGTAGTTACTGGTGGTATGAGCAAGAGTTGTTTTCTGGTAAGGAAAGTAACTATTGTGCTCCCATTGTCATACACAGTTGAAATAGCACTCTTGTCTTTTCCAGCAACTACAGTGTACTGGACTGAAGAGAAGCCACTGTTCTTGTCAGTTTCCAAAGCTGAGTTGAACTAGAAATGGCCCGTGTGTTTAAGAATCACAGTTCGTTTGTGCTGAGCAAGCTCATTGTTCTGGCCCTGTAGGAAAATGTCTAGAATAAAATAGTGCTCTTTCCCCAAAAGCAGAGTGTGTTTCTTGTAAGGTGAGATACTGTTTGTTTCCCATTCATAAGTGGAGTTGAATCACATGCAGTCTGGTCCTACCAACAAGAGATGTTTTCTGGTAAGGAAAATCACTATTGCGCTCCCTTTACCATACACAGTGCAAAGAGCACTCACATCTGTTCCCAGGATGTACAGTGTATTGGACTGAAGAGAAGCTACTGTTCTTGTCAGTTTTCTAAGCTGAGTATAACTAGATATGTCCCGTGTGTGTAGGAAGCACAATTCTTTTGTTCTGAGCAAGCTCACTGTTCTAGCCCTGTAGGAAACACAGTAGAGTAGAAGAGTGTTCTTTACTCAAAAGCAGAGTGTGTTTCAGTTAGGCGAGCTAGTGTTTGTTTCCCATTCATAAACGGAGTTGAATCACCTGAAGGTTCTGATCCTACCAGCAAGAGTTGTTTTCTGGTAAGGAAAGTCACTATTGCGCTCCTATTGCCATACACAGTGCAAATAGCACTCACACCAGTTCCCAGCAAGTACATTGTATTGGACTGAAGTGAAGCTACTGTTCGTTTCAGTTTCCTAAGCAGAGTTGACCTAGATATGGCCCGTGTGTAAGAAACACAGTTATTTTATATTGATCCAGCTCACTCTTCTGGCTCTATACGAAACAAAGTAGAGTAGAAGAGTGCTCTTTTCTCAAAAACAGAGTGTGTCTTTTAAGGGGAGCTAGTGTTTGTTTCCCATTCATAAACGGATTTGAATCACATGCAGTTTCTGGTCCTAACAGCAAGACTTGTTTTCTTGTAAGGAAAGTCACTATTGTGCTAACTTTGCCATACACAGTGCAAATAGCCTCACATCTGTTCCCAGGAAGTATATAGTGTATTGGACTAAAGAGAAGCTATTGTTCTTGTTAGTTTCCTAAGCAGAGTTGAACTACATATGTCCCATGTGCGTAGGAAGCACAGTTTTTTGTTCTTAGAAAGCTCACTGTTCTAGCCCAGTAGGAAACACAGTAGAGTAGAAGAGTGCCCTTTTCTCAAAAGCAGAGTGTTTTTCTTGTTAGGCGAGCTAGTGTTTGTTTCCCATTCATAAATGGAGTTGAATCAGATGCAGTTTCTTGTCCTATGAGCAAGAGTTGTTTTCTGGTAAGGAAAGTCACTATTGTGCTGCCATTGCCATACACAGTGCAAATAGCACTCGCGTCTTTTCCCCTGCTTGTACAGTGTATTGTACTAAAAAGAAGCTACTGTTCTTGTTAATTTCCTAAGCAGATTAGAACTATATGTCCCGTTTGTGTTTGAAATACAGTTCTTTTATTGTGAGCAAGCTCAGTCTTCTGGCCCTATAGGAAACACAGTAGAGTAGAAGAGTGCTCTATTCTCAAAAGCAGAGTGTATTCCTTGTAAGGCAAGCTAGTGTTTGTTTCCCATTCATAAAAGGAGTTCAATCAAATGCAGTTTCTGGTCCTACCAGCAAGAGTTGTTTTCAGTTAAGGAAAGTCATTATTGCACTCCTTTTGCCATACACAGTGCAAATAGCACTCACATCTGTTCCCAGAAAGGACAGTGTTTTGTACTGAAGAGAACCTACTGTTCTTGTCAGTTTCCTAAGAAGAGTTGATTTAGATATGGCCCGTCTGTGTAGGCAGCACCGTTCTTTTATTTTGAGCTAGCCCACTCTTCTAGCCCTGTAGGAAACGCAGTAGAGTAGAAGAGTGCTCTTTCCTCAAAAGCAGAGTGTGTTTCTTGAAAGGCGAGCTAGTGTTTTTTTCCCATTCATAAACAGAGTTGAATCACCTGCAGTTTCTGGTCCTAGGAGCAAGAGTTTTTTTCTGGTAAGGAA
Organism: Peromyscus eremicus; assembly: GCF_949786415.1. Taxonomy (NCBI): domain Eukaryota; kingdom Metazoa; phylum Chordata; class Mammalia; order Rodentia; family Cricetidae; genus Peromyscus; species Peromyscus eremicus. The sequence goes on from NC_081432.1 coordinate 68,112,548, forward strand.
AGTTACTATTGCGCTCCCATTGCCATACACACTACAAATGGCACTCTCTTATGTTCCCAGCAAGGACAGTGTATTGGACTGAAGAGAAGCTAAAGTTCTTCTCAGTTTCTTAAGCAGAGTTGAACTAGATATGGCCTGTATGTGTTGAAAGTCCAGTTCTTTTATTCTGAGCAAGCTCAGTCTTCTGGCATTATAGGAAACACAGTAGAGTAGAAGTATGTGCTTTTCTCAAAAGCAGAGTGTGTTTCTTGTAAGTCGAGCTAGTGTTTGTTTCCCATTCATGAACGGTGTTGAATCACCTGCAGTTTTGGTTCTCCCAGCAAGAGTTGTTTTCTGGTAAGGAAAGTCACTATTGCACTCCCATTGGCATACAGAGTGCAAATAGCACTCGCGTCTGTTCCCAGCAAGTACAGTGTATTGGACTAAAGAGAAGCTACTGTTCTTGTCAATTACTCACCAGAGATGAACTAGATATGGCACGTGTGTGTAGGAAGCACAGTTCTTTTTTTCTGAGCAAGCGCACAGTTCTAACCCTGTGGAAAACACAGTAGAGTAGAAGAGTCCACTTTTCTCAAAAGCAGAGTGTGTTTCTTTTAAGGTGAGGTAGTGTTTGTTTCCCATTCATAAACAGAGTTGAATCACCTGCTGTTTCTGGTCTTAGGAGAAAGAGTTGTTTTCTGGTAAGTAAATTCACTATTGCGCTCCCATTGCCATACATAATGCAAATAGCACTCGTGTCTGTTCCCAGCAAGTACAGTGTAATGGACTGAAGAGAGCTACTGTTTTTGTCAGTTTCCTAAGCAGAGTTGAACGATATATGGCCAGTGTTTGTAGGAAGCACAGTTCTTTTGTTCTGAGCATGCTCACTCTTCTGGCCCTATAGGAAACACAGTAGAGTAGAAGCGTGCTCTTTTCTCAAGAGCAGAGTGTGTTTCTTGTAAGGTGAGCTCGTGTTTGTTTCCCATTCATCAACGAAGTTGAATCACCTGCACGTTTGGTCCTCCTAGCAAGAGTTGTTTTCTGGTAAGGAAATTCAGTATTGTACTCCCATTGGCATGCACAGTGCCAATAGTACTAGCATCTGTTCCCAGCAAGTACAGTGTATTGGACTGAAGAGAAGCTACTGTTCTTGTCAGTTTCCTCAGCAGATTTGAACTAGATATGGCCCCTGTGTGTAGGAAATACAGTTCTTTTATTCTGAGCAAGCTCAGTCTTCCAGCCCTATATTAAACAGTAGAGTAGAGGAGTGCTGATTTGTCAAAAGCAGAGTGAATTCCTTGTAAGGCGAGCTAGTGTTTGTTTCCCATTCATAAACGGTGTTGAATCACATGCAGTTTCTGGTCCTACCAGCAAGAAGAGTTTTTTCTTGTAAGGAAAGTCACTATTGTGCTCCCTTTGACATACACAGTGCAAATAGCACTCCCTTCTGTTCCCAGGAAGTACAGTGTATTGGACTGAAGAGAAGCTGCAGTTCTTGTCAGTTTACTCAGCAGAGTTGCACTAGATATGGCCCCTGTGTGTAGGAAGCACAGTTCTTTTGTTCTGAGCAAGCTAACTGTTCTGGCCTTATTGGAAACACAGAAGATTAGAAGAGTGCTCTTTTCTCAAAAGCAGAGTCTGTTTCTTGTAAGGTGAGCTAGTGTTTGTTTCCCATTCATAAACGTAGTTGAATCACATGCAGTTTTCTTTGGTACGAGCAAGAGTTGTTTTCTGGTAAGGAAGTCACTATTGCGCTCGCATTGCCATACACAGAGCAAATAGCACTCGCGTTTGTTCAAAGCAAGTACAGTGTATAGGACTGAAGAGAAGCTACTATTCTTGTCAGTTTCTAAGCAGAGTTGAAATAGATATGGGTGTGTGTGTAGGAAGCCCAGTACTTTTGTTCTGAGCAATCTCCCTCTTCTGGCCCTATAGGAAACACAATAGAGTAGAAGAGTGCTCTTTTCTCAAAAGCAGAGTGTGTTTATTGTAAGGCGAGCTAGCGTTTATTTCCCATTCTTAAACGAAGTTGAACCACATGCAGTTTCTGGTATTACCAGCAAGAATTGCTTTCTGGTAAGGAAAGTCAATATTGTGCTCCCTTTTACATACACAGTGCAAATAGCACTCCCATCTGTTCCCAGCTAGTACAGTGTTTTGGACTGAAGAGAAGATACTGTTCTTGTCAGTTTCCTAAGCAGAGTTGAATTAGATATTGACCATGTGTGTAGGATGCACAGTTCTTTTCTTCTGAGCAAGCTCACTGTTCTAGCCCTGTGGGAAACACAGTAGAGTAGAAGACTGCTCTTTCCTCAAAAGCAGAGTGTGTTTCTAGAAAGACGAGTGAGTGTTTGTTTTCCATTCATAAACGGAGTTGAATCACCTGCAGTTTCTGGTCCTACAAGCAAGAGTAGTTTTCTGGACAGAAAGTCACTTTTGTGCTTCCATGCCATACAGAGTGCAAATAGCACTGGCGTCTGTTCCCAGCAAGTACAGTGTATTGGACTGATCAGAAGCTACTGTTCTTGTCAGTTCACTCAGCATAGTTGAACTAGATATGACCTGTGTGTGTAGGAAACACAGTACTTTTACACTGAGCAAGCTCATTCTTCTGGAACAATAGGAAACACAGTAGAGTAGAAGAGTGCTCTTTTCTCAAAAGCAGAGTGTGTTTCTTGTAAGGCGAGCTAGGGTTTGTTTCTCAGTCATAAATGGAGTTGAATCACATGCAGTTTCTTGTCCTACCAGCAAGAATTGTTTTCTGGTAAGAAGAGTCACTATAGTGCTCCCTTTGCCATACACTGCAAATAGCACTTGCATCTAATCCCAGCACGTACAGTGTTTTGGCCCAAAGAGAATCTACTGTTCTTGTCAGTTTCCTGAGCACAGTTGAAATAGATATGGCTCTTGTTTGTAGGAAGTACAGTTTTTTTGTTCAGAGCAAGCTCACTGTTCTGGCCCTATAGGAAACACAGTAGAGTAGAAGAGTGCTCTTTTCTCAAAAACAGAATGTGTTTCTTGTAAGGCGAGCTAGTGTTTGTTTCCCAGTCAGAAATGGAGTTGAATCACATGCAGTTTCTGGTCCTATGAGCAAGAGTTGTTTTCTGGTAAGAAGACTCACTATTGTGCTCCATTTGCCATACACAGTGCAAATAGCACTCGCATCTGTTCCCACCAAGTACAGTGTATTGGACTGAAGAGAAGCTACTGTTCTTGTCAGTTTTTTAGCATAGTTGAACTATATATGGCCATGTGTGTAGGAAACACAGTTCTTTTGTTCTGAGGAAGCTCACTGTTCTGGTATCATAGGAAACACAGTAGAGTAGAGGAGTACTCTTTCCTCAAAAGCAGAGTGTGTTTCTTGTAAGGCTAGCTAGTGTTTGTTATCCATTCCAAAACAGAGTTGAATCACATGCAGTTTCTGGACCTATGAGCAAGAGTTGTTTTTTGGTAAGGAAAGTCACTATTATGCTCCAATTGCCATATACAGTGCAAATAACCCTCGCATCTGTTCCCAGCAAGTACAGTGTATTGGACTGAAAAGAAGCTACTTTTCCTGTCAGTTTCCTAAGCAGAGCTGATATAGATATGGCACGTGTGTGTAGGAAGCACAGTTCTTTTGTTCTGCGCAAGCTCACTTTTCTGGCCTTAAATGAAAGAGTGCTCTTTTCTCAAAAGCAGAGTGTGTTTCTTGTAAGGCAAGGTAGTTTTTTTTCCTATTAAAAAACTGAGTTGAATCACATGCAGTTTGTGGTTCTACGAGAAAGAGTTGAATTCTGGTAAGGAAAGTAACTAATGTGCTCCCATTGCCATAAACAGTGCAAATAGCACTCGCGTCTGTTCACAGGAAGTACAGTGTATTCAACTGAAGAGAAGCTAGTGTTCTTGTCATTTTACTATGCCGAGTTGAAGTATATATGGCCCGTGTGTAGGAAGTACATTTATTTTGTTCTGAGCAAGCTCACTCTTCTGGCACTATAGGAAAGACAGTAGAGTAGAAGAGTGCTCTTTTCTCAAAAGGAGAGTGTGTTTCTTGGAAGGTGAGCTAGAGTTTGCTTCCCATTTATAAATGGAGTTGACTCACATGCAATTTCTGGTCGTACGACCAAGAATTTTTTCTGGTAAGAAAAGTCACTATTGTGCTCCCATTGCCATACACAGTGTAAACAGCACTCACTTCTGTTCCCAGCAAGTACAGTGTATTGGACCGAAGAGAAGCTACAGTTCTTGTCATTTTTTTAAGCAGAGTTGAAATAGATATGGCCCGTGTTTGTAGGAAGCACAGTTCTTTTGTACTGAGCAAGCTCACTCTTCTAGCCTTATAGGAAACACAGTAGAGTAGAAGAGTTCTCTTTCCTAAAAAACAGAGTGTGTTTCTTGTAAGGCGAGTTAGTGTTTGTTTTCCATTAGAAAATGGAATTGAATGACATGCAGTTTCTGGTCCTATGAGCAAGAGTTGAATTCAGGTAAGGAAAGTCACTATTTTGCTTCCTTTGCCATACACAGTGCAAATAGCACTTGCGTGTGTTCCCTGCAAGTACAGTGTATTGAACTGAAGAGAAGCTACTGTTCTTGTCTGTTTCCTGACCAGAGTTGAACTAAATATGGCCATGTGTATAGGAAGCACAGTTCTTCTGATCTGAGCAAGCTCACTGTTCTGTCCCTATTGGAAACACAGTATAGTAGAAGAGTACTCTTTTCTCAAAAGCAGAGTGTGTTTCTTGTAAGGCGAGCTAGTGTTTGTTTCTTAGTCCTAAATGGTGGTGAATCATATGCAGTTTCTGGTCCCACGACCAAGAAATGTTTTCTGGTAAGAAGAGTCACTATAGCACTCCCATTGCCATACACTGTGCAAATAGCACTGGCGTCTGTTCCCAGCAAGTAGAGTGTATTGGACTGAAGAGAAGCTCCTGTTCTTGTCAGTTTCCACAGCAGAGTTGAACTAGATATGGCCCGTGTGTGTAGGAAGCACAGTTCTTTTGTTCTGAGCCACCTCACTCTTCTGGCCCTATAGGAAACACAGTAGAATAGGAGAGTTCTCTTTTTCTCAAAAGCAGAGTGTGTTTCTTGTAAGGCGAACTAGTGTTTGTTTCCCAGTCCTAAATGGAGTTGAATCACATTCAGTTTCTTGTCCTACGAGCAAGAGTTGTTTTCTGGTAAGAAGAGTCAGTATTGAGCTCCATTTGCCATACACAGTGCAAATAGCACTTGCGTCTGTTCCCAGCAAGTACAATGTATTGGACTGAAGAGAAACTACTGTTCCTGTCAGTTTCCTAAGCAGAGTTGACGTAGATATGTCCGTGTGTAGGAAGCACAGTTCTTTTGTTCTGAGCAAGCTCACTGTTCTGGCCCTATGGAAAACACAGCAGAGTAGAAGAGTGCTCTTTTCTCAAAAGCAGAGTGTGTTTCTTGTAAGGGGAGCTAGTGTTTGTTTCCCAGTCAGAAATGGAGTTGAATCACATGCAGTTTCTGGTCCTATGAGCAGGAGTTGTTTTCTGGTAAGAAGAAACACCATTGGGCTCCCATTGCCATACATAGTGCAAATAGCACTCGTGTCCGTTCCCAGCAAATACAGTGTATTGGACTGAAGAGAAGCTACTGTTCTTGTCAGTTTCCTAAGCAGAGTTGAACTGAATATGGTCCGTGTGTGTAGGCAGCACAGTTCTTTGTTCTGAGCAAGCTCACTCTTCTGGCCCTTAGGAAACACAGTAGAGTAGAAGAGTGCTCTTTCTCAAAGCAGAGTGTGTTTCTTGTAAGGCAAGCTAGTGTTTGTTTCCCAGTCCTGTATGGAGTTGAATCACATGCAGTTTCTGGTCCTATGAGCAAGTGTTGTTTTCTGGTAAGAAGAGTCACTATTACATTCCATTTGCCATACACACTGCAAATAGCACTTGTGTCTGTTCCCAGCAATTACAGTGTATTGGACTGAAGAGGAGGTCCTCTTCTTGTCAGTTTCCTAAGCAGAGTTGAACTAGATATGGCACGTGTGTGTAGGAAGCACAGTTCTTTTGTTCTGAGCAAGCTCACTATTCTGGTCCTGTAGGAAACACAGTAGAGTAGAAGAGTGCTCTTTTCTCAAAAGCAGAGTGTGTTTCTTGTAAGACGAGGTAGTGTTTGTTTCCCAGTCAGAAATGGAGTTGAATCACAAGCAGTTTCTGGTCCTATGAGCAAAAGTTGTTTTCTGGTAAGAAGAGTCACTATTGCGTTCCATTTGCCATACACAGTGCAAATAGCACTTGCGTCTGTTCCCTGCAAGTACAATGTATTGGACTGAAGAGAAACTACTGTTCCTGTCAGTTTCCTAAGCAGAGTTGGCGTAGATATGTCCGTGTGTAGGAAGCACAGTTCTTTTGTTCTGAGCAAGCTCACTGTTCTGGCCCTATGGGAAACACAGTAGAGTAGAAGAGTGCTCTTTTCTCAAAAGCAGAGTGTGTTTCTTGTAAGGGGAGCTAGTGTTTGTTTCCCAGTCAGAAATGGAGTTGAATTACATGCAGTTTCTGGTCCTATGAGCAGGAGTTGTTTTCTGGTAAGAAGAAACACCATTGGGCTCCCATTGCCATACATAGTGCAAATAGCACTCGTGTCCGTTCCCAGCAAATACAGTGTATTGGACTGAAGAGAAGCTACTGTTCTTGTCAGTTTCCTAAGCAGAGTTGAACTGCATATGGTCCGTGTGTGTAGGCAGCACAGTTCTTTGTTCTGAGCAAGCTCACTCTTCTGGCCCTTAGGAAACACAGTAGAGTAGAAGAGTGCTCTTTCTCAAAGCAGAGTGTGTTTCTTGTAAGGCGAGCTAGTGTTTGTTTCCCAGTCCTGTATGGAGTTGAATCACATGCAGTTTCTGGTCCTATGAGCAAGTGTTGTTTTCTGGTAAGAAGAGTCACTATTACATTCCATTTGCCATACACACTGCAAATAGCACTTGTGTCTGTTCCCAGCAATTACAGTGTATTGGACTGAAGAGGAGGTCCTCTTCTTGTCAGTTTCCTAAGCAGAGTTGAACTAGATATGGCACGTGTGTGTAGGAAGCACAGTTCTTTTGTTCTGAGCAAGCTCACTATTCTGGTCCTGTAGGAAACACAGTAGAGTAGAAGAGTGCTCTTTTCTCAAAAGCAGAGTGTGTTTCTTGTAAGACGAGGTAGTGTTTGTTTCCCAGTCAGAAATGGAGTTGAATCACAAGCAGTTTCTGGTCCTATGAGCAAAAGTTGTTTTCTGGTAAGAAGAGTCACTATTGCGTTCCATTTGCCATACACAGTGCAAATAGCACTTGCGTCTGTTCCCTGCAAGTACAATGTATTGGACTGAAGAGAAACTACTGTTCCTGTCAGTTTCCTAAGCAGAGTTGGCGTAGATATGTCCGTGTGTAGGAAGCACAGTTCTTTTGTTCTGAGCAAGCTCACTGTTCTGGCCCTATGGGAAACACAGTAGAGTAGAAGAGTGCTCTTTTCTCAAAAGCAGAGTGTGTTTCTTGTAAGGGGAGCTAGTGTTTGTTTCCCAGTCAGAAATGGAGTTGAATTACATGCAGTTTCTGGTCCTATGAGCAGGAGTTGTTTTCTGGTAAGAAGAAACACCATTGGGCTCCCATTGCCATACATAGTGCAAATAGCAATCGTGTCCGTTCCCAGCAAATACAGTGTATTGGACTGAAGAGAAGCTACTGTTCTTGTCAGTTTACTCAGCAGAGTTGAAATAGATATGGCCCATGTGTGTAATAAATACAGTTCTTTTATTCTGAGCAAGCTCACTCTCCTGGCCCTATAGGAAACACTGTAGAGTAGAGGAGTGAACTTTTCTCAAAAGCAGAGTGTGTTTCTTGTAAGGCGAGCTAGTATTTGTTTCCCATTCATAAACGGAGTTGAATCACCTGCAGTTTCTGGTCCTTGGAGCAAGAAGAATTGTTTTCTGGTGAGGAAAGTCACTATTGTGCTCCCTTTGCCATACACAATGCAAATAGCACTCGCTTCTGTTCCCAGCAAGTACAGTGTATTGGACTGAAGAGAAGCTACAGTTCTTGTCACTTTACTCAGCAGAGTTGCACTAGATATGGCCCGTGTGTGTAGGAAGCACAGTTCTTCTGTACTGATCAAGCTCACTGTTCTGGCCCTATAGGAAATACAGTAGAGTAAAAGAGTGCTCCTTTCTCAAAAGCACAGTGTGTCTTTTAAGGCGAGCTAGTGTTTGTTTCCCATTCATAAAGGGAGTTGTATCACATGTAGTTACTGGTGGTATGAGCAAGAGTTGTTTTCTGGTAAGGAAAGTAACTATTGTGCTCCCATTGTCATACACAGTTGAAATAGCACTCTTGTCTTTTCCAGCAACTACAGTGTACTGGACTGAAGAGAAGCCACTGTTCTTGTCAGTTTCCAAAGCTGAGTTGAACTAGAAATGGCCCGTGTGTTTAAGAATCACAGTTCGTTTGTGCTGAGCAAGCTCATTGTTCTGGCCCTGTAGGAAAATGTCTAGAATAAAATAGTGCTCTTTCCCCAAAAGCAGAGTGTGTTTCTTGTAAGGTGAGATACTGTTTGTTTCCCATTCATAAGTGGAGTTGAATCACATGCAGTCTGGTCCTACCAACAAGAGATGTTTTCTGGTAAGGAAAATCACTATTGCGCTCCCTTTACCATACACAGTGCAAAGAGCACTCACATCTGTTCCCAGGATGTACAGTGTATTGGACTGAAGAGAAGCTACTGTTCTTGTCAGTTTTCTAAGCTGAGTATAACTAGATATGTCCCGTGTGTGTAGGAAGCACAATTCTTTTGTTCTGAGCAAGCTCACTGTTCTAGCCCTGTAGGAAACACAGTAGAGTAGAAGAGTGTTCTTTACTCAAAAGCAGAGTGTGTTTCAGTTAGGCGAGCTAGTGTTTGTTTCCCATTCATAAACGGAGTTGAATCACCTGAAGGTTCTGATCCTACCAGCAAGAGTTGTTTTCTGGTAAGGAAAGTCACTATTGCGCTCCTATTGCCATACACAGTGCAAATAGCACTCACACCAGTTCCCAGCAAGTACATTGTATTGGACTGAAGTGAAGCTACTGTTCGTTTCAGTTTCCTAAGCAGAGTTGACCTAGATATGGCCCGTGTGTAAGAAACACAGTTATTTTATATTGATCCAGCTCACTCTTCTGGCTCTATACGAAACAAAGTAGAGTAGAAGAGTGCTCTTTTCTCAAAAACAGAGTGTGTCTTTTAAGGGGAGCTAGTGTTTGTTTCCCATTCATAAACGGATTTGAATCACATGCAGTTTCTGGTCCTAACAGCAAGACTTGTTTTCTTGTAAGGAAAGTCACTATTGTGCTAACTTTGCCATACACAGTGCAAATAGCCTCACATCTGTTCCCAGGAAGTATATAGTGTATTGGACTAAAGAGAAGCTATTGTTCTTGTTAGTTTCCTAAGCAGAGTTGAACTACATATGTCCCATGTGCGTAGGAAGCACAGTTTTTTGTTCTTAGAAAGCTCACTGTTCTAGCCCAGTAGGAAACACAGTAGAGTAGAAGAGTGCCCTTTTCTCAAAAGCAGAGTGTTTTTCTTGTTAGGCGAGCTAGTGTTTGTTTCCCATTCATAAATGGAGTTGAATCAGATGCAGTTTCTTGTCCTATGAGCAAGAGTTGTTTTCTGGTAAGGAAAGTCACTATTGTGCTGCCATTGCCATACACAGTGCAAATAGCACTCGCGTCTTTTCCCCTGCTTGTACAGTGTATTGTACTAAAAAGAAGCTACTGTTCTTGTTAATTTCCTAAGCAGATTAGAACTATATGTCCCGTTTGTGTTTGAAATACAGTTCTTTTATTGTGAGCAAGCTCAGTCTTCTGGCCCTATAGGAAACACAGTAGAGTAGAAGAGTGCTCTATTCTCAAAAGCAGAGTGTATTCCTTGTAAGGCAAGCTAGTGTTTGTTTCCCATTCATAAAAGGAGTTCAATCAAATGCAGTTTCTGGTCCTACCAGCAAGAGTTGTTTTCAGTTAAGGAAAGTCATTATTGCACTCCTTTTGCCATACACAGTGCAAATAGCACTCACATCTGTTCCCAGAAAGGACAGTGTTTTGTACTGAAGAGAACCTACTGTTCTTGTCAGTTTCCTAAGAAGAGTTGATTTAGATATGGCCCGTCTGTGTAGGCAGCACCGTTCTTTTATTTTGAGCTAGCCCACTCTTCTAGCCCTGTAGGAAACGCAGTAGAGTAGAAGAGTGCTCTTTCCTCAAAAGCAGAGTGTGTTTCTTGAAAGGCGAGCTAGTGTTTTTTTCCCATTCATAAACAGAGTTGAATCACCTGCAGTTTCTGGTCCTAGGAGCAAGAGTTTTTTTCTGGTAAGGAAAGTTACTATTGCGCTCCCATTGCCATACACACTACAAATGGCACTCTCTTATGTTCCCAGCAAGGACAGTGTATTGGACTGAAGAGAAGCTAAAGTTCTTCTCAGTTTCTTAAGCAGAGTTGAACTAGATATGGCCTGTATGTGTTGAAAGTCCAGTTCTTTTATTCTGAGCAAGCTCAGTCTTCTGGCATTATAGGAAACACAGTAGAGTAGAAGTATGTGCTTTTCTCAAAAGCAGAGTGTGTTTCTTGTAAGTCGAGCTAGTGTTTGTTTCCCATTCATGAACGGTGTTGAATCACCTGCAGTTTTGGTTCTCCCAGCAAGAGTTGTTTTCTGGTAAGGAAAGTCACTATTGCACTCCCATTGGCATACAGAGTGCAAATAGCACTCGCGTCTGTTCCCAGCAAGTACAGTGTATTGGACTAAAGAGAAGCTACTGTTCTTGTCAATTACTCACCAGAGATGAACTAGATATGGCACGTGTGTGTAGGAAGCACAGTTCTTTTTTTCTGAGCAAGCGCACAGTTCTAACCCTGTGGAAAACACAGTAGAGTAGAAGAGTCCACTTTTCTCAAAAGCAGAGTGTGTTTCTTTTAAGGTGAGGTAGTGTTTGTTTCCCATTCATAAACAGAGTTGAATCACCTGCTGTTTCTGGTCTTAGGAGAAAGAGTTGTTTTCTGGTAAGTAAATTCACTATTGCGCTCCCATTGCCATACATAATGCAAATAGCACTCGTGTCTGTTCCCAGCAAGTACAGTGTAATGGACTGAAGAGAGCTACTGTTTTTGTCAGTTTCCTAAGCAGAGTTGAACGATATATGGCCAGTGTTTGTAGGAAGCACAGTTCTTTTGTTCTGAGCATGCTCACTCTTCTGGCCCTATAGGAAACACAGTAGAGTAGAAGCGTGCTCTTTTCTCAAGAGCAGAGTGTGTTTCTTGTAAGGTGAGCTCGTGTTTGTTTCCCATTCATCAACGAAGTTGAATCACCTGCACGTTTGGTCCTCCTAGCAAGAGTTGTTTTCTGGTAAGGAAATTCAGTATTGTACTCCCATTGGCATGCACAGTGCCAATAGTACTAGCATCTGTTCCCAGCAAGTACAGTGTATTGGACTGAAGAGAAGCTACTGTTCTTGTCAGTTTCCTCAGCAGATTTGAACTAGATATGGCCCCTGTGTGTAGGAAATACAGTTCTTTTATTCTGAGCAAGCTCAGTCTTCCAGCCCTATATTAAACAGTAGAGTAGAGGAGTGCTGATTTGTCAAAAGCAGAGTGAATTCCTTGTAAGGCGAGCTAGTGTTTGTTTCCCATTCATAAACGGTGTTGAATCACATGCAGTTTCTGGTCCTACCAGCAAGAAGAGTTTTTTTCTTGTAAGGAAAGTCACTATTGTGCTCCCTTTGACATACACAGTGCAAATAGCACTCCCATCTGTTCCCAGCTAGTACAGTGTTTTGGACTGAAGAGAAGATACTGTTCTTGTCAGTTTCCTAAGCAGAGTTGAATTAGATATTGACCATGTGTGTAGGATGCACAGTTCTTTTCTTCTGAGCAAGCTCACTGTTCTAGCCCTGTGGGAAACACAGTAGAGTAGAAGACTGCTCTTTCCTCAAAAGCAGAGTGTGTTTCTAGAAAGACGAGTGAGTGTTTGTTTTCCATTCATAAATGGAGTTGAATCACCTGCAGTTTCTGGTCCTACAAGCAAGAGTAGTTTTCTGGACAGAAAGTCACTTTTGTGCTTCCATGCCATACAGAGTGCAAATAGCACTGGCGTCTGTTCCCAGCAAGTACAGTGTATTGGACTGATCAGAAGCTACTGTTCTTGTCAGTTCACTCAGCATAGTTGAACTAGATATGGCCTGTGTGTGTAGGAAACACAGTACTTTTACACTGAGCAAGCTCATTCTTCTGGAACAATAGGAAACACAGTAGAGTAGAAGAGTGCTCTTTTCTCAAAAGCAGAGTGTGTTTCTTGTAAGGTGAGCTAGGGTTTGTTTCTCAGTCATAAATGGAGTTGAATCACATACAGTTTCTTGTCCTACCAGCAAGAATTGTTTTCTGGTAAGAAGAGTCACTATAGTGCTCCCTTTGCCATACACTGCAAATAGCTCTTGCATCTAATCCCAGCACGTACAGTGTTTTGGCCCAAAGAGAAGCTACTGTTCTTGTCAGTTTCCTGAGCACAGTTGAAATAGATATGGCTCTTGTTTGTAGGAAGTACAGTTTTTTTGTTCAGAGCAAGCTCACTGTTCTGGCCCTATAGGAAACACAGTAGAGTAGAAGAGTGCTCTTTTCTCAAAAACAGAATGTGTTTTTTTGTAAGGCGAGCTAGTGCTCGTTTCCCAGTCCTAAACGGAGTTGAATCACATGCAGTTTCTGGTCCTACGAGCAAGAGTTGTTTTCTGGTAAGAAGACTCACTATTGTGCTCCATTTGCCATACACAGTGCAAATAGCACTCGCATCTGTTCCCACCAAGTACAGTGTATTGGACTGAAGAGAAGCTACTGTTCTTGTCAGTTTTTTAGCATAGTTGAACTATATATGGCCATGTGTGTAGGAAACACAGTTCTTTTGTTGTGAGTAAGCTCACTGTTCTGGTATCATAGGAAACACAGTATAGTAGAGGAGTACTCTTTCCTCAAAAGCAGAGTGTGTTTCTTATAAGGCTAGCTAGTGTTTGTTATCCGTTCCAAAACGGAGTTTAATCACATGCAGTTTCTGGACCTATGAGCAAGAGTTGTTTTTTGGTAAGGAAAGTCACTATTATGCTCCAATTGCCATACACAGTGCAAATAACCCTCGCATCTGTTCCCAGCAAGTACAGTGTATTGGACTGAAAAGAAGCTACTTTTCCTGTCAGTTTCCTAAGCAGAGCTGATATAGATATGGCACGTGTGTGTAGGAAGCACAGTTCTTTTGTTCTGCGCAAGCTCACTTTTCTGGCCTTAAATGAAAGAGTGCTCTTTTCTCAAAAGCAGAGTGTGTTTCTTGTAAGGCAAGGTAGTTTTTTTTCCTATTAAAAAACTGAGTTGAATCACATGCAGTTTGTGGTTCTACGAGAAAGAGTTGAATTCTGGTAAGGAAAGTAACTAATGTGCTCCCATTGCCATAAACAGTGCAAATAGCACTCGCGTCTGTTCACAGGAAGTACAGTGTATTCAACTGAAGAGAAGCTAGTGTTCTTGTCATTTTACTATGCCGAGTTGAAGTATATATGGCCCGTGTGTAGGAAGTACATTTATTTTGTTCTGAGCAAGCTCACTCTTCTGGCACTATAGGAAAGACAGTAGAGTAGAAGAGTGCTCTTTTCTCAAAAGGAGAGTGTGTTTCTTGGAAGGTGAGCTAGAGTTTGCTTCCCATTTATAAATGGAGTTGACTCACATGCAATTTCTGGTCGTACGACCAAGAATTTTTTCTGGTAAGAAAAGTCACTATTGTGCTCCCATTGCCATACACAGTGTAAACAGCACTCACTTCTGTTCCCAGCAAGTACAGTGTATTGGACCGAAGAGAAGCTACAGTTCTTGTCATTTTTTTAAGCAGAGTTGAAATAGATATGGCCCGTGTTTGTAGGAAGCACAGTTCTTTTGTACTGAGCAAGCTCACTCTTCTAGCCTTATAGGAAACACAGTAGAGTAGAAGAGTTCTCTTTCCTAAAAAACAGAGTGTGTTTCTTGTAAGGCGAGCTAGTGTTTGTTTTCCATTAGAAAATGGAATTGAATGACATGCAGTTTCTGGTCCTATGAGCAAGAGTTGAATTCAGGTAAAAAAAGTCACTATTTTGCTTCCTTTGCCATACACAGTGCAAATAGCACTTGCGTGTGTTCCCTGCAAGTACAGTGTATTGAACTGAAGAGAAGCTACTGTTCTTGTCTGTTTCCTGACCAGAGTTGAACAAAATATGGCCATGTGTATAGGAAGCATAGTTCTTCTGATCTGAGCAAGCTCACTGTTCTGTCCCTATTGGAAACACAGTATAGTAGAAGAGTACTCTTTTCTCAAAAGCAGAGTGTGTTTCTTGTAAGGCGAGCTAGTGTTTGTTTCTTAGTCCTAAATGGTGGTGAATCATATGCAGTTTCTGGTCCCACGACCAAGAGATGTTTTCTGGTAAGAAGAGTCACTATAGCACTCCCATTGCCATACACTGTGCAAATAGCACTGGCGTCTGTTCCCAGCAAGTAGAGTGTATTGGACTGAAGAGAAGCTCCTGTTCTTGTCAGTTTCCTCAGCAGAGTTGAACTAGATTTGGCCCGTGTGTGTAGGAAGCACAGTTCTTTTGTTCTGAGCCACCTCACTCTTCTGGCCCTATAGGAAACACAGTAGAATAGGAGAGTTCTCTTTTTCTCAAAAGCAGAGTGTGTTTCTTGTAAGGCGAACTAGTGTTTGTTTCCCAGTCCTAAATGGAGTTGAATCACATTCAGTTTCTTATCCTACGAGCAAGAGTTGTTTTCTGGTAAGAAGAGTCAGTATTGAGCTCCATTTGCCATACACAGTGCAAATTGCACTTGCGTCTGTTCCCAGCAAGTACAATGTATTGGACTGAAGAGAAACTACTGTTCCTGTGTGTTTTCTAAGCAGAGTTGACGTAGATATGTCCGTGTGTAGGAAGCACAGTTCTTTTGTTCTGAGCAAGCTCACTGTTCTGGCCCTATGGGAAACACAGTAGAGTAGAAGAGTGCTCTTTTCTCAAAAGCAGAGTGTGTTTCTTGTAAGGGGAGCTAGTGTTTGTTTCCCAGTCAGAAATGGAGTTGAATCACATGCAGT
Organism: Peromyscus eremicus; assembly: GCF_949786415.1. Taxonomy (NCBI): domain Eukaryota; kingdom Metazoa; phylum Chordata; class Mammalia; order Rodentia; family Cricetidae; genus Peromyscus; species Peromyscus eremicus. The sequence goes on from NC_081432.1 coordinate 68,127,602, forward strand.
TTCTAGTCCTATGAGCAGGAGTTGTTTTCTGGTAAGAAGAAACACCATTGGGCTCCCATTGCCATACATAGTGCAAATAGCACTCGCGTCTGTTCCCAGCAAATACAGTGTATTGGACTGAAGAGAAGCTACTGTTCTTGTCAGTTTCCTAAGCAGAGTTGAACTACATATGGCCCGTGTGTGTAGGCAGCACAGTTCTTTGTTCTGAGCAAGCTCACTCTTCTGGCCCTTAGGAAACACAGTAGAGTAGAAGAGTGCTCTTTCTCAAAGCAGAGTGTGTTTCTTGTAAGGCAAGCTAGTGTTTGTTTCCAGTCCTGTATGGAGTTGAATCACATGCAGTTTCTGGTCCTATGAGCAAGTGTTGTTTTCTGGTAAGAAGAGTCACTATTACATTCCATTTGCCATACACACTGCAAATAGCACTTGTGTCTGTTCCCAGCAATTACAGTGTATTGGACTGAAGAGGAGGTCCTCTTCTTGTCAGTTTCCTAAGCAGAGTTGAACTAGATATGGCACGTGTGTGTAGGAAGCACAGTTCTTTTGTTCTGAGCAAGCTCACTATTCTGGTCCTGTAGGAAACACAGTAGAGTAGAAGAGTGCTCTTTTCTCAAAAGCAGAGTGTGTTTCTTGTAAGACGAGGTAGTGTTTGTTTCCCAGTCAGAAATGGAGTTGAATCACAAGCAGTTTCTGGTCCTATGAGCAAAAGTTGTTTTCTGGTAAGAAGAGTCACTATTGCGTTCCATTTGCCATACACAGTGCAAATAGCACTCGCGTCTGTTCCCAGCAAATACAGTGTACTGGACTGAAGAGAAGCTACTGTTCTTGTCAGTTTCCTAAGAAGAGATGAACTAGATATGGCCCGTGTGTGTAGGAAGCACAGTTCATTTTTTCTGAGCAAGCTCACTGTTCTGGCCCTCTAGGAAAAACAGTAGAGTAGAAGAGTGCTCTTTTCTCAAAAGCAGAGTGTGTTTCTTGTAAGGGGAGCTAGTGTTTGTTTCCCAGTCAGAAATGGAGTTGAATCACATGCAGTTTCTGGTCCTACGAGCAAGAGTTGTTTTCTGGTAAGAAGAGTCACCATTGGGGTCCCATTGCCATACACAGTGCAAATAGTACTCGCTTCTGTTCCCACAAATACAGTGTATTGGACTGAAGAGAAACTACTGTTTTTGTCAGTTTCCTGAGAAGAGTTGAACTAGATATGGCCCGTGTGTAGGCAGCACAGTTCTTTGTTCTGAGCAAGCTCACTCTTCTGGCTCTATAGGAAACACAGTAAAGTAGAAGAGTGCTCTTTCTCAAAGCAGAGTGTGTTTCTTGTAAGGCGAGCTAGTGTTTGTTTCCCAGTCCTATATGGAGTTGAATCATATGCAGTGTCTGGTCCTATGAGCAAGTGTTGTTTTCTGGTAAGAAGAGTCACTATTGTGCTGCATTTGCCATTCACAATGCAAATAGCACTTGAGTCTGTTCCCAGCAAGTACAGTGTATTGGACTGAAGAGAAGGTCCTTTCTTGTCAGTTTCCGAAGCAGAGTTGAACTAGATATGGCCCATGTGTGCAGGCAGCACAGTTCATTTTTTCTGAGCAAGCTCACTGTTCTGGCTCACTAGGAAACACAGTAGAGTAGAAGAGTGCTCTTTTCTCAAAAGCAGAGTGTGTTTCTTGTAGGGCGAGCTAGTGTTTGTTTCCCAGTCAGAAATGGAGTTGAATCACATGCAGTTTCTCGTCCTACAAGGAAGAGTTGTTTTCTGGAAGAAGAGTCACTATTGTGCTCCCTTTGCCATACACTGTGCAAATACCACTCGCGTATGTTCCCAGTAAGTACAGTGTATTGGACTGAAGAGAAGTTACTGTTCTTGTTAGTTTCCTAAGCAGAGTTGAACTAGATATGTTCTGTGTGTGTAGGAAGCACAGTTCTTTTGTTCTGAGCAAACTCACTTTTCTGGCCCTCTGGAAACACAGTAGAGTAGAAGAGTGCTCTTTTCTCAATAGAAGAGTGTGTTTCTGGTAAGGCGAGCTAGTGTTTGTCTCCCAGTCAGAAATGGAGTTGAATCACATGCAGTTTCTGGTTCTACAAGCAAGGTTTTTTTCTGGTAAGAAGAGTCACTATTGTTCTCTATTTCCCATACACAGTGCAAAAAGCACTGGCGTCTGTTCCCAGCAAGTACAGTGTATTGGACTTAAGAGAAGCTACTGTTCTTGTCAGTTTCCTAAGCAGAGTTGAACTGGATATGGCCCCTGTGTGTAGGAAGCACAGTTCATTTGTTCTGAGCAAGCTCACTGTTCTGGCCCTATTGGAAACACAGTCGAGTAGAAGAGTGCTCTTTTCTCAAAAGTAGAATGTGTTTCTTGTAGAGCGAGCTAGTGTTTGTTTCCCAGTCAGAAATGGAGTTGAATCACATTCAGTTTCTGGTCCTTCCAGCAAGAGTTGCTTTCTGGTAATAAGAGTCACTATTGTGCTCCCATTGCCATACACAGTGCAAATAGCCCTCATATCTGTTCCCAGCAATACAGTGTATTGGACTGAAGAAAAGCTACTGTTCTTGCCAGTTTCATAAGCAGAGTTGAACTAGATATGGCCCGCATGTGTAGGAAGCACAGTTCTTTTGTTTTGAGCAAGCCCACTGTTCTGTCCCTATAGGAAACACAGCAGAGTAGAAGAGTGCTCTTTTCTCAAAAGCAGAGTGTGTTTCTTGTAAGGCGAGCTAGTGTTTGTTTCCCAGTCTGAAATAGAGTCGAATCACATGAAGTTACTAGACCTACGAGCAAGAGTTGTTTGCTGGTCATAAGAGCCACTATTGCGCTCCCATTGACATACACAGTGCAAATAGTACTTGCGTCTCTTCCCAGCAAGTACAGGGTAAGGGACTCAAAAGAAGCTACTGTTCTTGTCAGTTTCCTAAGCAGAGTTGAGCTAGATATGGCCCGTGTGTGTAGGAAGCACAGTTCTTTTGTTCTGAGCAAGCTCACTGTTCTGGCCCTATAGGAAACAGAGGAGAGTAGAAGAGTGCTGTTTTCTCAAAAGCAGAGAGTATTTCTTGTAAGGGGAGCTAGTGTTTGTTTCCCAGTCAGAAATGGAGTTGAATCACATGCAGTTTCTGGTCCTACGAGCAGGAGTTGTTTTCTGGTAAGAAGAGTCACTATCGGGCTCCCATTGCCATACACAGTGCAAATAGCACTCACGTCTGTTCCCAGCAAGTACAGTGTATTGAACTGAAGAGAACCTACCGCTCTTATAAGTTTCCTGAGCAGAATTGAACTAGATATGGCCCGTGTGTATAAAGCACACTTTTGTTCTGAGCAAGCTCACTCTTCAGGCCCTATAAGAAACACAGTACAGTAGAAGAGTGCTCTTTTCTCAAAAGCAGAGTGTGATTCTTGTAAGGCAAGCTAGTATTTGTTTCCTAGTCATAAATGGAGTTGAATCACATGTAGTTTCTGGTCCTATGAGCAAGAGCTGTTTTCTGGTAAAAAGGGTCACTATTGTGCTTCCATTGCCATACACAATGCAAATACTACTCGCATCTGTTCCCAGCATGTACAGTGTACTGGACTGAAGAGAATCTACTGATCCTGTACATTTCCTAAAAACAGTTGAACTAGATATGGCCTGTGTGTGTAGGAAACACAAATCTTTTGTTATGAGCAAGCTCACTCTTCTGGCCCTATAGGAAACACAGTAGAGTAGAGCGGTGCTCTTTTCTCAAAAGCAGAGTGTGTTTCTTGAAAGGTGAGCTAGTGTTTGTTTCCCAGTCAGAAATGGAGTTGAATCACATGCAGTTTATGGTCCTACAAGCAAAAGGTTTTTTCTGATAAGAAGAGTCAGTAGTGTGCTCCCATTGCCATACACAGTGCAAATAGAACTCGCATCTGTTCCCAGCAAATACAGTGTATTGGACTGAAGAGAAGCTACTGTTCTTGTCAGTTTCCTAAGCAGAGTTGAACTAGATATGCCCGTGTGTGTAAAAAGCACAGTTCTTTTGTTCTGAGCAAGCTCACTCTTCTGGCCCTTTGGGAAAAACAGTAGAGTACAAGAATGCTCTTTTCTCAAAAGCAGAGTGTGTTTCTTGGAAGGCGAGCTAGTGTTTGTATCCCATTCAAAAACGGAGTTCGTTTTCATGCAGTTTCTGGTCCTATGAGCAAGAGTTGTTTTCTGGTAAGGAAAGTCACTATTGTGCTCTCATTGCCATACACAATTCAAATAGCACTCGCATCTGTTCCCACAAGTGCAGTGTATTGGAGTGAAGAGAAGCTACTGTTCTTGTCAGTTTTTTAAGCAGAATTGAACTAGATATGGGCAATGTTTGTAGGAAGTACAGTTCTTTTGTACTGAGAAAGCTCACTCTTCTGGCCCTACAAAAACACAGTAGAGTAGAAGAGTGTTCTTTTGTCAAAAACAGAATATGTTTCTTGTAAGGTGAGCTAGTGTTTGTTTCCATTCATCCACGGAGTTGAATCACATGCACTTTCTGGTCTTACGAGTAAGAGTTGTTTTCTAGTAAGGAAAGTCACTATTGTGCTCCCTTTGCCGTTCACAGTGCAAATAACATTCCCGTCTGTTCCCAGCAAGTACAGTGTGTTGGACAGAAGAGAAGCTACTGTTATTGTAATTTTCTTCAGCAGAGCTGAAGTAGATACGGCCTGTGTGTAGGAAGCACAGTTCTTTTCTTCTGAGCAAGCTCACTCTTCTGGACCTATAAGAAACATAGTAGAGTGGAAGAGTGCTCTTTTCTCAAAAGCCGAGTGTGTTTCTTGTAAGGCGAGCTAGTGTTTGTTTCCCATTCAAAAATGGAGTTTAATCTCATGCAGTTTCTGGTTCTATGAGCAAGAGTTTTTTTCTGGTAAGAAGAGTCACTATTGTGCTGCCATTGCCATACACAGTGCAAATAGCACTCAAGTCTGTTCCCAGCAAGTACAGTGTATTGGACTAAAGAGAATCTACTGTTCTTGTCAGTTTCCTAAGCAGAGTTGAATTAGATATGGCCCGTGTGTGTAGGAAGCACAGTTCTTTAGTTCTGAGCAAGCTTACTCTTCTGGCCTTATAGAAAACACAGTAGAGTAGAAGAGTGCTCTTTTCTCAAAAGCAGAGTGTGTTTCTTGGAAGGTGAGCTAGGGTTTGTTTCCCAGGCCTAAATGGAGTTGAATCACATGCAGTTTCTGCTCCTATGAGCAAGAGCTGTTTTCTGGTAAGAAGGGTCACTATTGTGCTCCCTTTGCCATATACAATGCAAATACTACTCGTGTCTGTTCCCAGCATGTACAGTGTATTGGATTGAAGAGAATGTACTTATCCTGTCAGTTTCCTAAGCACAGTTGAACTAGATATGGCCCGTGTGTGCAGGAAGCACAGTTCGTTTGTTCTGAGCAAGCTCACTCTTCTGGCCCTTTAGGAAACACAGTAGAGTAGAGGGGTGCTCTATTCTCAAAAGCAGAGTGTGGTTCTTGTAAGGTGAGCTAGTGTTTGTTTCCCAGTCAGAAATGGAGTTGAATCACATGCAATTTCTGGTCCTGCAAGCAGGAGTTTTTTTTTTCTGATAAGAAGAGTCACTAGTGGGCTCCCATTGACATACACAGTGGAAATAGCACTCGCGTCTGTTCCCAGCAAGTACAGTGTATTGGACTGAAGAGAAGCTATTGTTCTTGTCAGTTTCCTAAGCAGAGTTGAAGTGGATATGGCCCATGTGTGTAAAAAGCACAGTTCTTTTGTTCTGAACAAGCTCAATCTTCTGGCCCTATAGGAAACACTGTAGAGTAGAAGAGTGCTCTTTTCTCAAAAGCAGAGTGTGTTTCTTGTAAGGCTAGCTAGTGTTTGTTTCTTAGTCCTAAATGGTGGTGAATCATATGCAGTTTCAGGTCCCACGACCAAGAGATGTGTTCTGGTAAGAAGAATCACTATAGCACTCCCATTGCCATACACTGTGCAAATAGCACTGGCGTCTGTTCCCAGCAAGTAGAGTGTATTGGACTGAAGAGAAGCTCCTGTTCTTGTCAGTTTCCTCAGCAGAATTGAACTAGATATGGCCCGTGTGTGTAGGAAGCACAGTTCTTTTGTTTTGAGCAAGCTCACTCTTCGGGCCCCATAAGGAAACACGGTAGAGTAGGAGAGTTCTCTTTTCTCAAAAGCAGAGTGTGTTTCTTGTAAGGCGAACTAGTGTTTGTTTCCCAGTCCTAAAAGGAGTTGAATCACATGCAGTTTCTGGTCCTACGAGCAAGAGTTGTTTTCTGGTAAGAAGAGTCAGTATTGAGCTCAATTTGCCATACACAGTTCAAATAGCACTGGCGTCTGTTCCCAGCAAGTACAGTGTATTGGAATGAAGACAAACTACTGTTCTTGTTAGTTTCCAAAGCAGAGTTGAACTAGATATGGCCCCTGTGTATAGGAAGCACAGTTCTTTTGTTCTGAGCACGCTCACTCTTCTAGCCCTATAGGACACACAGCAGAGTAGAAGAGTGCTCTTTTCTCAAAAGCAGAGTGTGTTTCTTGGAAGGCGAGCTAGTGTTTGTTTCCCAGTCCTAAATATAGTTCAATCACATGCAGTTTATGGTCTTATGATCAAGAGTTGTTTTCTGGTAAGAAGAGTCACTAGTGGGCTCCCTTTGCCATACACAGTGCAAATAGCACTTGTGTCTCTTCCCAGCAAGTACAGTGTATTGGACTGAAGAGAAGCTACTGTGCTTGTCAGTTTCCTAAGCAGAGTTCAACTAGATATGGCCCATTTGTGTAGGAAGAACAGTTCTTTTTCTGAACATGCTCACTCTTCTGGCCCTATAGGAAACACAGTAGAGTAGAAGAGTGCTCTTTTCTCAAAAGCAGAGTGTGTTTCTTGTAAGGCGAGGCAGTGTTTGTTTCCCAGACCTAAATGGTGGTGAATCATATGCAGTTTCTGGTCCCACAACCAAGAGATGTTTTCTGGTATGAAGAGTTACTATAGCTCTCCCAATGCCATACACTGTGCAAATAGCACTGGCGTCTGTTCCAAGCAAGTAGAGTGTATTGGACTGAAGAGAAGCTGCTGTTCTTGTCAGTTTTCTCAGCAGAGTTGAACTAGATATGGCCCGTGTGTGTAGGAAGAACAGTTCTTTTGTTCTGATCAAGCTCACTCTTCAGGCCCTATAGGAAACACAGTAGAGTAGGAGGGTTCTCTTTTCTCAAAAGCAGAGTATGTTTCTGTAAGGCGAAGTAGTGTTTGTTTCCCAGTCCTAAAAGAGTTGAATCACATGCAGTTTCTGGTCTTATGAGCAAGAGCTGTTTTCTGGTAAGAAGAGTCACTATTGAGCGCCCATTGCCATATACAGTGCAAATAGCACTGGCATCTGTTACAGCAAGTGCAGTGAATTGCAATGAAGAGAAGCTACTGTTCTTATCAGTTACCTAAGCAGAGTTGAACTAGATAAGGCCCGTGTGTGTAGGAAGCACAGTTCTTTTGTTCTGAGCAAGCTCACTACTCAGGCCCTATAGGAAACACAGTAGAGTAGAAGAGAGCTCTTTTCTCAAAAGCAGAGTGTGTTTTTTGTAAGGCGAGCCAGTGTTTGTTTCCCAGTCAGAAATGGAGTTGAATCACGTGCAGTTTCTTGTCCTACGAGCAAGAGTTGTTTTCTGGTAAGTAGAGTCACTATTGCGCTTCATTAGC